>NC_138776.1:162237500-162862500 GCF_965119305.1 Pelophylax lessonae | reverse complement strand
AAGCCTATCACAATAAGCCTAACACAATTAGCCTATATTATAGAAAAAAATAAAACAAATTGAAAGTCTCTAGAATTAAAAATCCCAAATTGTGATTCTCGTGATATTGTTGTAAAAATCTTTAACCATCTACCAAATTGACAATCCAGGAAACAAGTGCCCTCTGCCAAAAATCAAGATTGGCTGGTTCAAATGTTTCCCCAGCCAGCATTGAATCCAACATGATCATCATCAATAGCAGGAAAAAAAATAAAATGCATCTAACGGTGTATTATCACTTGTATTTAAAAAATTCTTAAAACCATCTAAAACAAATGCTCACATTTGTAAAGTGTCCACAGCGCTATGAATATCTTGCATATGTATTCCAAGCTTATAAAATTCTTTCTACCTGTTTGTCACCTCACAGACTCCAGCCGGGAGCAATATACCAACATGATAATGTCCCTTGCATGATCCTGCTCCTTTTTTATAGTATAGATTGCTGCTGCTGTGTATAAATTATATTTCTATTTTAATTTGAATATTAGTGTAGATAGCACAGAAGTGTGAGTGTATAATAGACTTAAATTCCTGTTAGGTACAATGGTCATGGATTCATTCTTTTGCTCTTTTATTTTATAATAACCCAGAAATAGATTATACCAAAAATGTACAATGCATAAGTATAAGGTGTCACCAGTACAAATAAAGAGGATGAAGATCTCCAGCAGGGACACCCTATCTATGCAAAACTTGAAACAAAAACAACATTGGGGCCTTTGATACACTTTAAAGTACACTTATCAAGGGAGAATTTTAAGGGGCTGACATTGTTAACCACTTGCCGACCGCCGCACGACTATCTACGGCGGCGGTCAGCCCCTCACAGGCAAAGTGACGTAGGTCTACGTCGCTCGCCTGTGAGGGTTTAGGGAGCGAGCGCGCGCCGCCGGAGGCGCGCTCCCGCTCCCGCGTGGTCACGGACCCCCCCGCGCGTGTGACCGGCGGACCCGATCGCCGCCGGCCACTCTGCGATCGGCGGGGGAGAGGGAGAAAGTCAGGCAGCTTGTGTAAACAAGCTGCCTGTCATTCTCCTCTCTGTATGAGAGCTGATCACATGGATCTACTATGTAGATCCATTGATCACTCTGCATACAGTTGAAGCCACAGCCAATCACAGTTAGAATCACGCCCCTAGGGACACACACAGCCCCTCCCTCTCAAATAAAGTTAACCCCTTCACTACCAGTGTATTTTTACAGTAACAGTGCATATATATAGCACTGATTACTGTAGAAATGTCACTGGTAACCCCAAAAGTGTCAAAAATGTCAGTCAAGGGTCCGATCTGTCCGCCGCAATGTCGCAGTACCGCAAAAAAAATCGCAGATCGCCGCCATTACGCGTTAAAAAAAAAAACAACAAAAATGACAAAAATCTTTCCCTTTGTTAGTAAACGCAATAACTTTTGCGCAAACCAATCAAAATACGCTTTTTGCGATTTTTTTTTACCAAACATAGGTAGCATAAAACAAATTGGCCGAAAATATTAAAAAATTTTGATTTTTACATTTTTTTTTGGGGGAATTTCATATAAAAAAAAGGGAAAAATATTGCTATTTTTGCAAAATTGACGCTCTTTTTTTGTTTATAGCGCGTGATCAAAAAATCGCACAGGTGATCAAATACCGCCAAAAGAAAGCTCTGTTTGTGGGAAAAAAAGGACGCCAAATTCGTTTAGGTACAGCGTCGCACGACCGCGCAATTGTCCGTTAAAGTCACGCAGTGCCGAATCGCAAAATAGCCTCTGGTCGTTTAGCAGCCAAATCCTCCGGGGCTTAAGTGGTTAACATTTCCTGCAGAGACTGCAGTCTAAATACAGTAGATGTCTTTTTCATTCTCCTGGTTCTAGCAGACTAGCATTCTGAAAATAACTATCGTGCCTAGACTCTTGTATAAACTTCAAACTCTCCCTATCCTGATCCCTAAAGTGTTTTTGAAAAGTTAGAGCGGAATTCTGTAATTTCTTGTGGACATCCAGATCCCACAGACTGAATCAGACTATCATTTTAATTCCTAAACATAGAGAGGGCCTGGAATTTCCTGGATCCCCTAGGCTACCATAAGTTTTTCATATGGCGCAGATTCTGGAATGGTGTACCCACAAGACAGATAAACGATGCATCCAACTGGAGCAGGCAAGTGTTAGGATTCCCTTGCAGGGGTTACCTTGGTACAAGGGAGCTCTTCCCCAATTGGTTTCCTCTCTCACACTTTATGCTCCGCTACATTGTTGACCTTTTCGCTTGGACCTACATCTATCAGGAATGGAAAACATACCTTCTGTGATGACCCCCATAATACAGTATCTCACAAAAGTGAGTACACTCCTCACATTTTTGCAAATATTGTATTTTATCTTTTCCCCTAAAGCTGTCCCCTAAAAATAACTCAACACACAGCCATTAATGTCTAAACCGCTGGCAACAAAAGTGAGTACACCCCTAAGTGGAAATGTCCAAATTGGGCCCAAAGTGTCAATATTTTGTGTGGCCACCATTATTTTCCAGCACTGTCTTAACCCTCTTGGGCATGGAGTTCACCAGAGCTTCACAGGTTGTCACTGGAGTCCTCTTCCACTCCTCCATGAGGACATCACAGAGCTGGTGGATGTTAGAGACCTTGCGCTCCTCCACCTTCTGTTTGAGCATGCTCCACAGATGCTCAATAGGGTTTAGGTCTAAAAACATGCTTGGTCAGTCCATCACCTTTCCCCTTAGCTTCTTTAGCAAGGCAGTGGTCATCTTGGAGGTGTGTTTGGGGTCATTATCATGTTGAAATATTTCCCTGCAGCCCAGTCTCCAAAGGGAGAGGATCATGCTCTGCTCCGGTATGTCACAGTACATGTTGGCATTCATGATTCCCTCAATGAACTGTAGCTCCCCAGTGCTGGCAGCACTCATGCACCCCAAACCATGACACTCCCACCCCCATGCTTGACTGTAGGCAAGGCACACTTTGTACTCCTCACCTGGTTGCCGCCACACACGCTTGACACTATCTGAACCAAATAAGTTTATCTTGGTCTCATCAGACCACGGGACATGGATCCAGTAATCCATGTCCTTAGTCTGCTTGTCTTCAGCAAACTGTTTGCGGGCTTTCTTGTGCATCATCTTTGGAAGAGGCTTACTTCTGGGACGACAGCCATGCAGACCAATTTGATGCAGTGTGCAATGTTAGGTCTGAGCACTGACAGGCTGATCCCCCACCCCTTCAATCTCTACAGCAATGCTGGCACTGCAGCACTCATATGTCTATTTCCCAAAGACAACCTCTGGATATGATGCTGAGCATGTGTACTCAACTTCTTTGGTCGACCATGGCAAGGCCTGTTCAGAGTGGAATCTGTCCTGTTAAACCGCTGTATGGTCTTGGCCACCATGCTGCATCTCAGTTTCAGGGTCTTGGCAATCTTCTTATAGCCTAGGCTATATTTATGTAGAGCAACAATTCTTTTTTCAGATCCTCAGAGAGTTTTTGCCATGAGGTGTCATGTCTAACTTCAAGTGAGCAGTATGAGAGAGTGAGAGCGATAACACCAAATTTAACACATCTGCTCCCCATTCTCACATGAGACCTTGTAACACTAAAGATTCACATGACATTGGGGAGGGAAAATGGCTAATTGGGGCCCAATTTGGACATTTTCACTTAGGGGTGTACTCACTTTATTGCCAGTGGTTTAGACATTAATTGCTGTGTGTTGAGTTATTTTGAGGGGACAGCTAATTTACACTGTTATACAAGCTGTACACTCACTAATTTACATTGTAGCAAAGTGTAATTTCTTCAGTGTTGTCACATGAAAAGATATAGTAAAATATTTACAAAAATCTGAGGGTTATACTCACTTTTGTGAAATACTGTAGGTGACCTGCAGTTTTAGCATGGACAGATAGATCAGGCTGAACAGTCTATGACAGATGGGGTAAGTTCAGTTTACAACTCTTTTTGTCATCCACAGCAATAAAGAGGATACCCGAAAACCAAGCGTTATGCGACCCAACATTACTTTTTTGGAGGGTGTTGCAAATTAGACACTTTCTGAACAAAATCTGGACTGGAAAACATGGCTCACCTTCCCTGATGGAATTTAACAAACTATGTCTAGCCTCATCTCCAATCTATCATGGACTCTCAACATCTTAAAAATTACTTACAGGCTGGCCAGATATCCATCCCCCTACCTAATTGCGTCACTGAGAGCAGGAACTAAGAAGGACTTTCATGGCAAAGCAGGCAGAGAGGATCCTGCTGCTCTCACATGCCACTTTCATATCTTGCGGGTGTTATCCCAATTTGGCTGCAAAAGCACTTTAAAAAGTCTAGGCAAAACACATTTAGCAACAAAACTTTGAAATGAAAAATTATTTATCCGTATCTGCTTATTATGTGATTAGGAAGAAATATAAAAATTCCGATATAATTTTTGAGCACATAGCAAAAAACAAATACTTTAAAACCTGGGATTGCGAGCATAATTTGTTCCAGAAGAATGCTTGTAATCCAAAGCACTCATATCAAAGCAAATTTCCCCATAAGAAATAATGGAAATTCAGGTGATTCGTTTCCCAACCATTTATTCATAAGTCCTTCAGTTTATAGTCCATAGCAAAAGATTATAGCAATGTGATAGGTTGTGTAACCATAAAATGTTCATCCACAAATGGCCGCCTCCA
Organism: Pelophylax lessonae; assembly: GCF_965119305.1. NCBI lineage: Eukaryota > Metazoa > Chordata > Amphibia > Anura > Ranidae > Pelophylax > Pelophylax lessonae. Next base: position 162,857,776 of record NC_138776.1, on the reverse strand, counting down.
CAAGGGGATTAGAAGCAAAATCAAGCTGGAGCTACAGTGTATAAAAGAGAAGAGAGGTGACTCTAAGTGTAGTAATATGGTTACATTTAACCGGTTGCCGACCGCCGCACGACTATATACTGCGGCGGTCAGCCCCGGCCAGGCAGAGTGACGTATCGATACGTCACTCGCCTGTCACTGACTTGCGAGCCTATTGCGGGCGGGCGTGCGCCCGCCGAGGCGCGCGCCCACCGCGGCTCGTTCACAGGCAAGTCAGTGCGTGTGACCGGCGGACTCGATGTCCGCCAGTCACACTACGATCGCTCCTGTGAAGGGAGAAAGACAGAGCGGCTTGTGTAAACAAGCTGCCTGTCAGTTCTCCCTGTGTAAAAGTGAAGATCTGACCGTTCTACTATGTAGAACTGTTGATCTTTGCTTTTACACCAATAGCAATGTCCCTTTGCAGTTAGAATCACGCCCCTAGGACACACTTAACCCCTCTCTGTCCAATAAAGTTAACCCCTTCCCTGCCAGTGTCATTTTTGCAGTAACAGTGCATATGTATAGCACTGATTACTGCAGTAATGTCACTGGTACCCCCAAAAGTGTCAAAAATGTCAGTCAAGGGTCCGATCTGTCCGCCGCAATGTCGCAGTACCGAAAAAAAATCGCAGATTGCCGCCATTACGCATTAAAAAAAAAAACACCAAAAATGACAAAAATCTTTCCCTTTGTTAGTAAACGCGATAACTTTTGCGCAAACCAATCAAAATACACTTTTTGCAATTTTTTTTACCAAACATAGGTAGCATAAAACAAATTGGCCGAAAAATGTTAAAAAATTTTGATTTTTACATTTTTTTTTGGGGAATTTCATATAAAAAAAATGTGAAAAATATTGTTATTTTTGCAAAATTTACGCTCTTTTTTTGTTTATAGCGCGTGATCAAAAAATCGCACAGGTGATCAAATACCACCAAAAGAAAGCTCTGTTTGTGGGAAAAAAAGGACGTCAAATTCGTTTAGGTACAGCGTTGCATGACCGCGCAATTGTCCGTTAAAGTCACGCAGTAAAAAATCGCAAAAAAAACCCTGGTCCTTTAGCAGCCAAATCCTCCGGGGCTTAAGTGGTTAATGAAGGTTTAACATTTAGCAACTCACATGGTTGATGATTAAAAGAGGCACATCTAAGTATGCAGGCATCCGGGGTAAAGCTGTCTACATAGACCATCCTCCTTACCGCCGTCAGTCTACAGTCGTGACCGGAAGGACCACCCTGCAGTAGAGCGATCTGAAAGTGAGGTTTGAAGCACTCGTGGAGCACAGTGTGATATGGATAACGTTGATGGCGGTGGGAAGGATGGTCTATGTGGACAGCTTTACCCCAGATGCCTGCGTACTTAGATGTGCCTTTTTTAATCATCAACCATGTGAGTTGCTAAATGTTGTACCTTCAAAAAATGTAACATATTGCTACACTTAGAGGCGCCTCTCTTCTCTTTTATACTCAGTTGTGATGTGACTCTACTTGTATATCAAGTTTGCTTATCAAGTCAAAATTTATAAAAATATTTTTGCTTGTCTTGCAAAACACTCTCAAACCAAGTTACTCTCAATCAAAGGTTTTACTGTACTCCATTAGATTAAATCCCGCTTCTGTGGACAGTATACTATCCCTTGCACATAATGCAGCTTCATCCAGTAGAAAACCCTAAACCAACAAATATAAATGCTTCCTTAGCTGCAAGAAGCTACAGTTTAAAATAAAGTGCCTATAACCTAATCTCGACGAAAGCTTTGAGGATTTCTTTTATTTTGACTGGAGTATTCACTTACAGTGGGAGTAAACTCCCATGCATGATTTTTACCTATAGGTAAGCCTATAATAAGGCTTACCTATAGGTACTGTAAATATCTCCTATATGTGCACCGTTTAGGAGATATTTACTTTGGATGCATCCAGTGACGTCACCAGTGCATCGGCTCATACTAGTGCTGTTCCTTCAGAGTCCTGTGCCGTAAATGGCGGCTCTGTGTGCATGCACAGGAGTGACGTCATTGTGGCCCCCGACCACTTACACAGCCGGAGTCCGCAAAGCTGGAAGGAAGACCAGGTGATGATAGAAGCACCTTCATCAATGACAGTGTGGCACTGGAGAACTTTGTTCCAATGTAAGTTTCACATAATGTGCTAGTAGGCGATGCATACTAGCACATTATGACATTGCCTCGCAGGCCTTGCAAAAAAGCCAGCAGTTTACTACCGCTTTAACCACTTGCTGACCGCTCACGTTGAGGGTACTGCGGCAAAGTGGCTCGTTATCGCTCGTTATCCCCTCCCCCCACGCATGTTAGTAAGAACCAGGCATACATTAACCCCTTGATCACCAATAAAAGTTAACCCCTTCCCTGCCAGTGTCATTTTTACAGTAACAGTGCATATTTATAGCACTGATTACTGTAGTAATCTCATTGGTACCCCCAAAAGTGTCAAAAATGTCAGTTAGGGGTCCAATATGTCCGTCGCAATGTCGCAGTCCCGCAAAAAAAAATCGCAGATCGCCGCCATTACTAGTTAAAAAAAAAAACAATAAAAATGACATACATTTCCCGTAGTTAGTAGCTGCGATAACTTTTGCGCAAACCAATCAAAATACGCTTATTGCGATTTTTTTTTACCAAACATATGTAGCAGAAAACAAATTGGCCTAAAATGTTAAAAAATTTAGATTTTTACATTTTTTGGGGGGGGAATTAAAATTTGAAAAATATTGTTATTTTTTCAAAATTGTCGCTCTTTTTTTGTTTATAGCGCAAAAAGTAAAAATTGCACAGGTGATCAAATACCACCAAAAGAAATCTCTATTTGTGGGAAAAACAAGGACATAAATATAATTTGGGTACAGCGTCGCAAGACCGCACAATTGTCCGTCAAAATAACGCAGTTCCGAATCGCAAAATATGGCCTGGTCAGGAAGGGGGTAAAATCTTCCGGTCTTAAAGCGGTTAAAAATACGCTCATTGAGAATTTTTTTGTCAAAGACATGTAGATAAATACATTTGGCCTAAATATATGACAAAAATTGAATATATTGGATATTTTTTAACTGTCAAAGTAGAAAAATATTGTTATTTTTTCAAAATTGCTGCATTTTTTTATTAATATCGCAAAAAATTAAAAGCGCAGAGGTGATCAAATACCACCAAAAGAAAGCTCTGTTTGTGGGGAAAAAAGGACGTACATTTTGTTTGGGTACGGCATTGCATGTCCGCGCAATTGTCAGTTAAAGTCGCACAGTGCCGAATCGCAAAAAGTGGCCTGGACGTAAAGCAGGAAAATCCTCCGGTCCTAAAGTAGTCAAAAGAGTCATGTCATGAGAGAAATACTAACCTTGCTGATCTCCTTCTAGAAATACTAGCTGCCTGGCTGCCATACTTACGCCATGGTATAAATGCTTTCTGCAGCGCACTGGACAAGTATGCAGATCAGCAGTTATGACATTACTGTAAGGCCCCTTTCACACAGGCGGACCGTTCAGATCCGCCTGTTCATTTTTTTTGGCGGATCTGAACGGTTCCCCCATGCATTCCTATGGGGCATCGGATGTCAGCGGAAACATGTCCGCTGACATCCGACCCGATCCGATCCGTCAAATCTGGGCGGTTGGAAACCCTATTTTCAATCCGTCCAGCGGATCGGATCGGATGGGAACGGACCGTCGGTCCCATAGAGATGCATGGGGAACTGACAGCTGTGTCTCCACACACAGCGCAGAGACACAGCTGTCATCCTTCTGCTCAGCGGGGGATCGGCGGATCGATCCCTCGCTGAGAAAAGCGGAGTCCGTTTGACGGACATAGTGTGTGAAAGAGCCCTAACTTGCACTGGCTGCATGCTTGTTTCCGGTTAGTAATGCAGAATCCTTTGGCACTCCAGACACCCAGGCAAATAACATTTTAAGGAGGAGAGCAGCAATAGCAGCTCATGTATTTATCTTGTGAAAGGTATCCTGAAATTAATAATGACACTGTGCGCATGGCTTAAATTATTGAACTCATTGCCTCTGTGCTGTGGAAAAGCTCCAGACAAAGAGCAGCATATAAATCTTTGGTAAAGAAAAATGTTAGTAACAAATGTAAGTTGAAGGTTTGGCAGCACTGCTATAATATACTGTATACTGAGGTTTAGTAAGTGATTCCTGTTTTAATATCGTTTGTCTCTTACCAGCTTCAGTTATCCATGTATTCTAATTTAATTGTTGAGCTATTACTACAAATCTCTGCTTCTAGTTTTTAGCATGTATTGATGAAATGCCATTCGTGCAGTTGGTAAGACATTTTACCATCGACTTTCAACCTGCTGTTCATGATTGGTGACTTTCTTTGTAAAGCAGTGACATGGGAGTGACAGAGTATTTATTTCTCCGAACAGGTCTACGACGGCTAAGATAATAGAACATACTGTACATCACTGACTAGGTGCATAATGCAGAGCAATGCAAGGGTGCACTCCTCAGAAGTATACACTGATGAACAGTTTAATCCTTTCTTTTCTTATGACAACCATTAGCCTTTTTAGGTGATAGTTGCAAAAACTGCACCCTCACTGACAGGAGTATCTGAAAAGCTGTCCCCAAAGCTTTGGTTTTATCCAAGACATAGTGCTTGCATGTGTTCCTCAGATATTAGTGTCTACCTGCACTCCCAGGGGGCAGAAGGGAAAAATGCCATGGGCCCCACTGCCAAAGGGGCCCCAGACTTCCTTGATAAAATAAATGTGATAATTATAAAATTTGCTTTATTATAATAAAACAAACAAACAGTGTATGTGGGTGTCAGGAACAGTTAAGCTTCACTTCAAAGGCACTGGTGTGCAGTCATGTTGGAACAGGAAGGGCCCATCCCCAAACTGTTCCCACAAAGTTGGGAGCATGAAATTGTCCAAAATATTTTAAAAAGCTGACGCATTAAGAGTGCCCTTTACTGGAACTAAGGAGCCAAGCCCAACCCCTGAAAAACAATCCCACGCTATTTCCCCCCCCCCCCCCCCCCTCCACCAAATGATTTGGACCAGTACACAAAGCAAGGTCCATAAAGACATGGATGAGCGAGTTTGGGGTGGAGGAACTTGACTGGCCTGCACAGAGTCCTGACCTCAACCTGATAGAACACCTTTGGGATAAAATAGAGCAGAGACTTCGATCCAGGCCTTCTTGTCCAACATCAGTGCCTGAACTCACAAATGCACTTCTGGAAGAATGGTCAAACATTCCCATAGACACACTCCTAAACTTTGTGGACAGCCTTCCCAGAAGAATTGAAGCTGTTATTGCTGCAAAGGGTGGGCCAACTCAACATTGAACCTTACAGATTAAGACTGGGATACCATTAAAGTTCATGTGCGTGTAAAGGCAGGTGCCGAATACTTTTGGTAATATAGTGTATATTTTTTAGAACAAATGTGGTTTATCATTTCAGTTCAATTTTTCATTTGTAATATATAGTAATTTAATTTCTATGCTGAAATTAAAATGACCCAGCCCAGGCCCCCCCCCCCAGTTCTAAATATAGCACTATGCTCTCCCTTTTATAGAAAATTATTTATTGTATCCCAGCCCCAAACCAACCTTCTTCACTGGAGCTTTGACACAAAGATCAAGTCCAGGGCTTGACTAGCTCCCCGGCCAACTTAATCACACATAAATGCTCTAGAGCTGGCTTCACACATCAAATCTGATAGTACAGTTTCTTTTACATCTACCAACAGCTGTGCACTGCAAGGATCTATCTGATTGCATATCAATGTAATGGATTGTTGACCTCTAATGCGGCCTTTATATGTGCTTTAATGTCCAGAAAGAGGAACAGCTTTTGTATCATGTGACTACTGAAATTAGCTCTCACAGTGATCACATGATTGGAAGCTAATAGGATCAGGAGCTGTTGGTGATAGCTCAGTCAGTGTGCTGGAAGCACACAGTCACTGCTACCTTAGGGGGAGGCCCCTAGTAGCTTTGAAATGTCACTTCTTTCTGTTGGTGAAATTAAAGTGCCCTGCTTGTTTATCTGAATATAGTGTGATGATGTTACAGTATCTTGGATTGGACTTAGGCTTTGGCAGAACCACCCGTCATTCCACCACAGCACCCTTCTATGAATGGGTCTGATTGTTGTATGGAGTGTGCTGGAATATTTGTAATAGATGAACTCACAGTAAATGCACTCTCAGCACATCAGGCTACTGTGGACACATATGTATTGCAGCTAGGCGTTAATGTCCACTTTTCTTGCCACCATACGTTTGTATGACATGGTTGGCAAGCAGCTAAGGAAGGTCCCCCGACCACATAGTTACAGTATTTGTGTCAGGGATGGTGCATAGAGATAGATTAGCAGACAGCTGGTCTATTCACAGCACAGCTCTGTATGTGGGTGTGTGCTTTTCCTCCAATCAGCTGTCACACAGTGTATGCCAAGACTCCACACCCAGTGTAGGAATGGGTGAATGGTGAACATTTGCCTGTTCAGACGATTGCTGTACACCCGAACTTAGCCAGATGAGCGCCCTGCAATGCTGCGCCCTGATTGGGCAAAGCTTTGCCCAATCAGGGCGCAGTATAAGCTGGTTGTTAAGAAGCTGGGCCAGGAAGCCGGCTGAGGCGTCCTTAACAACCAATGAGTCATCAGCTGTCAATACATTTCCCCGCTGTCAACTAAACATAAAATAAAAGTGCCAGTTAAAAAAAAAAAAAATCCTCTAAATGTAGTGCCCGGGGGGGTTCCCTTATTCTGCCTGTAAAGTGGTGCATCTTTAGCATGCATTAAACATGCTAGAGCACAAAATGATAATTTTAAAGAAAAAAAATTAGTCAAATCACGCTTAAAATGATTTGCGGTTACTATTGCAGGCAACTGGTGTGGTCAGATGCTTTAAGGGCAGAGGAGAGATCTAGAGTCTAATAGACCCCAATTTATTTTTAAAAAAGAGTACCTGTCACTACAGATGGCTATCATAGGGGATATTTAAATTTCCTGTGATAACAATAAAAGAAAAAAAAAAATGAAAGGGAAGGTTTAAAAATAACATAAAAAAGCAAAATAAATGATAAAAAAATAAATAAATTCAACCACCCCTATCCCCCGTGTTTGCGTGCAAAGGCGCACGCAAGCGTTGGTCTAGTGTTATATGTAAACAGCAATTGCAGCATGCATGTGATGTTAAGGGCAGTAATTCTTGCAGTAGACCTCCTCTGTAAGTCTAAAGTGGTAACCTGTAAAGGCTTTTAAGGCTTTTAAAAATGTACGTTGTTTGTTGCCGCTGCACGGGCGTGCACAATGTTAAAACATGTCATGTTTGGTATCTATGTACTCGGCATAAGATCAACTTTTAAATTTTACCAAACAATTAGAAAATATATAGTGTATCTGTGCATTCAGTTTAAAAAAAGTTTGTTTTTTTTTCGCAAAAAAATCCCAAAATCCATACCAGACCCATATCCGGGCACGCAGACTGGCAGGTCAGGAAAGTGGAGAGGAAAAACCATCTCAGGCCACATGCCCTCAACATGGGTGGGTGCTCTGGGGATTGGGACAAGGGCCTCTTTTCGACAACCCTGGGCTGTGATTGTCAGGGTCTGCGGGTGGAGGACTTATCGGAATATGGAAGCCCCTTTTAACAAGGGGACCACCAGATCCCGCCCCCCCCCCTATGTGAATGGGTATCAGGTACATCGTACCCCTACCCATTCACCAAAAAAAGTCCACAAAAAAAATAAACGCATGAGACAGTTTTTTTCCTTTATTCAAAAATAAAAAATAGTGTCCCCCTATGTAAATATAAACATGCCGCCTGTTGCACCTGCTGACCAGAAAAAAAAAAAGCTCAGCTCTCGTTGAACACTTCCTGCGGTCCTCCTGCTCTGTGGTTTGACAGTTCTTATATAAGGAATGGGCGGGGCTCTATATAAGAGCTGTCAAACCATGAACAGACAGACCACAGGAGGCGTTCAACGAGAGCAGAGTTTTTTTTTTTCTTTTTTCGGGTCGACAGGTGCGGTGGGCGACGTGTTTGACTATGGATATACGTCAGGGAACACAATTTCTTTATTTTAAAAGAGCCAGATGTTTTGTAAATGTTTTATTAAATTTTTTCATGTGACAACACTGAAGAAATTACACTTTGTTACAATGTAAACTAGTGAGTGTACAGCTTGTATAACAAATAATTGTGTAAATTTGCTGTCCTCTCAAAATAACTCAACACACAGCAATTATTGTCTAATCCACTGGCAACAAAAGTGAGTACACCCCTAAGTGAAAATGTCCAAATTGGGCCCAATGTGTCAATATTTTGTGTAGCCATCATTATTTTCTAGCACTGCCTTAACCCTGTTGGGCATGGAGTTCACCAGAGCTTCACAGGTTGCCACTGGAGTCCTCTTCCACTCCTCCATGATGACATCATGGAGCTGGTAGATGTTAGAGACCTTGCGCTCTTCCACCTTCCATTTGAGGATGCCCCACAGATGCTCAATAGGGTTTAGGTGTGGAAACATGCTTGGCCAGTCCATCACCTTTACCCTCAGTTTCTTTAGCAAGGCAGTGGTCACCTTGGAGATGTGTTTGGGGTTTGTTATCATGTTGGAATACTGCCCTACGGCCCCACTGAAGGGAGGGGATCAGGCTCTGCTTCAGTACATCACAGTACATGTTGGCATTCATGGTTCCCTTAATGAACTGTAGCTCCCTAGTGTCGGCAGCACTCATGCAGCCCCAGACCATGACACTCCCACCACATGCTTGACCGTGGCAAGACACACTTGTCTTTGTACTTCTCACTTTGTTGCCACCACACATGCTTGACACCATCTGAACCAAACACGTTTATCTTGGTCTCATCAGCCCACAGGACATGGCTCCAGTAATCCATGTCCTTAGTCTGCATGTCTTTAGCAAACTGTTTGCGGGCTTTCTTGTGCATCATCTTTGGAAGAAGCTTTCTTCTGGGACGACAGCCATGCATACAAATTTAAATGCAGTGTGTGGTGTATGGTCTGAGCACTGACAGACTGACCCCCAGCTGGCAGCACTCATTTGTCTATTTCAGACAACCTCTGGATATGACGTGCACTCAACTTCTTTGGTCGACCGTGGCGAGGCCGGTTCTGAGAGGAACCTGTCCTGTTAAACCCCTGTATGGGGTTGGCCACCTCATTTTTAGGGTCTTGGCAATCTTCTTATAGCCTAGGCCATATTTATGTAGAGCAACAATTCTTTTTTTCAGATCCTCAGAGAGTTCTTTGCCACAAGGTGCCATGTTAAACGTCCAGTGACCAGTATGAGAGAGTGAGAGTGATAATACCAAATTTAACACACCTGCTCCCCATTCACACCAGAGACCTTGTAACATTAATGAGTCACATGATACCAGGGAGGTAAAATGGCTTATTGGGCCCAATTTGGACATTTTCACTTAGGGGTGTACTCACTTTTGTTGCCAGTAATGGCTGTGTGTTGACATTAATGGCTGTGTGTTGAGTTATTTTCAGGGGACAGCAAATTTACACTGTTATACAAGCTGTGCACTCACTACTTTACATTGTAGAAAAGTGCAATTTCTTCAGTGATGTCAACATGAAAAGATAATAATAATAAATAATAAAATATTTACAAAAATGTGAGATATACAAGTGAAAAATAGAACTCAGAAAATTCTATCAATTATAAAGTTAACTCTTCAATAAATTTATTTTATTTATTTTATTTATTTCAGGTACTTATATAGCGCTGTCAATTTACACAGTGCTTTACATATACATTGTACATTCACATCAGTCCCTGCTCTCAAGGAGCTTACAATCTAAGGTCCCTAACTCGCATACATACACAGTAGGGCCAATTTTTTTTTTTTTATACAGGATCCAATTAACCTACCAGCATGTCTTTGGACTACAAATTCTTATTAGACTGGCTACACATAATCCAAAACAATGACAGAAAGCAAGACAAGCAGTGTAGAACAATGTTCAACCTTAAAGCAAAACAACTGATGGGTAGTCGGTGTTATGACAGCACAATTTGGAACTATAGACTGGGCATGAATATATATCCACTTCACACACAAGGAGCTGCCTACTAGTCAAGTTTAAAGTTTTACATTTAACCCAAGAATATTTTATGTGCAGTGTACAGAAAAGCCTTGCCTCCCAACACATCATTTTCATTGCCATAACATTACTAGAACATTACAGGCCATCTGCCCCTTGCAAGGTTAGAAAGGCCATAAATCTGGAAATGCAGCAATTCTGAAGTCTTTTTTTTTCCTTGCTGTGATTTCAGTGTGCGTGCCTAAAGGTGAAATCAAATTTTGAGCTCCAAAAACAGAAATGGGAGGCCAGGCACTGGGAAAGAAATTGATTTAGGCTCAGTTAGCTGGAAATGTGTTGCGGTCAAAAACTCATTTTTAGAATCATCTATTGAGTGTTTTCTGCAGATACAGCAAAAAAAAAAATAAAAAAAATAAAGAGCATTTAACCCTCTATCGTAATTCTTTGGTGACTAATAGGAATGTTTGTGTCCAATCTGGAGTGTGTATCTGGTCCTGAAAAGGAAGGGTAGGGGGTAAATACAAAAGCTGTGAAATGATAGCTGTAGATCAGTAATCTTGTAAACCTCTCCATGATGAGCTGTACGTGTGATAACAATGTATCTGACCACATGGAAGTTAGAAGCGGTATGCCTTGGGAAAAAGGGTTACATTTTAAATCTAAGCGCTGTCAGCTCTGCGTTTTTCTCGCATGAATAACAATCTGTTCTTTCTTATGCATTGTTAAATCTTTAAGTGAATTGTGTCTTTTATCCCCAACACCGAATTGAAAATCCTTCAGCCATGAAAGTTAGTTATGTACCATACGTGTATCGGGAGGCCTCTTTCTCTGAATGATTCAAATATAAACATGAGACTTGCAGTGAAACTACACAGCACATAGGTTAAATAAAGGGTATATGTTCAATATAGAGCCTTAATAAATAAACCCATTTAAAATGGAGTGTTGTACTGAAGTTTGAATGCCATTTCTGCATGCCCCTGTTTGCCAGCTTTTCTCTGCCGAATTTACATGGGCTGAACATATGACTGGAAAAATTGTGAAATTTTAACATACTTTAACCAATTGGCGGCCGCCCTATGTATATATACTGTGGGGTGGCCGCTCCTACAGGAGAAATCACATACCTGTACGTCATTGCCACTTCCAGGTTTGCGGTGCGCATGTGCACTACCGGCGACCAGCTCCCACTGTTATTGGACACAGCAGGAGCCAATCAGTGGGTTCCCGGTGGACCTAATGTCCACCGGGACCCACTGTTTGCTCTCAACAGAGGCAGAACAGCAGTCTGTCTATGTAAACAAGGCGGATCGCCATTTCGTGACAAGGGAAGACAGAGATCCTGTGTTTCTTCTAAGCAGTAGGGATGGGCGAAAGGTTTGCAGTGTGTTCGCCCCTGACCAACACCCTGCAATGTACTGAGTGCTGCACAGTGCATTCTGCAGCCTTATTGGGCAAAGCTTTGCCCAATCAGGGTGCTGTGTAAGCTGGTTGTGAGGGAGCCGGGCAGGGAAACCACCCGATGCGTCCTTAACAACTGATGAGTCATTAGCTGTCAAAGGGTTTCCCCGCTGACAGCTGAATAAAAAATAAAAAAAGTGGCATTAAAAAAAAAAAAAAGAAAAAAGATAGAAATGCCAAAATTAAAAAAAAAATGTCAATGGGGATAAGGGCCTCTTTCCGACAACTCTCGGCTGTGGTTGTCGGGGTCTACAGGTGGGTGGCTTATTGGAATCTGGTGGCCTCCTTTAACAAAGGGGGCCCCCAGATCCCCCCCCCCAATGTTAACGGGTGTTGGGTACATTGTACTCTTATCCATTCACCAAAAAGCATCAAAAAGTAAAAGTTTATTAAAAAATAAAAAAATAGTGTCCCTCAATGTAAATCCATCGTCAATCACGCCCCCCTGGAAGTTGAAAAAAAAATTCTCTCAGAGACCCCCTGCCCCAAAGCACCCACCCCCCAAAAAGGTTTATAGTTGCATGGGAATTCATCCCATCATAATGTAGGATCAGGAGCGTAGATAAGGGGGGACTCAACTCCCCCCCAGAGTGGCTATTCACAGTGCCACAACTAGGCTAGTGTAGCTTTTTAGCCATGGGAGCCGCACAGCAGCCTGTCTACTCCCCACACTGATATACAGTGCAGAGAAAGAGTGTGCTTGGCAGCTGTCCCGCAATGGCTGCATCGCGACTTATGTCCCATCCGAGGCGAGCCATGGGACAGCAGTAATGCTGTGCCCAAAACACGCAGACTCCCAGAATATGCAGTAAGATGCCAGGCACTGGAGCGCTCTCCAGCACCCGATAATGAAAGGGGTTATCTCCACCCACAGTACAAACAAAGTCCCGGCCTGGAGGGACCACCAATGCAGGGGAAAGTGGGTTATCTTGCTGTATGACCACAAATGCAGAAGGGGGAGGGTGGAATAAAATGTTATAGCAATGACCACCAATGCAAGATGAGGATGGGGGTTTACTGCCAGTGCCCCCTCATTGGTGGTCAGTGGGAGTAAAAGGTAACCCCCCAATCATCCACCCACTAAGCATTGGAGGTCATATCAGTGAAATTTTAACCCACCACCCCGATGGATGGTCAGATGGATGGCCAGTATTTTTACCTCCTCCTACCCGGGTGGCAGAGTGGCTGTGATTCTCCTACAGCTGTGCGTCTCCTCCCTCTTCCTGGCCAATGGCCAGTAAAATTGCTTCACTTTTCAGCCAATCAGGAAAGGGTTTCTGAATTGGCTGGGAGGAGAATCAGTGTGATAATAGCGAATATTCCTTCGCTATTGTCATACAACTGGGTGGGCTCAGGACCCAGTGCTCTGCGTCCCAAGCCCACCCTTTTTTGAAGCCTCTAGCTCTAATCACGTTGTTCAAAAAAAAAAACACTGGAATCTCTGCAGCCGGCGCCCTGCATGTAGATAAGGGGGCCGGATGCATGGATGGGGGAGACGCCCCTGTTCCCCCAATGGACGGGCCACCACTGGTTATAACTGCTTGCGTGGTCACCTTGAACATGTTTTAACCTGCATGACAAGCAGCAACACTCTATGTGTTTTTCTTTATCAAGGGTGTAATTTTGAAAGAATGGGTTCCAGAAGGCACAACAGGTAACCAGCATTATTATTAGGAAGTTTTGATAAAGCTGAGAGAAAAAGTCAGAAAAAAACGTCCACAACTGTGGGAAAATGGTTTCATTCTTCATCAGAACACTGCACCTGCTCACACAGCACTTTCTGTGAAGCAGTTTTTGACCGACAAGCACATTACTACACTTGAACATCCTCCATATTCGCCTGATTTAGCACCACTTTTATCTTTTCCCAAAAGTTAAATTAGTGCTTAAAGGGGCACCTTTTGAGTCAGTTGATGCTGTCAGAAATTGATTTTCTCCCTGCCTTTGACCAGTGGAAAACAAGAATGCAGAAATGTATTAGTGCAAATGGGGAATATATTGAAGGGGACAAACATTAAATTTGTAATACATATAAGTAAAGGTGGGTTATTTAATCAGTCTTGTTATGTAATAGACACACCTTGTATGAACAGAATCCTTTACAAATCTATCAGTGAAAATAACAGAGCCATAGGTTTTCATTTCTGAATTGATTATTGTGCTATATGTAGCACCCTCCTAGGTAGGTGCTAGGAAAACACATAAAGTGGTTCTTCTGCTTATCAGGAGAGCCTGATTTGTTAGTTCTGCCTGCTACATGTTTCCAGGTGTGACTTATTGGGTCTAAGGAAGTATCCCCACTGTATCCAATGAGGGAGCTTGTTGGACAGTGGAGGAAACCTAACCAATAGCACACCAGGATTTATGGCTGTCCCAGTGGGTGGGCATTGCTGCAATGCATCCTGGGATTGGGAATACATTTCCCAGGGAGCATGTCACAGGGTGTGTTTTGGCAGGAGCAAAGTCCCAGGAGGAAGTGGACAGCTGTCTCTCCCCCTGCTAGTGTAAGGAAGGTGGTTCAGGCGGTCGGCCTGTTGAACCAGGTGTGGAGCTGGGCTGCAGAGGATCCACAGAGAGTTGACCAGTGGAGCTGTTGGTAGAGACTTTGGGAAAAACAGTGTCATGAGTACCAAGGGGTCTGCCTAAAGGGTCTGCCTAAGAGAGGGGGCCACTCCAGAGAAGTCAGGGGATCAAGGAGCTAGCTCACACAGGGGTGTATCAGTAAAGGGAGTGAAGAATAGGAACAAAGGGGGTGCCAGGAAGGGCCCTGAAGTTGTTCAGCAGCACAGTTTACTTCAGGATACAGTTTACCTCAGAGAGCTCAGTTACTTACTTCACAGCCAAGGGTAAAGTTAAGCAGCGGCCAAGCCGTGACTAGCACCATTAAGCGCTACTCAGCGTTACTCTGCGTTATTCAGCGTTACTCAAGTCGTCCCAGCCAATTGTGCATAGTGTATAAAGTTTGAGTATCCCACTCATTCCCTTCTCCTATCCAAGTTCCAAATAAAAACACAAAAAAACCAAAGATACTGGACTGATTCCTGACTGAGCTAAAACACTTGGTAAAAATGTCAGACTGGGCAAAATGTCCCCAATTTTCTTCCAAGGAGAACAGGGTTTAGTGGTCCCTTAAATCACTTACTGCTTTCTGATCTTCACCTGTCGGTAAGAGTCAGTGTGTGGTGGAAGGTTTGTGTCACTACTCTGCAGTGTCAAGCACCTGAGTGATAAGTCCGTAGTCCAGAATCCTCTGCATATTCTTCACATCTGTGGGACTTTGATGAACATTATTTATTCATTTATTTTATTCCATTTATTTCATTTACCAGCGCTGCTCGTGTGTGTAAGTATAACATGTTTGTTTTTTTTTAAGCCAAAAAAAAAAAAAATTCCATCATATCCAAAATGAATTTATGCTCCATTTATTATTGCAGAATTGGCTGAAAGCGGTGGGCATGGTGGTGAAAATGTTGTTTTAGATATAGTTACTGGTTTCTAGTCTCAGTTTCTTGAGCTACAATTGTAACAATTAGTGGCACTTGACACTGCTGAAATAAAGCGTCATCAAGTGGCCATCACTAGTAATGCATTAGGAGGAAATGCACTCATAATTCCCCTTGCAAGAATTGTGTATAGGCTAATGTGGCACATGGCAATCTTGTCAGTGCTTTGTACCTGCAGGCATCAACATTGGTGAATCAGCTTTTATTAGTGGACATTTCTTATGATATTAGCTATACCTTATAATGTAATGTAGACTGTTGTATTAAAGTGTGTTTTCACAGTTACATTTTTCAACACAGAGAATACTGTGGTCTTGCCACAGGGTAACAGACGGGATATACAAATTGTCATCATTTCGTGCTGGCACTTAGCTAGCAGTAACTTAACTTTTGCTCCTAAGTTGATTTATTGTTGAATTATTTATCACACCAATGTAATAACCTCATAACCCAGGCCAAAAACACACAGAGATTTATCAACGGTGCAGAACAGATTGGCAGTGTAAAACAAAAGCAGTGGATACATTTTATGATACAGGCTTCCTGTAAATTCACGGCTTGATTCATAAACCCCCCATTTGCTTCTCAACAGTCACTCTGTGCTGATATATATATATATATATATATATATATGTGTGTGTGGTGTGTGTGAGTGTATTTGATTGACTGATTAAATAATTGACTGAAGACATGATTTTGTAATGTTCTGGTACCTATGGTACCCTTATTTCCATTTCTCTCCTAACATTGCGTCCCATCTTGCTATCCAAATGGAACGCATACACCTTTAAGGGCAATGACATCATCGCCGAGCGGCTATTTCAATCGCCAGTTTGCTCTCACTCATTGCTCGATCAAACCACATGTTCACCTTACCTTGTCTTGTGCTGCCGGAGCTTCTAGCTATACCCTTTGCCTGAACTGAACCGGAACCTCGCTGCCGATCCCGTATCTCACTACCGGATCACTCCTTACTACTGGACCTTGCTACTACTAACTATCTAGTGATAAGTACCCCACAGGGGATTCCTTCCTAACCTATACTTTCACTATCATCTACTGCATATTACAAAGACTATTACTATATAATCATTTCCTATCATCTGCATAGATTGTTAGCTCTTGGGACTACCATCATCTATCATTGCACTAGGTTACTCTATCTTGTATACATTCTGCTGTCCCCTACCATCTGTACTATACATGATTGCTAGAACCTATCTGCATACTACCATCACCTACCACTCTCCTGAATACTATTACTGAGTGCTCACCATACTATCGCCTGTCTCTCACCTCTATACTATCATATATTCTATCACTCCAGGAACATCATATTGAGTGTATGTATATTGCATAACAGGCTGTGCACGGTGATGAAGTCCTGAGAGTTGGATATGTCGTTCAACAGAATCTCTACACGACTACTGAGTGTAACAATTCTGCAGCTGCAAATCCATTCATTAACAAAAAACGCATGAGCGTTACAGATTTACTGGAGGGAGTTAGGTCAAATCTCACTTCTTGACAAGCTTAAAAATGGATTTTTGTAAAATCTTACCGTAAAATCCTTTTCTCTTAGCTCATTGACAGACGTAGTCCTCGGTGATACACCACCTTCGGGTTATGTTGCCTCCACAGGAGCAGGACTAGACAGGAAATTAAAAAGCTCTGGCCACACCCCAGGGGCAGTCCCAGAGGGTATATCCTCTCTCTCTCTGCCTCAGCAAATCAGTTATGTGAAAAAGCAGTCTTTAGAGATTTTAACCCAACTCAAAAAAACAGAGGGGCGGGGACTACGTCTGTCAATGAGCTAAGAGAAAAGGATTTTACGGTAAGATTTTACAAAAATCCATTTTTCTCTAGCGCTCATTGACAGACGTAGTCCTCGGTGATACACCACCTTCGGGACGTCCCAGAGCAGTATCAAAACTGAGGGGTGGGAAAAAGGAAATCAAATCCCAATCTAGAAGGCCCAACCGGTGCCAACTAGAAGTTTACAATGCTCATCCTTAATGATGAGACTCAACAAAAAAAGAGAAAACAATTTTTTTTTTTTTTCAAACAGAAAAAAACCCTCGAGGTAGACCACCGGTCTCCTCAAATTGCGGCCTGCAAAACCTTGCGGCCAAATGAGGCATCCGCCGATGCCGTCACATCAATTTTATAGAATTTTGTAAAGGTATGTACTGACGACCAGGTGGCCGCCTTACATACCTGGACCACTGACGCCTGATGGCGAAAGGCCCAGGAAGTACTGAGCGCTCGAGTGGAGTGCGCCCTAACAGGGAACGGAGGACTCTGACCCTTAATAGAATAAGCCTGTACCACCGTTTGTCTAATCCATTTGGCAATGGTCGCGGCAGATGCAGGCAAACCCTTTCTGGGGCCATCCGTGATCACAAAAAGTGAATCCGTCTTACGGAATGATTCCGTAGATTTCAGGTATACCCTGATTGCCCGAACCACATCTAAGGAATGCAACGCATGTTCCCGATGATGCTTGGGCTGAGGATACAAGGAAGGTAGTACAATATCTTCATTCAGATGAAAATCTGAAACCACCTTGGGAAGAAAAGATGGCTTAGGATGAAGTACTGCCTTATCCCTATGAATCACTAGGTATGGGGACTGGCATGATAATGCAGCCAGTTCTGACACCCTGCGAGCAGAAGTAATAGCCACCAAGAAGGCCACTTTCTGGGATAAAGTAAGCAAGGGAATCTCCCTGATGTTTTCAAAAGGAGGTTTCTGTAGAACCGACAAAACCAAATTAAGATCCCAAGGCGGTAAGGGCGCGCGGACTGGAGGAGCCAGGTGCCGCACCCCCTGGATGAAATTCCGCACCAAGGATTTGGTAGCTAAAGGCTTCTGAAAGAAGATTGCTAATGCTGAAACTTGACCCTTGATGGTGCTCAAGGCTAGCTTCTGCTCAACCCCTTGTTGCAAAAAGGCCAATATTCGAGACACCGAATAGGTACGTGGAGGAAATCCTAAAGATTCGCACCACGCAATATAAGTTTTCCATGTGTGATAATAGACTTTGCTGGAAGTCGCTTTCCTTGCTTTAATAAGGGTAGGAATGACTGAAGCTGACAAACCTCTGTCCTTCAGTACTTGGGTCTCAATGGCCAGGCCATTAAACCCAGCGACTGTAAAGCATGATGGTAAATTGGTCCTTGAGACCACAGACACTCCCTGAGACGAAGTTCCCACGGAACGTCTACGACTAACATGTCCAAGTCGGCCAGGCCGGCTTGAGGAGGCCAGCCTAGAATTTCTAGGACCACTGGCGCTGATTGGATCTGAACCAGGCGTCCCTAGAGGTATCTGGCCCCTACCATCCGAGAAAGTCTGGTCGTTTTCTGTTCCCACACATTTATCAGATACCTGATAGTTATCAGGAAAGGTGATCTTTTCTGGTTGAACCTCAGGGACCGAAGTCACCCGACTAGAGGCTACTTGGCCTATCTGGTCAACCAGATCCGATTCCTGTGAGGTATCGGGACTAATCTTAGGAAAAGGTAAAGGAAAAGATCTATTCAGGGAACGGTAATTACCGCTTCCTGTAGTACTTAAATGTTGGAAGGGAAGAATCGCACCGGTAGTAGTGGTTGATGCTCGATCTAATGTCCTGAATACCGGTGAAAACGTCCCCCCACCCTGAAACCGGGTGGGGGCGCACCTTCAGGCTGTGTACTCCTTTGCTTCGGGTTTGGCTGGGTTGGTCCTTTGCTTGTCCGACCAGCCCTTCTTGAACCCTCCTGTAGGAGTCTTGCCTTTCCCGCTAGTACCAGCCGGGCGCCCTTTATGGGCGGTAAAGAAAGGTCCTCGCTTGTTGCGAGGTCCCTTAGCTTTAGCAGCCTGTGGCAAAAAAGTGCTCTTGCCCCCAGTGGCATCCTTAATGATTTCATCTAGGTTGGCCCCAAATAGATGATTCCCCTGAAAGGGGAGATTTGTCAAGGTCTTCTTGGAACCTAGGTCAGCTGACCAGCATTTTAACCACAGCACACGTCTGAGGATCACCGCTGTCTTAGATGCATGCCCTAATAAGGGAGTAGTGTCCAAGGCTGCGTCACAGATAAACTGTAGCCCTTGTATAATCTGTTCCATCAAATCAGATGTCTCCTGGGGAATATCTTTTCCCCTAAGATCTTGGCGTACCATTTTCGCCCATTCCGTAAGTGTCTGGGAAACTAGACCAATAACAATTACTGGTCTAAAAGCTGACCCTATCAGAGAGAAGATGGTGCGGGACTCTGCTTCCATCTTTCGATCCACCGGATCCTTAAAGGACGAAGTGTCCTCCACTGGAATAACCGTGGCTTTATTCAGCCTGGAAATAGGCGGATCCACGACTGGTGGTACTGTCCATTTCTTAATGATGGATTCCTCAAACGGATAGCGTCTAGCAATACGCTTGGAAATAGTAAAGGTACGTTTAGAATGCTCCCATTCACCTTTAATCTGATTACCGAAACATTTAGGTACAGGAAAAGCCTTCATCGTCTTGATGGGCTTATTAGTACCAAAAGGAATCTCTGTTTCAGTTGCCTCTGCCGGTAAAGCCTCAAGTTTTAAGGTTTCCTGCACTGCCACAACTAGTGCGTCCACCAATGCTTCTTCCTGAATAATAGCAGGAGAAGAAGCGTCCTCCTCACTGTCTGAGGGGGCTTTACCTGGGATAACAGCCCTTGCAGAGGAACCTGCAACTGCCGTGACCACCTCTGAATCTGAGTCAGAGGTGTCAGATGGTATAGGGGTAGGCGGGGGTCGCTTCCTTGACCCCCGTCCCTGACAGGCCGCCTCCACCCGAGCCACCATAGACTCCAAAATTGCTGTAAATGACTCTATACTCTGTGCACCGGCGGGTCCCGTGGCCCCCTCGAGGGAAACAGGTGGGGGAATATGTGTGGCAGGGTCCATGATAACTCCAGTTACTTCCTGGATAATATAATTCAAAAGTAAAACTTTTCTTTTTTTTTTTTTTTTTTTTTTCGACCCCCAGCGCCACAAAAGCCCCTTAGTGTTACCTGCTAGGGATCCCTATCGATCGAGAGAGAGAGATAGACCCCCAGGCTCACCACTTGATGCTCAGAGTTTAACTGCAACAGGTTACAGCGCTGTCTTAACAAACAGGAAGTCTTTTGGCTGGCTGCCCAGGAAGAAAGGAGGCGGCTCCGCCCCTCTGTACGCCTTCCGGCGCCTCCCCCAAGCTCCACGAGGTGTTTGGATCACCTCAAACATGGCCGCCCCCATGCTGGAGACACGAGGCTACGCCAAAATGGCGGCTCGTGCGATCCAGCAAAAAAAATGGCAGCGGCCCGTACTGAATAGCGGTGTGCTGCAGGTCACACAACACTCTCACTGCATGGGGATATGGCGTGGTTGGCGGTACCGGCCCTGGCGGACCGCATGGCCTTTCGGGAGGCCTGCTAATAGCTGGAGATCTGATTAGGAAGGCAGTCTACATGTCCGTGGCTTCTGACTGGTAGGTAGCTTATTCTTAACCCATAAGATTCCCAGAATGCCACAGATTACATCTTTAAAACATGTATACAATTAGATTGTTAGCTCCCAAACCAAGCCTCCTGGCTTTTTGCACACATAAAATCACACTCAAAGTAGGAGGATCTGTGTCATGTTGTAGGATAGAAAGGGACTCTATCTTACCATACAGAGAGGGGCCCGCGTTCACCACAAAACCCGTCAAGGGGAAAGGGGGAACATACTACTCACCATACCGGAACCAGGCGGGCACCAACTCCTGACAGTACCCCTCTCCACCGGGGCGGGAGGGCTGTCGACCGATACGGACGCCGTGACTCATGGTCTTTGGCGTTTCAGCGAGACGTTTAACTCGCGTGGACAGTCCTTTAATGGGACTTTGTCGCGGCCGACCCAGCGCGGAGCTATGGCCTGCACGCGCTCGTAGGCTGAACTGGGGTGACCACCGGATCTCAACATCCAGCCCGTCACCCAGTTCAGCTTTCTTGCTTGAAGATCTCACAGGAACACTGGAGAAAAAAGCTGTCTAAAAAAATCCTTTAAGAAAAAATTCTTGCCAGGACCTAAGATCCCAGCAAGGTATCTAGGTCCTTACTCCTAACTAGACAGAAAATAACTGATTTGCTGAGGCAGAGAGAGAGAGAGGATATACCCTCTGGGACTGCCCCTGGGGTGTGGCCAGAGCTTTTTAATTTCCTGTCTAGTCCTGCTCCTGTGGAGGCAACATAACCCGAAGGTGGTGTATCACCGAGGACTACGTCTGTCAATGAGCGCTAGAGAAAATTCTACGTTTAGCCCCCCTTTACATTGGTGTACAATGTGGTAACATCTGATTAAATGTGTGTCTTACCATGCATTATCACAGAGCTCAGCAACGAACAATCCGCTGTGTGGTAACAATCATTTTGACATCGTTAATAGAGGAAGGGCAGATAATCACAAAGTGTCTTATTTTTTAACAGAAATATGTTTATACATATATATATATATATATATATATATATATATATATATATATATACACAGTATCTCACAAAAGTGAGTACACCTCTCACATTTTGTAAATATTTTATTATACCTTTTCATGTGACAACACTTTGCTACAATGTAAAGTAGTGAGTGTACAACTTGTAAAACAGTGTAAATTTGCTGTCCCCTCAAAATAACTCAACACACAGCCATTAATGTCTAAACCGCTGGCAACAAAAGTGAGTATACCCCTAAGTGAAAATGTCCAAATTGGGTCCAATTAGCCATTTACCCTCCCCAGTGTCATGTGACTCGTTGGTGTTACAAGGTCTCAGGTGTGAATGGAGAGCAGGTGTGTTAAATTTGGTGTTATCGCTCTCACTCTCTCACACTGGTTACTGGAAGTTCAACATGGCACCTCATGGCAAAGAACTCTTTGAGGATCTGAAAAAAAAAATTGTTTCTCTACATAAAGATAGCCTAAGCTAAAAGAAGATTGTCAAGACACTGAAACTGAGCTGCAGCATGGTGGCAAAGACCATATAGCATTTTACCAGGAGAGAACAGGCCTCGCCATGGTTGACCAAACAAGTTGAATGCACATGCTCAGCGTCATATCCAAGGGTTGTCTTTGGGAAAAGAAAGTATGAGTGCTGCTAGCATTGCTGCAGAGGTTGAAGGGGAGGGGGTTAACCTGTCAGTGCTCAGACTATACGCCGCACACTGCATCAAATTGGTCTGCTTGGCTGTCGTCCCAGAAAGAAACCTCTTCTAAAGATCTAAAGATGATGCACAAGAAAGCCCACAAACAGTTTGCTGAAGACAAGCAGACTAAGGACATGGATTACTGGAACCATGTCCTGTGGTCTGATGAGACCAAGACAAACTTATTTGGTTCAGATGGTGTCAAGCGTTTGTGGGGGTAACCAGGTGAGGAGTACAAAGATAAGTGTGTCTTGCCTACAGTCAAGCATTGTGGTGGGAGTGACATGGTCTGGGGCTGCATGAGTGCTGCCGACACTGGGGAGCTACAGTTCATTGAGGGAACCATGAATGCCAACATGTACTGTGACATACTGAAGCAGAGCATGACCCCCTCTCTTTGGAGACTGGTCCACAGGGCAGTATTCCAACATGATAGCAACCCCAAACACACCTTATAGACGACCACTGCCTTGTTAAAGACGCTGAGGGTAAAGGTGATGGACTGGCCAAGCATGTCTCCAGACCTAAACCCTACTGAGCATCTGTGGGGCATCGGAGGAGCGCAAGGTCTCTAACATCCACCAGCTTTGTGATGTTGTCATAGAGTAGTGGAAGAAGACTCCAGTGGCAATCTGTGAAGCTCTGGAGAACTCCATGCCCAAGAGGGTTAGGGCAGTGCAGTAAAATAATGGTGGCCACACAAAATATTGGCATTTTAGGCCCAATTTGGACACTTTAACTTAGGGGTGTACTCACTTTTGTTGCCAGCGGTTTAGACATTAATGGCTGTGTGTTGAGTTATTTTGAGGGGGCTGCAAATTTACACTGTTATATAAGCTGTACACTCACTACTTTACATTGTAGCAAAGTGTCATTTCTTCAGCGTTGTCACATGAAAAGTTATAATAAAATATTTACAAAAATGTGAGGGGTGTACTCATTTTTGTGAGATACTGTACATATGTATACATACCTGTAACAATGTTTATGTATACCTGTAACATCACAGGTCATATTTCTGCTCTTACGTTTTAGCAGTGAGTGGGGCCATGTAATGATATGGCACTGCTTTCTGCAGCATTCTTTTGTGATTCCAGAATGGCCCAACAGCACACCCTAAGTGTGAATATTTAGAAAGAATGGCTGCACACCATGCTGGAGTCTAAGTCCATTTATTTTGAAAAGGCTGTAAAACACAGACCAGACAACAGAGACAGTAGACAGTGGAAGGTTGAGGCATTTCACACAAATATCATGTAATTATTCATAACCCTAAGGATGCAGATCCTTGACTTTTAGGCTCGAAGTATGTTGTTTCAGTGATGCTGGATGTTGTACAAACCAGAAAAGCAGCACCACCTAGTTGCAGAGAGGACTTTATGGGAGGGACAACACTGGAGATAGTATTGCAGTGAGAGCTTATTATCAGAGCTCTTTTTTTAATAAATGGTGCTTTACATAATGCACTAGGCTGGTGTGCCCATATTTATTTATATACTTAAGTTTGCTATAGGTCTAAGAATCTACAGCTTAGGGAATATCAGTGAAAAAAAGAGGAATGGTGTCATAAAACAGAGATGGTTATATTTACAATATAATAAAATGTAAAATATATTATAGTATAATAAAATAATAATTTATTTTACATGAAAACGATGCAGGTAGAGAAAAATATTAGTGTCAGCCTTAAAGCGTAACTCCACTTTTGTTGAGAAAAAAACATTTCCCTCTGGGTGATCTATGTACATTGCAAGGATTACAACAAACTTTGTTGCAGATTCCTACCTTTTGTTATTCAAAAGAAGAGTTTTTATAATTATCAATCAGCTGGGCAGCTTCAGAACATTAATTCGGAAATCTGCTGGGCCTGCATCTCTTTGTATGTGTTCCTATTGGGAGTATCTCACCAAAAATGACATTTTTGTTGCAAGGGATGCATGAAATCTGACTTGTATTTTAAGCAGACTTCTGGGAAAATTGGTAAGCCAATCACACAAGCAGGACATGATGTTTCTGGTGTATGTTAAGTACACATTCTGTGTACAAAACAACTCCAGGTGGCCATATTGCATTGCATTTTCAGGAAATTGCAGCCACTGCAGCTTGAAAAGGAAAGGTAATTTTTTATAACATTCACATGTGTCGCAATTGTATATGCTATATTATTTTTTCTATATTTGCTATTTTTTTCCCCATTTAAAGTACCAGTAGTTACCCTTTAAGCACAAAAAATCCTTTTGATAACAGTGTCCCCTTTGTGTATGCACTCTTTGGCTTGACCTTATGCATTGCCTCTTATTCTCTTTTTCCAGAATGTTGCACTTACTTATTCTAATTTAAGATATGTGTTTTCCTGTATCAAAGAAGTGCCATTGAGTCTCTATAACAACTGACACTTCATGATGAAATGCAGCTGAATATATTCCTATTTATTACAAAATATATTTCTATTTATTACAAAGTCAACATTAGTAAGCATCAAACATGGAAAGATGGTATAGAGCTCTAAAAGGCAGTGTAATGGGTTTTATGCTTTACGAGCTTACTCATAATTGATTCCATGATTTAGTGTTGAAAAGCATGAACAGTGTTAAGACTTTTTGACTTAAAATAAGTCCTTCCTGCCTTTGGCAGTGTGCATGCATATGCTCAAAACAGAATTCTTGTTTTAAACTCTATGAAGCCGTCGCGCAGATTTATTTTTGGTGGCTAACTTGAATTAATACATAATTAGGAACTCATAATAAACATGACTAGGAAATCAGTCACACAGAGAAGCAGTGACTTGTCAAGATCTGAGAAAGTGATTGCAATGGGAACATCCTGATCAAAGTGAACTTAGTTCTCTTAACAATGAAAAAAACTGGAGAAGGGTTGGGCTTCTGCCCAAATAAACCAATCAAACCCTATCTTTGTTTCCAATTGAAATTAGAAATTAGTTGGGTAAATTCAGATTTTTCACTTAGTTTACCCTAACTTCACTTGCCTCCACTAACCTATGTTTCCTGCTCTGTCTCCTCTCTCTGAAACCTCCATCTTTTTTACGAACCTTCATTTATTTATACCTAAAAAATGTTTTCCCTTTTCTCCTAGCAACAGGTTTAAACAGTGTAGTGTACACTCCTAGGTCACTGTTCTGTCTCAGCATCGATTGTACCTGTGACCTTCTTGTAGACCCCCAGTCTGAAAGTGTGTGCAGCAGGTTGAATGATGTCTTTAACAGATAGTTTACTCAATGAATAAAGACTCCAAAGGTGTTCTCCAATGCTTCTTTATGCTTCAAGTTAGCAAAGGCATAAACATAGAGACTTTTCCATAGATAAATTTCCAATGAAGTTACACAGCTTCCACACTCTGCAGTCTCCTCATAACAACTAAACAAAATGGGAATTACAACAGGAAATGGAGGATGGGAGCAACCATCTAGCCAGAAACAGCAGGGGTGCAAGGAAGATACCAATAACATAGCATAACATAACATGTAATAACAACTGCTAGACAGTTAAAGCTGCGTGGCAGCACACTCCCTGCCTGGTATCGTGAGATACCACTACACAATTATTTTCCATAAACATACAATTAACATTGCATACAGTAGAATGCTATGTAGCCCTGTCCTCTAAGCTAACTATGCTAGAGGTCTAAGTGACTCCTACACATAACACTGAATCAGAATTTTTGGAAGCAGACATAATTAGGACTGTCTCAGTGACTGGTCTCAGGAAGGTTTTTGGGCTCCCGTCCTTTACAATCCTGACTTCCACACTTCGGACCTTTCCATCATCACTAGCAATGGCCTTTGTAATAACTCCAACTGGCCACTGGATTCGATTGGTTTGCTTGTCTTTTAGAAGAACCAGGTCCCCTTCCTTTAAGTTAGGCTTCTGGGTTTGCCACTTTTTACGTCCTTGGAGAAGTGTGAGGTATTCCCTCCTCCATCTGTCCCAGAAACAATCTGCAAGGTATTGAGCGTATCTCCATTGACGTTTATACATGTCCTTTTCATCAAAGATGCTCTTTGGCGCTGAGATCTGTCCAATTTTCCAGCTCAATAATGCAGCTGGAGTTAAAACAGTCGGACATTCTGGGTCTGTGGATACAGCGGTCAATGGTCTTGAGTTGATTATTGCTGCGACCTCAGCAAGGAATGTAGTAAGTACTTCATGGGTAAGACGTGAAGAACTCCCATCAAGCAACAAAGAATCCAGTATGCGCCTTGTCATCCCAATCATACGTTCCCATGCTCCGCCCATGTGTGAAGCGTGTGGTGGGTTGAATTTCCACTGGTTTGCAGTGGCGGAGAAGGTGGCCCTTGGAGGTGGCTCTGTCTGAGAAGCTCGCTCCCGCAGGGGTTTGTTAATGCTCTGGGACGCTCTCTCGCTATAATTGAACTGGTTGGTCAGTTTTCTCTCCTTCTTGTTCCTGGATGGTATTTCCTCACCTTCTGTCCATTCTTCACTAGCCTGAGCGTCAGACTTCCCATCTGTATCTTTGTCTCCCGTCTCTGTGGAGTCGTTGGTCTGAGTCTCTTCAATGACTCCCAACATCGCCCCCTGTCGCCGCGCTTCATCAGAGTCTTTGTGTAACATGTTTCCATCCAGGGAGAAGTGTACGGCCAGCTGGTCCACGATGCTAATGGGTTTGTAGGCCCGTTCCTTAAAAATGTACCTCACAATGTTCTGGGGGGCATGAGGGTTGTTTGCAGTCAGGATACGAGTGAATTCCTCCTTAAGTTCAGCCTCGCTGAGTTCCAGCTGGTCCGGAGGCTTAACCAGAGTCTTGGCCTGCATCCATTCATCAGCTCCATCCCCCATATCTGTGGAGTCATCTTCATCCTCCAAATTTCTTCTTGAGCAGATGTTGGAACTCAATGCTACAACTTCAGGCCGGATTTCGGGATCAGTATCTGGATCCTCCAGGTGGAAATCGATATCTTCTTCTGAGTTTGTAGAAGACTGGTCCATTAAAAACTTGGGTCCTGAAAACCAAATGGTTTGTGTGAGGACAACTGCTGGCACTAAAATCTTCTGCATGAATGCTAGAAAGTGCTCTTGCTTCTCAGGTTTGTTACGGAGAGTTTTCTTAAGTGCAGCAAATCTGGTTAAAGCTTGTTCTCGATTGTTAGGGAGAGTAAGTCTTGGTACTCGAAAGGGTAATGGAGCTACCCAACTGTTGGAATTGTCCTTGAAGAACTCTTCATCCATAATCTTGATGAACTCCTTGTCTTCGACTGAAGGGGCAATCTTGTTGTCATCACAAGTAGTCTGGTACACTGAATCACCAAAGTCCTTTTGAGAAGTGAGCTTGCAGTTAATGCCTTGGAGTGCTTGATATGGAACTTCGTTTTAAAATCAAGTCTTTCCTTCACATAATAGTGCGATGGACATTTCATCAATCGACAGGTAACATTCGTTTTGTAGGAAGCTACATCCAAAAGCTTGTGAGATTGGTCTAAACAGACTTCTCCTATTATCACCCATCCAAGATCAAGTTTCTGGGCCTGAGGAGCATCATCTGGACCGTTACATAACTCTCTTATTTTATGAACTCTAGGAATGTCTCTCCCTAGTAGAATCAAAATCTTAACATCCTTGTTAAGTGGTGGAATGTAGTTAGCAATGTGGCTCAAATGAGGGTGATGACGTGCAACCTCTGGTGTGGGGATTTCGTCTCTGTTGTTCGGTAGCTGATCACATTCGATTAGAGTTGGAAGAGGAAACTCTGTGTCCTCATATTCTGATGCAACTATAAAGCCATAGGCTCTTCTTCCAGAAGTATTGACCTTTCCTGCACATGTCTGCAAGGTATAGGACCAGGTCTCTCCTTGAATGTTGAATAGGTCAAAGAATTCTGTACTGGCCAATGAGCGATTGCTCTGATCATCGAGTATGGCATACATTTTTATGGAATTTTGTGGACATCCTTCAGGAAAAACCCTTACAGACATATCTTGCTACAAGACTTGCTATGAAGCCCTTCTCCACATACCTCTGTACACCTTGTGGTTATGGGGTTGGCATATTGCTCAGTTCTCTCCCCGCCATCATCTGATGTAGTCTTGAGGTTGCTGCCGGGTGAAGGTTTCCTTTTGAACAGGTCTGAATGAAGAGTGTCCACATGTTTGGCACTGTTACAGAGAGAACATCTGATGGCGATCTTACAGTCTCTAGCTAAATGATCGGAGGATGCACAACACTTAAAACAGATATTATGCTCTTTGAGAAATGACTTGTGTTTTTCAATAGGCTTGTCCTTAAATGCACGACATTTGGAGAGAGAGTGTGGCGCATTATTAATAGGACACTGTTGACTAAGATTGCTAGCTTTAATGTCTGTAGCTAGGACGTTGGATGCTATATTGCCTCACGGCAATAGGATGCCTTAAATCCTTGAATTTACTGTTGGTGGCAATACCCCTTGAAGTACTTAAAGGAATGGTGGTTGTATCTGGATAGAAGAAGCTTGGGTCATTCTTGGATCTTGCAACCTTCCGCACGAACTCTGCGAAATAAGAAAAGGGAGGGAAGGAAACATGATGTTCATACTTATACTTTGATCCTTCACTAGTCCACTTTCCCTGAAGATAACTAGGCAACTTTGCTACAATAGGATTTACTCCCTGAGCAGTGTCTAAATAGCTAAGACCTGGTAAACTAGGATCTAACTTAGCAATTTCAAGTTCTTGAAGGAGGTCACCTAACTCTCTAAGCTTATGATTGTCCTTAACAGAGATTTTAGGAAAGTCGTTAAGTCTCTGGAATAAGGCAGATTCAATGACTTCGGGGCTCCCATAGTCTTGTTCTAGACATTCCCAGGCAGCATCAAGGCCTGCTTTAAAGTTATAGATGTAGACAGATTTAAGTCTCTTTACTTGTTCTGAAGATTGACGCCCCAACCACTTTATTAGTAAGTCAAGTTCTGCTTGAGGTTCAATGTCCAAGTTCTTGGTTACCGCCTTAAATGTAGATCTCCAACTCCTGTAGTTCTCTGGGCGGTCATCAAATCTAGACAGTCCAGTTGTAATCAACTCTCGTAGAATCATATACTTGCTGAACTCTGCAATGTCAGTGCTTTCAGTTTTTATAACCACAGGAGGTACTGATGGTGCGCCGTCTTGGACCATAGCTGGTATATGATGTTGGCTGGTAGGTAGAGAGAAAGGTGTTGCAAATGGGTTTACTCTAGGTAAGGGTCTGTCGTCTGAAGGTCTCTGAGCATTTGAAGTTAAAGAGAGCTGTATCAAAGGGGGTATAGAGTTCATTCTGTAGTCTTCTGCTGTGCCCTTGTAATCTCTATGCACATAGGGTTGTGGTGGCACATGAGCTGTGTAGGTTGATTCACTTGATTTTGTGACGTGCGGTAGTTGTGGAGGGTCTCTGTTAGTAGGTGTGTCTAGTTGACCAGCTTGCTTTGGCGACACATTGCCTTCTGATCCACTTGCTGGATGAATATGAGAAGAATCTCCAACTGTAGGTGGGACTGTATTGTCGTGGTTCTGAGTAAAGACAAACTGTAGGGTCCTTTCAACAGGGTCTTGACAAGCAGCCAAGCTGGTACAAGCTGCTCTTTCTTCTTCCAATAGGGCTTGTTCAAAGACAGATAACTCTGCTAAAGCTACTTCCTTTTCTCTGTTCTTCTGAAGAATTTCTAGCTGAGCCTCTGTTTCTGCTTGTATTCTTGCTTGAATGCGTTTAGCTTCTGCTTCCTTGCATTTAGCTTCTGCCTTGAAGGCTGCTTCTTTTTCAGAGCAGGCGGCTTGAACCTGGGCTACTGCAACCTTTTGGCGAGCTTTGAGTATTTGGTCGCTCAGTATTGACCTTATAGAGCAGGACTGCAATGACTTAGAAGAAGATTTATGATATGAGCGGGCAGACCTAGAAGATTTTCCTGAGTGTCTGGAAGAAGCAGAGAAACAGGATGTAGTTTCATGTAGCTGTGCCAATCTACCTTCTATCTGTGCCTTTGCTTCAAGATTTGTGCTATGCCTCTGCTGGTCAGTAGAAGTAAAGTCCTTTAATTCCAATGCAGCTTCCTCTATGTTGGAATGTGACAATAGGGAATAGTACTTCTCAGAAAGTCTTTTATAATTCTCAAATGCCTTCTTAACCCTTGAGAGAGCAGTGTTCAATTGCTCAGAATTGTTGCTAGTTTCATTAGTGGCTGTTATACAACTTAAAGTATTTTCCCATAATGCAGTCAGGTTACTAGATGTTTCTTCCTTACTTGCTTCATAAACCTCCCTTGCCTTCAAGGATGGATGAGGGGCTCTGAGAGGACGAGTAGAATAAAGTAAGGAGTCTGCTTTATCTTGACTAAATGCAGGTAATTCTGTGAGATCTCTGTCAGACATAATAAGTACTGTAGTTTTGGTGTCTTGTTAGAAATCTGCCAGAGTTTAGCTCTGTAAGTAGTGACTTCTGTTAGTAAGCAGACTGGCTGAGGTGCTGGGCATTTGATACAATAGCTAGCTATTGCTGGAACTAGTTCAAACTGGATACCTCAGCACAGAAGGCTGTAATAGTAATGAAGCATTCAGCAGGTGTCTGGTTTCATATGCAGAGTAATGCTTCTGGTGACACACAGGTGTGGTACTCACGTTTCTGAAGCTGGAGATTCATGGAAATTTACTTTCTGAAGCTGCAGAGATAACTGTGTGATAGATTAGTGGAAATTTACTTTCTGAAGCTGCAGAGATACCTGTGTGATGGATTACTGGAAATTTACTTCAAGTACTTCTTGGAAATTTACTTTCTGAAGCTGTATATTCCTGGAAATTTACTTTTCTTAAGCTGCAGAGATACCTGTGATGGATTCTTCATGGAAATTTACTGTTCTGTCTCAGCATCGATTGTACCTGTGACCTTCTTGTAGACCCCCAGTCTGAAAGTGTGTGCAGCAGGTTGAATGATGGCTTTAACAGATAGTTTACTCAATGAATAAAGACTCCAGAGGTGTTCTCCAATGCTTCTTTATGCTTCAAGTTGGCAAAGGCATAAACATAGAGACTTTTCCATAGGTAAATTTCCAATGAAGTTACACAGCTTCCACACTCTGCAGTCTCCTCATAACAACTAAACAAAATGGGAGTTACAACAGGAAATGGAGGATGGGAGCAACCATCTAGCCAGAAACAGCAGGGGTGCAAGGAAGATACCAATAACATAGCATAAAATAACATGTAATAACAACTGCTAGACAGTTAAAGCTGCGTGGCAGCACAGTCACTCTAGTAAGTTGCTAGCAATGGTGCCAGGTGCCAGAATGATGTAACTCCAGCGCATATGCACACATCATCATTGGCTAAACAAAGAGGGAAGTCACCAGTCCAGATCGAGCAGCAACAAGTACTGTGCGTCTGCCAATGCTGAAGGTGGGCAAACCTGTCAGTACTAGGATCCCTTTAAGACCCAGCAAACCTCACCTGACACAGCCTTTGCCTGGTAATCAGCGATGATTGGTCGGCTCACCTTTAAATCACCTGTATCAGTATACCAACAAGTGCTCCTGATAGCGTTGTTACCTTGTGTGCTCCTGCTTGACCCAGCTAATATCTGCAGGGCCGCCATCATAGAGGGACATCCAATACACATGTGAGGGGCCCGGATGTCCCCAGGGCCCGACTGCCGAGCAGATCCAGGATGAGCGTGGCTGCCCTGTCTTTCTCTATGCATTGATGCACAACAGAAGAGTTGGCAGCTGCTGCTATCTGTAATTTCTGTCACATTGTGCTCTTTACTGACACCTGTGGCTGCTTCCTGCATGCTTACTCTTTGTGTGAGTGCTGCTTGTACTGTATTCTGGATTGTGGTAGGCTGCAGTTTCCCTCTCAGGGGCATGTGGCACCTTTGTGGAAATGAGCTGGGACTAGGAAGACCTCCTTTACAAGTAGAGGCTGTGTGTATAAGTGAAAGGAAGGGCTGTTTGTATATAGGGGGCAGAGCTGTGCGTGTTGCGTGTAGTCTGTATGTGTATGTTGTGTGTGATCTGTATGTGTGTGTGCTGTGTGTGATCTGTATCTGTGTGTGCTGTGTGTGGGTGGTCTATATGTGTGTGTGGTCTGTATGTGTGTGTGTGGGTGGTCTGTATGTGTGTGTGTGGGTGGTCTGTATGTGTGTGTGTGTGTGTGTGTGTATGTGTTGTGTGTGTGTGTGTGTGTGTATGTATGTGTTGTGTGTGGTCTGTATGTGTGTGTGTGGGTGGTCTGTATGTGTGTGTGTGTGTGTGTGTGTGTGTGTTGTGTGTGGTCTGTATGTGTCTGTGTGTGCTGCGTGTGGTCTGTGTGTGTGTGTGTGTGTGTGTGTGTTGCATGTGGTCTGTGTGTGTGTGTGGTCTGTATGTGTGTGTGTTGTCTGGTCTGTATGTGTGTGTGTTGTCTGATGTGTGTGTTGTGTGTGTGTATGTGTGAATGGCTTGTATGTGTGTAGTGTGTGTGTTGCCTATGGTCTGTATGTGTGTCTTTGTGGTCTGTATGTGTGTGTATGTGTGTGTGATGTGTATGGTTTGTGTGTATGTGTGTGATGTGTATGGTTTGTGTGTGTGCGTGTGATGCGTGTGTGTCAGAGGGGGCTTAGTGTGTACAGATGTGAGGGGGGTTGAGTGTGTACAGGTGTGGGGGGGGCTGCCTGCAGGATTGTGGGATAGCCAGTGGGTGGATTCGGTGGGATGGCCAGTGGGTTGGCCCTGGGGAATATTGGTAGTCAGGTTGGGGGGAGGGGGAGGCCTAAAACTGTGTAAGGGGCCTCAAAATTTCTTATTGCTGCCCTGCCTGTCATTGTCAGCATATTATGGCAGCTACATGGTTTTTGACAAGTGGACTGTAAGCTTTAGGTCAAGTTTGTTACTTAAAGTGTATGTGAAGTCATACAAACAGTTGGTTTTGGATAGAGAGGATGGACAAGAACCCTTCTCATGTTTTATTGCTGTCTGTACCCCCATCTGTGCATCCTCTCTGTTTGCCCTGATGACCAGTGTTACCAAGACAGAAAATAATACAGTTAATGCAGTGATTATTGCTGTCACCAGAACAAAAGTTGTGGGTAAATCTTCTAATGGAATCATCTGTTCTGGTGAAAAATGAAATAAGTAAATTTAAACTCAATTTGCAGAGATTTATTTAAGGCAGGCATACATGTAGAACCACCAATATTGAGGCTACTTATGGGGTCATGAATGGGCATCATGACTCTGAATGGTACATAACGTGAACCATTCTAAGCCTGCCTCCATATATATACAGTGGACTAGTCGGAAGCACATAACCTGGCATCGTTCGATGCATTCCCTACTCCTTTCTAAGGTGGACTCTTTATGTGAGTCGGACAAGTGTGTCCCCAGGGGAGCTAATCTTAACCTCCCTGGCGGTATGATTCTTTCGGATTTTAGGTGCTGAAAGCGGTACCATTATTTTGCTTGCAATTCTGGAGAATGAGCAGCCCAAACCAGCTATTTACTAATGATTTCTTTTTACCGTGTGTTCTTCTTTATAACATCCCGAGTATGATAAAGTTTGAAACACAAAATCCTAAATTCTAATATAATAAATAACTATAAAATAATAATATAATAATAACACTTTTTTTTTTTCCAAAAAATAACACTTTTTATTCAATAAATGATAGTAAATCATGTAATCAAAAACACTGACATTCAAAAACACTGACATTTTTTTTTGTCAAACAAGGATGCAATATATTTTTTTTTTTCCCAAAAAGGATGCAATATTACTCTTCATACTGCTTCAATAAACGTCCCGGGTGTGGAAAATTTTGAAACAGGGTACAGCGCAAAGTCCAACATCACAGTCTGGACAGTAGTACCGTGTTTCTTTTCTTATTTTCCGCCCGGTGTCGTCGTGCTTGGAACAGCAAACCACACACATCCTTGTTGGTGCAGTCTTCTTCTCCGTCGGCAGAATGAGGTCCATAAAATGACGACCGGTCAGTCGTTCTGGGTTCACGACACCAGCCGCACGGCGTCCGGATCGACTTACAGTTGGTGTCTGGTGCCTGAGAAAAATCAGCTCCGCAATTTTCCACACAAAGTCCGCATGGATCACAGGCCGGTCACTTTTCTTTTTCAGCAGAATGAAGGCATTCCATAAACACTGCTCCAGGAGGTGTCTGAAATTTTTTTTATAGTATTTCTTCTGCTGTTTCCGCATTGCTGGATAGAAGGTCATGGCCTGGTCAGCTCTGTCCACACCTCCCATGGTGTTATTGTAATCCAGGGCCAGTTGCGGTTTCAGCACATCTTTTCCCCCTTTTGTATGGACCATGACAGTGGCCGTGTTATGGATGGTGCTTATCAGGCAGACATCTTTTTTGTCGCGCCATCTAAGTGCCAACATTTTGCCTTTCTGCCAGGCAACTAACTCTCCAGGCTTGAGTTTTTTGTTGGCAAAGCTGGGGGGCATGTCACGCCGGTTTGCTCTGACGGTCCAATAAGCATCCGTCTTATGCTGTAGGAGGAACTCAAACAGTTCTGGGGAGGTATAAAAATGGTCTGTAGTGACACAATACCCCTGATCCAGCAGAGGCTCAATCAGCGTCAGAACAGAAGCAGTTGCCATCCCATAGCTGCTGAACCTTGGGTTGAACTTAGTTCCTCTTCCGGTATATAGGACCGAGTTCCAAATATAGCCAGAGCTGGATTCACACAGCATAAAGGATTTTATTCCAAAGCGTGCTTGCTTGGACGCAATATATTGGATCCAGCTAAGTCTCCCTTTATACGCCATAAGACTTTCTTCAATGCAAATGTCTCTTTCTGGGACATAGGACCGCTGGAAGTTTTTCAAAATTAATTGATAAATGTCCCAGATCTTTTTCAGCTTCGGAACCGGATGAGATGTTTCATCAAAATCCTCATTGTTGGCAAAGTGCAAATATCGCATTATAAGGGAAAATTTGTACTCCGACATTATGGTTCCAAAAAAAGGAGTGGCCAATAATTTGTTTGTGGTCCAATACCACTTCTGCAGGGGTTTCCCCACCACTCCCTGCAGAATAATAAGGCCCAGGAATCTCCAGATATCTGCACTGGTAACGGGTTCCCACATCCTGCTCCTGGAAAACCGCCGATGTGCTGCGGCTTGTTGCTGCTGGTACCGGTTGGTCTCCACAACAATTTTTTCGATGACCTCATCAGTCAAAAAAAGCTGCAGATACGCCAAGGGGTTATCCTCCTCAACATCAACTTTGAGACCAGGCGTTCCGGTATACGGGAACCTTGGGGGCGCTACGTGCTCCGTACCGCAGTCGATAACGCACCAAGTACGCACATCGCTCGGCACATCATCATCACTAAACTCACTTTCGTCGGATGATGAGCTTTCCCATGCATCGCTGTCACTCCACTCTCCGTGCGATTCGGGATCGCTGTCGCTATCGCCCAGCAGGTCATACATCACTTTTGATGTTGCGGCACGCTTGCTTGAGGCCATGGTCGCTCTGCCATAATCCAGATACAAAGTATGGAAATAATGCATGAAGTGCAATGGAGAAAGTACTGGGGGGCATAAAAAGGTCACTTTATTATATTTTGGGAATGTAATCCAATAGGATTACAGTGTGTCAGTGTGTTTGGTGTTTATACTTTTTGAATTTGCCGCCGGTTCCACCCCCCGGCGGACGTCACGTCGCCGGAGACGGAAGCCGGGGCTTACAGACAATCGAGAGGAACATCCGCCGCCGGACACCGCTCTCATACATCGCTGGATCCCGGAGAAAAGGTAAGTGAAACCTCCACCAGGATCCAGCGAGCTTCCTATCGCTACCCCGAGTGTGACCCGGGGTTACCGCTTTTGGCTCAAAAATCTTACCCCGAGTCACACTCGGGAATACCGCTAGGAAGGTTAATTATAACACATGAGCCTGGTTATTTTGTTTCTCCTGGCTCTATGAACCAGGAAGAGGAAATAAATCCTTAAAAAGGACAAGATTGAACGACTGTTGCCAAAATATGGGGGTTCTATGCTATCCACTTAGGAGAACCATATAGACAAAACTGGACACCTATAACTACATACCTAAATCTTAGGGATTGTGATTCTCCCTACCTGTCACCAAATCTCCATTTTCAGCAAGAAATATCGGTATGTATATATATATATATATATATATATATATATATATATATATATATTATAGAATATAATCATAAAGAACATTAAAATATTTGTAACACTATAACACAAAGAGAAAATAAGAGCACATCATTAGTAGCTCTCTTTCAGACACATTGTCACTGAAACCTCAGAGTAAGGCAGGCAATAGATTAAACCTCAGAGTAAGGCAGGCAATAGATTATGCAATTTTCTTTCCTGCAACCACAGATTGCTATTGCGTTCACCCAGAAGGGGGAACCCCCCGGCCAGGAGAACACAATGATTGTCTATAGCCGCTGACAATATTCCCATGCTAAAAATCTGGCATGCCTGTTGTACCCAAGTTGATCGATGGATCGACCTGGGTACTATCAGCCTGCCCATACATGGTTCGAATCTCAACCAGGCCCTGCTTAACCGGCCAAGATTCAAACCATCTATAGTTCGACTTAAGCCATCCAATAAAGTATAAACTATGAATTATTGCTTTGATTCATTTGTAAAAGAAATGATAGGAACCAATAGATTCTAAATCCATGCAAATCAATAAATAAAAAATAAATAAACTGCAATAAAGAGCTGCGTGTTGTAAAGTGTAAAAAACACCAATACCGTCAAAAGAAACAGAGGAACTGCACTCTTATATCTTAAAATACATATCACCATAGTGAATAAACAATAGTGAATAAACAAATAAATAAATATGTCTTCATTTAAATGATTGAAAATACATAATAATTGTGAAGTCCATTTATAAATCCCACACATGAATAACGTCCTCAGTGAGTATAGGAAACCCCTGAGGATGTCAAACATAGGCTGACGAAATGGCGTTGGGTAGTGTTTGAGATAAGTTGTTTCTGGTCAGCTGGAACGCAGGTGGAGCGCAAACCGGCGATTCCTATACAATACACCTAATCCCTGTCTTCTTTGATGTAAGTGCAATACAACCTTCTTTTTTTAATACAAAACTTGAAATACTGCACCATGAGAGTGTTTTTTCCTCTCCCTTTCTAAATGGCAACACTGGAGCTTTGAATATATATATCGGATGATGATACAGTGATATGTATTTTATGATATAAGAGAGCGGTTCCTCTGTTTGAATAATTTGTGTTTGTAAATTTCAGCCTGAGCTATTGAGCTCTGTATGTGAAGGGCTTTTTACAACAAATGTGTTGAGAAGATAGGTGAAAATGTGGAAAGGACTTATAAGCTCTATCTGACTTCTGGCTAGAACACTACATAAAGCAATACTTCAAATTTATCTGCCAAAAGAAAAGAAAAATATTTTTAACATTTTCATTTTTAGTGCTTTCTTAGCCTCTTCACATCGGTCATAGGCATATATGTGGCCTCTCGGTGGGTGGGCCTTAACCACTTGCCAACCGCCTAACTGTAAATATACATCATGTTTTTATGTTAAATACCGGGGTTACGGCAGCAGCAGGCAGCTAAAACCCTAGTAGCTTTATCTACAGCAGTTGGCTGGCTTTCAGATAAAAGTGATCCCAGCGGCAGATGCGCCACAAAATCACTTTTATAGGCCGCGGGAGAGGTGTGCTCCCCCCTCGGGTGCTTCTCCATGGTTCCCGAGCCATCCAAGGTTACTGGAGCTGTCGGTAACCCAGGAACCAATGTCATTTTTTTTTGCTATTAAAGGTAAATGAGAAATCTGGGATCTTTTTAACCCCAGATCTCTGAAAAAAGAGGACCCGTCATGCTTAGTTCTATTACATGGGATGTCATCATAATAAAAGTGATAAAAAAAATTAAGGGACAGTGTAAAAAAAAAAAAAAAAGTAAAATAAATAATAAGCGCCCCATCCAAGTGAACACATACATAACATACATAAGTTGTACCCGCATATGTAAATCATGTTCAAACCACACATGTGAGGTATCGCCATGATTGTTAGAGTGAGAGTCATAATTCTAGTACAAGACCTCCTCTGTAACTCTAAACAGGTAACTTTAAAACATTTTAAAGCGTAGCCTATGGAAATTTTTGATTAGTTTGTCGCCATTCCACGAGCGTGCGCAATTTTAAAGCTTGACATGTTAAGTATCTATTTATTATCTTTCACCTTATACAAAAATTTGGCTAACTTTAATGTTTTTGATTTTTTTTTATATTTTATTAAAGTGTATTTTTTCACAGTCTTGTACGATCTTTCAGCAGTCTTTCAAAAGCAAAAAAAGTTGCGTTTGAAAGACCACTGCGCAAATGCAGTGTGACATAAAATATTGCAATGACCGTCATTTTATTCTCTGCAAAAATACAATGTTTGGGGGTTCTAAGTGCCTTTCTACCAAAAAATACTAATTTAAATATGTAAACAACAAATGTCAGAAAATTCCAGGGTCAGGGGTCACATATATGTGTACCAAAATGTAAACTGTGCTGTGCCAAGAGTGCGCACCCTGAACACTCCCGACACAGTTATTGGTAATGAAAAGCTCCTGATCGCTACTTGCGATCGGGAGCTTTCTGTAGCCAATCACGGTGGTCACATGACTGAAATGCCTACCTCTGCCTTCCGGAATCTGAAAGGCATGGGAGCTAAGCTGTTAAAGAAAAAAATATGCAAACCACCAGGGGAGGACCGGGCCAGGGTGCCACAGACATGCCTTAAGGATACCTGGTGAAGAGATGTAAAAAGTCACCACCGCTGACCTACTGAGTGCGGGATAAAGACAAGGACAGAGTCCGCCCCCCCCCCAAATTAGATGGTGTAAGCTGTGTCTGAGCAGGGGCCGGTTCCATGCCCCACTGGAGGCACTCCTCGTCTGGCCAGCCCTTGACAGAGCTGTCCCAGCTACTCCCAACCGCCCCGCTGGCCAAGTTGGGAAACCGAATTCGGAGGGTGAGCAGAGAGTACCTGGAGCGGAGGTTCAGCCTGGA
Source organism: Pelophylax lessonae (assembly GCF_965119305.1). NCBI lineage: Eukaryota > Metazoa > Chordata > Amphibia > Anura > Ranidae > Pelophylax > Pelophylax lessonae. The sequence goes on along the minus strand of NC_138776.1, from coordinate 162,818,536 downwards.
ATGGGGGTCAGGAGGAGGCCAGAAAGACAGAGAGTGGAAAAGTGGTGAGTCGCTGCACCATGGGCCTCTAGTTTGTACTTGCCCCCTGAGCTGAAAGTTGCCAATCAGCCCCTGCAAACCACTATACATTATTATACATTATTTTAGGACACAGGCCACCACTGTTCTTTCAGTGTGATTTGGTAAGTGGGAGTCTCAGCATATAACCATACCAGCACTCATAAACACTGGCAAGTAAGGTGGCCTAGAGCAGTGGTCCTCAACCCTGGCCTACAGGGCCCACTAACAGGCCAGGTTTGCAAGATAACTGAAATACATCCCAGGTGATATCATTTGCTGCTCAGTGATTGCAGTACTCTAGTCTGCATCTCCCCAAGGTAATACCTAAAATCTGGCCTGTTAGTGGGCCCTGAGGACCGGAGTTGAGGACCACTGGCCTAGAGTATAAAAAACAAAAACAATGCTGAAAAGTCACTGAGTAGACAGTTGTGTCTTCATTATCTGTTTGATTAAAATATTTTCGTTTGATTAAAACATAATTTAAATTTGTTTTACAATTCAATTTATTTTCCATGTATTTTTATATTTCAAAATAGGTGTTTTTGCAAAAAATTTCTGAATCTCTTCATAAATGTACCAAATAACAGATTTAGCCAAAGCATCTTCCAGTACTTAACCCAAGGAGTTAAACAACAGCATGGTGACTGTGTAGTAAAGGTGAATTATATGTGACTCTATACTTTATCATTCTTTCATTGCGCCAGCACATGTCACTGTGTGGGTGTGTCAATCCAGATAAAACTCTTTGTTTTAATAAAACAGATCTAAACAATGGCAATGTGAATAATCTTGCTTTTGCTTTGAAAAAAGGCAAATTAAAAAAAAAAAAAAAATGCCTTTCCTCACCAGGGGGCATTTTTATTACTGTGTGCTTTTCAGGTTGTTACACGGCAGATGTAAGAAAAACAGTGCAATTGGACTGAATAACTGATTGCTCTGTTCTGAAGGATGGAGAGTCTCTTCCTACCTTGCCCTCTCACGACAGCCCTACACGAAGACTGCTGTGTCTTGCTGATAGTCTGAACCAATGGAAGGGATAGTAAGGCCAATTTAATATTAGTAGTGCTATCTCAGCTTTGCAAAGATCCCTTAGGCTGCGCTTAGGCTTCTTCCATGATGATTGCTTCAATTACCCCAGAAAGTTATTTTAAATCCACTAACCATTTTACCATTTTTTTTTTGGTTGCAGTGTATGCCACATGCCTTATAATATAATATAGAAAAAGGTACATGAAATTTTATTTGAACTCTGCAATCATGTTAATCAAAAGAAATGTAAGCTAGTTGTTTTGTCATTAGCAGACACTTGATAGCGTTAGATGTTTTGAATTATAACATTATAACATTGTTGTGGCAAATTATTTGCTGTCAAAGCTTACAATCAACTAATCATTTATTTTATCGAACTATATCATTTTTATGTTTCATACAAAGAAGTAGATGTTCTACACTTGGCTTGGGACAAACCACTTACATTCACAGTTGAAATGCATATACGTGAACTGTTATTTTTAGCATTAGAAACAATAATTCTGATCAGCCAGTCTCCTGATTCACAAAATTAATTCACATTCTCATTTTACACTGTATAACAGGACATTGACACCACTGCATAGTATTGCAGTTTTTTAGCTCTTCATTGGATGAAAATGACCCCACTGGTGACATATCCATGTATGCTCTTCTTTCTCCAAGCTGCCTGAATATTTCCCCGCTGAAAGTGCCAGACTAGAGGACTTGAACACCTGAGCATGAGGAGCTCCTAAACTTGATCGGTTGGTTGTGTAAATGCTACAGAGGATGTGCACACACTATATTGCCAAAAGTATTGGGACGCCTGCCTTTACACGCACATGAACTTTATTGGCATTACAGTCTTAGTACGTAGGGATAAATATTGAGTTGGCCCACTCTTTGCAGCTATAACAGCTTCAACTGTTCTGGAAAGGCTGTCCACAAGGTTTAGGAGTGTGTTTATGGGAATGTTTGACCATTCTTGCAGAAGCGCATTTGTGAGGTCAGGCACTGATATTGGACTAGAAGGCCTGGCTCGCAGTCTCCCCTCTAATTTATCCCAAAGGTGTTACATCGGGTTGAGGTCAGGACCAGTCAAGTTCCTCCACCCCAAACTTGCCCATCCATGTCTTTATGGACCTTGCTGGTGTGTTGAGTTATTTTGAGGGGACCGCAAATTTACACTGTTATACAAGCTGTACACTCACTACTTTACATTCTAGCCATTGTGTGTCATTTCTCCAGTGTTGTCACATGAAAAGATATAACAAAATATTTACAAAAATGTGAGGGGTGTACTCACTTTTGTGAGATACTGTACATGTCTTTGTATCCTTTGTCCTATACACTCATATTCCTCCTTCTCAGTCTTGCATCCTGAACTCTGGTGCAGCCGCATCTTGAGTATGCCGTCCAGTTCTGGGCACCGGTCCTCAGGAAGGATGTGCTAGAACTGGAGAGAGTCCAGAGAAGGACAACAAAAATAATAAAGGGACTGGAGAATCTCAGCTATGAGGAAACACTACAAGCATTGAACTTATTCTCTCTGGAGAAGAGATGCTTGAGAGGGGATATGACATCAATGTACAAATACCGTACTGGTGACCCTATCATAGGGAACAAACAATTCAGTGAAAGGAAATATAAAAGGACTTGCGGCCATTCGCTAAAATTAGAAGAGAAGCGGTTTAACCTTAAACTGCGTAAAGGGTCTATACCGCCAGAGCGGTAAGGATGTGGAATTCTCTTCCACAAGCAGTGATATCAGCGAGGAGCATCGAAAGTTTCAAAAAACTATTAGATAGGCACCTAACAATCACAACATATAGGGTATACGATGTACTATTGACATAAACATTTATACACACACACATCATAGGTTGAACTGGATGGACTGGTGTCTTTTTTCAACCTCACTATGTAATAACATATATCCCCCAATGTCAACTTTCCCAGTGTCTTTGGCCTCCATTTTCTTTCAATTAGTTATTCTCATCCACTATCATGAGAAGGATTATGACTGGTCCAACGTGCACAATCATTTGTTTTTCATAGAAGTGATTGGATAGTACCTGAAGGTTCTTTGATGCTATAACTAATACCTATTGCAATATCTTCTTGGTGTCTGGACCCATTCCCTGGAATTTATAAAGACTGTCAGACACAAAAGTGGGGCAGTGAATGACAAATTCATGTACCTGACTAGGATCTGTACTTGAATTTGGCCACTTTTAGAACACATGCAAGAAGATGCTTTTATCTCTGTACAGCAAAAGAAAATTTGTCTCATCTAGCTTCAGTTAGGTAAGATATAAACGGTCAGCATTTTATTCGGCATAGGTATTGCTCCACAATGTAGAAGTGGAGGAAATAAAAATCTGTATTTGGCGCACGAGTCACTTTCAGAACCAAAATTGTCACAGATGTTTTATAAATTAAGAGTAACCCATTAACAAGAGCAATTACTGCTAGAAACTTGAGGCAGCAGCTTTATTGAACTGTGTGAAGTTATAATTGTTTTGTAGTATGTTAAAATCTAGTGTCAGTTTGGTGTCACTAATAACTTATTTGCTTATGTGAAAAAAAAACTTTAACCTCTGCGCCAATAGATCCTTGTGTGCAAATATGATACCCTGGCTACTGAACCAGAAATCTTGTGTATATAACACAAATATACCATATAGTGTAAATAATTATGGGCGCTAGGTATCCTGTATCTCAACTGTGTTGCAAATGTAAAACAAACCAAAATGAAGGCCTCTTGATCCCTTTAGGGAAAGAGAGCCTTGAGTGATGGGGGCATGGCCAGGAGCTTGGATTAAGCAGGAGGCTATATGGGAAAAGAAGATTGGAAGGAGTCAGAAGTATGGGGTTAGGCCTGACCTCAGTTAAGAATACCCCCCCCCAGGGAATTCTGGGCCTTTTGAAGAAATGTGGTTGAAGAGCTGCTCAAACCCCCCCCCCCCTTAACCCCACCCCCCCCCCCCCACTCCCGCTCCCTTTTTGAATGGTCTGTCAGAGATATAGCAGCGTTTTTTGAACTTGCCAGCAGTTAAAGTTCTGGTAATGCCCTTGATTGTAAATTGGGGGTAGGCTGTCTGTCCAGCACTTATGGTAAGGACAGTCCCCCCTCTCCTCCCCCTTTTAGAAATCTATTTAGTTAATGACTAAGAGAGCTCACAGTACAACTGTGACTGGCACTGGTCTAAACGTTTACTTGTTTTGGCATTGGAAACGAAATAAAGCTGTGGTTTTTATATGGGGAGGGGGCAAGGGGGGGTTGTAATTATGTTAATATTGTTTCCTGGGCCTATGCACCTCAGCAGTCCAAAAATAAATGAAATTAACATATCACGATAATCAATAATAATAAATGTCCATAGTATCCACAGTCAAACTTTATTCCACCACCACATCAAGCAAGTGCTGAAAAAGGTGGAAGTTCTGTCACCAGGATGCGGTGAAGTTGTCTCTGATGTCACATCCGGGTAATGGAACTTCCGCCAGTTGGAACACACATGCTGAACCTCCATACAGGCGGAAGCAGCCAGTGATACACACACACACACCACTAAAATCGATGGGTGCCGGCTTGGGCGCTCAACTCTAAAGTTTTATTATGTACCTTGCTTTTTTATTTATTTTAAATAAAAACATGTTGCGCTATGAGAGGCATATTTATTCTTTTCCCCCTGAGGGCATGCTGAGAGCTCAAAAGATAGTATGGGGTAATGTAGAGAGTAAAGGCGCCTCCCTTTAAAAGAATTTAGTGTATATTGTGAAGCTGCCTTCAAATTTAAGTGTAATGAACTTAAATGGAAATGAAGAAAAATACTGAGGCGCTAACACATGAGTACAACGACCGGTCACAAATATGAAAATAAATGGTAAACTCAGTATATCGTAGTAAATATCACCAGGAGTGACGTGTATCAGTGCAAAAAAAAAAAAAATATGCTGAGAGCTCAGATAGCAGGGAGAGGAGGGGAGTCCCGGAGATTGTCATTGTCTACTAAAGTGCAAGCTAACTCACACCACATTTGGGTCTTAACGTCTGGTATGATTAGAGGTGGTGAGATACACGAAGACACATGTTATAGAGCATCTAATGATTGCATGATTTGAGCACATTTGCAGGTGGATATTCACTTAAAGTCACAGGATTGGACTTTTCCCTTTGACTATGGATGCTACAGACATTTATTATTTTTGATTATCGGGTTATGGTAATTTCATTCATTTTTGGTTTGTTTCACATTTGCAACACAGGATACCTAGCGCCTATAATTGTTTACTTATGTGTCTTGGTATCTCCCTCTGTCCTTCCCTCCTGATTGATGCTAGTCCTAGCCAAACCCTTTCCCTTTTTTCAATGTTCCCCTAGTCAGTGTTAGTACTTCACAGAGACAGGACTTGAGAAATTCTTACATAGTTTTCCTAACTAGGCACTTTGTCCTCAGTAGCCTCTCAGTCTAGTTTTTCACCATCCCAAATCTCAGAGATTCAATGTGAGTTCTAGGCCTTTCCAACACCACATCAAGCAAGTGCTGAAAAAGGTGGTGTAGTAGTCAGTAAAAGGAAGTAAGCAAGATTTGTTGTAGAAATAACAGTGGACTTTACAATAATTTATAATATGACACAATCTAAAACCTAATATAATTTCTTTAAACTGAAGCTCACTACTAAGTCTGCAAAAAAAATCTCCCCACTGTACAACTTATGGATCTGTGACTAGTAACAACCATTCTGAAGTCTCCTCTTATATGTCTGAGGTCATATCTTCATGATCAGACCTGTAACATGGGGTGCAGGGTCAGTGTCAACAGCAACCTCTGCAATTCCTAATGATACAGAACTCAGTTTGTGTTATCGTTACATACACATACACTCACCAGACACTTTATTAGGTACACCTTGCTAATACCAGGTTGGACCCCCTTTTGCTTTCAGAACTGTCTTAATTCTTCATGGCATAGATTCAACAAGGTGTTGTAAACATTTCTCAGAAATGATGGTCCATATTGACATAGCATCATGCAGTTGCTGCCGATTTGTCGGGTGCACATCAGAGATGCAAATCTTCCTTTCCCACACATCCCAAAAGTGCCCTCTTTGAGATCTGGTGACCGGGGAGGCCATAGGAGTACAGTGAACAAATTGTCATGTTCAAAAAAACAGATTTGAGCTTTGTGACATGGTGCATTTACCTACTGGAAGGAGTCATCAGGAGATGGGTATGCTGTAGCCAAAAAGGGATGAACGTGGTCAGCAACAATACTACAATAGGTACTGTAGGTCGTGGCATTTAAATGATGTTCAATTGTTACTAAGGGGTCCAAAGGGTGCCAAGAAAATATCCTCCACACCATTACACCACCACCACCACCTTGAACCATTGATACAAGGCAGGAGGGATTGATGCTTTCTAGTTGTTTATGCCAAATTCTGACCCTACCATCTGAATGTCGCAGCTGAAAACGAGACTCATCAGACCAGACAACATTTTTTCAATCTTCTATTGCCCAATTTTGGTGAGCCTGTGCGAATTATAGCCTCAGTTTCCTGTTCTTAGCTGACCGGTGTGGCACCCGGTGTGATCTTCTGTGCTGTAGCCCATCTGCTTCAATGTTTTATGTGTTGTTTGTTTAACCACTTAAGGACAGGAAGGTTTTACCCCCTTGATGATCAGGCCATTTTTTGCGATACGGCACTGCGTTACTTTAACTGACAATTGCACGGTCATGCATCACTGTACCAAACTAAAATTTATGTTCTTTTTTTTCCCAAAAATAGAGCTTTCTTTTAGTGGTATTTGATCACCTCTGCAATTTTTATTTTTTGCGCTATAAACAAAAAAATAGTGACAATTTTGAAAAAAAAAAACAATATTTTTTACTTTCTGCTATATAACATTCCCAATAAAAAAATGTAAAAATCTAATTTTTTTCATCATTTTAAGCCAATTTGTATCCTGCCACATATTTTTGGTAAAAAGAAAATCCAAATAGGTGTATATTGATTGGTTTGTGCAAAAGTTATCGCGTCTAGAAACTAGGGGAATGATTTATGTCATTTTTGGTAAACATCTTTTTTTTTTTACTAGTGATGGCGGTGATCAGCGATTTTATTTATTTATTTATTTATTCATTTTTGCGTGACTGCAATATTGCGGCAGACAGATTGGACACCTAACTAACATTTTTGACATGTTTCGGGGGACCAGTGACATTATTACAGTAATCAGTGCTAACAATATGCACTGTCACTGTACTAATGACACTGGCAGGAATGAGATTAACACCAGGGGCGATCAAAGGGTTAAATATGTCCCTAGGGGGTGCTATCTAACTCTGAGGGGGATGGGCTTAGGGAAGCAACACAGGGACATGTGTTCCTAAATAGGAGGAACACAGGAGCCCTGTGTTGATTGCTGACAGAACAGCGGTCTGCTGAGTTTATAATGGCAGACCGGCGTTCTGTCTCCCCAGGGGTAATCGCGGGTGCCCAGCGGCAATCACAGCCGCCAGCCCCGCAGATCAGCTTCCCCTCTCACAAATCGCGGCGTGTGCTACGAGGAGCTCCGTATGGGTATGCCGATTCGCGCAGCCGAGCCACCTTTCCGGCAAGAGATTAAAGATGGTATTCTGCATACCTTGGTTGTAACGAGTGTTTTTTTGATTCACTGTTGCCTTTCTATCATCTCAAACCAGTTTGCCCACTCTCCTCTGACATCAACAAGGCATTTTTGGCCACACAACTCTGGCACACTGGTTATTTTCTCTTTTTCAGTCCATTCCCTGTAAACCCTAAAGATGTTTGTGCGGGAAAATCCCAGTAGATCAGCAGTTTTGAAATACTCAGACCAGCTCGTCTGACACCAACAACCATGCCACGTTCAAAGTCACTTAAATCCCTGTTCTTTCCCATTCTGATGCTCAGTTTTAACTTCAGGAAGTCATTTTCACTACACCTAGATGCCTAAATGTATTAAGTTGCTGCCATGTGATTGGCTGATTAGCAATTTGTGTTACCAAGCAATTGAACAGGTGTACCTAATAATGTGTCTGGTGAGTATGGGCTCTTTCACACGGAGCGGACTGCATTGCGATCCGCTCCGGCACTTTTTTTTTTTTTTCACGGAGCGGATGACACTTGTGTCATCCGCTCCGTATGTCCGCATATCATCCCATCCGTTTGCGGATGATATACGGACATAATGTAAGTCTATGGGCATTGCGGATGTCAGCGGATGACACCGCTGACATCCGATTTTGCTTCCTTTCCGTTTTTTTGAACGGAGGAAAAATAGGGTTCTGTTCCGTTCCAAAAAACGGAACAGAACTGAAAGGAAGAAAATCGGATGTCAGTGGATGGTATTCCGCTGACATCCGCAATGCCATTGACTTACATTATGTCCGTAAATCATCCGTAAAAAATAGGATGACTTGCGGACATACGGAGCGCCCGTGTGAAAGGGCCCTATAGATTGTACTGTTAAAATTGCTTCAACAGCCCCTCTTAATGAGGTCCTCTTCCATACCCGGGCCCAATTCCAGCAGTGTGGGCTGCTATGGCTATTGTTAGACCATTGCTTTCAGCTCACTACAGTTCTCCCTTTTCCATTTTCTCTCTACCTCAAACACACCCACATAACTTCATGTAGTAGTGGAGCTTGTGCTTCCCATTAAAGAAACTGTAGGTGACTGTATGTTAACCCTGTGTTTTTTTTTTTTTTAGTATTGTAGGGGACACAACAAAAGGTTCTCCAACTATAGCTTGCAATTCCTTATGGGGCTTACAGAACGTATATGTTTTAACAGCATAACCATTAGTTTCCAGAATACAGCTTATTATTAAATATTTTTGTAAAAGTTGTGACTCTTATTTTTCCACTACCATTTACTGATACATTACAGATTTTTATTCACATCACATTTAGTTGCTCTGCGGTTTACCCCCCTTAAAGCCTTTGATGGCTCCCAGCTTCTGGCAAGCACAGGGAGCATACGTGCATACTTGTTACGTGGCCTAAATGTTAAAATCAGAGAGGACTGAAGAAAACTGAGTTTCTTTAACTTCTTACTGCAATTTATCTTTTCTTATGCATCACCAAGGCATCACACTGATGGTTTGTGACATTCAACTTCATAGTACTAGCTGTGTATAATAATAATTAATACATTTTTAACAACTCACTACTTTGCAACTATGCTCATACATAAAAACAGTTATAGTAACATTTGCTGCCATGAAAGGACACCAAAAAAGAGAATTGCAGTAGGATAAATAAAATATTTACATTTTATACAACCTTCTACATATTAAATGGAATTCACATGGTATTAACCATGCACTTAATGGTGGACTCTTTGAAAATAATTAGACATACCTACCCACAAGGTTAGAATCAAAAACTTGGTTCAGGAAGTAGGCAGAGAGAATAATAATTTTAGAGATATTTGGAATTTAATTATAGACCACTTTCAAAAAGCCATAAAAAAGGTTTGTAGATTTTGCTTCTTCTGCTGATTCGTCATAAAACAGCATTAAAGTAGTCTAAGGAGTCAGTGCGCCCACTAGAATAACAGTATGGGAAAGGACTTGTCATTGGAAGCTTTATATACTGAATAGTTAAGCCTACAGAAAGCATCCAGACCCATTTCGAACCCTTTTAAATACAAGGGGTGGCATCAAACGCCTAAAAAGCAATTTGTAGTCTTTAAATCTCTGGGGGCACGCAAACAAAGAAATTCTCAAAAAGACCTGAGGGATTATGTAGTAGTATAATTAGTCTTTTGCTATACATACTGTATCTCAAGAAGGTTATTGCGAAAAGGCTTTGCTTGAGCTTTTACTCTTCCAAGGCTAAATTTCTTATTTATTCAATTAAAGGAAAGTAAAACAACGATTTTAAAAAAAAAATCTAATCATGTAAACATTTTAAGAAGAATCTTTCCATAGGATGGCATCTCAAAAAGCTGAAATGCAGAATGTTGCCAGGGCAAAATTAAATCACATGGAGGGGCCCTCAAAAAAAAAAATCTTCTTCTTCATAATTTTGTTATAGCTAAAACCTTATCTGGTAAATGAGGCTTAGTATAATGGAGATTGAATACATAAGACTTGTGGACACTCCCTTACAAAATGCTTGAATTTTGTAGTCTGCTACAAAATTCATGATTAGTCAATGATTTTGTGTCCACATGGCCAGCATAAATCCATTTCTGGCCTACTGTGGCACCTGAAAAGGGATAACTTTGGAGAAAAATATTGTCTGGGTTAGGAGTACAAATATAATATTATCTGGCGCATATAGATCTGTGTCTGTCTGTGTTTTAAAGAAAATCAATACCATCCCATCAATCTTTGAAAAACATAAAAAGAAAAACATTTTACTCGGTCTGTATGATGGTCAAACTTCTGAGAAAATAGGTCTATGAGAATAGGGCAGCAACATCAGAGAAAGAAAGCAAAGTGAAGCCAAGAAGGCTAAAGACCCAGACAAAAAAAGATGAGAAGCCACGTGAAAATAGTTCATTGCTGTCATGCTGCTGTTTTTTTAAATGGTGATGGACCAGAATCTATGTAGGCATCATCAGATAGGTTAATTAGCCACTGCTCAGGGAACCAATAGCAACCTTTGGAGTAACCCTGATTGAGACTGACTGGACTAGATACTATAATGCACGCTTACCCCCCAGGAGCCTCTGGTGATGTGGGTTCTCTGTTCTGCCATTACTCTCTAAACTGCTTGGTCCCCACCGACACACCTGGTTAAAGGCTAAAGGCTATTCACACTTGTGTGACTTAAGCATTAGTAAGCCACCACTGTATAATAACACACACAAATTAGACCACAAGCAACTTGGTGGTAGATTAGTTAGATGTATTATGGCAATGCAAAAAAACAAGGAGTAAATCAATGAGCAGGTAATCAAACAGATTTAAAGATGCTGTACTAGATAAATGAGCACTGACCCATAGGCTGGCAATTAGTTGAACTGTAGCAAAGGTAAATCAAACTATGACGGGTGCAAAACAGGGTTTTAAAGTATCAGCATGAACTACGCTGGTAAAACATGTCCTTGTGTGCACACTATGCATACAGCCCCAATAGCATGTGTGAGTATGCATGCCTAAGGAGGCATACCCCTGAAGATGGGTGCAAAGTACCTGGCGTCTAAGTGTCAGTGTTGGCCAGCTTACGTGGGGGCCCTTCTGTAGGTGGTGCATGTACAGCTGCCACTTTAAGAGTGTGCAGCAGATGGCTAGTGGGCTGCTAAACAAGGAAGGGGGATCTCTCCTGCATTAACATGGTCAGTGCTGAGATAAGCACAGATGTTCAGTTCACCCTTCCAGGTACACAAGAATAAGATCCAGATCACTTGGTGGTCTGCTGTCCTCTGAAGTCACGTTCCACAAAGCTCAGTCTCTCTTTGCACATCCTTTACATTCTCACATCTAGCCCGCTCTGCACACATGAGTGAGGGAGAGAACGGGATGAAGAGCACACAGCTTGGTGCTGCCGCTCCTCCAGCTGTTACAATAGGGACAAGTATGTATATGATTATATATGTATAATTCATGTAAGAGGGAAGGTCAAAACAAATGCAGACCCAACTGCAAGTTTTAAGAAGATGGAAAACAGCAGTTAGTATTGTAGTCTGGAAAGGGCATGTACTGACGCACTGACACATCCAGACTCACTTTACATTAGGCTTTACATACAGCATGATGATGTCACTGCAGGGCATTACCTTTTTAAGGCATGTTAAAGTGGTTGTAAACCCCAGTCATAAAGTCTGAACAAAGCACATACATATATCTGTAGTGTCAAAGTGTGTGGTGAATTGTACATGAGTTCAGGGTTCCTTTGTCCCTTAAAGTAGAACACAGCCAGAAAGCATCTCCCATTAGATTTTGTTGCAGCCAAGAAAGCAAAATTTGCCAATAAAACGTAACTATTTACAGTATACAATGATAAAAATTCGCTATGAAAAAATCGGGTCTATGTACATGCACAATAAAGTATATAGCCCTCACAAAACGGGCACATGAAATATGACTATATATCTGGATGAATAATTGGTATGCCACCAACGCCTTTCGATTGTTGAAATCTTAAAGGAATAGCTGTAAGAATGCCTAAATACACAAACATAATAGTAGAATAGAGAAAAATAACATATTGCAAGTATATATACAAACAAGCACTCTGCAGATAAGGTTAACTCACATAGATGTACCAGAGGTATTACAACTTGTCTTGGATCGAGGTCAAGGACTACTCTCTCCCCCAGTGCAATCTAAGTAAAAGGAGTATTGTAATCAAATGGTCATAAAATCTTATTTATCAAGGGGACTCCATGACAACATGACAGGACAAACACATTCTGTATGTATATCTAAGGCTCCATGTACACGGGACGCTGGAAATGGCCGTTTAGGAGCAGTTGGGCGTTTTTTTCAGAAGCCCCTGAACCCATCTACATTTTATCTTATCTGTCCATGTACACCAGGTCGTTTACAGTCATTTGCAGGCAGTTGCGTTCAGGGACTGTTTTTAGAACGCAATTATTTGCGTTCGAACGTGTGTTTCCCAGCGTTTCAAACGCACAAACGCGTCCGAACGCGTCTGAACACGTCCGAACGCGTCTGAACGCGATGACCCGCGTTTAGCGTTCGCGTTTTTCCATTTTAAAGGGGAATAATTTTTTTGACCTCTAGGAACGCTTCTAAACGCAAACGCCCGCAAACGCCGCTAAACGCCCGCTAAACGCGGGTACAAACGCGACCGAACGGACGTTTCAAACGTCCTAAAAATTCCAGCATTCAAAGGGACTTTTAACAACGTCCCGTGTACATGGAGCCAAAGATTTTTAATAGTGAAGTTTTATCATTGTTTGTATAAATAAATATTTATCCTTTATAATCATTGACAAATTTTGCTTTCTTGGCAGTAACAAAGTATGTGGGAGATACTTTCTGGCTATATCTGTAGTGTTTACATGTCTATCTCCAAAACTCTGAGTGTTATTTCACTCTGGTGCTTCGTTACTCTGTTATCAGCATGTGCCACTTCTGAGAAGTTTTCCCGACACATGAGATACACTATATTTCCAAAAGTTTGGGACTCCTGCTTTACACGCACAAGAACATTAATGGCATCCCATGGCAGTCCATAGGATTCTTAAATGGCAACCGGTAGGGTTCAATATTGAGTTGGCCCACCCTTTGCAGCTATACCAGCTTCAACTCTTCTGGGGAGGCTGTCCACAATGTTTAGGAGCGCAGAAGCGCATTTGTGAGGTCAGCCTCTCATGTTGAATGAGAAGGCCTGGCTTGCAGTCTGCGCTCTAATTTCCCCCAAATGTATTCTATAGGGTTGAGGTCAGGACTCTGTGCAGGCCAATCAGTTTCCTCCACCCCAAACTCACTTATCCATGTTTTTATGGACCTTGCTTGCACTGGTCCAAATCATTTGGTGGAGGGGGGTTATGGTGTGAGGTTGGGGTTGGGCTTGGCCCCTTTGTTCCAGTGAAGGGAACTCTTGCTCCCAACATTGTGGGAACAGTTTGGGGATGGCCCCTTCCTGTTCCAATATGACTGCACACCAGTGCACAAAGCAGATTCCATAAAGAAATGGATTAGCGAGTTTGGGGTGGAGGAACTTGACTGGCCTGCACAGAGTCCTGACCTCAACCCAAAAGAACACTGTTAGGATGAATTAGAGTGGAGACTGCAAGCTAGGCTTTCTCATCCAACATCAGTACCTGACCTCACAAATGTGCTTCTGGAAGAATGGTCAAACATTCCTATAGACACACTCCTAAACCTTGTGGACAACATTCCCAGAAGAGTTGAAGCTGTTATAGCTACAAAGGGTGGGCCAACTCAATATTGAACCCTACGAACTAAAACTGGGATGCCATTAAAGTTCATGTGAGTATAAAAGCAATACATTTGGTAACATAGAGTATATTTGTAATGGCTCTTTGACAATATCATGTGTATTTTTGACAGGGGGGGGGGGAGCTCAGCACACAACTTGTCTATTCAGAACAAAGCTCTGTATTCTTCCTTCACTCCTGTGCTGTATGTGAAGGGGGGTGTTTGCCTTTCCTCCAATCACCTCTCGCTCAGTGTAACTCCAGCTCTCTGCCCCCTCTTCTGTGATACTGACAGATGAAGAGGGATTTTATCACAATTCTGTACTTTTGAGAGAGTGTAGGGAAGAAAAGACTGCAGATAAACAAGTAAAACATATGTTGGAGGATTTGTGTCATCTCTGTGTATCATCTGAGGCTATTCTTATCACTGGGTATACAGTGCCTTGAAAAAGTATTCATACTCCTTGCAATTTTCCACATTTTGCCATGTTACAGTCAAAAACATTAATGTGTTATTAATATTATTATTATTATACAGGATTTATATAGCGCCAACAGTTTGCGCAGCGCTTTACAATGTGAGGGAAGACAATACAGTTACAATACAATTCAAAACAGGAGGAACTAGAGGGTCCTACTCGTTAGAGCTTACAATCTAGAAGGGAGGGCCAAGTGAAACAAAAGGCAATAACCGTGGGGGATGGGTTGATGGAGAAAATGGAGGTATATTGTTAAGTGTGGGTAGGATAGGCTTCTCTGAAAAGGAGGGTTTTCAGAGATCGCCTAAAAGCTAATAGAGTAGGAGATAATTGGGATTATTGGGTGTTATTGGGATTTTATGTGATAGACTAGCACAAAGTGGCACATGATTGTGAAGTAAATAGAATCCACCAGTGTGTAATTGAATCTCACTATAAATACAGCTTTTCTGTGAAGGCCAAGGAGCACACCAGACAGGTCGGGGATAAAGCTGTGGAGAAGTTTAAAGCAGGGTTAGGTTATAAGAAAATATCCCAAGCTTTGAACATCTCACGGAGCGCTGTTCAATCCATCATCCGAAAATGAAAAGAGAATGGTACAAATGCAAACCTACCAAGACATGGCCGTCCACCTAAACTTATAGGCCGGGCAAAGAGAGCATTCACACAGGGAGTCCGTTCAGATCCGCCTGTCAGTATTTTTGGCAGATCTGAACGGACGCCCCATGCATCTCTATTTTCTATCCGTCTGGTTGATCGGATCGGTTGAGAACGGACAGACGGTCCGTTCCCATCCAATTCCCCCATAGAGATGCATGGGGACCTGACAGCTGTGTTTCCGCACACAGCGCAGAGACACAGCTCTCATCCACCTGCTCAGCGGGGGATCAGCGGATCGATCCCCCGCTGAGAAAAACGGAGTCCACCTGATGGACTCCGTGTGTGAAAGGGGCCTTATTCAAAGAAGAAGCCAAGAGGCCCATGGTAACTCTGGAGGAGCTGCAGAGATCCATAGCTCAGGTGGGGGAGAATTTGTAAACAGGACAACTATTAGTCATGCACTCCACAAATCTGGCCTTCATGGAAGAGTGGCAAGAAGAAAGCCATTGTTGAAAGAAATCCATAAGAAGTCCTGTTCCCAGTTTGTGAGAAGCAATGTGGGGGACCCAGCAAACATGTGGAAGAAGGTGCTCTGGTCAGATGAGACTAAAATTGAACTAAAGCAACTAAAACCATAACGCTATGTGCGGCGGAAAACTAACACTGCACATCACCCTGAACACACCATCCCCACCATGAAACATGGTGGTGGTAGCATCATGTTGTGGGGATGCTTTTCTTAAGCAGGGACAGGGAAGCTGGTCAGAGTTGATGGGAAGATGGATGGAGCCAAATACAGGGTAATCTTAGAACAAAACCTGTTAGAGTCTGCAAAAGACTTAGGATTGGGCGGAGGTTCACCTTCCAACAGGACAACGACCCTAAACATACAGCCAGACATACAATGGAATGGTTTAGATCAGCATATTCATGTGTTAGAATGGCCCAGTCAAAGTCCAGACCTAAATCCAATTGGGAATATGTGGCAAGACTTGAAAATTGCTGTACAGACGCTCTCCATCCAATCTGACAGAGCTTGAGATCATTTGCAAAGAAGAATTGGGCAAAAATGTCACTCTCTAGATGTGCAAAGCTGGTAGAGACATCCCCAAAAAGACTTGCAGCTGTAATTGCAGGGAAAGGTGGTTCTACAAATTATTGACCCTTTATCATTTTCCTTCAACTTCACAATTATGTGCCACTTTGTGTTGGTCTATCACATAAAATCCCAATAAAATATATTTACGTTTTTGGTTGTAATGTGAGAAAAGGTGTCAATACTTTGTCAAGGCACTGTATGAGAGGATTTACAACCACTTTAAAGGGAAACTCCAGTCAAAAATGATTTTTTTTCCTAACGGCATGTTAAATATCTTTATCTTTCATATTATTCATTTTCTGGCTACCTGTTTCTGTAGCTTAGAAAGTTTTATCTAAGCTGGACAAATAGCTTCTTCCTATTCTTCACCGACAACGATTTCTCCCTTTATCTGAATTTGCGAAGCTGTCTTTAACTTCCTGAAAAGGTTGTCAGTATTAGACAGGCATGCCTAGACCTGTCCAGCCCCACCCCCCATCCCTCCTATCCTTCACAGAACATGATCTCCTTCTGACTTCATAGCCTCTTTAGGCTAGCAGATTCTCCTAAGAGAGAGGGAGGGTCATGTGAACGGCACAATATATGAAAGAAATGGAACAAAGGAACATTTTTGAATGTTTAGAAGGATACAGATCAATTGCTATTGCTCATTACATGTGAATAATGAGTTTTAGGCTCTTTTTCCACTAGTGAGACTTGCCATGTGACTTTGAACACATAAAGTCGCATGACAAGTCACAGCCTATTGATTTCAATGGCACCCGTTCCTATCTATGCGACTTTGAAAATCAGAAACTTTGAAAAGGTGCCTGCACTACTTTGATGCGACTTTGAGCCAGAGAGTGTAAAGTTGGATCAAAGCTGCACTCAGTCGCACTTTAAATCAGACAATTGAGGAGTCACACTAGTGGAAACATAGCCACTAGGCTAGAGTGCGACACTGAAGTGTGACTTTGAAATCAATGGAACGGGTGCCATTGAAATCAATGGGCTGTGACTTGTCATGTGACTTTGTATTCTGACTCGGATTGTTGTGATAGTGATCTAACCCTTGTGAGACCTCTGTGCCTGGCCTGTATAAGCAGATACGGTCACTGCGGACAATCCTCCTCAGATAGCTGAACTCACCAATACTGGTTTCATCCAAAAGCTGGTTTATTCTGAACATCACACAACAGGAATACAGCAGAATGAATGGATTTCAGTATCATGCGGTCAAAAGATGATGCTTTCCTTAGCTTAGCATGTGGATACAAGAGTCCCTGTTACATGAGGTAAATGCAGCCATGACACAGGAAATACAGCAAGAGCAGGGGGTGGAGTTTACATACAAGGAAATGATGTATCATGCTCACAGGAGGAACAAGAGCATTACCAAAGAAGGCCAGAAGGGGCAGCAAATACCTACCCATAGAAAAATACATGGTAAATAAATCACAGAATATACTATGTAAATTACAATAATGAGAATATTAACTGTGTAACAGCACACTTTGTGTGCTCAAAGTCGCATGATAAGTCACACTAGTGGAAACTGAGCTTTAGTCTACATTTCCACTATTGTGATTTATATTGCGACTTTGATCCAACATTACACTCTCTGGATCAAAGTCACATCACAATTTGCATCAAAGTAGTGCAGTTATCTTTTCAAAATCACTGATTTTCAAAGTCGCATAGATGGGACTACCCCCCCCCCCTCCCCCTGTCCAACTCCCTTCTCCTATGGTAGTCTTCATCCAAAGCCCAGCAGAGCCATACTGTATAGGTGCCCTTCCCCACCCAGTACAGCCATACTGTATAGGTGCTACCCCCCCAGCACAGCTATACTGTATAGGTGCCCCCCCCCCGTGTAATGTGTGAATTATTTCTTTGTTTTCTCATGAATTAGGATGTAGAATGCATCCTTACTGATGAGAGAACACTGGGCGGGAACCTATGATCAGCTCCTCCCATTCTGTATACGCCCACTGGCTACACAGGGACGGTGCCCCTCCCTGGAAGTGATGTCACTGTCACTAGCTTTCAGTAACCACACCCACTCGCTGCTCTTGGACTCAGAAGGAAGAGGGATTGAAGTCATGTGACAGCACTGAATACTGCAAAATAAAGGGAAAAAACTGGAATTTTTTTCATTTTAACACAAAAGGTTGAACTCTGCTCACATTAATAAGTGCAGGGGAGAATTTAAGGTATTAGGCTGTACTTCCGCTTTAAGTAAGATGTTGTCCTGGCAAATAAGGCCATGCGGGGCCCGCTACATTTTAAGCACACAAACAAGCCAAACAGTTGATCTCAGGTAGGAAAGAGAAAACTCAAAAAGAAATCAATGCCATTAAATATTGAAGATATAGAATTATGCACTTGCTAGAAATGTTGGCCTTTGAAACATTTAGTTACCTAAAAAAAAGGGTTTCCACCTAGGTAAGACTGAACCTTCTTGGAAGGCAAGAAAAAGCAGACAAAGGAGGAGAAAACGCAAACAATAATAAAGATTAGCAAATAAAACAGTCCCATGAAAAGGAAGATGCTGTCTGTTAACAAAATAGTATTCAGATAAAGGGAGAAAGCATTGTCTATTCCTGTGCAACCAAGAATACCAGTCCAATTGTATACTTCAGCAAAGACACAAGAAATGTGAATTTACTTTTCCATTTTTTTTTCACCATTTAATTTCCATACCCACTAAAAGGAAACACAAGGCTGAATTTATAGGTGCCCATAGGTCATTTTTAACCACTTTACCACCAGAGGATTTTGCTGTCTTACGTCCAGGCCACTTTTTGCGATTCGGCACTGTGCGACTTTAACTGACAATTGCACGGTCGTGCGACGCCATACCCAAATGAAATTTACGTCCTTTTTTCCCACAAACAGAGCTTTCTTTTGGTGGTATTTGATCACCTGTGCGATTTTTACTTTTTGCGCTATAAACAAAAAAAGAGCGTAAATTTTGAAAAAATAACAATATTTTTCACATTTTTTTTTTTAAATTCCCCCCCAAAAAAATGTAAAAATCAAAATTTATTTACATTTTTGGCCAATTTGTTTTATGCTACCTATGTTTGGTAAAAAAAATCACAATAAGCGTATTTTGATTGGTTTGCGCAAAAGTTATTGCGTTTACTAACTAAGGGAAAGATTTCTGTAATTTTTGGTGTTTTTTTTTTAACGAGTAATGGCGGCGATCTGCGATTTTTTTTGCGGGACTGCGACATTGCAGCAGACAGATCAGACCCTTGACTGAAATTTTTGACACTTTTGGGGGTACCAGTGACATTACTGCAGTAATCAGTGCTATATATATGCACTACTACTGTAAAAATGACACTGGCAGGGAAGGGGTTAATTTTATTGGAGAGGGAGGGGTTAATGTATGCCTGGTGTTTACTAACGTGTGTGGGGGGAGGTGACTGAGTGACACAGGGACAGATCGCAGGTTCTGCTATGCTGAACCCTGCAATCTATCACTGTCTGTCACTTAGGAGATCCGCCCGCTCTGTTTACACAAGCGGGCGGATCTCCAAACTCGATTCCCCGACGATCGGGGGAGAGCAGCGGCCATCGCCACTGCTCCTCCCCTGGCCAGACTCCCGCTGTGACTGAATACAGTAGGAGCGAGCCTCTGGCAGCACGCGAGCGCCACCCACAAGGGGAGGAGTCCAGCGACAGGAACGAGCCACTGTGCCGCAGTAGAGGCACAGTGAGCGGGGGTAAAGAGGTTAATACTATACAGAACATGAAGCATTAGAAATGCATATCATATTATGCTGTTCTATTTAATATACTGCATTATATTGGTTCAAATGAACTAGTGCAACAGTAGTAGTCACCTTTGTAACATTCACAATATATATATAGTTTGGGTTGCCTGAAATGTATATGTACACGCATATGAATAAATAGCAGAAAAACATTGATCGCCCCCATAGATAATGTGTCTGAAAAAATCAATAACAATGTTGATTTTAGTACATTTATCATGTGGGACAAATTGTGGTTACATACCTGCAGCGCTCCTACAAGTTAAAAGAGGACAAAGCATAGATAAAATCATGATCAAAATGAAGGAGCAATGAACTGTTGCAGTGCAACCATAGGGGTTGATTTACTAAAACTGGAGAGTGCAAAACTGGTGCAGCTGTGCATGGCAGCCAATCAATTTCTAACTTCAGCTTCAAGCTCCAAGTAAGCTTTGACAAAAAAAATGGAAGCTGATTGGTTTCTATGCAGAGCTGCACTAGATTTTGCGCTCTTCTGTTTTAGTAAATCAACCCCAGAGTGTGTTGTATATATTTGACCCTTTAACAGCCTGACAGAGCAGATCATGGTGTTTTACCATATATCACGTCTTCCCCTGACACTGGAAGGGTTAAACACTTCTGGACCACAAGGTTTTACCCCCTTGACCAGTCCATTTTTTTGCGATCCGGCACTGTGTTATTTTAACGGACAATTGCGCGTTCATGCGATGCTGTACCCATGTAAAATTTATGTTCTTTTTTTCCCCACAAATAGAGCCTTCTTTTGGTGGTACTTGATCACCATTTTTGTAAAATCAATTCAGTTATTGAAGATATATACAGTTTAGTTTTGCCTTTGTTTCTGCAAACTTTTTCTGTGTCCTTAAATATCTGCAGCAAGGAGCCATGGTGTACTTTGGTCTGGAAGAGTATATTTAGTATACAGGTAAGGTATAGTAGAGTATATAATGTTATACCATGTGTTTTTTTTTAATATTTCCATTTACTCACAGTTAATTTGGATATAATCGTTCATGCATAGATAGCCAGGTAAGTTGCAGCAACTTACTTAATTGTTATTGTTTATACATTACAGCTGGGTGACAAATCTTTGAAAAAGGCTATAAACAGCCGAAACGCGTCAAAATAGAATCTGGATGAACTCTGTGAACCACTATTTCCTGGAATCTTCACAGGAAACACAGAGAAAACATCCATATCTTTGTCACCAATAACCACATATGTCACAGATTCGCTTGAATCTTCTTCATAACCCTTTTTCATATTGGGCTCTCTACCCAAGCACAAATTTCACATTATAAATATGAATGTATTATATGTACGATATAGGATTAATGGAATAAATCCAAAATTCTTTTTACTTTTCTGATCTACATTATTACTTGCCCATAAAGTCCCACCACATTGGCCTGAGACACCAAAAACCCCCCTTTTTCTATATATATATAAGGGACGGAGGCAAAAACCTACTTAACCACTTGCCTACAGTGCACTTTCACCCCCTTCCTGCTCAGACTGATTTTCAGCTTTCAGCGCTCTCACACTTTGAATGACAATTACTCAGTCATGCAACACTGTACCCATAAAAAATTTGCGTCCCTTTTTTCACACAAATAGAGCTTTCTTTTATTTAATCACTACTGGGTTTTTTATTTTTTGTGCTTTAAATAAAAAAAGACTGAAAATATTGTGAAAAAACGCATTTTTCTTTGTTTCTGTCATAAAATTTAGCAAATGAGTCATTTTTCTTCACAAATTTTGGCCAAAATTTATACTGCTACTTATCTTTGGTAAAAATAACCCAAATAAGTGTATATTATATGGTCTTTGTGAAAGTTATAGAGTCCACAAGCTATGGTGCTATTCATTGAAAATTGATCACACTTGACCACACCTGATGTACTGAAGGCCTATCTCATTTCTTGAGACACTAAAAAGTCAGGAAAGTACAAATACCCCCCAAATGACCCCTTTTTGGAAAGTAGGCATTCCAAGGTATTTAATAAGGGGCATGGTGAGTTTTTTGAAGTTGTCATTTTTTCCCACAACTCTTTGCAAAATGAAGATTTTTTTTTTTTTTTTACAAATTGATGTATTAACAGGTTATTTCTCTCACACAGCATATGTATACTTGCAACTACACCCCAAAACACATTCTACTACTCCTCCTGAGTATGGTGATACCACATGTGTGAGACTTTTTCACAGCCTGGCCACATACAGAGGCCTAACATCCAAGTAGTACCGTCCGGCATTCTAGGAGCACAAATTACACATATAATTTCCTGACAACCTATCGTACTTTTGAAGGCCCTGGAGCACCAGGACAATGGAAACCCCTATAAAATGACCCCATTTTGGAAAGCAAACAGCCCAACGTATAATTTTTGAGGCATAATGAGTCTTTTGAATATGTCATTTTTTTCCACAAGTTTTTGGAAAATGTGGAAAGAAAATGAAAACTAATTTTTTTTACACAAAGCTGTCCATTTATGCAATATTTCTAACACATAGCATGTACATAGCAAAAATTGTACCCCAAAATACATTCTGCTATTCCTCCTGAGTATGGCGATACCACATGTGTAACACTTTTTCACAGCCTGGTCACATACATATGCCTAACATCCAAGTAGCGCTTTACACAAAGTTGTCCATTTATCCACTTTAAGACTGGGCCTATTTTTGTCACTTGGTGTTTACAAGCTAAAATCATTTTCTTTGCTAGAAAACTACTTGGAACCCCCAAACATTATATTTTTTTTTTTAGCAGAGACCCTAAAGAATAAAATGGAGATCGTTGCAATATTTTTTATCACACCATATTTGGGCAGCAGTCTTCCAAATGCGATTTTTTTGAAAAAAATTCACTTTTTTGAACTAAAAAATAAGAAAACAGTAAATTTAGCCCATTTTTTTCCATAATGTGAAAGATAATGTTACGCCGAGTAATTAGATACCCAACATGTCATGCTTCAAAATTGCGCATGCTCACAGAATGGCGCCAAACATTGGTACTTAAAAATCCCCATAGGCAACATTTTAAAAATTTCTGCAGGTTACTAGCTTAGAGTTACAGAGGAGGGCTAGGGCTCAAATTATTGCTCTCGCTCTAACGATCGCGGCGATACCTCACATGTATGGTTTGAACACCGTTTACATATGTGGGCGGGTCTTGCGTATGCGTTTGCTTCTGCGCGCGAGCTAACGGGGACAGGGCGCTTTATTTTTTTTATTTTTTTTTCCTATTTATTTTATTTATTATTTTTTTATTTTCACACAGTTTAAAAAAAAAATGTTTTGATCATTTTTATTCCTATTACAAGGAATGTAAACATCCCTTGTAATAGAAATAGGCATGACAGGTCCTCTTTATTGTGAGATCTGGGGTTAAAAAGACCTCACACCTCACAACTACACTAAAAAAGAAAAAAAAAAAGCGGCCCTTTAAACCGGTTGCTAGGCAACGTCTTTTGACGTAGCTCCGGTCCTCCAAGACCATAGAGTCGAGTGAGGGCCATCTTGCCCTCACTCGACTTCCTGTCTCTGAGGGTCCGGGACCGGATAGTTTTCCCCGCTGCCGGCGGGTCCGGTAAGCTGGGAAAACGTCTGGGACGCGGCAGGAGGGGGGGGCACCTCTTCCCCTGCACCGTAAGGGTAATTCCGCGGCGAATCCACCACTGGGACCACCCTTATCTGAAAGCCGACCGTTTCAAAAAATACCGGGGTTATGGGGGCTATCTGCTGCCATAACCCCAGTATTTAGCTTTTAATGGCCAACGCATATAGTCGTTAGGCGGTCAGTAAGTGATTGCATGTATATGGCAAACAGGTGACGATGACTGATGGGGTGACAGGTGACGATGACTGATGGGGTGACAATGACTGATGGGGTGACAGGTGACAATGACTGATGGGGTGACAGGTGACGATGACTGATGGGGTGACAGGTGACGATGATTGATGAGGTGACAGGTGATGATGATTGATGAGGTGACAGGTGATGATGATTGATGAGGTGACAAGTGACGATGATTGATGAGGTGACAAGTGACGATGATTGATGGGGTGACAGATGACAATCACTGACGGGGTGACATGTGACAATGATTGATGGGGTGACAAGTGACGATCACTGATGGGGTGACAAGTGACGATGATTGATGGGGTGACAGATGACGATGACTGATGGGGTGACAGGTGACGGTGATTGATGGGGTGACAGGTGACGGGCGATGGTCACTGATGGGTGACAGGTGAGGGGCGATGGTGCACGGCGGTACTGATGGCAGTCTCTGGTGACCGGTGAACTTTACGCTACGTTCACATGTGAGCGTAGCGATCGCGGGCAGAATCACTGCGATTCCGCCCGCGATCCAGAAATCATTGCAAATTGCGGGACGCCTGTGCGTTGCCTGTGATTTGCAATAGCACCCCAAACGCTGTGCGATGTTGCTGCGATTTCCGCCTGCCGAATCGAGGTAACATCACGCAAACAACGCATGACGCCCCAAAGAAGCTCTTGTACCTTTTTTGGGCATCATGCGTTGTTTGCGCGATGTTACCGCGATTCGGCAGGCGGAAATGGCGGCAACATCGTACAGCGTTTGGGGTGCTATTGCAAAAAACGGGCAACGCACAGGCGTCCCGCAATTTGCAATGATTTCCGGATCGCGGCAGAATCGCTGTGATTCTGCCCGCGATCGCTGCGCTCACATGTGAACGTTATGGGTGTCAATTTCTGGGCACTGATGAGGTGACTGTTGGGTGACAGGTGACATTGGGGGGGGGCTGAGGACTGTGTGGGGGGACCTTTATTAGTGTGATTTTACTTTTGACAGGTGTACAGAGCAGTAACTCACTATTTCTAGCTCTTCTCCCCTCACACTGGAAACTGTAGGAGGGGAGAAGAGCTAGTAACAGTGAGTTACTGCTCTTTGTTTACATTTTGTGATCGGCTGTGAATGGCTGTCAGTGACTGTTTACTACTGCCGGTGACAGCTGTGTTCCTACGGAACACAGTGCCACCGACATGACCGCACTGCGCGCTCCCGATCGCGCATGCGCGGTCATCTTCCGGGCTCCGCTATTGTGATCGGCTGTGTCATTGGAACACAGCCGATCACGTGGGAAACAGCCATGCCTATTGGCTGTTTCCCCCCTGCCGGTGACCGGCTGTGTCCCGGGGACACGCCGACACCGGCAGTGCACGGCGGCACGCCCGCGATCGCGCGCCTGCCCTGCATTTCCTGCGGACGTCATATGACGTCCGCCCAGGATAATAGCCGCACCGTACCGGCGGGCGGTAAGTGGTTAAACTACCTCAAGATCAAAAACCCCCACCCCCAGGTTAGGGAACTCTATCTAGCCAAATAAATATTTGGAGTGATTTGGGAGCAGGGAATTTGCTGTGTTTCAACAAATTGACTGCCAGAAAGATAAGTATTGCCTCTTCTCTAAAGGGCCATACACACTATCAGATTATCTGAAGACTTTTTCCTTCAGATTTACCTTTTCTATGTAGTGCAAGGGCCTGCCGGATTGCATACACATTGAAAGTGTTTAGGTTTGACCTCATATTATATGGTTTTGGTAAGTCTACAGACAAAAGTCTTCAGATAATCTGATAGTGTGTATGGCCCATTAAAGGACGTTTTTATATACAAAGCGACTATTGAAAGCCCTTGATAAATCAGTAAGCCACATGACATTGTCCTGTTCTTGCATCTATCTTTGCTGTAAAAAAAGTTCTGGCCAGCAGCAGAAGGTGCAGTTTAGAGACAGAAATCCATCTCTACATAAGTGTTGCCAACCCTCAGTGACTTTTTTTTACTGACGAAACATGAAAAATTTACTGACAGAGCACAGTTTTTAATGACAACCTAAAAATGACAGAACTTATATTAGAAACTAAGAAATTAATATTTAAACAACAAAGCAGCATTTGTGGAAGAGGTCTTTGTAGTAAAAGGTACACTTTAAACCACAAAGGGCTTGTTCTGACTCCCATACACTTCATTTATTTTGGCAGTACCCATAGCAAGTAATTTGCCTGGTTTACACTTAAAGTATTACTAAACCCACAACTGTAAAATCAGTCTGTATATGCAGTAAAGCTACTCACTGTGAAAACTAAGGGGTTAATCCTCTGCATTGTGTAAAAAAGGTTGTTTGATCCTGTCTTCTATGATCCTTCCCTTCTTCCACTGTCTCCAAACCACCTACTGATAGAGCTGAGCCTTGGAGGTACTCTGCTAATGCTCAGTTTGGTGTGTATTGCTAGAGAGTTTTTTTTTTTCTTGGGAGAGTGCATGTGATCAGCACAGGGCCAATCAACACTGTCCAGACAGAGGGTCAGGGGTTCTGCAGCCTCATAGGAAAGTCAGAGAGAATGAAAACTCCTCCTTAAAGTTTTAACTAGACACTGATAGAAGTCACAAGACTGCTCTAACTGCTGATGAGAAAAGATAATTAGCAGTTTATATTTACTAAAATAATTGCATTTCCATGTTCTGTGTACTGTAGGAGACCAGATATAGTGAATGCAGGCTCCTGGGTTTAGTAACACTTTAAACAGTCAATATAGCATGAAAAAATATCAGACCCCCGGGACACAGTTGAAAAACTGGGATACAGTTGAAAAATGTTTTGCAATGGATGCCACAGAGAGCAATGCGCATGATCAGATTGCATCTAACAGTGGCAGTGTCTTAAAAGAGGATTATTAAACGAACCATCCCCTGACCACCCATCTCTAAAGGCTCATTCACACTATAAGAAAATTGGGTGAACATTTTCATCTGAACATTTCAACGATCGTACGACTTTGTGATAGTGTGCACACAATTTTCGACAGCCGATTCTGAACTCCTGAATGAAAATTTCCAAAGAGACAAACTCCAAAATGTTCTCATACGGGAACATAATGATCAACTTTCATTTAATATGTACCGTTTTTTTAATTTTTCGTACGAGAAAAATCAGAAAGAAAGATTGCGCATGATCAGAAACAATTAACATAAAAAAAGAGCCTTTGTCGTACGAGAATTTTCGTACATTATTTCTATCCGTGGTTCCGACTTGCTGTGAGAATCGTTCGCCCGATTTTCTTATAGTGTGTACCCCACTTAAATGAACATAGAGGCAGTTGGGTGAGTACACATTGCCGTGACCTTGATGCTTAGCTTCACAGTTTAACAAATTTAACTTGGCACCACCTGCCAAACTTGCCCATTGTTGTCAGTGGGACTGCACTGTAGACCCAAGCTTGTGGTTGTGACACATTACTTCAATTCAAAATTCCCATTTGGCTGAAATTAAAAAAAAAAAAAAACATTTAGAAGCCAGCATTATTACCTCCTGGATACCTGCAAACTGTCTCTGCAAAGCAATCCACTGTGGATTGCTTTAAAAAGGGGTGGTAGGAACTGTAGCATATGTGAAAGAGGCCTTTGTGGTGAAAGGTACACTTTAACCCACAAAGGGCTTGTTCTGACTCCCATACACTTTATTTATTTTGTGGACATACAGCTTGATTTGAGAATGCATCCAAGTGATGGTCAATTGATGAGGTTTTGAGGGCCTCAACTGCAACTCATGATACACCAAAGGGTTGGGCAAATCATTTAGTGATAGACATAGTACAGGAGATGGTCAGGGACTGCAAATGTACTACACGGCAGATGGTCAGAGACTGAGGACATACTACAGGAAAAGTCCGATACTGCACCACCCTGTGTACTGCCCACTGCACCGCTCCATGTACTGTCTGATCTCCTTTCTGTGTACATTGTCTGCTGAACACTTATAATGGTCTTTCCTGAACACCGCAAAAGGTTTAGTGCTCTGCACATGACCTGAATGCGCAATATATCTCCCCAGAGCAGTTTTTTCAGAGCAGAGCAGAAACCTACTTAGAGCCAGAAGGACGTAGGCAGAATTCCAACTGGCAGTAGTTTAACCACTTAAGCCCCGGAAGATTTTACCCCTCCTGACCAGGGCCTATTTTGCGATTCGGCACTGCGTGAATTTAACGGACAATTGTGCCGTCGTGCGATGCTGTACCTAAACAAATTTGACGTTCTTTTTTTCCCACAAACAGAGCTTTCTTTTGGTGGTATTTGATCACCTGTGCGATTTTTTGATCATGCGCTATAAACAAAAAAAGATAACAATAACAATATTTTTCACATTTCCCCCCCCCCCCCCCCCAAAAATGTAAAAATCAAAATGTTTTAACATTTTTGGCCAATTTGTTTTATGCTACATATGTTTGGTAAAAAAAGATCGCAAAAAGCGTATTTTGATTGGTTTGCGCAAAAGTTATCGCGTTTACTAACAAAGGGAAAGATTTTTGTCATTTTTTTTTTTTTAAACGTGTAATGGCGGCGATCTGCGATTTTTTTTGCGGTACTGCGACATTGTGGCGGACAGATCGGACCCTTGACTGACATTTTTGATACTTTTGGGGTTACCAGTGACATTTCTACAGTAATCAGTGCTATACATATGCACTGTTACTGTAAAATGACACTGGTAGTGAAGGGGTTAACTTTTTTTGAGAGAGAGGGGTTATGTGTGTACCTAGGGGCGTGATTCTAACTGTGATTGGCTGTGGCTTGAGGTGTAGGAACAGTGATCAACGGTCCTACATAGTAGAACCGTATGATCTCTATTCCTACACAGGGGAGAGCTTGTTTACATTAGCCGCCTGCCTTTCTCCCTCTGCACCGACGATCGCCGAGTGACCGGCGGACATCGGGTCCGCCAGTCACACGCGCGGGGGGGGGGGTCCGTGACCACGCGGGAGCGTACTACGTCGCTTTGCCTGTAAGGGGCTGACCACCGCAGTAAATAGTCGTGTGGCGGTCGGCAAGCGGTTAAATGCATCATTTTTAGTGTAAGTGCAATTAGAATCTAAAATTATTGCTATTTAATACACAGACAACTAGATATGGCAAAAAAATATGTGACATTAGTTATTAGTAACGCAAGATATTTGCAGAACTGCAATAAAAGAGCCATTACAAATATACACCATGTTACCAAACGTATTGCCTATAAACTCACGTGAACTTTAATATTACGTGAGTGTAAAGGCAATACTTAGTCTTAGTCCGTAGGGTTCAATATTGAGTTGGCCCACCCTTTCCAGTTATAACAGCTTAAACTCTTCTGGGAAGGCTGTCCTCAAGGTTTAGGAGTGTGTCTATGGGAATGTTTGACCATTTTTCCAGAAGCCCATTTGTGAGGTCAGGCACTGATTTTGGAGAGCAGGCCTGGCTCACAGTCTGCACTCTAATTCATCCCAAAGGTGTTCCGTCAGGTTAAGGTCAGAACTCTGTGAAGGCCAGTCATGTTCCTCCACCCCAAACTCGCTCATCCATGTCTTTATGGACCTTGCTTTGTGCACTGGTACAAATCATTTGGTGGAGGGGGATTATGGTGTAGGGGTTGTTTTTCAGAGGTTGGCCCCTCAGTTCCAGTGACTCCTCCACGTAGGTATGGCTGTTTTTATTGAGTGCACTCAACTCTAGGAACCTATCACCAGTGACTACAGACTTGACCCTGTACATCTCCAGGTGCTCAAATTGTACATGAGGGATAAGGTTGAGGTGTAGAGGTGCCAATATATCTTCATACAGTTTGTTGCAATTGCTACTACTCTAAACAGGAATACTTTATGGTGAAGAATACAGTCTGGATCTTTGAAAGGGGGTTTTTTTGTCTCAATTGAAACCCTGTAGTAGGTTTTTGCCACCGTCCTATTTTACAGTCTGGATCTTTGTCAGTGTTCTTTTAACATAAGTTGAACACGATTCTATCCTTGAATATACCAGGTTTCTTACAAACGACCGTGATAGAGAAAATGTATATACAAGCAAGCTCCTGATGAAGCAATTAATCGCGAAACATGTAGAGTGACTAGCTTTTCATTATGTTCCAGGTTCCATTTAATTACTGACTCTGACCTTCGGTGTCAGGACCGGTTTTGTTTTCGAATTTATCCTCTTGTGTCTATGTCGGCACTGTATTTTGTGTACAAACATTTTTTATGTTTTTGTTGTCAATACAATGTGAAATTTTAATTGTGCCTGTAAAGTCCATGTTTCCCAATCTCTAAATATACTTTCAATTAATTATTAGGAGGTGACACGGATCTTTATTTTGTCTATGCACCCACAGTACCACCCTGTGTTGGTGCTCTAGTAACTTTCAAAATTAGCCATAACAATTGAAAATACCAATGTCTGTAATGTAATAATATCACTTGGCCTTCTCAGTCCTATGTGGCCTCTACAGTAGGTATAATATAAATCTATGGCAAGAGCATTGTGTTTTTTTTTTCTAGGTTGTCTGTGAACAGACACCTTTCTGATAATCAAAGAAAAAAATAATTTTGTATAATAAAATTATGTTTTTTACCCAAAGGGCCCAAACGACGTGCTTTTTATCTTCTTTTGTTTTCAAAACATAGAGACAAATTAATGCTCTTGTGCATATCACTTCATTCAATTTGATGTTTATGCTCTTGTAATATTAATTGGGCTATATTTTGAAGTGTAAGTGTTAATGATTTTAGTATGCGTTTTGATGTGTAAATATATGCAGCTGGTGATCGTTGTTCTAGTCCCTGAGCGGCCCAGATGACAGAAGCCATTTACATTGAAGGTAATGATCAATATTCTGCATACAGTAACCAGCAATCAGCATGCATTTCACTGTTTCATTTTTTTTCCCTCGGATTTCAAAGCACTTTTGACTGGAGCACGTTAGAGGCCCAGGCATTTTTATGGGCTTTAACTTCTATTTCACTGTGTGACAAATTAATAAACCAAACTCATTTCTCAGACCTATTTATAGGATTCTGATGTTTTTCTCATAGCTCTAAGTACCCGCTCTTCAAAATAGCTGAGGCCTATTATAAACAACTTTGATTTACAGTAGCATCCGGCTGAGTACAGCCACAGTTGGACATCTTTAGAAAGTGGAAAGTTTTTATTTGTGTCAAGTACAGCTTTTAAAGGGGCATTAGGCAGCAACAACTGTATTATTTTAAACCTTGAAAAATGTGTATTACTTTTTTTTGATCAGGCAAGATTCTAAAATGTATTTAGCATAGGCTTATAAAGTAAAAAAAAACATTATTTTCAGGTTGTTTTTTAGTATTGTGGTTGGGTAGTGCTTTGAGTTTTTGTTCTTCCTTTTTGTTATGAACTGTGTCATTGTTATTACCTACTTCCCGACCGCCCGTCGCAGTTTTACTGTGGAAGGCAGCCCCTTCTGACATAGCTATACGTCAGTTGCGCGCCTGCAGATAGGGAGCGAGCACGCGCCGCCGCCGGCGCTCTCCCGTCCCCATTCGGCAGCGGGGACTCCGATGGCCGCCTGCCACCCGTGATCGCTTCCCGCTGAGAGAGAAGGACGGTCAGCTATTGTAAACACAGCTGACCGTTCTTCTCTCTGCAATGATCAGGAAAAAAGGGGGGGGGATGGTGGGACTTTAGATGAGGCGCACGGTGGGATTTGCCGTGCGTCTCCATCCCTAATAGTGGTTAAAAAGAAAGGAGGTTGGGACATGAAAAGGGTCGACAGGGAAGTTGTCATCAGCATTTATTAGTACATGTAGATAAAACATACATAGTGAGTCAAAAATGATAACATCAAATAATACAATGAAGATGAACACTCCCCAAATACAATGAATGATATCCGATAAGGCCAATTTCCAATAATATAGGGTAATAAAAGTATACAGGATATAAAAGAACTTGAAGTTCCAGGTATTGGAGTAATTCAGTATTTTACAAACATTATTGCCTCAACGCGTTTCGTGGACCCAAAGCGCCACTTCATCAGGAGTAGATGATTGTATTCTAATAGTCTATAAAAATGGGAAATATAGGCATGTATAAGGATAATGCAAAAGATGAAAAATAAAATAAATATGAAAAAATGGGGAGGAGGAAGTAAATTACATGGCGGCATGCAGAATGGCATGGAAACTGGAAATGGCCCCAAATGTCTCCCACGGGAGCTTAGGGCACACAGGCAGAAGAGCCAGGTGTAACATGTCGCATACATGGCACGTGTGGGCTAGGTAGTAGGAATGACAAGAGCCATGAGTACAGCACCATATACGTACATGTATCTGTAACAGGAATATAATGAGTGTATGTATAAATGTACAGAGCGCTTGTGATCCTTCTATATAGGATCACAAGTCTTTGTGATCATTTCAAAAGCCCAACCCCCATACAGTTAAGCCTCATACAAACGATCAGATTATCGAACAATCTTTCGTCCGTTTTTTGTTGCATTCTAGTCTCATATCGAAATTTAAGAGGTTACTTTCATACGAAAATTGATGTCATGTGTTAAATTGTTTTGTATGTGTTCTTTCGTTTCTGAGCATGCCTAGTCTTGCTCTTACGATTTATTTCGAACGAAAACTGTACTGATTAAATGAAAATCGGACGTCGTGTTGATGTACGATAAAAATTTTATAGCCTGCACATCCAGTTTTTGTTGTCCGAGAATTCGTAATTGGCTGTCAAAAGCATTATACTAACAATCCGAAGATCGACGGATCGTTCGTCGGACAAAATTTTACTTCCGATTTTCGTATTGTGTGTAAGGGCCTTTAGAAACACTTCCCTAGGTACACATTTAACCCCTTGAAGACCCACTGTGTTAACCCCTTCCCTGCCAGTGTCATTATTACAGTAACAGTGCATATTTTTAGCACTGATTACTGTAGTAATGTCACTGGTCCCCCAAAAGTGTCAAAAATGTCAGTTAGGGGTCTAATCTGTCCGCCGCAATGTCGAAGTCCCGCTAAAAATTGCAGATCGCTGCAGTTACCAGTGAAATTACTGCAGTAATCAGTGCTATACATATGCATTGTTACTGTAAAAATTACACTGGCCGTGAAGGAGTTAACTGTATTGGAGAAGGAGGGATTAAGTGTGTCCTAGGGGCGTGTTTCTAACTGTGATTGGCTGTGGCTACTAGTGTAAGAACAGAGATCAACGGTCCTACATAGTAGAACCGTCTGATCTCCATTCTTACACAGGGAAGAATGACAGGCGGCTTTGTTTACATTAGCCGTCTGCCTTTCTTCCGCTGTAACGGACGATCGCGAGTGTCCGCCGGGCAAATTGGGTCCGACAGGCACACGCGCGGGGGGGGGTCTGTGACCACGCGGGAGCGCACCTCCGGGGGCGCGCGCTCGCTCCCTAGAGCCTCACAGGCTAGCGACGTAGCCCTACGTCACTTTGCCTGTGAGGGGCTGACTGCCGACGTAAATAGTCGTGCGGCGGTCGGCAAGCGGTTAAGAGTTCCCTTCACTGGAACTAAGGGACCAAGCCCAACCCCTGAAAAACAACCCCACACTTTAATCCCCCCCTCCACCAAATTATTTTGACCAGTGCACAAAACAAGGTCCCTAAAGGCATGAATGAGTGAGTTTATGGTGGAGGAAACTTGACTGGCCTGCACAGTGTCCTGACCTCACTCCGATATAACAACTTTGGGATGAATTAGAGTGGAGACTGCGAGCCAGGCCATTTTGTCCACATCAGTGTCAGACCTTACAAATGCACTTCTTGAAGATGCATTCAAAGCTGAATTCTGGAAGAAGTGGTCAAACATACCCATAGACACACTCCTAAACCTTGTGGACAGCCTTCCCAGAAGAGTTATAAATATTGCTGCGCCAAGTGAATTAATCAAAATGATAAATAAATATGCATATAAAAATCATAATATGAAAGCAAACCAATGCTTATATAAATAAAAACATTCAGCAATCAGAGTGCTATAAATCAAGTGATAAATAAAAGTCCCAATGGTGCAAAACGTAACCACTTCCCGCCCGCCCTATAGCAGATTGATGGCGGGAATGTGGTTGTATTATCCCGACTGGACGTCATACGACATCAGCAGGATAATGCGCTCTGCGCGCCCCAGGGGGGGCGCGCAGAGCGGCGATCGGTGATGCGGCGTGTCACACTGACACACCACATCTCCGATCTCGGTAAAGAGCCTACTGACGTAGGCTCTTTACCATGTGACCAGCCGTGTCCAATCACGGCTGGTCACATAGTAAACAGGAAGAGCCGTTGATCGGCTTTCCTCAGTACGTGCCTGACAGGCACGAGTAAAGCAGCGCCGATCGGCGGCTCCCCTGACAGGGGGGTCTGCACTGGTAATCAGATCATTGATTACCAGTGCAGACCCTCGGGGGGGTGCCACTAGAACCACCAGGGATGCCCACCCATGACCCCAGGGATGCCCACCCATGACCCCAGGGATGCCCACTATGGCCACCAGGGATGGCAATCAGGGCTCAGGGAGCCCTCCAGTGCCCTCCACATCAGTGCTGCCCACCAGTGCCCTCCCCATCAGTGCTGCCCACCAGTGCCCATCATTGCCATCTATCAGTGCCGCCCACCAGTGCCCATTATTGCCCACCAGTGCCACCTATCAGTGCCCATTAGTGCCCATCAGTGCTGCCTGTCAGTGCCAATCAGTGCCGCCTATCAGTGCCCATCAGTGCCACCTATCAGTGCCCATCAATGCCGCCTATCAGTGCCCAGCAGTGCCGCCTATCAGTGCCCACCAATGCTGCATATCAGTGCTACCTATCAGTGCCACATATCAGTGCCCATCAGTTCCGCCTATCAGTGCCGCATATCAGTGCCACCCCATCAGTGCCACCCCATCAGTGCCTCCTCATCAGTGCCTGTCAGTGCAGCCTCATCAGTGCTCATCAGTGCAGGAAAAAAACATATTTATTTACAAAATTGTATAACATAAACAAAAAAAAATTTTTTTTCAAACTTTTTTTATTTGTTTAGCAAAAAAGAAAAAACTTGCGGTGATCAAATACCACCAAAAGAAAGCTCTATTTGTGGGGGGAAAATTACATAAATTTGGTTTCGGTACAGTGTCGCATGACCGCGTAATTGTCATTCAAAATGCAACAGTGCTAAAAGCTGAAAATTGGCCTGGGCAGGAAGGGGGTGAAAGTGCCCTGTATTGAAGTGGTTATATAATAAGTGGGCAAAAAAGATCAAATAAAGAGGTATATCTTCATCTGTGACGAAGTCATCTGACGTAACGGAGGAGCCTACTCGCAGCACATCGGCCCTCGGAGGTTCAGAGATTGTTTACTGTCTGACGCTGGAAGCCCGCACTGCTTAAGTGCTTAAGTGCTGAAATATGTAAGTGAATTTTTTTACATTGGATTGAATAAAGCATTAGAAACAGAGAGCACTAGATCCCGTCTTCTATTTAGTTTATGCTGAGTTCCTGGCGTACTTGGAGGGTCAGATGGAGCAGAAGGAGAGGGGTGACCAGG
This sequence comes from Pelophylax lessonae, assembly GCF_965119305.1. Taxonomy (NCBI): domain Eukaryota; kingdom Metazoa; phylum Chordata; class Amphibia; order Anura; family Ranidae; genus Pelophylax; species Pelophylax lessonae. The sequence continues at coordinate 162,783,266 of NC_138776.1, read as the reverse complement.
CTGTGTATCCATAACATCTTTAAGCGTGTATGACTCCTTTGAGTCTATCCCTAAGGTGAGCTGCTAATCCTGCACCAATCACCCGGAGCACCTGAGTGAAGCATGGAGCACTTTTTGCACTGTTAGATCACAGATGAAGATATACCTCTTTATTTGATCTTTTTGTCCACTTATTATATAAGTTTTGCACCATTGGGACTTTTATTTATCACTTTATTTATAGCACTCTTATTGCTGAATGTTTTTATTTATATAAGCATTGGTTTGCTTTCATATTATGATTTTTATATGCATATTTATTTATCATTTTGATTAATTCACTTGGCGCAGCAATATTTATTATTTATTTACTCACTGGTGTTTTGTGTTTAACACTGATTGTTGGCGGCCTTGTGTGTGCATCTACTAAGTTTTATTATATTTTTTGTATATGGTTTGCGCTGATTATATCACCATTAATATTTGAATTCACAGAAGAGTTGACGCTGTTATAGCTGCAAAGGGTGGGCATACTCAATATTGAACCCTATGGACTAAGACTGGGATGCCATTCAAGTTCATGTGCATGTAAAGGCAGGCGTTCCAATACTTTTGGTAATATAGGGTAAATGTAGTCTTTCAGTGCTGCTCCCTCTTGTTTGCTACCCTAGCCATTGACCTAGAAGTACCGTATGAAAAACTCACACACACACTCATCATAGGTTGAACTGGATGGACTGGTGTCTTTTTTTCAGCCTCACTAACTAATGTAGCTATGTAACAGTGATAAAAGTGGCTTTACAGATGACATGTTATCTTCATTCTACTTTTGACAAGATCCACCAAATTTTAAAATTAGTGTGGGCATTTCCACCTGCGGTTTATTCTGTCAATAGGAGTTGTAGCCCCCAAAAGGGGTTAATGTAGCGCTTGCTTTTAAACAGTCAGGGGTGAGCAATTCCTTGTTCACACACCTGAATAGTGAACAATAGGTGAGGGAAAATTGTATTTCCTAAAGGTGATAGCAAATAGAATAAAGTACATAGTGCTAGATGAAATAAAACTAGAATATATTAGTGCATAGATATATAAATATGTAAAAATGATAAAAATATTAAACAAGTCCCAAAATGAAGTTCCTTTGTGATCTTGTGCAAAAAAGTGTCCTAATAAGGTTTCTCCAGTATTCAAACTGCTGGTATAATCGGCATAACTTGTAGCATAAGGGGTGCACACTCACCGGATTTGGTGGGTCTTGAGTGCTATATAGCAACAAGACCTTGCGAGCTTGTGGCTTCCCAAGCCTGTAGGTAACTGCTGGTCTCTGTGGTTCACTATGGTCCTTGACTCCTGTATTGGAAACCGATCCTCCAGGTCCAATTCGAGAGGGGACAAAAAAAGTGCTCCAATAGTGCAGTACCTTTTAAAAATTGGTGTTTTATTAAGATTTGCCAATAAAATATGAAATACAGAGTAAAAAAACAAGTAAAACAAGTGCACGCTCGCTATGGGTGACTGCCTGGGAATGGAGAGCGGCGACTGCCGGTTTGCATCCCACCAGGCTAACCGGAAGCGTGCGGCGTGCGTTCCACCTGCCAATGCCTAAAAATTGCCTGAACTTTCCCAAAAATTCTTAACAAGCTGGAAGGGGGAATCCAGCCTCTCTTATATGTTACACAAAACCACAGGCTTTAACTGTGCAGAGTTATAAATTTGGGCTTGCTGCTGTCATTCTAATAAATGTTGATGTCATAGGTTAATAAGCATGAAAACAGGCGCCTGAAAAAATCCTTCTGTGCCCCTCTCCATTGGCACTTTAGCTGAATGACGGAGAGGAACTGAGGGTGAAAAGAAATGCTGGAATACTACTAGTGTGAAAAGGTGTATATGCTTTGCAAAAATAAATCACCTTTAATGTTTGATGTCCTACATGTGTCGTTGCCACAGCGTTATGTAAAACATTTAGTTGCCTCAAGATTGTGCATCATTTTAAAGGATGCCTTGAATGAAAAACGTTGAGAATTAACAAAAAGCATATTAAAGAAACCCTCTTCTTGGGAGCCAGGCATTGTGCAGACATCACAGAGAACTAAAATGCAATTTTTTAGCCAAATAAATAAGAAGATCAAAAATGATTTTGCATGGTGGCCGCCCATGGTGAAAAAAATGTTAGGGTGGAAATGGTGAATAATTCCAGAGTTGAACTTTAAATGCATGTCAGCACATTGTTTTTGCTAATCAGCTGGATGCAAGTATGACCCATCTTGTTCTAGTCCATGATAAATACGGTTTATGTTACATGTTTTTTTCAAACAGTTTTTTAAAATGCAGTTTTAAGGTCTTACATTTAGCGTCAGAGTAGAGTGCTCACACTGGTTATATGCAAAGTCACAAGATGATTATGGATAATTTGCAGTTGGGTTATTCTATCATCTGGTGTCAAGAGTTGACCTAATGCACTGCAGACCTTTCACCAACAATGTAAAAAGACAAGTCATGTGAGCTGACGGGTAATAGGCCAGCGCTCTGGATAGATGAGCTTCCTTTTTCCACAGTTGGTCATCTGAACCCATCCAGGCAAAATAAAAATGCTTATCTGGTTGAAAGCATGGCATGGGAGTTGGTCATTGCTATTTGTATCCTTTGATAATACAGCTCAGATGGAGCGAAAAAGGTAGGGACGAATGAGATGTGGCACAGAACAAGAGCACTATAAATGCAACTTTTTTTTAATTTAAGGTATTTTTATAGCACTTACAATTTACACAGCACTTTTCATTACATATATTTTACATTCACACCAGTCCCTGTCCCCAAAGTGCTTATAATCTCTGGTTCTTACCTTCCATGTATAAGCATACATACTAGGGCCAATTTGGACAGGAGTCCTTTAAAGAGTGTAGGAGTAAACCAGTGTACTCAAACGCATGCAAACACAGGGAGAACTCGCAAACTCCACGTAGATAGTGTTGTGGTCAGATTCAAATTGATGACCCTAGTGCTGAGAAGGTAGACGTGCTAGCCACTAAGCCACTGTGCTGCCCAAAAAAAGGCTAAAGGTGGCCCATGAGTTCCTGGATTAGAAAGACTTACACATGTAACACCATAGCAAGAAGGTAAGAGTAAGCTTAAAACAAAGCCACAAGCTCTTTACAGATAGGTTCTCAGTTAAAACAAGTCCAAGTCATTGTTTGATCTCCTTATACTATAGATATGACTTGCTACTCTTCATCACCCTTGACTACGTTTTTTGTTTTCATTTGATTGTCTGTTTCCACTATTCATGTGCCTATAAGCTCTATTTGCACTTGAAATTGAGACTAAGTTTCTACAAGTGAAACATTGACCCTCATTTACTAAAGGAATTGATCACGTTCACTTTGCAAAATGAAAAATGTACTTAGCTTAGTAAGTGTGGGGATGTTGTGCTGATTTCAATCATTCATTCGGGTGCAAATCCTGTTTTTAATTTTTTCTTGCGCATCATGTTACTGAACTAAATGAAACATTATTTGCAAAGTTAACATTTATTTTGCAATGTAAACATATCCAATTCCTTTGGTAAATCAAGGTCACTAAATTAATTTGCTTAAAACTGGGAAAATTTGCCAAACCAGTCACTGGCTAATAACGTATATAGAAAAACTGAATTACAAAATTATTTTGATGCATGATTGTTGCAGTAAGTGTGCAAAAAAAAAGTAATGGATAAATTACCAATTGATTCTACAAAATACTTATGCTGCAAATAATACTAAAACACACTTAAGCAATTTTCTGCTACAGCATCCCTAAATTGAGTATAACCGCCAGTTATATACACAGTGCAAGTCAAATCAGCTTCAACTATTGATATTTAACCTCCCTGGCGGTATGATTATTTTGGATTTTAGGTGCTGAAAGCGGTACCATTATTTTGCATGTAATTCTTAAGAATGAGCAGCCCAACCCAACTATTTACATATTCTTTTTTTTTACTGTGCGTTCTTCTTTATAATATCTTGGGTATGATAAAGTTTGAAACACAAAATCATAAATTATAATATAATAAAAAACTATAAATAAGTTAAAGTATGTATGTATGTATGTATGTATTATATATATATATATATATATATATATATATATATATATATATATATATATATATATATATATATATATACGTATATATATATATATATATATATATATATATATATATTTATATATATATATATATATATATATATATATATATATATATATATATACATATATATATATATATATATATATATATACATATATATATATATATATATGTATATATATATATATATGTATATATATATATATATATATATATACATAAAAAGTACAGTAAAACTGCAGGAAAGGGCACTGGGGGGCAATGTAATGTGAATTTATTTTATTTTGAATGGTATCAGTGTGTTTGGTGTGTTTTACATCTGAATTTGCCACCGGTTCCACCCCCCCTGCGAACGTCACGTTGCAGGAGACGGAAGCCAGGGCACGGAGAGGATCGGGAGGAAGATCCGCCGCCGCATACAGCTCGCATACATTGCTGGATCCCGGTGACAAGGTAAGTAACCTCTTTTACAGGATCCAGCGATGCTTCTGGCGGTACCCCGAGTGTGGCTCGGGGTAACCGCTTTTGGCTCTGAAATTTAACCCCGAGCCACGCTCGGGAATACTGCTAAGAAGGTTAAAGACCTTTTTTTTTCTTAACCACTTGCTGACCGCCCGTCCGCAATGTACTGTAGGTGAGCGGCCGCTGTAGGCAAAGCTGCCTACTTCCGGGTTCAGGGAGTGTGCATGCGAGCCCCTGCCCATCTCCTGTTGTGATTGTACACAGTGGGATCCTTTCAGCAAGTCCCAGCCAATGAATAATGGCCGGGACCTGCTGATCAGCTGTGTGCAATCACAGCCCAGCGCTCCTGGTTGGTAAAGAACACAGAGCTCTGTACAAAGTGAACAATCTGTCAGTTTTTCACCCCTGCAAGGCAGGGATGAGAAACTGAGAGTTGAGTTAGTAAAAGCAGCACACTGTACACACATTGCACATAGTTGGCACATATTTAACAATTTGATCACCCTAGATCAGTGATGGTGAACCTTGGCATCCCAGATGTTTTGAAACTTAATTTCCCATGATGATCAACTACACTGCAGAGTGCATGAGCATCATGGGAAATGCAGTTCCAAAATATTTGGGGTGCTAAGGTTTGCCATCAATTCCCCCCAGCATCAGTTAGTGTCAGATTGATCCGCCGCACTATTGCAATCCTATTATAAGTCGCTGAATGCCATGATTATTAGTATAAAATAAAACAAAAAAAATTAAAATGTCAGTATATAGATATATATATATATATATATATATATATACTGTATATACCATAGCTATGCTATAACTTTCATGTAAAGCCATTATTAAACACTTATTGGGATTTTTTTTTATCAAAAACATGTAGCAGAATACATTTTGGCCTAAATTCATGAAGAAATTCGATTTTTTTTATTATTCTATATGTTTTATAGCAGATAGTGAACAAATATATATTTTTCTGTCTTTTTTTGTTTATATCGCAAAAAAATAAAAAACACAGTGGTGATTTAAATACCATCAAAAGCTCTATTTGTGTGAAAAAAATGATATCAAGTTTGCATGCGTGCAAACACCAGTTAAAATAGCACAGTGCCGAATAGCAAAAATGGCTTGGTCATGAAGGGGACAAAATCTTCCAGGGGCTGAAGTGGTTAATATCCAACCTTAGAAATACAAAATTGTAAAAGAAGTAAGATAATAAATAGAATGTATTGGCATATAGGAGAAATCTGTGGATTTTCCTTAATTTCTTTGGTAGGCAGGGGAGTTTTGTTTTGAAAAATAGGCAGTACATTTCAATATATGTTTACGGTGAGCATTGTTTTATTTGAACAGCCACTCTAGCTAAGGTGATAGATAGGAGCGCAGATCATTTAGTTTAGTATATTATTAGTACAACAGTTTCCACTCAAAAAATGTGGAAGTAATAAACAGTAAATAATGAAAAGTAATTTATTATAACTGCAGCACATAGGTAGAAAATAAATTAAGTTTTGACAAAAAAAAAAGAAAATAAATTATATTATATTAGCATACGTTTGCTGTTAGTATACTTTACAATATATGTTTTCTGGTATACTGTGTTGAGGTTTCAAATAAAAAAAAAAAAAAAAAAAAGAAAACCTTCTTGTGATTTTGATTGATTAATCATCTGCCTTGATTTGTAAAAAAATATTACTAACCGTATTTTAAAAAGAAGTGCGTCTATTTTGGAGGTAAACATAAGCTTAATGACTCTACTAACTACATTCGGAAAAAATGCATAAGCTTATGTCACTGTTCACCGGGGATGATTCTCACATCAGTGCCTTCATAAAGATAAGTGACACACAAATAATTTAGAAGAATCCCCCACGCTGGGGTTCCTATAATCCTGGCAACTGTGAGGGTGAGATAATCTGTTGGTAAAACATGCTGACCGGTCTGTAATTCTAAATAGAACGAAATGATGTTTAAATTGGAATTAATGTGTCGGGTCCATTATCAGCTCTATCTGTCTTGCATTCTTCATCTTTCCTTGAGGACTGCACACAGGGAAAAATCAAATGCATTTTCCTTATGTTCTGTCACTGAACAAGAAAAATAAAATTTCCCTGAAGACCGTCCAGTTCTAATCCGTTTAAACCCAATCCAAGGAGCACAGACAATCAGTAATGACCCGACACCACTTCTCGCTCCTAGAGTCACACTGCCTTGGATGGAGACAAGGGATGAAAGGTGCTCAGTGCTGTGTGCCTAATGTGCTTGTCTGAATGTATTTATTAAAAAAAAAAAATCCCCCAAAGCACCCCTGCAGATCATCGAAGGATGACTTGCTTGTCGTTGTCCATCCTTAGCTATCCCCAGGTATAAGTAAAATTGCTGCTATCTGGATACAATATATTGACTATTTATTTTCCGCGCTCTGTTTATGAATCTACTTTTTTCCAACATGTCTTTTGATGCACTGCATGCTTTAAGTACCTATTTGATTACTAAGCAAGATAGAGAAGGACAGAGTAATTTGGGCTAAGACTACAGTGCTTACAGTTATCCTGGAAAATAATAATCTTGTAGGAGCAATATTATTTTATAGACAGAATTCTAATTCACTACCCTGTGCAATATGCTGTTAGTAAATTTTAATATCAGCTAGGTTTTATGGCCTGAAAACATAGTATTGACTATTGTAAAAAAAAAAAAAGTAATCTAGAATATATAGGACTGCCAGAGAATTTGCAATCATGTGTTCTTACTGGCAATTAAAGCAGTGTTTTGGAGTGCCCCCCCCCCCCATTGAACTCCTATATTAAACCACCTCTTCCTTGTACTGTCACTTATTTCCCTATTTTGTCCTCTGTATCAACCCTATATTGCAAAGTACACAAAGCAGAGAGGTGGTGGTCACATTGCAAAAGAGTGCAGTAATTATTGCCCATGTGCACTTGGGCAAGTGAACAATAACTTAGCACAAATGACATGAGAAGGTATTACAGTGGCAGTCTATATACAATTTATTTGTGCACCTCTGCTGTGAAAATATTTACCAGCACCTTTTTTTTTTTTCTATTACGAAATATTAATAGGTATCAATTCAAGGGAGCAAACAAAGGCATAGTTGCCAACATTCCCCAAAAATTTTTTACGGAACGCCAGTGTAGGTTAAGCAGTATGTTAATAAGTGACATCCTTTTTGTGGGCATGGCTGGTGTAAAAAAGCAAATGCAGGGCATGTAGCGCGCCACAGCAAAATGGGCGTGGCTTAAAGTATGCTAAATATTGGGCATTGATTAATGGAGGTGTGATCAAATAGAATCTTTACCTTTAAAGTCTCCCTTTACCATCAGAGCAGTTTTATCAGAGCAGTCTCATCAGTGCAGTGTGATCAGAGCAGTCTCATCAGTGCAGTGTGATCAGAGCGGTCTCACCAGTGCAATGTGATCAGAGCAGTCTCATCAGTGCAGTGTGATCAGAGCGGTCTCACCAGTGCAATGTGATCAAAGCAGTCTCATCAGTGCAGTGTGATCAGAGCGGTCTCACCAGTGCAATGTGATCAGAGCAGTCTCATCAGTGCAGTGTGATCAGAGCGGTCTCACCAGTGCAATGTGATCAGAGCAGTCTCATCAGTGCAGTGTGATCAGAGCGGTCTCACCAGTACAATGTGATCAGAACAGTCTCATCAGTGCAGTGTGATCAGAGTGGTCTCACCAGTGCAATGTGATCAGAGCAGTCTCATCAGTGCAATGTGATCAGAGCAGGACCCACCTGGCTTCCTGTCACACAAAGACTTCTTCATGGTGGTGTTGTGTCCTCCTAGGTCTTGGAGTGGCTCAGCCTTACAGCAAGAAGTCTGCTCTTCATTCAGATGCAGCCGGAGGAATCGCACTTTCAGAGGAGTGCGGACACTGGAAGCATTATGTCTGCCCCCTCCCCAACTGAGCTGCAAACCAAGACATGGCTCTTCCTCACTACTCAAATGTGCTGCAATCGGCGCCAGTGATTGGTCGAGCTGCCTCTCCAGGTGCTGCTGCATCCGCCACGCCCCGATGTCTTTTCTGCTGTCCGGGACATTGGAAGATTTTTGGGATTTTGCTCAGGACATTCCCAGACCGGGACATAGGTCTAATTTCCGGGAATGTCCTGGGAACATCAGAAGTGTTGGCAACTATGCAAAGGAAATCTATGTCCCTACAAAGCAATAGCCTAGCTGAGGTTGCAACTGCTGCAGATCTTGTTCCAACACTATACTTGCCAAAATAACTGCATCTCTATTTAATGCTATGCCACAAAGATCACTTTTTTTGATATCCCAGTCTTACAATAACCAGGCTAATATTTTATTAATGTAGTAAAATTAGATTGTTGAACGTTCATCCCTGGTTGCTGCGCAGGGCTGATTTTTTTTCATTAGGCCCTGTACACACACAAACTTTACCTCCCAATAGAGCACCCCTCAGCTTCATGGTTTTTGCACTAGCCAAACATTGCAATTATGCAGATGACATGATGATGAGCATTTGTAGTAAAGATAGAGAAGAAAACTAGTGGTCCATAACTGTTCAGGGAAAAGCCGCCTCTTTGTCTCTGACTCATATAGGTACCCACTGGTTGTGCAAAGGGGAACATTTTAGCCCTGCTGCTGTCTAATATTGCACAACATTTTTACTTTGTTGTACTAGGAAAGCCTAGGATTCCAATGGCCAGGAGGGAATGCGCATATTGAGGAAACAATGCTGAAATGTTAACTGCTTTAAGAACTTGACGAGGGTGCGCTTCCCTACGCACCAAAAGGCCACTTATCTAAAACTTTTATTATAAATCATAAAAAGTATGTGAATGTCCATAACAGGTATCCCTATAGGGTGAGGTAAATGCCACTATATATCAACCTAAGTTCTGTATTGCTCATAGCACCTCTAACCCAACAGAATTCTAGCCAAATCCCTTTGAAGCTAGGTATTGTGTCTACAATGTAAAGCTTCATCTTTGCTTTGGAAGGAAAGAAAGAGCTTCATGATACCACAGTAGTTACAGAGTTGGTAAGGTAGAATAAAGACACCAGTTTATCCAGTTCAACCTGTGTAGGTGTTTGTGTGTATATGTATTTATGTCTCTACCATTTCCCATATCCCTGTATATTGTGTTTGGTAAGATGCCCATCTAAATGCTTTATGAAATTATCAACACTACCTACCAATTGTGGATGGAAGTTCCACATCCTTGCCACTTGAACAGTAAAGAACCCCTTAAGATTAAACTACTTCTCATCCAACTTTATTGAGTGGCCACTTGTTTTCTTAAAGTGAAATTAAACCCAAAACTAAAAACATATTTAATTTCAGCTTACCAATTATTAGATGTGGTGGCTCCATTCGTTTTCTTTACTTTGGCTTTTTTTCCCTCAGTTTTCACTCAGTGATTTGGCCAGTAACATACCACTTGTATTACAGTGCCCCCCCCCCCCCCCACTCTGGATGAATGAGCACAGGGGGCACGGCAGACAGCAATACTGTGAGTCTGGGGGGAGGGGAGTGTTAGATTGACTAGCATAATTAAATCGATACTCACATATTGTAGCCAAACTCCAACCTACAGAGTATAATCAGCTACAACAAATAGTTTGTTCATTGTAAGCTACACTGCCAGTATTAAATGGTTTGTCTCATCTATGTAAACTGATGGAGAGGTTGTGCTTTTGAAAAACAATTGACTTGCTTACTGGATCACCAGATGAAAATAGAAGAAAGAAAACCTATAAAATTAAACAAATGCAGCCATCACATCTAAGAGATGGTAGGCTAAAATATAATAAATGTTTGCTTTTGAGTTTAATACTGCTTATTACTAAGCAATCTGAGATGGAATAGTTTTTTCCAAATGCTAGAATCATTTAGGTATTTGTATATCTATATTATATTTCCTCTTAGGTGTCTCTTTTCCAGAGAGAATACGTTTAATGTATGTAGCCGTTCCTCATAACCAAGGTCCTCCAGTCCCCTTATTAGTTTTGGTGCCCTTCTCTGGACTCTCTCACATTGCAGCACATTCTTCCTGAGGACTGGTGACCACAACTGGACGGCATACTCCAGATGTGGCCAAAACAGAGTTTTGTGAAGTTGTAGAATTATAGTTTTATTTCTTGAGTAAATACAATGTTAAATGCATGCTAATAGTCTGCTGGACTTTCTTGCTACAGCTTGGCATTGCATGCTTTTGCTGAGCCTGTGATCTGGTAGTACCCTCAAATCTTTTTCCATCTTTGATTCTCCCAGATGTTTTTCCTTTAAAGAATAACTTGCATTCATATGCCCCCAAGTTCATAACTTTACATCTCTCAATATTAAACCTCATTTGCCATGTAGTTGCCCACCTCTATATTTTATCGAGGTCTTCTTGTAAAGTTTCCATATCCTGTTGTGAGCTTATTTCCCAGCTTAACTTTGTATCATAAACTCTGAGATTGAAATTTTTATATAATTTATGTACAAGTTAAACAGAATTGGTCCCAGGACAGAACCCTGGGACACTCTGCTCATAACTACAGACCATTCCAAAGATATGCTATTTATCACCACCCTTTAAACATGTTCCCTTGTAACTAAAGTCCCTTGACTATCCTTTATGGGGCTAATAAGCTCTGGTTTGCCTTTTTACTAATAATTTATTTTTTATTGGGATATATACATATATATATATATATATATATTTTTTTTTTTTCTTTCCCCTGCTATATGTCTCTCATGGCTGCCCTAATCTCCCTTTTACATTTCTTATTGCATTCTTTGTAGTGTTGGAATGCTGACGATGACCCCTTAGCCTTATATTTTTTAAAGGATAGTATTTTCTCTTTAATATTCTCTTTTACACTCAGATTTAGCCACCCAGGTTTAACTTTATTTCTTTTATATTTTTTACCAATTGGAATACACTGGCTAATGCCATTAATTAATATGTTATTAAAACTCTCCCACATTTCTAAAATGTTTCTAGATTGTTTTCCCATTTAATGTCCTGAAGTATGGAGTGCCACATAGTAAAATTGGCTCTTGAACTACCCTTGTGTCTCCTTTATCTATGATTTCTGGTGAATGTAATTACTCTGATTGCTACTGCCCAATGTATTCCTCAGTTCAATTTCTGCAATCATCTCTGTGTTGTTTGTTAGCAATTCAAGCAGAGCATTATTTCTAGTTGGGGCATCCACCAATGGACACATGAAATTATCCTGCAAAACATTCAAGAGATGGTGAGCTTTTGATGAGTGAGCAGTTCAATTTGCCCTGAACTGAAGTCCCCCCCCCATGATATTAACATTACCCTGTCTCACCATCATTTCCACCTGTGAGAGAAGATTGGTCTCCTCTTCATCCTCCACATTATGAGGCCTGTAATATACACCCATTGTTAATTTCCCATTTGTTGTTCCCCTTGGAAGCTCCAGTCTCATGGATTCCACATTCTCCCTTGCCTCGTAAGTAATGTAGTCCCTCATGTTCACTAGCAAATCAGGTTTCTGATAATCCCATGAAGTTAAAGTCCTCCTCCTGTATCAGCAGTTCCAACTCTTTCACTTTATTCCCCAAACTCCTAGCATTTGTGAACACAGCTTTTAATTTTATATATGCGCATATTATTTTCTCCCTTTGTGTACTGAGGCTGCAATAGAATTCTGGCAGCCTACCCACATAGATTGTAAGCCCTACAGCTATACTCCATCAAACAAAAAAGTCTGGCTCTAAAAAAACCAAGACAGGACTTCCTCCATGGTGGTGTGCGGTGTTGTGTTGAGGTCCATAAAGCAGCTGTGTGGGAGATAAGCACCAGGAGCGGTGCTAAAAACAATCAAAATCCAAAAGACCACTAAAAATCACTCTAAAAATCACTAAACAGGACCACTGGTGAAAGGTGCAGATGGCAAGTTTATGCACTGGCTTAAGACACCGCTGGATTCATCATGACAGGTAAGTGTCCTAATATTATAAGTCAGCAAATACAGTATTTGTAGATGCTGACTTTTGATTTTGTTTTCTAAAGGAGCCTGGAGCTCCAATTTAAGTTCCCTAAGCTCCTGCTGCCTCCCTGATGTGGCGTGAGGTACGGGCAGTATTTCTGAGAAAACTGTCTTGGAGGTCCTTCACTTCAAGATAGCTCCCAGGCCTCTGAAATCAACTTTTAGGGAACTCCATCTTAATCTAACTTTGTCAATGGTACTAATGTGTACCATGACATGTGAGTCCTTCCCAGCCCCACGCAACAATTTATACATCCGGCCTGCAATGTGCCAAACCTGGTAAACAACATGCAACTCAGCGATCATAATCTTTATGAGAAATTGAGTCCCCTATCACCAGTATCTCTCTATCCTTTTCTGCTAGCTGTGCTCCATCTTCACTGGAGGATTTCCAGGCACAGGAGCTTATTGGTGTTAGACGATTCACTAAAGTTGATTTATAGGCTATTTTTAAGGTTTGTGAACTATTATTTTTAAATTTTTGCACAGTGTAATCAATTATTTTAAATATTTTTTGTATATATATGCAGGTATATTGAGTTGGTCACTTAAGATTTATATTATTGTGCAAGTGCGGCATACTGTTTGACACAATATGTGTTACCTGAACAGAGTTAAAACACTTTGTTCCGGTAACACATATCCACAAAGTGATTTACCACCTGTCATCCACCTGCTCCAATGCATTTTCCTTTTGGGCAAAACCTGTTGGATCAGCTGGATGACAGATAGCAAGTCACTATGTGGACATGTGTTACTAGGATAAAACTTTTAACTACTGTTATGTCATCAGCGTAGCTCTTTTAGTTGCAGATTGAGGACAGATTTTGATGTATTGATGTAGGCACCCATTGTAGACTGGAGAACCAAAGAGGAGTGAAGGAGTAATGTTATTCTCTGTAAGTTTTCCCCTTTACTTTATTACTTTTGTAGGTGCAAATCAAAGTATACATGCCTCTTACATCCAACTGCTCTTCACAATATCTATAAACTCATGTTTTTATAAACAACTGGTTCTGAAAGCTTCAACTGCTGAAATTGGTTCAAAGTTATCACCTTCAATTGTGCACTTGTTTCTAATTTAAATGCAATGGGGATGACATCTTTCCCAATTGTACAGTTGTGTTGTTACCCTGTCACATGCACCTCTGGTGGAAACTAGGCATATTGATATATTAATCACAGAAGAGACATGCAATGTCTCGTCTGCTATAAAATAAACCCACCTACCTGTTTGCAGCCTTCTGTGGTGTGTAAACTGAGCTGTGCATGCGCAGCTCATTTCAAATCGCTGGCACGGTCCCTGTGTGTTGTGACGACTGACTCTTGTACATGCAAAGTAGTTACATCATCCTATATCAGCCAATGAAGATGCCAGAAGACCGGCATACAGAGGGAGCTATGGAGAAGATGCTAGGGCCAGCAAGAGACCCCTTGTGGACTTCAAACCATGGGTCAGGAGGTCATTTCAGTTTTAACTCCCCCTCTCCTTAAAAGCATGTCCTTTATGTTCCTCACCCCTGTGCTACTCGATTGGGGAGTGCAGTCAAACACTTCTGTTCGTGGGTGAGCATGTGAATCATTATACTCCTCCCCCCAGTGTGACAACATTGGTAGCTTAAGATCAGCATAGCATTGTCACATGGGGTAAGGAAGGAGTTAACGGCCCTGTGAAAACTCTGAGTTGGTTTGGAGCTTACATGAAGCTTTTTCCTTGTCCCACTGGGCAAATAGAGAGGTTTGCAAACGAGAAAAGGTTAAGTTTTTAAGGCATGTTGTTTACCTGTAAAGCCCCCCATGTGTAGACATCCAAAGCCCTGAGACTGCCGATGGGTTCCCCCATTTTGAAATTTATGTCGAAAGTCTCAGATAACTCAGAGCTATCGCTCAAAAGTGACAATCCCTAGTATTCAGCCTCACTCCTCTCCCAGCTGCTACATAAAAGCTTATGTAGGAAGGGGGCCAAACAGAGTAATTAGATTCTCCAAGAAAAGCAGAGGTCTATGAAGAATGAGAGGGGAGAGGACTGCGCTAGTGAATTGACTCCTCCTCAAGCAGTCAAATTTTCAAAAGTTCAAAAGTCAATGAAACTATTTATTGTAAAGAAAAAAAAATGTGCAAGATGGCAATTAAAATATTTATTCTGTACTTTTACCTGCAATTTTTTTCTTTTCCAGTAATTTTTATTGCAAAGTTTTGTACATAATACAAAAACATTAACAATGTTAAAGAAATACCAAAAAGTGGAGGCTTCCTCCCAGGTGATAAAAGGTTAAAAGGTCAAATCACAATAACCAAAATGCAGTTAAATCAAGAAAATGATTTGGCCTAGCGTTGAGGCCCTATCTATTAAAGCAACCTTACATCCAAGGTTGTGAGCACATAAGTATCAGCAACTGATTACAAAAGAGAAAATAAAAATGAAAATCATTGTAAAGTAACATTTCAAAGAACTAAAGGTCCCACTTAGCTTAAATACATGGAAAGGTGGGGGTACATTATTTCCAGGGATTAAGCCTGGTGTTTCACATCCCAAAACCTCGCTCCTGAAGGGTTTTATTGTCCCCTGTCAGCATCCTTACATAAAATGATTAAAGCATAACAAAAACAATAATGAAAAGAAAGAGGGTAGAAGGAGAGAGGGAAAGAAAGGGAAAAAGTCTGGGTTGGTTCCCCTGGCTTCGGGCCCCCATCCACAAGGTGATTCAGCAACTAGGGGGCTTGGAGGTATGCAATCCATGGGTTCCACACCTTTTCAAACTTAGCTTGTTTATCTTGGCGGATGCTGGTCAGTTTTTCATTAACTATAATCCAGGAATTTTTGTGCCTACCTGCTCAAGTTGGTGACATGGGGGTTGATTTACTAAATCCACTGTGCATTACAACTGCACTTGGAAGTGCAGCTGCTGAAGATTTGAGGGGAAGCTCTTAAATGAGGGGAAGCTCTGCTGATTTTATCATCCAATCATGTGCAAGCAAAAATTATGTTTTTTATTTTTCTTGCATGTCCCCCTCAGATCTACAGCACTTGCAGTGCACTTGTAGTGCACAGTGGATGTGCCTTTAATAAATCAACCCCAAAGTCTCTTTAGGAGGAGTGAAGAAGATGAGATCAGTATGTTTAAGTTCTTAAATTAATTTTACACTGTCATGCGGGGGTCGCTTGTATGCCAACAAATTTTATTTTTTGTTAAAGGGTAACTCCTCTTTGTGGGAATAAATTAGCAAATAAAAAAATATATAAAATAGCCCATACAAGCAGGACATAAGTCATATTATAATTGAATGTTATTAAAAATTATCTTTAATTTTGCAATCTGCAGTGCTGTAATTCTCTTTAAAATGCAATACAATATGGCTACCTGAAGGTGTTCTTTACACAGATAGTGTACAGAACGCCCCCCAGGTAAGTAATTTCCTGCTTGTGTGATTGGCTCATTGATTTTCCCAGAAGACTGCACTAAGCTACAAGTGAGATTTTTGGCCTCCCTGTGCAACAAATATGTAATTTTTGGTTAGATACTCCCAAAGGGAAATCACGTCTAAAAGGATGCAGGCCTTGTCACATTCCCCATTAGAGCCCTGCAGGTGCAGCAGCTGGTTGATAATTATAAAAACCCCTCCCATGCAGATTCACATGGACAAAGACAAACAAACAGCTATTTCTTTAGAATAACAAAAAGTAGGACTCTGCAACAAAGTTTATTAAAATCTCAGCAATGTACAATGGTCACCCAGAGGGGAATGGTATTTTTCTCCAAAAAAGTAGAGTTACTCTTTAAAGGGTAACTCCACTTTCGTGGGGGAAAAAAAAATCAGCAAATAAATAAAAATCAATATAGCATATATAAGTGCAACACAAATCATATTGTAATTGAATGTTATTAAAAATTACCTTTCCCTTTCAATCTGCAGCTGTTGTAATTTTCTGAAAATGAAATGCAATATGGCTACCTGGAGCTGTTCTGTACATAGAATGTGTAATGACCACACCCCACAAACATCATTTCCTGTTTGTCTGATCGGCTTACCAATTTTCCCAGAAATCTGCCTAAGATAAAAGTGAGATTTCTGGCATCCCCTGCAACAAAAATGTAATTTTTGGTGAGATCCTCCCAACAGGAGGCAGGCCCAGCAGATTTCCTCAATAGAGCTCAGCTGCTGCCACAGCTGATAAATAATTATGAAACCACTACCATTAGACCCACTCAGCACAGAGGAACAAACAATGATTTCTTCAGAATAACAAAAGGTAGGAATCTGCAACAAAGTGTGTTAAAATCCCTGCAATGTGCAGATATCACCCAAAAAGTGTAACTGCTAACTTTTAATAAACAACCACTCACCTGTTCCAGAATCCAGCAATGTGCCCACCCGAGCCATTCCTTCCCTCTGTCTTCTCTCTCCGGCACCGTCATCTCAACTGTGGGCACCCGACTGTGACAGCTTGCAGCTTCACAGCCGGGTGCCCACTGCACATGTGCGAGCTGTGCTGTGCATTGTGAATGGTCCTGTAGCCTTCTGGGACTTGTAACGTGTCCCAGATGACTGCGGGGAGTGAGGGGGAGAGGAGAACTTCCAGTCAGATCGCCTATGGTAATCCTAGCAGAAGTGGGAGTGGGTAACTATCAAAACCAGGTACTCGCTTCCCTCCCCTTCAAAAATAAAGAGCCATTTAGAGAAGAGGATGGGGGAGGAGGCCTTAAAGTGGAACTTTCCCTTTTGAGTAGAGCTCTGCTTTAAGCCACAACCCTCAGCTGGAATTTTTTTATCTTAACCTATCGGTACCCCCTGGTCCTAATCTATGTCTTTCAGGCCTCCCCAATCTCCAAATTCTTTTTTTCTGTTGCTGTGATCTGACTTCCTACTAGAAGGTGGCAAAATTTGTTTCCAGTGGTCTCACTGTATGAAGTAGCATAGCCACCCTTTCATGCTTACTCCTAAGATGGACTTCAGACTATGATCTATGAACTATGGGATTTGAAGTTTGCCTAGGGCAGTGCACATGACCGCAACTAACATGCTTTGCCCATTACAAACACAGATGTGAGGGAGAAAAGGGAAGCTCTAGAGCAGGGGTGCCCAACCGCTGGCCCACAGGCCACATGTGGAGCCCTCTGATGTGCCATGCGTCCTCCTGCTCTGGGATGGCGGGTTAGTAAGCCCAGATTGCGGGTTCCTGGCCCACCATCCCAAAGCAGTGTTAAGGATGGAGCCAGCAGTAGAGGAAGCATGTGACTGCAGTATAAAGCAGAGTCGATACTTACTATATAGCGCCAGTTCCTGTTACATGCAGAGTAATACCAAATGCACTCCACCTGGGACACTAACAGCCAGTGGTACTGTATCTTCAGGGTGATTCCTGAAGTGAAAATTGTGTTTAAAGATTATTTTTTTTTATTTTTATTAAACTCACATAGCAATAGGCATATCTGTTCTACTTCTGAACTGGTTACTCTAGGCTGCTTTCAAACAGATCCGCAGGTGTGGGGCAGTGCACCTGTAGGATACCTGCACTGAGCTGTAGACTTCTGTTATTACCTGCAGGTTTGGTGCACTTTCTGAATGCAGGAGTTTTGGTGCGCTTTCAAAAAGTGCACTGCACCTGCAGGATATAATAGAATTCTAAGACAAAGTGCAGCTAACCCACAGGAAAGCCACAGGTAAACTTAAACACATTAGTGTGAAAGCAGCCTTAGGCCCCTTTCACATAAATGGTCCGTTTGGGGTTCACCTGTCTGTTTTTTAGGCGGACCCAATCAAACCCTTTTTTCACCTCTATGGTGGACTTGTGTCCTTTTACACCCGCCTACCTCCAATCCAATGCACTAAAAAAAAAAAAAAAAGGAAGGGGATCCATCCCCTTCCGTCTGGTCAGATGAGATCGGAAGACCTATAGAGTAGAGCCGGCTGTGTCCATGTGTGCTCTGCATATGAAGAGTGGACACAGGCCTGTCATCCATCCTCCAGCTCCACTCATTGTTTCCCTGTGACTGGTTACCAAGTCGCTTAAGTGGTACTCACCCCTTCTCTATGAAGATATTATAAGTTGGCAGAAAACACAGTAAGAACACTTTTATAAAAAATGTATTACAGGGCCATTATGTAGTGAATGTGTTTGGGTTATGTTTGGAAAATAGGGATGTTGTTTAGTATTACTTTAAAGTGGAGTTCCGGGCAAAAAAACATTTTTAGATAAAAATATCCCTGGGAAAGTCAGAGCTAGTGCATTTAAGCAAAGATAGCCTCTGAACTGTCCCCTGTTTAACTTACCTGTAAAAAGAAATACTTCCTTGAAAATGTCTTGTCCAGCGCTGCCATCTCAGGTGTGGATAGCTGAAGCCGGAGTGTCCCTCTTTGTGTCCTCTTCAGTGATGTTGGAGTCCCAGAATGCCCTGCTTGTCACTTCTGGGGCAGACGCGTCATCCCGCAGCTGGTTCTGCACATGCCCAGAAGCTGTTCAGCAGGGAATGACGCGCCTGCACCGGAAGTGACGAGTGACAAGGGTGCAGGTGCATTGACTCCTGGGATTGATGATGCTCATCTCCAGGAGTCAATGTAAAGGAAGAAGTGACGTTGGGGGCCACGGCCGCAGAGGGAAGAAGAGGAAGGTAAGTTTATTTTCATTAAAAACAAGGTAAATGAAACAAAAAAAAAAATGTAATTATCCAATTCTTTTTCAGGTTTTTTTAACCACTTGCCGACCGCCGCAAGTAGATTTACTGCGGCGGTCAGCCCCGGCCAGGCAGAGTGACGTTAATTAACGTCACTAGCCTGAGCCGCTCTGGCGCGCGCGCGCGCGCTCCCGAGGTCCCGCCGATGACTCGATTGGGTTCAGAACCGATCAGTCATCAGGTCCAGGCCAATCATTTTTGGTCTGGACCTGTTGATCGGTCCTGCCCAATCAGATCATCCTCTAAGCCTGTGAAATGTAAACACAGGCTTAGAGGAGATGTGCCCTCCCCCCACAACGGTCTTTTTGGATCCAGCGTGAGAGGAGAGCACATCTAACTGTAAGTAAGCACAAAGCACACACTTCTACACTTAGATAGGCACATTTACCCCCCGATCGCCCCCCCAATTAACCCCTACAGTCCCTGACACAATACACACTGTATACAGCATATAGCAGTTACCTATATACCTGTATACGTGTGATTTGTGGTCAGGTGTAGCGCTTGCGACCCCCCCTTTTCCACTCAAATTACCCCCCACCCCCCCTAATAAAGATTTAACCCACTGATCTCCCCTGACCCCCCCCTGATCACCGCCGTTAACCCCTACACCCTCTGTCACATCAGCACTAATACAAACGCAATATACGGTGTTATTGTATTTTTGTATTAGTGTGATTGTGATCAGAATTAGCGCAGGCGACTAAGTTTCTGTCCCAAGAAGGTTTAGGGTCCCCGCCACCCGCCCAATAAAGATTTAAGCCCCTGACCCCCCCCTGATCACCCCTACACCCCCTGCCATAACACACACCGTATACAGTATATAGCATTTTGCTATATACCCGTATAAGTGTGATTTGTGGTCAGGTCTAGCGCTTGCGACCCCCCCTTTTCCACTTAAATTACCCGCCACCCCCCCCAAATAAAGATTTAAACCCCTGATCCCCCCTGATTCCCCCCTGATCACCGCTAGTTAACCCCTACACCCTCTGTCACATCAGCACTAATACAAACGTAATATACTGTGCTTTTGTATTTTTGTATTAGTGTGATTGTGATCAGAATTAGCGCAGGCGACTAAGTTTCTGTCCCAAGGAGGTTTAGGGTCCCCGCCACCCGCCCAATAAAGATTTAATCCCCTGATCCCCCCCTGATCACCCCTACACCCCCTGCCACAACGCACACTGTATACAGTATATAGCATTTTCTATATACCCGTATAAGTGTGACTTGTGACCAGGTTTAGCGCTTGCCACCGTTCCTTTTATCCTTAGGATACCCGCCAGCCCCTTCCAATAAAGATTTAAACCCCTGATCCCCCCCTGATCACATCCAGTTAACCCCTACACCCTCTGTCACATTAGCACTAATACACACATAATATATTGTTTTTACTGTATTTTGTATTGGTGTCATTGTGACTTGAGGTTGCGCTAGCTAGCTAGTTTCTTTCCCAAAGGAGGTTTAGGGTCCCCGCCACCCCCCCCAGATCCCCGGCGCATAGTTTAGAAGTAACCCCTTGATTGCCACACACACACGCACGCACGCACATACACTTCCATTTCTAGTATAGTGTTTGAACAGATCAATATCTGATCTGATCAGAACTATACTAGCGCCCCCATAGTTTAGGGTTCCCAAAACGCGGTGTTTGCACGGTCAGCACTAATTCCTGCCAGCACCTGCGTTTAACCCTTTCACCCAGGTAAGTGTAGTAATCAATAGATTACTGTCACTTACAAAAAAACACAAGACACAAAACCGCTGTGTTAGCAGAGTCAGGCCTGATCCCTGCTAGCATTAGCAGTTTTTTTGGTAGCGCTTGAAATAGCCTTCGACAACCAGGTGCTTTTATTACCTGTGAGTCGCATCACTGTACGGGTAAATTTAGTTACCAAAATGACCAAACGTTCGTACAGAGATGAAGAGCTTCTCAGTTATATGCTGTCCGAGTCATCTGATAGCGATGGGGAAGCTACAATGACCGAATTAGTGTCAGTATATGAACCTGATGACAGCAGCGGCTCCCTGACAGACAGCTCTGACGACAGATGGGTCCCTGTTAGACCCAGGCGTACCCGACCCCATTCTGAAGTTGTTGAGATGCAGGAATCGCAGGGTGCTCGTATGGAGCAGAGTGTGGGTACTAGTGCCGCTCATTTTTCTGGCGACCTGGCAAGCGTCAGCGGCCTAGTACACCCTGGACCTAGTACAACCAGCACTGCAGTAAGACCTGGTGACGTGGCGAGTCCCCTAAGTGCAGTTGAAGCTGGTGCGGTGGCTAGCACGAGTAGTGGCCCGCAGCCACCGCGTATTCGAAGACAGGCCCGTAGAGCCCATAGTGCCCTCCCTGATGCGCTGGCATATCCCAATTGGCAACCCACTGATTCTACAGCGCCAGTACTTCCCCCATTCACCGCCCAACCTGGAATCCACGTGGAGACAGCTGGTTTTACGCCCCTGAACTTTTTTGAGCTGTTCTTCACGGAAGATCTTTACAGATCTATTGTGGATCAATCAAATTTATACGCTCAACAATTTATCGCCGCCAACCCAAATTCGCACCTTGCCAGACCATTCGGCTGGAATCCTATAACGGTTTCCGAATTTAAGATCTTTCTGGGCCTTTCCCTCCACATGGGCATAACTAAACAGAGTGAATTGCGGCTATATTGGTCCACTAGCCCAGCTCACCATATGCGCATGTACTCTGCCTCCATGTCCAGGGGGAGATACGAGCAAATTCTGCGATTTATGCATTTCAGCAACAATGAACTCTGTCGTCCTCGGGGAGACCCTGAATACGATCGGCTCCACAAAATTCGGCCCCTCATAGACCACTTCAATCAGCGGTTTGCAGCCTTGTTTACCCCCGAACAAGTTGTCTGCGTTGACGAGTCCCTGATTAAATTTACTGGCCGCCTTGCTATGAAACAGTACCTCCCCAGCAAGCGTGCCAAGTACGGGGTCAAACTGTATAAATTGTGTGACAGGGCCACAGGCTATACAGTTAGTTTCCGGGTCTATGAGGGAAAAGATAGCACTGTGGAGCCCCCCAACTGCCCAGACTACATAGGGAGCAGCGGTAAGATCGTTTGGGACTTGGTGTCACCCTTATCCGGAAAGGGGTACCATTTGTACGTGGACAACTTTTATACAAGCGTGCCACTATTTAGTCACCTGCTCGAATTACAAATTGGCGCATGTGGCACCGTGCGACGTAATCGCCGGGGCTTCCCCCAACGGCTTGTAAATTCCCGTCTTAGTCGGGGGGCGAGAGCCTGCTTGAAAACGGACAAATTACTTGCGGTGAAGTGGAAGGATACACGGGATGTTTATGTTCTGTCCTCCCTTCACCCAGACACGACAGTCCAAATCCCTACGGCAACTGGCGTTGTGGAGAAACCCCTCTGTGTCCACGAATATAACCTTAACATGGGAGGGGTGGACCTTAACGACCAGCTTTTGGCGCCGTATTTAGTTGCCCGTAAAGCCAGACGCTGGTACAAAAAAGTGTCTGTTTATCTTTACCAATTGGCTATGCTGAACGCCTTTGTCCTATACAGGGCGTCAGGACGAACTGGATCCTTCCGGGAATTCCAGGAAGCGGTCATCCTTGCCTACCTGTACCCAGGAGGCATGCCTGCCCAACTTCCCCTTCCAGATGCAGTGAGCCGGCTGCATGAGAGGCATTTTCCTTATGCCATCCCGCGTACCCCTACCCAAAGATACCCCCAAAAAAGATGTCGTGTCTGTAGCAAGCACGGAGGCAGGAGTGACACCCGCTATTATTGTCCCAAATGTCCTGACCAACCTGGTCTCTGCATCGGGGAATGTTTCGAGCGCTACCATACACTAGTGGAGTATTAGCGTAGGGTACAGCACGACACAGTGTAGGGCACACAAACACA
Source organism: Pelophylax lessonae (assembly GCF_965119305.1). NCBI lineage: Eukaryota > Metazoa > Chordata > Amphibia > Anura > Ranidae > Pelophylax > Pelophylax lessonae. The sequence continues at coordinate 162,760,100 of NC_138776.1, read as the reverse complement.
GGGTCTCGAAGGATGTTGGATGTCCATCGACATTTTGAGAGACCCAAGCTGGAAGAGAAGATCGCAGAAGATCGCTGTCCCAAATCAAGAAACAGTTAGAAAAATAAAAGGATCCAAAAACTGTTGTTGTGTCAGTAATTTTATATGTCCTTCTACTCTTCTTACTGTACATATAAATGTCCTTTGTTTGTTTTTTCATTCTTTTGTGACCTGTTTCTCTTGCAGGTCCCTCGTCAGCTACCACGCATTGATTTTATATATTCTGACACAAACAGCGTTTGCGCTCAGCATATATGGATACCTTTGCTGATAGCAGCTGTGGTGATTTTCTGATTTCAGCACTGCAGTTAAAATCTTATTTTGGTATACGTGGATAGCGCCGTGTATACCCATCATTAAATTCAGTGGGTGGTTGTTTGGGCGGTTAATGATGAGAATCCAAAAACTTTTGTTGTGTCAGTCATTTTATATGTCCTACTCTTCCTAATGTACTTTTTTTTAATGTACTTTTTTTTTCATTCTTTTGTGACCTGTTTCTCTTGCAGGTACTTGTCGGCTACCACGCATTGATTTTATATATTCTGACACAAACAGTGTTTGCGCTCAGCATATATGGATACCTTTGCTGATAGCAGCTGTGGTGATTTTCTGATTTCAGCACTGCAGTTAAAATCTTATTTTGGTATACGTGGATAGCGCCGTGTATACCCATCATTAAATTCAGTGGGTGGTTGTTTGGGCGGTTAATGATGATAATCCAAAAACTTTTGTTGTGTCAGTCATTTTATATGTCCTACTCTTCCTAATGTACTTTTTTTAATGTACTTTTTTTTTTCATTCTTTTGTGACCTGTTTCTCTTGCAGGTACTCGTCGGCTACCACGCATTGATTTTATATATTCTGACACAAACAGTGTTTGCGCTCAGCATATATGGATACCTTTGCTGATAGCAGCTGTGGTGATTTTCTGATTTCAGCACTGCAGTTAAAATCCTATTTTGGTATACGTGGATAGTGCCGTGTATACCCATCATTAAATTCAGTGGGTGGTTGTTTGGGCGGTTAATGATGAGTAATACTACGCATTATTCCTGTGCTGATTTCGGATAGGTTCTCTTTTTTTCCGTTCAGCCCACAGGCTGCATGAAAAAAAAAAAAACCTATATGCCAAACAAGGACCAGCAATGTACTGGTACGTTGCTGGACTTTGAGTGGTTATACCAGGATGATGCCTGCAGATTTAGGCATCATCTTGGTATCGTTTTTTACAGCCAGTGGTCAGCTTACATGTAAAAGCAATCCTAGCAGGTAATTGGCCGCTAGACTGCTTTTACATGCAGTGGGAGGAGCCTCCCCCCCCCACCGCCGCCTTCCGCAGCCTTCCGTGGTTTTTCTCGGGCTCTCCTGTCCCACCGGTTAACCCGAGAGTGCAGCCGGGGGTTCAGTTGTCTAACCATAGAGCTAATTGGAGATGAGAATGGCTCCAATCATCTCTATGGCCTAAGATGCCGGAGGCTACGAGCATTTTATGACTTCTGTTTCGCCAGAAATAAGCAGGGCCATTGGGAAATTGGGAAAGTATTTTATCACACCAATTTTGGTGTGGTCAGATGCGTTAAGGTCAGAGGAGAGATCTGGAGTCTAAAATACCCCAATTTTTTTAAAAAAGAGTACCTGTCACCACAGATTGCTATCATAGGGGATATTTAAATTCACTGTGATAACAATAAAAATGATTTAAAAAAAAAAAAAATTAAAGGAAAGGTGTCAAAATAACATAAAAAAGCAAAAGAAAAAAGAAAAAAAAAAAAAAAAAATTGAGCCCCCACCTTTCCCCCGGTGCTTGCGCGCAATGGCGCACGCAAGCGGTGGTCTAGTGTCATATGTAAACCGCAATTGCAGCATGCATGTGAGGTATTGCCGCGATCGCCAGATCGAGGGCAGTAATTCTTGCAGTAGACCTCCTCTGTAAGTCTAAAGTGGTAACCTGTAGAGACTTTTAAAGGTTTTTAAAAATGTACGAAGGTTTTTGCCGCTGCGCAGGCATGCGCAATTTTTAAAGCATGTCATGTTGGGTGTCTATGAACTCGGCATAAGATCATCTTTTAAATTTTACCAAAAAAATTGGAATTATATAGTGTATTTGTGCAATAAATTAAATAAAAATGTATTTTTTTCGCAAAAATTGCGTTTGGAAAATCTGTGCGCAAATACCGTGTGACAAAAAAATTTGCAACATCCACCATTTTATTCTATAGGGCCTCTGCTTTAAAAAAATATATAATGTTTGGGGGTTCAAAGTAATTTTCTAGTAAAAAAAAAATATTTTTTCATGTAAACAAAAAGGCACAGAAAAGGCTTGGTTTTCAAGTGGTTAGAAGAGTGGGTGATGTGTGGCTAAGATTGAGCATAAAATGCCGGGACAGTTCAAAAACCCCCCAAATGACCCCTTTTTGAAAAGTAGACACCCAAAGCTTTTTTCTGAGAGGCATGGTGAGTCCATGGAGTATTTTATATTTTGCCACAATTTTCGGGAAAATTATAATTTTTTTTTTTTTGTTGTTTTTTTACAGAAAGTTGTCACTAAATGATATATTGCTCACACATGCCATGTGTATATGTGAAATGACACCCCAAAATACATTCTGCTGCTTCTCCTGAGTACAGGGATACCCCATGTGTGAGACTTTTTGGGAGCCTAGCTGTGTACGCGACCCCGACAACCAGTCCACATCTTCAGGTTTTCTAATGGCGTAAATTGCTGATTTTACCCCTGACTACCTGTCACAGTTTCAGAGGCCCTGAAATTTCAAGATAGCACAAAACCCCCCCAAATGACCCCATTTTGCAAAGTAGACACTCCAAGCTACTGGCTGAGAAGCATGGTGAGTCCATGGAATAGTTTATATTTTGCCACAAGTTTCGGGAAAAAAATTTTTTTTTATTTTTTTATTTTTTTTTACACAAAGTTGTCAGTAAATGATATATTGCTCACACATGCCATGGGTATATGTGAAATGACACCCCAAAATACATTCTGCTGCTTCTCCTGAGTACAGGGATACGCCATGTGTGAGACTTTTTGCCAGTCTAGCCGCGTACAGGACCCGGAAAACCAATGCGCACCTTTTGGCTTTCCAAGGGCGTAAATTGTTGATCTCACTCCTTACTACCTATCACACTTTTGAAGTCCATAAAAAGCCAAGATGGCACAAAACCCCCCCAAATTACCCCATTTTGCAAAGTAGACACTCCAATCTATTTGCTGAGAGGCATGGCGAGTATTTTGCAGCTCTCATTTTTTTGGAAAATGAAGAAAAAACAGGAAAATGCATTTTTTTTCCTCTTTTTTTCAATTTCCAAAGCTTTGTGACAAAAAGTGAGATCTGCAAAATACTCAACATGCCTCTCTGCAAATAGCTCAGGGTGTCTACTTTCCGAAAAGGGGTCATTTGGGGGGGGGTTGTGCTGTCTTGGCATTTCATGGCCTCCAAAACTGTGATAGGTAGTCAGGAGTGAAATCAACAATTTACGCCCTTGGAAAGCCTGAAAGTGGGGACTGGTTTTCGGGGTCCTGTACTCGGCTAGACTGCAAAAACGTCTCACACATGGGGTATCCCTGTACTCAGGAGAAGCAGCAGAATGAATTTTGGGGTGTCAGTTCACATATACCCATGGCATGTGTGAGCAATATATCATTTAATGACAACTTTGTGTAAAAAAAAAAAATATATATACATATATATATATTTCCCGGAACTTGTGGCAAAATATAAAATATTCCATGGACTCACCATGCCTCTCAGCAAATAGCTTGGGGTGTCTACTTTCCAAAATGGGGTCATTTGGGGGGGTTTTGTGCTATCTTGGAATTTTAGGGCCTCCGAAACTGTGATAGGTAGTCAGGAGTGAAATCAACAATTTACGCCCTTGGAAAGCCTGAAAGCGGGGACTGGTTTTCGGGGACCTGTACTCGGCTAGACTGCAAAAAAGTCTCACACATGGGGTATCCCTGTACTCAGGAGAAGCAGCAGAATGTATTTTGGGGTGTCAGTTCACATATACCCATGGCATGTGTGAGCAATATATCATTTAATGACAACTTTGTGTAAAAAAAAAAAAAAATATACATATATATATATTTCCCGGAACTTGTGGCAAAATATAAAATATTCCATGGACTCACCATGCCTCTCAGCAAATAGCTTGGGGTGTCTACTTTCCAAAATGGGGTCATTTGGGGGGGTTTTGTGCTATCTTGGAATTTTAGGGCCTCCGAAACTGTGATAGGTAGTCAGGAGTGAAATCAACAATTTACGCCCTTGGAAAGCCTGAAAGCGGGGACTGGTTTTCGGGGACCTGTACTCGGCTAGACTGCAAAAAAGTCTCACACATGGGGTATCCCTGTACTCAGGAGAAGCAGCAGAATGTATTTTGGGGTGTCAGTTCACATATACCCATGGCATGTGTGAGCAATATATCATTTACTGACAACTTTGTGTAAAAAAAAAAAAAAATATATATATATATATATATTTCCCGGAACTTGTGGCAAAATATAAAATATTCCATGGACTCACCATGCCTCTCAGCAAATAGCTTGGGGTGTCTACTTTCCAAAATGGGGTCATTTGGGGGGGTTTTGTGCTATCTTGGAATTTTAGGGCCTCCGAAACTGTGACAGGTAGTGCAGAGATGACATGAACAATTTACGCCATTAGAAAACCTGAGAGTGTTGATTGGCTTTTGCGGTCCTGTACACAGCTAGGCTCCCAAAAAGTCTCACACATGGGGTATCCCCATACTCAGGAGAAGCAGCAGAATGTATTTTGGGGTGTCATTCCACATATACCGATGTCATGTGTGAGAAATTTATCTTTTAGTGACAACATTGTGTAAAAAAAAAAAATTAAAAAAAGAAATTGTAATGTGGCAAAATATAAAATATTCCATGGACTCACCATGCCTCTCAGCAAACAGCTTGGGGTGTCTACTTTCCAAAATGGGGTAATTTGGGGGGGTTTTGTGGTATCTTGACATTTCAGGGCCTCCTAAACCGTTAGAGGTAGTGAGAAAATGCAATGAAAAATGTACGCCCTTTGAAATTCTGATGGTGGTGATTTGTTTTTGGGGACCCCTACACAGCTAGGCTCCCAAAAAGTCCCACATATGTGGTATCGCTGTACTCAGGAGAAGCAGAAGAATATATTTTGGGGTGTAATTACACATATACCCATGGCATGTGTGAGCAGTATATCATTTCAATGACAACTTTGTGTAAAAAAAAAAAAAATTTTTTTTTTAGTCATTTTTCAAACACCTGTGACAAAAAAATGAAATATTCAATGAGCTCAACATGCCTGTCAGGACATTCCTTAGGATGTCTACTTTCCAAAAAGTGGTAGTTTGGGGGGGTTTTGTACTGCCCCGCCATTTTAGCACTTCATGAAATGAGATAGGCAGTCAGAAATTAAAGCTGCGTAAATTTCACTATTTACACCATAGTTTGTAGACGCTATAACTTTTGCGCAAACCAATAAAAATACGCTCATTGATTTTTTTTTTGTCAAAGACATGTAGCTAAATATATTTTGGCAAAAAAAAATGACATAAATTGAGTATATTGGATATTTTTTAAAAGACAAAGTTGAAAATGTCATTTTTTTGCAAAATTTTCGCTCTTTTTTTATTAATATCGCAAAAAATAAAAAGCGCAGAGGCGATCAAATACCACCAAAAGAAAGCTCTGTTTGTGGGAAAAAAAGGACGTAAATTTCGTTTAGGTACAGCATTGCATGACCGAGCAATTATCAGTTAAAGTCACGAAGTGCCAAGTTGAAAAAAGGGGTCTGGTCTTTAAGCTGCAAAATCCTCCGGTAGGAAAGTGGTTAAGCTAACGGAGGGTGGAAAGTTCATTTTTAGGGTGGAACTCCGCTTTAAGTCACAAAATCTTTTGTATTTAATGTTAGCAAGCAGCCTGGTGATCCAAACCAAGTTAATGCATTCATAGATGGGTCCACAAATAACCATCATAGCTTGCTGTACAGCAGTATCTTAGTACATTTAATAGGACAGAAGATCCGTTTCATTATAAGGTACACTCCAACATTGCAGAAAACTTCTGAGCCATGTGTTTACTCAAGTCTCTGGCTGCTCAGGATAGCAAGTGGGTGATGTTTTCTGCAATCTTCATTTGGAAAGCGTTTCATATTGTTACAACAACTGGCGAAGAAAAACAAAAAAACTCACGATTTTTATGTCTATCTCCAATTCCTTCTTATGTTGTTTTTCACAGCTGTATAAAAACACTTTATCATTCTAAACACATTCGTGTTAACTGTTTACTGAGTAGAAATACAAGTTTTATCATTCTCTTAGGAAAATAAAAGCTGCTCTTTTCAAAAAAAAAAAAAAAAAAACATCCTCCATATGTGTTACTCTGCCTTATTTGCTTTTTTCTTGTGTTCGTCTGCCTATTAAATCCCTTGCCTACTGGGAACTTTTACCCCCCCCCTTCCTGCCCAGGCCAATTTTCAGCTTTCAGCATTGTCACACTTTGAATGACAATTGTGTAGTCATGCTACACTATACCCATATGAAATCTGTATCTTTTTTATTTTTTTCACACAAATAGAGCTTTCTTTTGTTGGCATTTAATCACTACTGGGTTTTTTATTTTTTTCTAAACAAATGAAAAAAGACAGAAAAAAAATGTCATAGTTTGTTACAAAATGTTTCAAACAGGTAATTTTTCTCCTTTGCTGATGTGCGCTGATGAGGCTGCACTGATGGGCATTGATGAGGCAACAATGATATGCTGCACTGATGGGCACTGATAGGCTGCATTGATTGGCATTAATGAGGGGCACTGGTGGTCACTGATGGGCACTGATAATGCTGCACTGATAGGCGGCACTGATGGGCACTGATAAGCATCACTGAGAGGTAGCACTGATCGGCGGCACTGATGGGCACGGATAGGCACTTGTAGGCAGCACTGATAGATGACACTGATGAAGAGGCACTGATGGGCGCTGATTGGTAGCATTGAAGGGCGCTGATTGGCAGCACTGATAGGTGGCACTGATGAGCACTGATTGGTAGCAATGGTGGGCACTGCTTGGCAGCACTGGTGGAACTGTACTGATAATCAGGACACTGATAATTAGTGCCCTCATTATCAGTGCCAAAGTCCCTTTTAGTCCCTTGTGTTTACGTCCTGTTATCAGCTGTCATTGGACACAGCTGATCAAATGGTAAAGGGCCACTGTAAATGGCCTTTTACCCCGATCTGTGATTATCTGAGTCTGGCAAACTAAACCCACACTGTAGCCGTCTTTCGGCTTTAGCGCGGGCAGGAATTAAGTAATGCTGTAGTAAACCCAAAAACGAAAATGTAATATCTTGCAGCTTACCAATCAATAAATGCTGTGGCTGCATTAGTTAAAATTTTTTTCTCTTATTTTCACCTGGTGATCTGGCCAGTAACACACTTTGGGGGAGATTTACTCAAACTGGTGCACACGGCATCTGGCGCAGCTGTGCATAGTAACGCATCAGCTTCAAACTTTAGTTTGTTTACTTAGGCTTTGACAATAAAACCTAGGAGCTCACTGGTTACCATGCACAGCTGCCCCAGATTCTGTGTGCACCTATTTTAGTAAATCTCCTCCTTTCTGTCCTAGAGTGGTTCCACTCTGGATGGAGGAGCAACAGAGACCACTTTGTACAGCACCAGTGTCAATCTGAAGAGAGGATAGTATAGCATATACTAGCAGATTAGATAGAGTTGACAAACCAATTAAAGTTGAACCCTTGCTAAGCACCCCTGTCATTGTTACATGGTTTGTCTCAACCCTCTAACTGCCAATTTTGCTGAAAAACTTGGTTTGTTAAAGAAAGTGGAAAAATAACAGACTTAATGGCCAGATAATCAGGTGATATAAAGGCAAAAAAATAAAAAGTGTTTTTTGGAACAAAATCTTTCACTTGCTGCGCAGGGTTATGGGGTCTGCAATTCCCAAATCGCCTCAAGTTGCTTTATTGAACAAAAGGATAGACAAGATTACCCAAAGTATATAGAAGCTTATCCACTTTATACTGTTAAGCACTAAGATCTAATTTGCCAGAGCATGGAAGCAACCCTCTGTCTTATTTGCTGCAGCAAAGGGAAAGATTTTTTGGATTATGGCCCAGGAAAAGGCTGTGAGCATATTACAGGACATGGTCCAGAAATCTGACTTGGTCTGGGAGCCCTGGGCCAACTATATAGTAATATAGTATATACAAAAGCTTCTGTAACTCACATGCTCGTCCTCAGTTCACTTCTCTCCCTTGATGTCAGAATTCTCCTTGATTGGTCTACTTTATTTTTATTTTCTTTGCTCTCCCTTCTCCTTTTTCTCCCCTCTTTATTGCTTAGTTTACTGGATACTTCAGTTGACAGTTACATGTCCCATTACAATATGTGTTTGGTGGGACTATGCTGGGGTTCTGCCTCCTAGGTTCTTCTTCTCTTTTTGCCTTGGAGGCAAACTTTCCGGCTATCTTAAGACAATAATTGGTTTCCAGCTATTCTTTAGGGCAGTATCTTTGGGTTGGTTATTCCCCCCATTTAACTTCCAGTTACTTGGAGACCCCATGTCTATAGGTCCACCAAGGTGTTATTCTCTTGTCTACATTACGTGGTTAATGTTTCACCTACAAGTGTATGGGTTTGTTACTCCTTTGTCCATTTTTCAGTTTTGCCAACCATACTAATCAGTGTATTCAGTGGCATAGTTGGTTGGTGGGACATATGAACAGGCCTGTTCTTCTAATGTTCCCTTTTTTATTGTTATATTTTTCGGTGGGACTATGGTAGCTCCCAGTTCATAATCTCACCAGTGGGGACCAAAACAATCCTCTTAGGACTGAGCGGAACCGAGTGTGCTTTTATCCCTTTTTTGTGGCCTAATCTCGAATTTCATTTCCCCACTATCTGATGAGTTCAATGTTCTTGTCAGATGACTTGCATTTAACCATGATTGTATTCTATCTGTCCTATTTGTCTGTAAACCTTCTTTTTGGAAAACTTTAATAAAAGGATTGAAAGTAAAAGGCAAAAAAAAAAGCCTAACAAAAGAAAATAAATGCATTCACCACATCTAAGAATTTGTGAGCTGCAATATAATACACGTTTGTTTTCGGATTTAATACCATTTTAAGGCTTATAGAAGATGCCTGTGGTTGTCTAGCTGGGAAAATGTTATATAACAGTCAGGTAGTGTATAGCAGGGGAGGACTGGGCCAGGGGGCAGGGGGACAATTGCCCCCCGGGCCGCTCTGATGTCCCGTAAAAAGGCTGCACCACTTCTGCCACAGACATGCCTAAAGCAGTCCTGGTAAAGAGAAGTAAAAGGTCCCCGCCACTGACCTACTGAGTGCGGGTTGAAGACAAGGACAGAGCGTAGGTCTCTCTCCCCAGCATGGATGGTGTAAACTGTGTCTGAGCAGAGGGAGGTACCATGCCCCACTGGAGAATCTTCTCCCCTGGTTAGCCCCAACTGAGCTGTCCCAGCTCCCCCCAACTGCCCCCTGCTGGCCAGGTGGGGAACCAAGATTCAGCTGGTGAGTAGAGAGTACCTGGAGCAGGGCTTCAGCCTGGAATGGGGGTCAGGAGGAGGCCAGGAAGAGGGAGAGTGGGAGGGGGGCACCATTGGCCTCTTGTTCGTACTTGCCCCCTGGGCCGAAAGTTGCCAGTCTGCCCCTGGTGTATAGTATAAATAATAGTGTATAGTATAAAACTATATCATTCCATTCAAAAACAAATTTAGTAGGGTGGAAGCTTTGGCGTTTTTATCCAATGTTCTCCAAAGTAGCAATTGCTTAAAGCAGAAGCAAACCCATAGATTTAACAGTTTAAAAAAACACATGGCAGGAATGTAAATGTCACATTGGTTGTGCTCTCAACCAAACTGTAAAACCATCCAATGGCTGGTGTCATAACTGATCACATGCGCAGTATCATGATAGTTGAAGATCAAATAGAGGCCAAGATGGCAGCTTCCTTGGCTGAAGACGATAGGAGGGTTTAGTTCCACTTTAAAGGAAACTTTTCAGTTGTGAATATTAATAAATCACACAACACACTTCAGGTGCTGGTAATAAAATGTTTTGAATAAGTATCTTCTCTAAAAATTCTCTAAACATATCCAGGAGATCATAGGTATTACAAAGCTTTAACTTGGGGTTTGAGTGGACTTGGAGCTACTGATATTCATAAATGTGCAGCCAAGACCAATGGAAATACGTCTATAAGAATGGTCCACTGTTAATAACACCAGGAAACCCACCATGGGAAACACTATGCATGTCATCACTGGAGTGCATTCATATGGACAGAAAGTGGTTTAAAAAGGCTACGAGAAATCATCAGAACTGATAAACAGTACACCAAAGGAAGAAAACTCAATGTAAACTCAACATTTCATATTTCTCATATGTGCCTGCTGTACCATGTACTTATATGAAAAACGAATCTGTTCTCCTTGTATTGCTTCTTTTGTGTGAAAACCCTGGTGTTCCTGCCAGTCTACCCGCTTTCCTAATAAAAACGGACCACACTAGGTAGGAGAGCACAATGGGGTCAGTTTTCCTGCTGTGCTGGGAATTCAGCCTGCTCTCCTCCAGTGATCAGACTTGCCATGCTACCTCCCCCCCCCCCCCCGCACAGCCATTCACTGGACCAGTGTACTGTTGTTTCTCCTCCCCCAGCTCTCTAAGATCCTCATGCAGCTGTTAACAGAGTGTATGTGATCACTTAAAAAAAAGGATGTTTTTTTATATATCACCAGACCCCCTTCCCCACGTCAGACTGTGATGGTCCCTCTGCACCCTGTCCTCTTCTCTGTGTGCTGTGGGAGGGGTGTCCACTGTCCAGTGATAGGTCACAGTACAGTGGGCTCCATTCACTAAGCAGTATTCTCCTCTTTAATATTTTTGATAAAATAACACATAGAGTTTTTTAAAAATGTCTTTGCAATTCACAAAAAAGCGCTACTGAATATTCAATATTTCATCGAAATATGTGCTATTTATCTCATGAAACCATGCAGTATTTTATCTCTTGTGATATCCAGTGGGATGGATACAGTGGAGAAGATTTAGAACACCTGTCAGTTTTTAGTGCTAATAAATAGGTAAAATTGTTTAAACTGTAGAAATATGCCAACTCACTAAGTCAATGTGGCCCCTGCAGCATATGTATTAAAGAGGTTGTAAACCCACTTGTATAACTTTTACCTATAGGTAAGCCTATATTAAGGCTTACCTATAGGTGCTATAAATATCTCCTAAACTTGCACCGTTTAGGAGATATTTACAGTGCAAACTGCCGATGACGTCATCGGCGCAGGCGCTCTGAGGGAACGGCCACCCGTGCCGTTCCTTCAGAGCTCAGTGCCCTGAACGGCGGCTCCCACGCGCAGGCGCGGGAGTGATGTAATCGCGCCTCCGGCCAATCAGATGGCCGGAGGACGCGAACCCGGAAGCAGGACGGCAGGACATGTCGCCGTCCTGTCGCTGAGGTGGCGGCACAGCGGGGGCTTCGTTTTAAGGTAAGTACTACATAATGAGCTAGTATGCAATGCATACTAGCTCATTATGCCTTTCTCTTTAAAGGGCTTTTTTTTTTCTCATTTTTTTTTTCGACTTTACTTCCTCTTTAATACAAAAGAAAAGGTGACTGGAATACTAGTCAAAGGGAAGCGACTTTCACAGGACACGCGTGGTGTATCAAAAACAACTAAGTACAATTGAGTAAAATACAAAATATCTTTTAACATGTCAAATATTGAATGAAAATAGTAATAAAAAAGACACACATATAGGATAAAGACATACAACTTTGTCTTTTTTATTAATGGAAGAAGAGTATTGATATATGCGTGTCATTTTTTATACTATTCTCCCCTGGTAACCTCTGGGGGAACCCTAGGCTTCCATGGAACCCTGATTGAGAACGCTGCTATAAAGTCATTTTTGCTGTGATATTTGGCGAAGTCATTGCAATATCTTTGGACAGGTCTGGTTTTGTCTTGTTATATCCTTTGTCATTCTCTGATGTTCTTGAAAGTGTCACTTTGGTATCCATCTGTCAAACCTTCAAATTGATGACACCCCTCTCCTAGCAGTTCCACACTATTGTAATAATACTTGTCTATTCCTAGTTCTATTCTATCTTGTGAATATTTGAGCCAAATATATCTCTAAAAATAATTGTGAATAAGTAAAGTATTCCCACTACATATGACATATGTGCTAACAAAGGATTAGACCATTGTGATATGCATGTACATTTTATTATGTTTGGAGTGATTGGGAGGTTTGCAGCAAATGATGAATATGCTTGCATATTCACAAAAAAAAAAAAAAAAAAAAAAACCTTGTATATTCACAAAAAAAGTCTCCAAAAATCTAGCAAAATGACCGGAGAAAATAGATATATTTCACTACATGTAATTGCGTGAATTTACTAAAGGCACACAGACTGAGGACTTTGCAAGTGCAGTTACTCCAGAGTTAATAAATGAGGGGGAGCTCTGCTGACTTCCATTATCCAATCATGTGCAAAAAATACTGTTTTATTTTCCTTGCATCTGATTGGGTATTCTTTGTAAAGTGACTTTTTACCTCATTTACTAAGCTCTGGAGCAACTTGCAAATTGCACAGTCTATTTTCCTTAACCTCCCTGGCGGTATGATTCTTTTGGATTTTAGGTGCTGAAAGCGGTACCATTATTTTAGGTGCTGAAAGCATGTAATTCTTGTGAATGAGCAGCCCAAACCAACTGTATACATTATATATTATACATATATATATATGTATACAGTTGGTTTGGGCTGCTCATTCACAAGAATTACGTGTATATATATATATATACGTGTATATATATATATATATATATATATATATATATATACGTGTATATATATATATATATATATATATATATACATATATATGTATATATGTATATATATATATATATATATATATATATATATATATATATATATAATATGTGTGTGTGTGTGTATATATATATATATATATATATATGTGTATATATATATATACGTATATATATATATACTGTATATATATATATGTATATATATATATATACATATATTTACATAAAAAGTACAGTAAAACTGCAGGAAAGGGCACTGGGGGGTAATGTAATGTGATTTTATTTTATTTTGAACGATATCAGTGTGTTTGGTGCATTTTACATTCGAATTTGCCGCCGGTTCCACCCCCCGGCGGACGTCACATCGCCGGAGACGGAAGCCGGGGCTTGCAGACGATCGGGAGGAAGCTCCGCCGCCGCACACCGCTCGCAGTCTTCGCTGGATCCCTGGAGAAAAGGTAAGTAAAACCTCCTCCAGCATCCAGCGATCTTCCTAGCGCTACCCCGAGTGTGACTCGGGGTTACCGCTTTTGGCACTAAAATCTAACCCCGAGTCACACTCGGGAATACCGCTAGGAAGGTTAAAGTAGAACTACAGACACAACTTTTTTTTTGCATTTTGGATAAAGTAAGGGAGGGTTAAAACCCTTGTCAGATTTTTTTTTTTGTTTTGCCATCTGTGTCCCCTGTGGACAACCAAAAATTTGGGATTTTCTTTTACTTTCAATGATAATGGTAAACAAAACAAATTTAGAGAGGGTGAATGTCCCTAATGGGGGCACAGATAACAATAAAACCTAAAAGGTGTTCTAATCCGCCTTACACTCTATCCAAAACAAAAAAAAAGTGATTTTCCTTTAGTTATACTTTACCATTTTAGCGCCGGTGCCTCTCAGCCCTTTAAGAGGTGTAGGATGCCGGGAGACGGGGTGTGGCTTAAGATCACGATTGCTGTGATTGGCTTTCACGGCGGTCAGATGGTCCGAAGCGATCAGGAGCTTTCGGTTAGACGATGGTGACTTTGCTGGTAGCAGTCTGGGCTAAGGACCAGGTGCTAAGAGGCCGTATATGCGCATATGGCCAGCGCCAAGGGGTTAGGAAAATCAACCCTGATGATTTGCATGCTTCCATATTTAGGTTTCGATGTATTACTGTTGAGCGAACTGATCCAAAAAGGCAGAGACTACTCAAAATTGGCTGTTATATTTTTCCATTCTTTAAAGTGTAACTCCACTTTCGTGGGGAAAAAAAATCAGCAAATAAATACATAATTGTTACTGTTTCAAGAATTTTGCTTGTTATTTGTATGCAAAACAGACCTTGTGATTGTTTCCTATGTTCAATAATAATAAAAATATATTTAAAAAAAAAAAAAAAACAATATAGCGTAAACAATTGTGACACAAATCATATTGTAATTGAATGTTTTTAAAAATTACCTTTCCTTTTCATTCTGCAGCTGTTGTCATTTTCTGAAAATGCAATATGGCTACCTGGAGCTGTTCTGTACACAGAATGTGTACTGACCACACCCCAGAAACATAATTTCCTGCTTGTGGGATTGGCTCATCTATTTTCCCAGAAATCTGCATTAAGATACAAGTCAGATTTCTGGCATCCCATGCAACAAAAATGTCATTTTTAGTGGGATATTCCCAATAGGAACACGTCTAAAGGGATGCAGGCCCAGCAGATTTCCTCATTAGAGCACTGCAGCTGCCACAGCTGATAGATAATTATGAAACCACTCCCATTTGACCCACTCAGCACAGAGGCACAGAGGAACAAACAATGATTTCTTCAGAATAACAAAAGGTAGGAATCTGCAACAAAGGTTGTTATAATCCTTGCAATGTACATAGATCACCCAGGGGGAATGTTTTTTTCTCAACTTACGCTTTAAGTACCGCATACCTGGACCACTACATAATTACTGCATGCATTTAATTATTTATTCCCTTCTGTGAATTTACTTTAACCCCTTTTCATGCGGTATTTACTGACAGTTTTGAGCATTTTGCGGTAAATACCACAAAACAGTATAGTGAATTAACAGTTTCAGGATCGCATTCGATATTTTGAGAAAACGTGTCCGGCACCTAAATACCACATGCAAGATACTTTCGTGAATGGAAACTAATGTGGGGCTGCAGTGTTGTCGCCTCCGGTATGTGACATTCTCCTCTGCTGCATTATCGTCATTATCTAATTTCAAGTTGAAGCACTCCATCACAGATTATGCTTGGAATTAGACAAAGTATTTCCCTTATCTCTATACCTGTGTACAAGGAATGAAATGAGATTAATTCTTTGTTCTTCACAGCCATAAGGAGCAGGATAGGCCATGGTGATCAGGTTCTGCCCTGTGATGATGGTGTTTTCTGGATTGGGTCATTGCCTTAAAGTAGTGATCGACCGATAGTGTTTTTTTAGTGCCGATACGGATACCGATATTTTGGTCATTGGATATCGGTATCGCCAATATTTTTTGATATTTTCGGACATTTAAAAAAAACATTATTTTTTATTTTTCACAGGTACTCTGGTGGAGGGATCTGGGGGTCTAAAATACCCCAAACCTCTCCTCTGCACTTAAAAGCATTCAAAACGCCAAGTTTGGCTGTTTTGAATGCTCGCATTTTTTTTAATTTGCCACCGAGTGCCCAGAAGTGAAGTCATGACATCACTTCCGGGTTTTTTACATGGAGATCCGATCAGAGCCGAATGCGGCTTTGATCGGGTCTTCTCTTCGGCGGCCGTGCAGGTAGGATGCCCGGGTCTCCCAGTGAGACAGGAGACCCGGGAGAGCCACGGAAGGCGGCGGGAGGGGGAAACTTCCCCTCCCGCTCCTTGTAATGACAGCCGAGCGGCTTCTCAGCCGTATCGGTTGTCATTACAAGACAGCCGACCGTCGGCTATGAGCGCCAGTACCGGGGTGATGCCTCTAGCTGCAGGCATCACTCCGGTACAAGCACTTTCCTGCAATATCGGTAACTTCAGGGGCCGATTCCGATATATCGGGGAAAGTGCATATCGGCCCCCGATATATATCGGCATTGCCGATAATCGGTCGATCCCTACCTTAAAGGGACCAATACTTTTTTGGAGAAGTGGAGCCCACTTGGGCATTTGCTGCTATACTCTAGGCAGCCAGATTCTCTGTTAAATGAGGAGCATTGGTGACGGTGTCAGGCTGTGCAGACTGTGGGAGTCACTGCAATTCTTTACTCCACGTATTAATGGTAGAAGTTTTTTTATGAATTGGTGGAACTTCTAAATTATTTATGGATTAATGGACTTTTCAATATTTTTTTATATATTTATTTACTTTAATTGTGGTTGGATACACTTTAAATACTTTAAATCTTTATCACTTATCATTGCATGAATTATTTATTTATTGGATCCCATTTTTGACACATTTTGTATGATTTATTTATTGATGTGGTTTTGCACAATTTATAACATTTAGGCGCCGCACTTTACATCTACAAATGTAAATGAACTCTTACATTGTTATCTTAAGTAATGACACAGTTGATGACAAATAAAATGGTCCACTGCAAAAAAGTAAAAAATTTGCTGGTCCATAGGAGGTGTAAAATTATGAGATCCGGATGGTTAATGTATTTAAAGATTTCAGTAATATCTGCCTTTTTTATGTTTTTCTAAGTGTACATATCAAGTTCTTTCAGTCTTTCCTCTTATGCTTTATCCCTCAGACCTTTAACTATTTTTGTTGCCCATTTTGGACTTGTTCTATCTTATTAATATGTTTTTTGTAAGTGAGGTCTCCAGAATTGGACATCATATTCTAAATTAGGTCTAACTAAAGATCTATATAGGGAAATCAGGAGCTCCTTCCTCCTACTGGTGACCCCTATAATAGTGAACCCCAAAATTCTATTTGCTTTCCCCACTGCCAGGCCCCACTGTTTGCTCATTTTGAAATCATCTGAATTAGGAACTCCTAAATCTTTTTCCTCTGTAGTTCTGCTCTAAGGCCCAGTTCGCACTGACTTGGACTGGGACTTTGAAGCTGACATCCCAGCACGACTTCAGAATGACTTGCATTGACTTCTGTTAAAAAGGACGTATGCAAGTGGTGCCGAAGTCGCACCTAAAGGATTGCAGGAACCTTTTTCTAAGTCTGAGTGACTCAAGTCACTCCTATTAGAACGTTTCTATTGCACTTAATAGAACGTGACTTGTCATGGACCTGCGCTCTCAAAGTCAGGGTGCATTTCACACCAGTGTGAATCTGGCCTAACACTGTACCCCCAATATTGTACACTGTCAGAGGATTATTTTACCCAAAGTGCATTATTGTGCATTTTGAAATGTTGAACTTAAATTCCAAACCATATTTCATGTTACAAACACTTCTAGCTACAAATACTTTTAGCTCTATTTTGTTAGGAATTGAGCAGCTTATGCATATTGTATAGCTATAGCCTACTTTTTTTTTTAGTTCCATCTATACAAACTTCAAGAGTAGACCTGTTTCTGTCCAATGTGGACCTTTCAGCAAAATCAGCCTACAAGAATAAATCCCTGTCATATGAAAATAAACAAACACTGTTTACTTGTATTTTTTAAAGCTCTACCTTTTAGAAATTATGAACTGGTCCTTGAGCTCCAGGAGGTGACTGTGGATAGAAGAAGATGATTAAATCAGTTTGCTGCAAGAAGTGGAAGGATCTCTTTATGATTCTCTTATCTCTGAGTCAGTCTCAGCCCAACAACAAGTAAGGATGCTGCATAACCTTGGATGATAACTGACAAAAAAGCAGATAAAAACTTTCAGGGGAAGTACTCTGATCTCCATAAGGATGGGCATACATTATACAATCTTCTTGTACAATTTTCCCTTTAGAATTACCAAAACCTTATAATATAAGGCAAAACCTAAACACTAAACAATTTGTATGCAATCAGGCAGGCCCTTGCACTACCTAGTTGAAGGCATTGGCATGCACAGGAGGTGTGCCAGGCATGCCTAGGCACACCCTAATCACCCCATATGGTGTAGATTCCTCCTGCATCCCAGGCCCCCCCATGCCCCTGACTACTGCGGGGAGGTTTCAGGATGGAGAAAGAGGGAAGGGGCCAGTAAATATGCCATTTACCAGGCCTTTCCTTCCTGGAATGAATACAGTGAGTGATGGGTACCCATCACTCACTGTGTTCATTTATAACTGAAGCATAATAAACTGTGCTTAAATTTGTGAATGAACTTTTTGGAAAAAAAATTTGTGAATGAACAGGAAGCCGCTCAGCACACAGCATTTCCAATTCATTCACTGTCCAGTGCAGCTGAGGCTGCACAGAAAGGAACTGGGGAATCTCTGTCCTCTGTCCCTTTCTCTGTGTCAAAAGTGAGACATCACAGGTTTGTCCAGACCCCTAAAATTGCACCAAAGCCCCCCAACGGGACTCCTAAAAAAATTGTAAAAAAATAAAATAAAAAGTAATATTGAAAAAAATAATAAAAAATGTAATTGTAAAAAATAATAAAACATAAAATATTAAAAACATTACTGACACTGTTCCCTGCCTTACTAACACCAAACTCTGCCCTACTGACATTGTCCACTGCTCGACTGACACCATCCACTATTCTACTGACATCAGCCTCTGCCCTACTGACACCATTCACTGTACTGCTAACATCAGTCTCTGCCCTACTGACACCATTCACTGTACTGCTGACATCAGTCTCTGCCCTACTGATACCTCCACTGCTCTACTGACACTATCTTCTTATTCACTGACACTGTCCGCGTTTCTACTGACACTATTCACTTCTCTACTGACTCCATCTTCTTTTTCACTGACACTGTTCGCTGTTCTACTGACACTATCCACTGCCATATACAGTATATACATACACACATATATGTTTGAGCTTTAGGGTACACACCCTAATACAATAGGCTGCGCACACCTATGGTTGAAGGTAAATCTAAAATAAATTGAATAAGAAATTTGAATATGTGTGGCCAGCCTTAGAGGTGATACATACTTGTAAGAGTTACACTTTATTTTGCATCCACTTTAGGGAGTAAAATATCTACTTTTATGGTCTCTGAGTATACTTGATACACGTACAGGTTTGATCAAATCATATCATGTTCCTATTAAATATATGTGCGCACTGCGCTCCAGAATAAATCAACAAATAATTTCTCTGTGTTGCTACCCTAACATAAAACAAAAACAAGCAATAAAAGGGGAAAAATACAATAATCAAAATTTCACAGCAGCGCACTAATAAAAATATATTTTAAAAAAATGACATCTTAATAAAAAATGTGCGACTCAAAAAGAGTGCCCATATATAAAAAATATAAAAATCAAAAGAAAAATAAAAATCAAGTCAAACCAAGTGTGATAGAATGGGTATATCTAAACAGTTCAAACTGCACACCATATATCCTCCACCAAGGTGATCTGTGCAGGTTCCACTCCCTTAAGAATTTAGCTCACCAAATAATGTTGCCAGTCCCTCTTGTGTCTGGCTAACTCACTTTTAGTGTTCAAAGAGCAGCTGTGTTCGCCAAACTCCAGCCAGAATAAGCCATCAGTCTCAACATGTAGGAACAAGAGTCGAGACAGAGCCTCCAATAGTGTAAAAACCTTTAATACTTTATTAAAAAAGTATTGCACTTACATCAAAGTAGTATCAAATACGCCTTCATATTCAAAACAATGACATGCCAAGTGCCTCAGTGCTGCAGTCTCACCATCCCCTCGTTCGCTCTTCTTGGGTCACCGTCTCGGCGTCAAACCCAGTTGCCATGTAGCCAACTGGATTTGATGCCGAGATATATTCTTAAGGGAGTGAAACCTGCACAGACCACCTTGGTAGAGGATTAAAGGTGTTCAGTTTGAACTGTTTAAATACACTCATTCTATCAAACTTGGTTGGACTTGATTTTTATATAGAACATATGCACATTTTTTATTAAGATGTGTTTTTTTTTTTTTTTTTTCCTTATTGGTGCGCTGTTGTGAAATTTAGATTATTGTATTTTTTACTTATATTGCACATCATGTTCCTGTTTTTACCAGCGTTCACACTATATTTATGGGATTTCATGATTTTCTAATAAAGGACTGCTAATATTATTACTCCTTTTGTAAAAGTAAACCTTTTCCTTGCATATGGCAATACACACATTTTGGTATTTTAACAATTATCTTTGATGACTGTTACATATCGAATTGCGCTCATATTAATGCAGGACTGTGTTCTCTTTAGTAGTTAAAATCAACTGATTAAGATTTTGAAAGTAGATCAACACTTTAAAATAATTAGTATACTGAAACCTTATCTACATTGGAAATTTGAAACTATTTTGATACAAAAGTGACACTAAAATAGAACAATGATAGAACAATGATAGAAACAATTAAGGCTGCATTTCAAATCTTTATATGCGCATACCTTTCACTATAAAATGTTCTCATTTTTTCCAGATTCAGTATTAAATTAACTGAAAAAAAACTATAATATAATCTTCAAGCAAGGCATCTAATCAATACATATCCAATTTATTTTAATCACTAGCATTTACCTTATATTTCTATTGAAGTTTTACCAAACAAAACAAATTTCAAGTTTTACAACATTTATTATAGCAAATTGTTATACAGATAAATATATATAAATATAAAATTGCACATTGAGGTTTTATGGTCCTATGGTAAGGATGGGCACTGCAAAGTAATACTTTGTAATAGCTCCCTTAGGGTAGATTTAGACATGCATCTAAATCTCTCTTGCCTCATAGGGCTCTTTCACACGGTCCGCCTCCGCAGGATCGATCCCCGCTGAGCCGGGCGGATGACAGCTCCATCTCCGCTTGCAGAGCGGAGAGGGAGGTGTCTCAGCACCCGCTGCCCTCTATGGGGGATCGGAGGAGAGCGGACCGCTTGTCCGCTCTCATCAGATCCACTCCGCTCCGATTACTGAACGGATGGAAAAATAGGGTTTCCATCCGTCCAGATTTCAGCACAGGATCGGATGCGGATGGCAGCAGGTGTCAGCGGAGGTGACCTCCGCTGACACCCGCTGCCCCATAGAGCTGCATGGAGGATCCGATCAGATCCGCCTAAAAAACTGACAGGCGGATCCGATCGGACCGCCCGTGTGAAAGAGCCCTTAAGCTTGAGGAAGTGATGTGACGCCTACTCACCACCTGTTTTAACTCTATTTTTGCTGACAAACCCACCGCACATTGCAGTTGTAGGGCTTTCATGACACTTCTATATTCACTTGCATGTGTAATGTTTGTTGGCCTTGCTGCCCTCTGATCACTGGAAGTTGGGTGAACTTTGGCACGAGCGCGAAGCAAAGCATTGTGGCTGCGGCATATAAACAGCTCTGTTTGCTGCCTATTGCAGCTTAAGGGGTGGTGGTTGGCGGATGGCAAAAATGTGTGGTTGAGCAACATTTTCAGCACCCACCAACCACTCTCCCCAACCACAAGTCTAAAGGAGCCTTGGGCTTTATTGATACAGACTTCAGCTTGAGTAAGAACAGTGTGTACAAAAAGTTTCAACAAACTATGAGCAATTTTGTTGAATTCTTTAGGCCTTCTTTACACTTGCGTCCAGATCGCTCTTCAAACAGCAATAGACAAGCATTCAGGAGGCATTGTATCACCTCCTCACCACTTTTTAAAACCCTAAATATCTGACAACAGCACTGCAACTGGGCGGTTGCAATGCAGCCCAATTCACTTGAATGGGTTGCGATTGATAGGCAGTAAGGCATGCTGAGCATGACAGGGGGTATAATTAATTTAGCAAAGCATGTGTATGCCCCCAGCCGCTGACTCTTCAGCAACAGAAGAAAATTAAGGTGTGGTTAAAAATGTGGGTCAACCACAGGATTTTACCAAGTGAAAACAAGCCCTTAAAATGCCAGTCCGCTTTAGTTTGGGGAGGGTAACACACAGATGGTAATGGGAGTGCTTGTGACAGACCTAGCCAGAACAGGGGCTTTTGGAGAGCACTGGAAGCAAGCCTCTTACACACTGACTATGGGCCCTGGCATTTAAGGGAACACTACTCTTTGGAAGGTGTATGCCTGGGGGATCCATGGAGTGGTCTTGTTTCTGATTCAAAATCATGTCCCCCTATAACACACAGACTATGGGAACTGGAGTTTCCATATTCATATTTGGGCCCTCTATGCCTCAAACCAGCAATGACTGTAGATGTTAATGTAATCTGCTCTAACCACTGGGGTTCCCTGCCATAATTTGTAAGTAGGTCTCCTGCTATAGTCTGTTGCCTACTAGTCTGAGGAGGGGGAAGATCACTGTTTGTATTATTAATTGTGCTAATTATCACACATATTGTCTGCTAGCAAACTACTGTGGGAGTGTGTTTATACTTGTAATATTGTGTATTGTACTTTGTGAGTTTGATGCCGGCAGGTCTTACCTGGAATGAGAGCTCTGAGTGTCCAGATGGCTAGTTGTTTCTAGTATATGTTGGCTAATTTGACTAAACTCTTAAGGATCCTCTATGATGGGATTAGCCATGAGACAGCTGTACCTCGTTGTCTAAACCATTTTGTGATGTTTTGGGTAAATATTTGGGTCATTATTCATGTGGTGACTTACCAACTCCTCAAGTGTATAAAAAGCCTGTATTCTGGTTCAATAAAGAGTTCTAGTTTTGCACCTGAGCTAGTCCTGTCTAGTTCCTAGTTGCAATATGCGGCTACAACATCTGATATCTATGTTCAGACTGGAGGAAGCGTTATACTGATGGAAGCACTCAAGCAGAGTGTGGAACGGTTCACAATGCTGACTGTCACTTCAGTATTACTTGTTGAAAGCCTAGGGAAGCCTGGAAGCTGCTCATTTAGGCTTTGTTAATAGCGACTTGTATATGACCAATGTGTACAAAAACCTTTTGCATGGCATTTGCAAAGCTTTTTGGCACACTTTAAGCAGCTTTGTTGAAACCTTTGGAAAAAAATTAAGTTCTAATAAGAGGAAGAGGGGCAGAACTGGAAGCCAGTCAAGTGTGTTGCTTGCCAATGTACTAACAAGGAACGTTGCTTGAAGTAATCTCCACTAAACTGCCACAAGACACTACACAGCTAAATCGCAAGGGACTACACTGGTCACACCTTTTTGTGCATACAGATATTCATTAGATCTGTCAGAATTGATCAAATTCTGCCACAGCCAATCAACTTGCCAGCTCATTAAATGTATTGGATGGTGGGTTTGTGGTTTACATTCCCTATTCAATTTGATAATTTTAGTTGCATTGTATCCTGTCCTACTTTCATGTATTTTTCATGTCTTGTATTAAACTGCATGAGGTTTTTATTTTTTGTAGTATGCTGACATTTAGTGGCAGTTTCTTGCCACTACAACTTGTTCACTAATATGATTTTGGTATCTTCCTCTGTCCTTCTCTTGGCTAGTGCTATTTAGTTTAGTCCTAGCTAGACCCTCCCCATTTCTTCCACGTTCCCTCAGTCAGTGTTGTACTTCACAGAGACAGGGCTTAGGAATGTTATTAGGGTTGCCTTACTAAAACTGAAGAGTGCTAGTTTTGGTTCAGCTGTGTGTGGTAATGAATCCGTGTCTAACTTCAGTTTGTTTAATTAAGCTTTGACAAAAAAAATAAATATAAAATGGAAGCTGATTGGTTTCTATGCAGAGCTGCACTAGATTTTACTCTCTCCAGTTTTAGTAAATCAACCCCATTGTCTTTATACACTTCAAAAGACATCCTTTAGACTGCAATCAGCTGAAGTAAAATTGCATTGGATTCAACTTCTTATTGAAGAGTTAAGCTGCCTGGGGATGGTGCCAAGTCAGCAAGGGACTATACTGTCTAGACATCTATAAAAAAATTGCTGCGTTATAACAAATAAATCCTATGAAAGCCCTTTTATGAAAAAACCTCCATGTGCAAGATTATTTTTCCAAGTGAAAATATAAGTCCCACTTCTTCCATGAACTAGATGAAAACGTGATAACCCAAAGCCTTCACCTCTTGAAACAGACCACCACCAAAGAGGAGTCAGATGTACGCTTACCATGTGGCAAGGACCTTCTAATTAAAGGAAGGTCAAGCAGGATGTTTTATATGTGGCTCTACAAGCCTTCCACATTCTTAGGCAACAATAACTGCTTGACAACCTCCCCACATACTTTTATTGTAGCAGGGTGGTTGCTCTGTGCCTAGTATGTGATTTGGTACTTCTGGATAGGGGGTGTGTATGCCACCGGTGCCAGGGCTTTGCTATGAGTAGACAGCACAAGCCGACCAGTGGGTGTCGGCCAATAGATGTCCGCCGACACCCGTTAATCGGTGAGGAGAGACACAAAACAGAGCTCTGCCTATCTAAACAAGGTAGAGCTCTGTTTGTCAATAGGGATGTGAAGCATTTTGTTTCCCTGCAATGCAGAGAAAAAAATCCATCAGATCCCTTAGTAAAAACAGCCCACGTAGTACACAAAAACACTGGCTAGGCACACATTTAACCCTTTTATCACCCTAGATATTAAACCCCTTCCCAGCCAGTGTCATTAGTACAGTGACAGTACATTTTTTTTAGCACTGATCACTGTTTTAGTGCCACTGGTCCCCACAAAGCGTCAAAAGTGTCAGTGTCAGACTGTCCACTGCAATATCGCATTCCCAAAATAAGTCGCTGATCTCCGCCATTACTAGTATAAAAAAAATAAACAATTACAAATTCCAGTATACTGTATATCCCAAAGTTTGTAGACGCTCAAACTTTTGCGCAAACCAATCAGTATATGCTTTAGGGCTCTTTCACACGGGCGATCCGATCAGATCAGCCTGTCAGTTTTTTAGGCGGATCTGATCGGATCCTCCATGCAGCTCTATGGGGCAGTGGATGTCAGCGGAGACACCTCCGCTGACACCCGCTGCCATCCGTATCCGATCCTGTCCGTGAAATCTGGACGGATGGAAACCCTATTTTTCCATCCGTTCAGGAATCGGATCGGATCGGATGAGAGCGGACAGGCAGTCTGCTCTCATCCGATCCCCCATAGAGAGCAGCGGGGGCTGTGACACCTCCCTCTCTGCACTGCAAGCGGAGACGGAGCTGTCATCTGCCGGCTCAGCGGGGATCGGCGAATTGATTGATACACATTGGCCTAAATTTATGAAGAAATTAGATTTTTTAAATTTTTTTATTGGATATATATATATATATATATATATATATATATATATATATATATATATATATGTAGAATACATATTGGCTTAAATTTTACATTTTTATTGGATATGTTAGCAGAAAGTAAACATTTTTTTTTTTTTTTTCAAAATTTTCAGCCTCTTTATGTTTATAGCACAAAAAATAAAAAACCCAGAGGTGAATAAATAATACCAAAGGAAAGCTCTATTTGTGGGAAAAAAAGACTCGCATTTAATTTAGGTACAGTGTTGCATGACTGAGCAATTGCCAGTTAAAGTAATGCAATGCCATATCACAAAAAGCGGTCTGGTCATGAAGGGGGTAAATCTTCCAGAGGTCAAGTAGTTAAATGAACTCTGTATAATTCTACATAATTAGGAATAGGCATATAGGGAAGAGAACACTGGCAGCTCCATAGTTCACCCCGAGCTTACTCCACTCTTCTCAGAAAATTCCCGCTAACTTCTCATTCAGCTAAACGAAACTAAACAGCTGAAGTAAAATTCAAATGGATTCAACATATGTCTTAATGAAGAGTTAAGCTGCCTGGGGATGGTGCAAAGTCAGTAAGTGACCATACTGTCTAGACAGACTGGATCTAAAGAGGTACTGTATGTCAATGCATAAGGCAGCATTTGAAAAAGAACACATCAAAGGATTGATTAAATGCTCATATCAATCTGTGTATGCCCACCTTTACAATATTATCCTTGTACAGTATTTAGGAAATTTTTCTGGCAGCTTATTCAGTGATATTTATCACGATAGCGTCTTAAAAATAGTATTTTCCAAGAACAATTTTATACCATAACTACAACAGTTTGTACTGCACATCCATCTGTTTAACTGTAAGCTGCATTTGGAAGTGAGAGAAAATACATTCTGAACGGTCTCAAAATGATATCTTGAAGTGTGAATGTGGGGCGGCACAGTGGTGTAGTGGTTAGCACTTTCACATAGCAGCACGAGGGTCACTGGTTCAAATCCCAACCATGACACTACCTGCCTGGAGTTTGCATGTTCTCCCTGTGCCTGCGTGGGTCTCCTCCGGGCACTCTGGTTTCCTCCCACACTCCAAAGACATGCTGGTAGGTTAATTGGATCCTGTATAAAAAAATGTACCTTACTGTGTATGTATGTGAGTTAGGGACCTTAGATTGTAAGCTCCTTGAGGGCAGGGACTGATGTGAATGTGCAATGTATATGTAAAGCACTGCGTAAATTGACAGTGCTATATACAGTAAGTACCTGAAATAAATAAATAAAATCTGAGAATGTTAAGATGGTAGAAATAAGTTCCGCATAGGAGGCTCAACTACATCATATTACTAAAAGTATTGGGATGCCTGCCTTTACACACACATGAACTTTAATGGCATCCCAGTCTTAGTTCATATGGTTCAATACTGAGTTGGCCCACCCTTTTCAGCTATAACAGCTGGGAAGGCTGTCCACAAGGTTTAGAAGTGTGTCTATGGGAATGTTTGACCGTTCTTCCAGAAGCGCATTTGTGAGATCAGGCACTGATATTGGACGAAAAGGCCTGGCTCGCAGTCTCCGCTCAAGTTCATCCCAAAGGTGTTCTATCGGGTTAAGGTAAGGGCTGTGTTGGCCAGTCAAACTTTCTCATCCATGTATTTATGGACCATGTTTGTGGACTGATGCGCAGTCATGTTGGAACAGGAAGTGTCTCATTCATGTCTTTATGGACTCTGCTTTGTGCACTGGTCCAAATCATTTGGTGGAGGGGGGATTATGGTGTGGCGCCAGCATACCAAGACATTTTGGATATTTTTATGCTCCCTGGTCCAACATGACTGTGCACCAGCGCACAAAGCAAGCTCTATAAAGACATGAATGAGTGAGTTTGGGGTGGAGGAACTTGACTGGCCTGAACAGAGTCCTGACCTCAACCCGATAGAGGTTAAGGTCAAGACTCTCGCTATCAGAGCAACATACTTCAAGAGGGAACCAACGGGTGCAACTGTAAAAAGAATCTCAGGACAAACAAGTAGCCCATACAAGGTACAGAAGAGGTGTCAGACCCAACAGCAAACAGAATCCTACCCTTAACACAACAATCCAACTGAGCAGCAGGCATAGAGCCAATAAAAACTAGCTGGGCAGTGGGCAAAGAGTCATTCGAACCCAGCTGGGTGGTAGATAGAGGATATCCACAATCTGGCTGATTATCCGTCAGAGGATTATCAGAGGTGGGTTGGACATGGAGCATGGGACCATCAGGCTGGGCATCTGGCACCGGATCATCAGAGGCAGGGGAAGGCGGTTCATCAGATAGCAGACCATCAAAGACTTTTCATCGGACAGCAGACCATCAGAGACAGGCAGGTTGTGGGGCACAGGACCTCCAGAGGCAGGCTGGCCATTGGCCACCGGACCCTTTGACTGGGCATCAGGCACAGGACCCTCTGCAGGCCAGTCAAGTTCGTCCACCCCAAACTCGCTTATCCATGTCTTTATGGACCTTGCTTTGTGCACTGGACCAAATCATTTGGTGGAGGGGAAATTATGGTGTGGGGTTGTTTTAAGGGGTTGGGCTTGACCCCTTTGTTCCAGTGAAGGGAACTCTAAGGGTGGCAGCATACCAAGACATTTTGGATAACTTTTTATGTTACCAACTTTTTTGGAACAGTTTGGGGTTGGCCTTTTCCTGTTCCAACATGACTGTGCACCAGTGCGCAAAGCAAGATCCATAAAGACATGAATGAGTGAGTTTGGGATGGAGGAACTTGATGGGCCTCCATAAAGACTGGGATGCCATTAAAGTTCATGTGCGTTTAAAGGCAGGTGTCCCAAAACTTATAGTAATATAGTGTACTGTATGTTCATTTTACTACAAGAAAAATATACTTGATATACTTATTTTTGCAAACTGAAGACTCTCAGAGATCAGAAAGGAAAAGGTTTCCAGCAAAGAAAGAGAATTGACTATTAGCGGACAAGGAAGTGGATGCAGATCTGTCACCTAATTGTTCTTAGTTATTCAGCACAACTAAGACCGATACACACAGCAAGGAGGCTAAATTATTTTTGGTTTAGTTTTAAGCAGAGCTAATTTGTCACACTTAAGCTGGAAGTGAAATGATGTGATTCATTTGTACATGGCTTACAGATCTGCGCAGCACATGTTATTTTTAGGCATGTGTAGGATCACATTTTAATGGCACTATTGTTTGGAACTTATTCCATAATACTGACAATACACAATCAACTATTGCCACAGCAGCCTGCCACCCATGACAACTTTTTTTTCCTAACTTCTAGCAACTTATGGACTAAAATGGTGATGGAAGAGGCATTTTCAATAGATTTCCACTCCAATTTAATTTGCCAGTCAACAATGGATTGCTGTGGTCTATACAGTGGGGTACAATATAAAATCTATAGGTCTGTATATTGGCAGATGTTTGGCTACAGGGCTTTCCTGTTATAGCCTATGGCTCTGTGCAACTTGTCAGTTATAAGAGAAGTTTAGGGGCCACCAATGCAGAATTTCTTCTGAAAATGCTAGCTGCCTGGCTGCACCTTGCTTTTGAATTTGCAACAGCAGCTCTGATAATGGATCACTTATTCATAAGCTGGTAGAGTAAGTTAGTGTGATTAAAGTGTTACTAAACCAACAACAGTAAAACAGTAAAAATCTCCAGATGACGTCTTGATGACGAAACGCGTAGGGCGGAATTCAGAACATCAACGTCACTTCCGGTTAGGTGAGTCTGACCCGTGGAACGTGGAAGTGTCCCGGCGTTTCCCCGCTGAATAGCTCAATTCAAAACTGTGAGTTTTACTGCTTTCTCTTCGGTATTGTACTGTACATATTACGCTATGGGGGATCCCCTGTTTGTTATCTGAGTCCACCAGACCCTACGGACCTTTAGAGAGGAACTTACAGCCGATCCTACCACCACACCAGGGCAGTCCCAGGACCCATGATTGTACATAGCCAGCACCCCTATCTCTAAGGGGAAACTAAAGGGTGAGTGCAATACTTGTTGGGGGCCACGGATATAGGCACCAACAGCATCCCTATAGTAACCGGTAACCACACAGTGGCAGCAACTGGCAATCAAAGGGGGCACTCTCATATGCTCACATTGGTGTGTATTGCTAAAGAGTTTTTTTTTCTTGCGAGAGTGCATTTGATCAGCACAGGGCCAATCAGCACTTCCAGACAGAGGGTCAGGGGTCCTGCAGCCTCATAGGACAATCAAGGAGGAATGAAAACTACTCTTATAAGCTTTAACCAGACATTGATAGAAGTCACAAGACTGCTATATACTGCTGATAAGAAAAAGTATTTTGTTTGTATTTACTAAAATAATTCCATTTACATGTTCTGTGTATTGTGGGAGACCAGATATAGTGAATGCAGGGTCCTGGGTTTAGTAACACTTTAAAGTAGAACTATAGGCAAAACGTTTTTTTTTTTTTTTTTTTATTTTGGATGGAGTAATGGGATGATTATAATCCCTGTCAGATTATTTTTCACCATCTGAGTCCCATTGCAGAGTTTTCCTCTCACTTCCTGTCCCATAGCCAAACAGGAAGTAAGAGCATATCCCTGTAAATTAAGGGAATTTCTTGGGGACCCCCAGGTCACCAGAACTAGTGTTTCCATTGGAAGATTCCTCCCCTATTACTTTTCTGGAGAAAACTAAAAATTTGGGATTTTTTTTTTACTTTCACTTTCAATGATAATGGTAAACAAGACAAATAAAGATGGTGAATCTCCTCAACAGAGGCACAGACAGCAATAAAAAAAATAACAGGTGTTCTAATCCCTCTCCATACTCTCCAAAACCAAAAAAAAAAAAAGTTTTGCCTTTAGTTATGCTTTAAGTATTGGAAAAAGACAAAGTCCGTATGGTTCAATCAATAGAAAATATAACTATTATATAATAATATATATTAATTAAAATTATAATTACTTAAAATAATTAAAATATATAATAACTTCAATAAATCTCATAATTTTAATTCAGGAAATGATATAGTAAATATGAAGTGATTGTGCAATGAATAGCATTATCTATCTATCTATCTATCTATCTATCTATCTATCTATCTATCTATCTATCTATCTATCTATCTATCTATCTATCTATCTATCTATCTATCTATCTATCTATCTATCTATCTATCTATCTATCTATCTATCTATCTATCTATCTATCTATCGATCGTGGGAAAATAATTATCCTTTCAGATTTTGTAGGTTTGCCCACTTACCAAGAAATGAAGGGTCTATAATTTTATCACAGGTGTATGCTAAATGATAGAGACAGAATATCAACCAAAAACACATGATACAAATGTTATAAATTGAGTTGCACTTCAGTAAGAAAAATAAGTATTTGATCCAAAAACAAAACTTGATTTAGTACTTGGTGGAGAAACCTTGTAGACGAGCACAAAGGTAAGATTTGTGTTGTAGTTGGTTACCAGGTTTGCACACATCTCAGGGGGGATTTGGTCCACTCTTCTTTACAGATCTTCTCTAAATCCTTGAGGTTTTCTTGACAACTCTAAGTTTCCACTCCCTCTATGCATTTACTATAGGATTAAGGTCTGGAGACTGGCTAGACTACTCTATGAACTTAAAGCAGAGTTCCCCCTAAAAGTGGAACTTCCGCTCATTTGCTTCCCCCCCTCCCCACCGGTGCCACATTTGGCACCTTTCAGACAGGTACCCTTCCCCACTTCCCGGAGACGGCACCGCGGCGCTGTACCTCAGAAGTCTAGCCCCCTCCTGCTTCCCCCGCCGCCGAGCCAATCCGAATGTGCAGCATGCGCATGCGCATTAGGGACCTGCCCGTGAAGCCGCAAGGCTTCACTGCCGGGTTCCCTCACAGGCAATGGCAGCGGCAGCACCCAACAGGCGATGGAAAAATCGGCTGGGGTGCCAACATCGCTGGACTCCAGGACAGGTAAGTGTCCTAATATTAAAAGTCAGCAGCTACAGTATGTGTAGCTGCTGACTTTTTATTTTTGGAGGGGGAGAGGGGAGGCAGGAACACCACTTTAATATGCTTCTTCTTGAGCCACTCCTTTGTTGCCTTGGCAGTATGTTTTGGGTCAATGTCATGCTGGGTCATTGTCATGCTGGAAGACCCATCCAAGACTCATCTTCAGTGTTCTGGCTGATGGAAGAAGCTTCTCATCCAAGATTTTACAATATATTGTCCCATCCATTGGCAACCTCAATGCGGCAAAGTCAGCCTGTATCTTTAACGACCACATGCTTGACTTTAGGGATGGTGTTCTCAGGGACATAGTCAGCATTTTTCTTTTTCCAAACACGGCGAATCAAGTTAATGTCAAAGAGCTCAATTTAGGTCTCATCTGACCACAGCACTTTCTCCAAATCCTTCTCTGAATCATTACAATGTTCATTTGCAAGCTTCTGAGACCAATATCTTGGATGAGAATCTTCTTGCATCAGCCAGAACACTAAAGATAGGTTGTGGATGGGTCTTCCAGCATGACAATGACCCAAAACATACCACCAAAGCATCAAAGGAGTGGCTCAAGAAGAAGTACATTAGGGTCATGGAGTGGCCTAGCCAGTCTCCAGACCTTAATCCTATAAAAAACGTATGGAGAGAGCTGAAAATTCAAGTTGCCAAGTGACAGCCAGGAAACATCAAGGAATTAGAGAAGATCTGTAAAGAACAGTGGACCAAATTCCCTCCTGAGCTTTGTGAAAACCTGGTAACCAACTACAAGAAACGTCTTACCTCTGTGCTTGCCAACAAGGGTTTCTCCACCAAGTACTAAGTCATGTTTTGCTTGGGGATGAAACATTTATTTTACTCACTAAACTACAACTCAATTTATAACATTTCTATCATGTATTTTTTATGGATTTTTGATTGATATTCTGTCTCTATCATTTAGCATACACCCATGATAAAATTATAGACCCTTAATTTCTTGGTAAGTGGGCAAACCTACAAAATCTGAAAGGATAATTATTTTCCCACGATAGATAGATAGATAGATAGATAGATAGATAGATAGATAGATAGATAGATAGATAGATAGATAGATAGATAGATAGATAGATAGATAGATAGATAGATAGATAGATAGATAGATAGATAGATAGATAGATAGATAGATAGATAGATAGATAGATAGATAGATAGATAGATAGATAGATAGATAGATAGATAGATAGATAGATAGATAGATCTATTTATAATGCTGTTTATTGCACAATCACTTCATATTCACTATATAATTTCCTGTATTAAAATTATGAGATTTATTGAAGTTATTATATATTTTAATTATTTTAAGTAATTATAATTTTAATTAATATATATTATTATTATATAATAGTTATATTTTCTATTGATTGAACCATACTGACTTTGTCTTTTTCCAATACTTAAAGTATAACTAAAGGCAAAACTTTTTTTGAGGGTTATAATGCTGTTTATTGCACAATCACTTCATATTCACTATATAATTTCCTGTATTAAAATTATGAGATTTATTGAAGTTATTATATATTTTAATTATTTTAAGCAATTATAATTTTAATTAATATATATTATTATTATATAATAGTTATATTTTCTATTGATTGAACCATACTGACTTTGTCTTTTTCCAATACTTAAAGTATAACTAAAGGCAAAACTTTTTTTGAGGGTTTTGGAGAGTATGGAGAGGGATCTATTTTATTCTATTCTATCTATTCATTCTATCTATCTACCTATTCTATCTATCTATTCTATCGATCTATCTACCTATTCTATCTATTCTATCTATATATATATATATATATATATATATATATATATATATATATATATATATATATATATATATAGATACTGTATTTTTTTTGCATGCATCTGTACAGTATAAAGAAGCATAGGTGTTTATCATTTCTTCTTCTCTTTTTCATTGGGAGATTGTCCATAGTGATCTATAAAACCTAATAACCATGTATTTTTATAATTCTGGATGAATGCTGCTTAATAATTTCCATGAATAGAAAATACAGGACATTATTATTCTATACACAAATGGTCAAACTGAGTAATCCATTCCAAATACTGCATGTACAGAAAACAAGAAATCACTTCTCTGAGGTTTTTTTTTACATGTGCCCCTGTCTTCGGAGAGTTTGCCTGATATGCACTGAACATCAGATATGCAGGCATGAGTGAAAAATATTGTTCCAAGGATACAAATCCCTTGTGTACGGGTATAGTCTGTAGCCTCTGAAGCGAGGACACATCTACAGCAGCAGTCACACGGATCCACTCCTTCCAGTAATGCTCACTGAAGTCTTAGAGCCAAAGTGACTATTAGCTATAGCAGTTCATCTGCTGCTTACTGGCCGGTGCGCTGTCACTTTTATAGAGGTTTGCATTCTTCTGGAAAGAGAATTTAGAAGACTCCCAAAAAGGTTTACTAAAGAACTTGAGACTCTTCACTGAAAAAAGGCGCCAATATTAATTTTATTTCTCTAATCATATGAAAAGCATTTGCACCTTATTGAGTATTCAAAGTGAACAGGAATTCGTTTTTCACATAAATGGATGAATGACGCTAATATTCACACCATTTTTTTCATTAAGGATTCTCCATTTCTTTAGTAAATCAGCCTCATTGTTTTCTAATCCGCATTTTGATTTGAAGAAGAGAAAGCACATTTGCTGTTCACACAAAAGTTAGAACTGTTTTAAAATGGGGCTGTTGTCATTTAAAGTGCAAATTTAGCTATCTAGGGCTCTACTAGAAAGATTTCCCTTACTTCCTGTTCCAGTGACCACACAAGAATCTGCAAAAGCAATACAGATGACAATAAAATCTGACAGGGGTTCCCGTCGTCCTCTACTCTACTAGAAAAAAGCTTTCTGTCCTTAGAAGCCATTGTTGTTGGAGTATGTGAGGGTAAAATCTCTGTAAGGGCTTGTTCGCGTTAGTCTCTGAAGAGTGATTGCCAGAGGATCGCTTTTCAGAGGGTATTTAACAGATGGTGAGGGGTGTTATGTCACCTCTTCATCACCTCTTTTAACACCTAAAAGCCCACACCACTGCACCAGAACCATGTGCATTGCATGCAATTTTGGGCACTTGCACGTGGTCCTATTCACTTGAATGGGTCATGTACGGAGAATCATACTGCCCAACAAACTCAATGGGGAGCATCGTGGGCATAGCATATGTATACTCCCCTACAGCTGCCTTTGTGGCCTAATGGGGGTGGTTGGGGGACGTGGCTCAACCCAACTACCTGTTTTTACTGCCCCCTGCCCACCACAAGTATAAACTAGGTCTATCATTCTATCAAATCCAAAAATATTTTTTTGGCTGGTGATAAAGCTATGTTTCTACATACTGTGTGATTTGTACTTGTGGGGCCCCATTATATCTGCTTTTTTGATATGCAAGCTGTGGGTACTGCTTAGCAATGCTAAACAGTGTTGTTCCTTGATGATCTTTTCTCACTGCAAATCTATTGAAAATAATATCATTGTTAATAGAAAACACCCACAGTGCCCCTGGACTCTTGTGATTTAATATTCTATATACCATAGCACGTGCAGGAGGCTGGCAGCAGTTTTTTTAGTAATGGTAAGAAAGTGGCACTTTTAACTCACAACAATCGTAATGTGATTTGGTAATTTTGATTTGTATCCCACTGATTCGTATAAAGTGCCAATTTTAATGATAGGTCAACTTTAATGCAGAGGTATGGCAGGAGGCCACTATATATTTGCAAAAAATGTACAAAAATATGTATGTTTTTATATTAGGTTACAGTGGAACTTCACTCTCCCAATCAACATTGATTATTTTTAAACCTATGTAGAAAATGGCTTTTCGCGCTGCTCTGTGTGCAATATAAAGCTAATATATCCATTCAATTTATCATAAGCCAAATATCAAAAACAATATAAGCCAAAAGTATATATAGAAAATATTGTGCAACATATGCAAAATTATGTGCAAAAATTACAATTGTTAATAAAGTGCAAGTGCTAAATAAAATTACCCAAATGATGTGAGCATCTCATTTCCCTAGAACCAATAATCAATTTATACATAAACTGTAAGCTAATGCAGAGTGATCTGTGTAACGGAATCGTGACCCACACTGTGTTTGTGGGCTTCCGTCAGTATACGGCTTCCTCCAGTCTTGAACATAGGTATCAGATATTCTAGCCGCCCCCCATACAAAACTAGACGGAACTTAGCTTGTATAGAACTGGAACCAACTCCTTTATTGAACAGTCTCACACAGAATATATACAGCACAGGGTAACATCCCCCTCCTGATCAAATTAGCATACCAGGTCAGGTGCCTGATTACATTATCATATGCAGATGAAATAGTGTACAGATATTGAATTAACCTAAACTAATTATCTAAAGAATCACCAATACAAACAGTATTCTACTTTTCCACCAGTAACTAATAGATGACAATGATTCAATCAACCTGAGCCAATTAACTAGCAGACTGCTGTCCTTGAGCTCATGAATTACAATACACATTATAATAAGTGTACACAGAACCCATAGTATATAACAAGTGAGTAAATTAGCATATTCAACAATGTCTGGAAGACCGGTGGTTGAGCTGATGATATTAGCATCTGCTATGAGTCTTACTGTCTTGGGGAGACATGGACTGGAATCCAAAGTAACATTACTCCAAAGGCCCCACATATAGTGTCTGTCTTTCATTCCCAGTGAAAGTACCATCACAATCTATGTCTAAAGTACACAGTCCATAAGTATTATGCAGTTAGCCCAGCACTCCAGCTCTCCTTGCTGGTCCTTGTAGTGGTATCAGTAAAAGGAGCGATACTTGGTGGTGTTACAACCAGGGGGTGCAGTGTGCCCGGTGTCTCCACTCATGCCCCCCTCCTACTATTTCACTCCCCAGATGTCTCTCCCCTTGCAACAGGGGTATCCAGCCTTTACAGCTACAGGATGGGGGCACAAGTGGAGACACCATGAGATACTGCATAATACTTATGGACTGTTCACTTTAGACACAGATCACTCTGCATTAGCTTACAGTTTATGTATAAATTGATTATTGGTTCTAGTGAAATGAGATGCTCACATCACTTGGGCACTTTTATTTAGCACTTGCACTTTTATTAACAATTGTCATTTCTGCACATAATTTTGTATATGTTGCACAATATTTTCGATATATACTTTTGCATTATATTGTTTTTGATATTTGGCTTATGATAAATTGAACGGATATATCTACTTTATATTGCACACAGAGCAGCGCCTAAACCCATTTTCTACATAGATTTAACAACAGGCACTACTTTGGTAGCAGTCTAAAGAGGGGAAGCAGCTCAATGCACATTTTGCCCCTTATCACATATTGTTGATTATCCATAGCGTGGATTACACACATTTATTGATCATTTTTAATCCTCATGCTGTTAGCATTAGTAAATAAATAGGAAAGTATATCATGTTTACTTGTTTTAACTGTTTTTCACATTTCTTCAGCTACTTCCTGGTTTCTAGGCAAATTATGTCATACATCCCAGGAGTCTTTAGGAGGGGAGGAGAGGAGGAGGGATTTTCTCAGCTAAGCACACTCTCCTGCATGCATGCCTGAGCTAAGGGCAGATGGATTCCAGGAAGTAAACACTACATGAATCTTTTGCCCTTACTCAAGATGGCCAGAAATGCTAGGATGTGTTTTTCAAAGTGATTTCTCAACAAAATAAAGCATGGAGACAAAGTTGAACGGGAGAGTTTTCTTTGAATATTAAAAATAAATTAAACAGCGTTTTCGGTTTGTGATGATCAGATGCAGTGCAGTTCGGCTTTAGGGTATAAGTGTACTTTCCTATAATGTGTCTGTGCTGAAACTTCCTTAAAGATCTCTAAGCACCAATATTATCCAGCACTATTGGACACTGGGTATGATGAATATCATATCCCCCCGCTACCTGCTGTGGTTTCCCTCATCGACCCCTACAGCACTATAGGACACAGTACAAATATAAGGGTCACAAGGAGAACCACATTGGTTGGCAGGGGAAACACTATTTGACATACCCATGGGTGTCAAATAGTATCAGTGGCTGGAGCTCCTCAAGAGTCTCAACACACAAATCACCAAACAGGTAAATGTAATGCTTCTTCTTTGGCATGTTATTGCTGCAGTACATTAGAAGTCTAGCTGACAGAGTAATTTAATATGATATCATTGGCCTTTCCCCGGCCTTGGCTTGGTTTACATCCTTCTTGGCAATACGATAACTGTGGATTTAAATCCCATAGAATTAAATGAGGCCATCTCATGAGACTGCAGACATCTAGGAGATAGCCCCATTCATCTCTATAATAACTAGTTAATTTATATAGCACTTTTCTCCATGGGAACTCAAAACACTTCATCCTGCTGTTTGGGCAGATGGTGAGGCAGCCATCTTGAAATCACTCAATAGAACACCTTACTAGGGCCAATTTTAGACAGGTGCCAATTAATCTACCAGCCTATATTTGGAGTCTGGAAGGAAACCAGAGGACCCAGTGCAGACAGCAAGCTGCAAAACAAGCAAACTCCATGCAGAGAGTGTCCTGGCCGGGACTCCAACCAAGGACCTCAGTGCTGCATAGCCCCATAGTCTGTAACTGTGGTCAGCAGGGACAAAAGTATGGTCCAGAGTGATCTGGCAGTGTTTTTATTTATCATCTTAGTATCAATATATTCTATTAATGTTATTTTTTTGTATTTATTGTGACAGTGCAAGGCCACTGTGTGTGTGTGTAGGCAGAGGACACACTGCATTAAGGTAGAGTGCGAAGCTCCAGAATATTGTTTCTGGATAGAGAAGACTGGGAGTTCTGTTTTCTTTGGGTTTGCCCGTCCCAGATAAGAGTCTGAAACTTCGAGACTTCAAAGAGATTTAGAGGCCTGCAGGTTGTCTGAGTTCTAAAAGACAATGAAAACAAGAGAAGGGCCCACCGACCTACTGCAATTCCATTATAACATTTATTGAATAGATAAAAAAGGTATCACACATAATACTCACAAACGCATGTAATGAATATGAATGTCAAACCACAACATCGACAAATCACCTCTAGGACTATTGGACTGTTTCAATGCTGTAGGGAGACCAGATGATGTCCGTAATAGCCTAAGCTGTTAGGTGTGATACCTTTTTTATCTATTCAATAAATGTTATAATGCAGGGGTCTCCAAACTATGGCCCCCCAATTCTTCAGGAACTACAATTACCATCATGCCTAGTTATTTCTGTGAATGTCAGAGTTTTACAATGCCTCATGGGATGTGTAGTTCTGCAACAGCTGGAGGGTCATAGTTTGGAGATCCCTGTTATGATGGAATTGCATCATGGCGATGCACCTTTGTTTTCATTGCCTTTTAGTACTTTTGGATGCCCATGGTCCTGAGAGGGCAGCAAGATCCTAGGCACTGTCAACAAAGTTTAAGACACATACATTTTCTCCTTAAGCACAGCACCTGAATGTAGGAGAGGTACTTTTTTGGAGGTCGCCTGAGTATGCAGGTGTACATGCTCGTTATATACCAAGCCTGAGGATAGCTCAGGGCTCCCATTTTGGAGAAAGAGCCTTGTCAGGAGATAGCTGTGGACTCCAGCCAGGGGTCAGGTGTGCTCTGGCCAGGAGACAGGATGTCTCAGCATAGGAGTAGTAGGCTATTATCAAGAGGTCAGAGTGTAGACCTCTGCAGCATGGAGCTGTGAGTAAGAGAACCAAGGTAGTGGAAAAAGAGGTGCAAAGCCTGGGTTCCAGGGGCGTAACTACAGGGGTTGCAGGGGTTGCAATCGCTACCGGGCCCCATGCTCCAGGGGGCCCGGTAGCAAACCAGTGGGTGAACTTCCAGGATCGCAAAGGTCACACTTGCGACCGGACCCTGGCATTGCACCACTGTGGGGAGGCCCCAAGATTGCAGGAAGGGGGCCCACAAGATTGCAGGAAGGGGGCCCACTGCAGAACTTGTGAAAGAATCCTGCTGCAGGACCGTAATAAAAGGCCATGCAACGAGTGTAAAGAGCCCCAGGATTAGTGGGAAGAGCCCTGGGCTTGAAGGTAAGGCCCCCGGCCAGGGGTCTGGGGGGCCCTTCATGGTTTCTTGCATCAGGGCCCTGAAGGTTCTAGTTACGCCTCTGCTGGGTTCCATGAGATGGGGTGTCTCAAGGCAAAAACCTGTACAGCAAAGCTGACATATTGTGTTTTCTGGAAAGCAAAAGGGGACCAAAGAAAGCAGTGTTGCTGCTGACAAGGGAGACAGGTAGTTTGCCATTTTTCAGTTGCCTGCTTTGTAAAGTTTAAACCCCCTGCTAGCACAAACTTTTTTTGTGTGGACTTTTAGTTTTGTTTTCAATAAAAGTGGGCTACCGTGCCTTTGAACTGAAGTTTGGACTGACACGTCTCACTGAAAGAGGACAAGGGACAGTAGGACTAGGGGCATTGGAGGACAGGCTTGTGCTTTAAATGTATCATTTGAATGTGCAGTTCATTTTAATTTATTTAACCACTTGCCTACAGGGCACTTAACCACTTGCCGACCGCCGCACGACTATCTACGTTGGCAGTCAGCCCCGGCCAGGCAAAGTAACGTAGGTCTACGTCGGCACTTCCCGCCGTTATACCAGGATGATGCCTGCAGATCTTGGTATCGTTTTTTTACAGTCGGCTTAAATGTAAAAGCAATCCTAGCAGATAATTGGCCGCTAGACTGCTTTTACATGCAGTGGGAGGGGACTCCCCCCCACCGCCGCCTTCCGTGGTTTTTCTCGGGCTCTCCTGTCCCACCGGTTAACCCGAGAGTGCAGCTGGTGGTTAAATTATCTAACCATAGAGCTAATTGGAGATGAGAATGGCTCTAATCATCTCTATGGCCTAAGATACCGGAAGCTACGAGCATTTCATGACTTCTGTTTCGCCAGAAATAAACAGGGCCATTGGGAAATTGGGAAAGTATTTTATCACACCAATTTTGCTGTGGTCAGATGCGTTAAGGTCAGAGGAGAGATCTAGAGTCTAAAAGACCCCAATTTTTTTAAAAAAGAGTACCTGTCACTACAGATTGCTATCATAGGGGATATTTAAATTCACTGTGATAACAAAAAAATTGATTAAAAAAAAAAAATGAAAGGAAAGGTGTCAAAATAACATAAAAAAGCAAAAAAAAAAAAAAATCAAGCCCCCCCCGTCCCCCCGTGCTTGCGCGCAATGGCGCAAGCAAGCGTTGGTCTAGTGTCATATGTAAACCACAATTGCAGCATGCATGTTAGGTATTGCCGCAAACGCTAGGTCGAGTGCAGTAATTCTTACAGTATACCTCCTCTGTAAGTCTAAAGTGGTAACCTGTAAAGACTTTTAAAGGCTTATAAAAATGTACGTAGTTTGTTGCCGCTGCACAGGCGTGCGCAATTTTTAAAGCATGTCATGTTTGGTATCTATGTACTCGGCATAAGATCATATTTTAAATTTTACCAAACAAATTGGAATTATATAGTGTATTTGAGCAATAAATTTTAAAAAATGTATTTTTCCGCAGAAATTGCGTTTGGAAAATCTGTGCGCAAATACCGTGTGACGAAAAATTTGCAACATCCACCATTTTATTCTATAGGGCCTCTGCTTTAAATAAATATATAATGTTTGGGGGTTCAAAGTAATTTTCTAGTAAAAAAAAAAATATTTTTTTCATGTAAACAAAAAGTCACAGAAAAGGCTTGGTTTTCAAGTGGTTAGAAGAGTGGGTGATGTGTGGCTAAGATTGAGCATAAAATGCCGGGACAGTTCAAACACCCCCCAAATTACACCAAATTACACCATTAGAAAACCTGAGAGTGTTGATTGGTTTTTGCGGTCCTGTACACAGCTAGGCTCCCAAAAAGTCTCACACATGGGGTATCCCTGTACTCAGGGGAAGCAGTAGAATGTATTTTGGGGTGTGATTCCACATATACCCATGGCATGTGTGAGCAATTTATCATTTAGTGACAACTTTGTGTTAAAAAAAAAAATAAAAAAGTAATATTCCCGAAACTTGTGGCAAAATATAAAATATTCCATGGACTCACCATGCCTCTCAGCAAATAGCATGGGGTGTCTACTTTCCAAAATTAGGTAATTGGGGGGGGGGGGGGGGGGTTGTGCTATCTTGAAATTTCAGGGCCTCTGAAACTGTGATGGGTAGTGAGGAGTAAAATAAAAAATTTAAGCTTTCAGCTTTCAGCGCTGTCGCACTTTGAATGACATATGCGCGGTCATGCAACACTGTACTCAAATGACATTTTTATAATTTTTTTCAAATAAATAGAGCTTTCTTTTGGTGGTATTTAATCACTACTGGGGCTGTTATTTTTTGCTGAACAAACAAAACAAGACCGAACATTTTGAAAAAAACAAAAAACATTTTTTATAGTTTGTTATAAAATTTTGCAAACAGGTAATTTTTCTCCTTCATTGATGTGCGCTGATGAGGCGGCACTGATGGGCCCTGATAGGCACTGGTAGGCTGCACTGATGGGCACTGATAGGCTGCACTGTTGGGCACTGATAGGCTGCACTGATGGGCACTGATAGGCGACGCTGATGGGCACTGATAGGCGACACTGATGGGCACTGATAAGGCGGTACTGATGGGCACTGATAAGGCAGCACTGATGGGCAATGATGGGTGGCATTGAAGGGCACTGGTAGGTGGAACTAAAGGGCACTAATAGGCAGCACTCATGGACACTGATTGGCACTAATGGGTGGCACTGATGGGCAATGATAGCCACTGATGGGGGACACATGATGGGGCACTGATAGGTGGCACTGGTGAGCATTGATAGGTGACACTGGTAAGTGCTGTTGGTGGGCACTGGTAGGTGGCACTAGTGGGCACTGGCAGATAGCACTGGTGAGCACTGGTGGGTGACACTGGTGGGCACTTGTGGCCACTGGT
Source organism: Pelophylax lessonae (assembly GCF_965119305.1). Taxonomy (NCBI): domain Eukaryota; kingdom Metazoa; phylum Chordata; class Amphibia; order Anura; family Ranidae; genus Pelophylax; species Pelophylax lessonae. The sequence continues at coordinate 162,717,940 of NC_138776.1, read as the reverse complement.
AGGTGGCACTGGGGGCACAAATAACCCCTCTCCTCTTTGGGACCGATGTCCCTATGATAGCAGCCGGAGATCGTTGTTTTTTTCTCCTCACACTGATAGAGTGAGGAGAAAAAAACAGCTGATCGCCGGCTGCTGTTTACTTTACATGATCAGCTGTCAATGGCTGACAGCTGATCATGTGGTAAGGGATCGCCCCCGATCTCCGCTCTGTGATCAAGTAAGTATCATGGATCATCATCGCAAAGCAAGCCGAGTGCACTCCGCAGGGAGTGCGCAGGCCGCTCATTGCTGAGAGGACGTCAATGTACGCCCTCCCGGCAATTCAGGTCCACGCTGTAGCCGTCATTAGGATATAGCACAGACGTCAAGTAGTTAAGTAAAGGACTGAGTAAGGCTCCTTTCTCACTTGTGCGACTTGGGATCTAACTTGTAAGACCCCAATTCACATGTGAAATTTTTTTCTATGAGAGCTGTTCCTACTGACACTACAGAAGTCATTGCGAAAAGTATCCTGCACTACTTTGGTCTGACTTTTCATACAACGTTGGTCCAGAGAATGTAAAGTCAGATCAAAGTAGCACCAAAAGTTGCATCAAAGTTACACTCCAAAGTCGCACTGGAAATCTTTTTCCAGTTCATTTTATGATGCCCTAATATAAAAGGAGCCTAAAGGAGATAAAAATTAGGAGATGTGTTAAAACAACTTAGGCAGGCCATACACAGTTTGAACTGTGTATGGGCAGCCTGAATGTACCAAGTTAATCGATCAATTAACTTGGATACAACCAGCATGTCGGGAGAAGACATTGGCCCAGCAGGATGGATTCCAGCATCAACACTGTCTGTATTGATGGGGGGGTTTCAAGCTAATTTCTGAAACCCGTGGTTGCAGAAAAGAAATTTGCTCCGTATATGGCCAGCCTTATGTCCTGTACCAACCATTTTAAAGTTGTGCAGATAACTTACATTTAATTGTTGACAGTGATGTGAATGTGTTGGTAAGAGTCATGTTTAGACATACCTATTAACCACTTTACGACTGCCCGCCGCAGATGTACTGCGGCAGGCAGCCGCTCCAAGGCAAATCGGCGTACATGTACAGTGCTCGCTCTCAGGAGGCAAAGGGGCGAGCGTGCTCCCACCCCCGATCATCAGCGGGAAAGCCGATGCAGCGGACAGGTGGTTCTGATTGCCGCTTGACGCCCGCGATCGTTCCCCGCTGAGAGAGAAGAGTTGTAAACACAGCTGACCGTTCTTCTTCCTGAAATGATGATAGAGCCCATGTGATCCTTCTATATAGGATCCCATGTCTCTATGGTCATTTCAGGAGCCACGCCCCCCCCCCCCCCCCCACCACCACAGTTAGAATCACTCCCCTAGGCTCATATTTAAACCCTTGATCATCCATAATGTTAACCACATTCCCTGCCAATGTCATTATTACAGTAACAGTGCATATTTTTAGCACTGATTACTGTAGTAATGTCACTGGTACCCCCAAAAGTGTCAAAAATGTCAGTTAGGGGTCCAATCTGTCCGCCGCAATGTCGCAGTCCCGCAAAAAAAACACAGATTGCCGCCATTACTAGTAAAAAAACAATAAAAATGACATAAATCTTTCCGTAGTTAGTAGACGCGATAACTTTTGCGCAAACCAATCGAAATACGCTTATTGCAATTTTTTTAACAAAAATATGTAGCAGAAAACAAAATTGGCCTAAAATGTTAAAATATTTTGATTTTTTAATTTTTTTTTGAGAATGTTATATAGCAGAATGTGGAAAATATTGGTTTTGTTTTTTAAAATTGTCGCTCTTTTTTAGTTTATAGCGCAAAAAATAAAAATCCCACAGGTGATATCAAATACCACCAAAGGAAAGCTCTATTTGTGGGGGGGGGGGGGGGAACATAAATTTTATTTTGGTACAGCATCGCACGACCGCGCAATTGTCCATTAAAGTAACGCAGTGCCGAATCGCAAAATAGGGCCTGGTCAGGCCTGGGCAAATCCGTCCGGTCTTAACCACTTGCCGACTGCCTAACGCCGATCTACGTCGGCAGTCAGCCCCTCACAGGCAAAGTGACGTAGGGCTACGTCACTAGCTTGTGAGGGTCTAGGGAGCGAGCGCGCGCCCCCCGGAGGCGCGCTCCCGCTCCCGCGTGGTCACGGACCCCCCCCGCGCGTGTGACCGGCGGACCCGATGTCCGCCGGTCACTCGGCGATCGGCGGGGGAGAGGGAGAATGTCAGGCAGCTTGTGTAAACAAGCCACCTGTCATTCTCCTTGCTGTTAGGATACTGATCACTCGGATCTAGTATGTAGATCCGTTGATCAGTGTCCATACAGCTCAAGCCCCAGCCAATCACAGTAGAAAGCACGCCCCTAGGGATACACACAGCCCCTCCCTCCCAAATAAAGTTAACCCCTTCACTACCAGTGTATTTTTACAGTAACAGTGCATATATATAGCACTGATTACTGTAGAAATGTCACTGGTAACCCCAAAAGTGTCAAAAATGTCAGTCAAGGGTCCGATCTGTCCGCCCCAATGTCGCAGTACCGCAAAAAAAATCGCAGATCGCCGCCATTACACGTTAAAAAAAAAAACAACAAAAATGACAGAAATCTTTCCCTTTGTTAGTAAACGCGATAACTTTTGCGCAAACCAATCAAAATACGCTTTTTGCGATTTTTTTTACCAAACATAGGTAGCATAAAACAAATTGGCCGAAAAAGTAAAAAAATTTTGATTTTTAAATTTTTTTTTTGGGGAATTTCATATAAAAAAATGTGAAAAATATTGCTATTTTTGCAAAATTGACGCTCTTTTTTTGTTTATAGCGCGTGATCAAAAAATCGCACAGGTGATCAAATACCACCAAAAGAAAGCTCTGTTTGTGGGAAAAAAAGGACGCCAAATTCGTTTAGGTACAGCGTCGCACAACCGCGCAATTGTCCGTTAAAGTCACGCAGTGCCGAATCGCAAAATACCCCCTGGTCGGAATGGGGGTAAAATCTTCCGGGGCTTAAGTGGTTAAAGTGGTTAAAATAATCCAATTTGCTGATAGCAACGATTTTTGCATTGAACAGATTATTTCATGAAATAAATGATGAGATATCCTCCAGTAAGCACTAACATTGCTGAATGCAGAGAGACTCACCTTGGATGAAAATAGCCTAAAACTAGGTTACAATGCTGTTAGCATTTGTATAAAACTGCCACGGACACTTTGCTCCTGGGCAAGTTTTTCAGTGCACTTCACATATGATTCATGTTTGTCATTACTTTGGCACTGGAAATATTAATATAATACAGTTTTTGTACCTGTAACAGTACACGTAGAATGAAAACGACGTTGTTAAGTTTGGATTGAATTAAAACTGCTGCATGTGCAATCAACATCCACAACACTGGCAATGATATACTGTTATAAAATGAATTTCCAGCACAAACTAGAACAATTCATTTCAAGATTTTAAACAAATCTGCTTTTGACAAAATGGATTAAAGCCCATATTTAGGCAAACCATATTTTTAACCTTAACCCTTCCCCTACCCTGCAAGATAACTCCTGCCTTTTTTTATTTAACTTACCTTGATTTTGTCGCTGTAAAATCTGCTTTAAAGGCCAGGTGACATCACCACCCAGCTTTTCTTGGTTTAACCACTTGCCGACCGGCTGCCATGTATTTACTGCGGCAGTGTGGTTCTATTGCGTGAAGCGACATACCTGTACGTCATTTCATTCAATAACCACTAGATGGCGTGATTGGCTAGCGTTGATGTCCTGTGGATCATCCCTGGGAGAGGCGCAAAGATGGTCTGCCTATGTAAACAAGGCAGACTGCCGTTCTGCAAAGGGGACAAGATGGAGATCATGTGTTCATGCTAAGCAAAAACCCGGATCTCTGTCTTCCCCTAATCAATGCAATCACCCACAGTTAGTAACCACCCCCTAGGGACACATTTAAATACTTATTTGGCCCCATTCACACAGCTGATTTCTTCCATGTGCTGTGTTCGGTGACTGTACGTGATTTCTTTCGCAGCAGGAGCCAATCAGCGGGTCCGGCGGACGCAATGTCCGCTGGGACCCATCCCATCATTCACAGGAGAGTTACAAAGTACAAAGTTTCAAAGATTTATAACGCCATCTCTGATGAAACGCGTTGGATCACAGCGTGATGACGTCACCCTCTAGTACCAGGAAGTGCGGGCGGTAAGCCTTCCGGCCAGCGGCTCCTGCTCTCTTATCATTTGGGTATTATTATTGGCTTTTACATGTGAGTGTAACCCTTTTTTATTTAATAAATTGCTTTTGGGTTTTATGCTATGGCATTCTCCCTTCTTTCCATATGAATGCGGAGGTTATATACCCATGAATGCCATATATGTGGAGAGTCTGTTGGGCTTTTTCTGAATCTCCAATCAACATATACTGTCCATGATTTGAGTGATTCCCCTATTGAGGTTTGGTAAGGTTCCACTCTTACCGGGTGCAGGTGCCATTGGTGTGTACTCCCTCTTCCCTCTACTATCCATTGGATGAGGATCCTCACTGTGTGCCTTTTTTGATGCACTATTTGATGTTTATATGCACATTTCTTTTTACCTCTGGTAAGAAGTATTTACTCCTATTTCTCTTCTTTATCACTGAGGAGTCTCATATTCATATAATTTAATTTCACTTTGGAGTGGTTGGGTTACCATCCTAGAGCAATATTTTTTCCATATTTGGTTTTATGCTATGGCGTTCCTTTCTTTTCCATTTGAGTGATTTCGGACGTCATATCACCTTGCCCATATCTGGATTGGATTCTGCTTTTCTTGATCGAATAAGGAATATTGAGCTATATGTCATTTATTTTCTCACTTCTGGTAAGCAGATCATCTATCAGATGTGGATTCCTGTGTGCCATTATTTCAACCGGTGTTGTACTTAAAATTTATGAACATTTTTTTGGACTTTCATTTATAATTTTTTATCATTTGGTCCTTTTTCACTTATTTAGCGGGACTTTTGTTTTGTATTCAAAGATTGTGTGTCTACACAATTTAGTGATAAAAATCTGCCAAACGCTACCTTACAGTCTCTCGCCCATAGCTTCCTGAGTTCATTCTAGGCTGCTCAGGCAAAACAGTTGTCTATGTTTCGTACCCAAATCGGTGCCAAACTTGACCAATAGCCTTCAGCCTCTCCTCTCCCTGTTGATACAAATTGGATTCTCCATATACTGTGCCTACATGTTTTATGATCTCTTGTCATTATTCATCAATTACACAACCAAAATTATTTTTATTATCCCTTGTTAGTTTCTTACCTTGTTGTATTCTGTATTTTGTAATATAAACTTTCTTTAATAAAAAGTTTGAAACGAAAAATCTGTGGCAAAGTGTTGGTGGGAGCAAAGGGTGATGATAAGTGTCTGTGATATCAGTTCTATGTTCTAGAGACAGCATTGCAAATAACTTTTGCCATACAGGTAGTATACATAGAAAACCATAAATGGACTACAGTAGAGTTGAACGCTTTGCAATTGTAGAAATGTTTAAGGACAAGTTAATTGTACAGCTGTACAAGCAAAAAAAAAAAAATAAAAAAAGCAAATGACCCAACTATATTGGTACTTATTCATGCAGCCCCAGCTATTTTCCCTCAAAAATGCTGCCGAATAACTGCTGTAGCTGCAGCCTTTTCTGTTGAGATGCCAATCACTGCAGCCAGGTATCTGTCCTGCGGGACCAATCCCAACAGCACCTCCTAATCTCTATGCCACTTAAGGAAAAAGATCCTTAATCAAAACCTGACAGGTGTTCTAACCCACCTCCACTCTATCCAAAACGGAAAAAAAAGTGTTTTTCCTTTAGTTTTACTTAACCCTTTTAGTGCCAGTGCCTCCCAGCCCTTTAAGAGGTGTATGACAGGACGCGGCTTAACCACTTCTGGACCAGAAGGATTTACCCCCTTAATGACCAGGCCACTTTTTCGATACGGAACTGCGTTACTTTAACTGACTATTGCGCGGTCGTGCGACACTGTACCAATATAAAATTTATGACCTTTTTTTCCCACAAAAGAGCTTTCTTTTAGTGGCATTTGATAATTTCTGCGGTTTTTATTTTTTGCGCTATAAACAAAAAAGTGTGACAATTTTGAAAAAATAAAAAATTTCTTTTACTTTCTGCTAAAAAATGCCAATAAACAAATTTGAAAAATCTAATTTTTTCATCAATTTAGGTAAATATGTATTCTGTTACTTTTTTTTGGTAAAATAAAAAATCCCAATAAGTGTATATTGATTGGTTTGCGCAAAACTTATAGCGTTTACAATGATGCAATCATTTTAGGGAATTTTTTTTTTTGACTAGTAATTGCGGAGATCAGTGATTTTTTTTTTTTTGTGGGACTGCCACATTGCGGGAGAGAAATCAGACATCTGACACTTTGACACCTTTTGGGGACCAGTGACACTAATACAGTGATCAGTGCTAAAAAAAAGGAACTGTCACTGCACGAATGACACTGGCAGGGAAGGGGTTAACATCAAGGGTGATCAAAGAGTTAAGAGTGCTTCTAGGGAGTGCTTTCTAACTGCGTGGGGGATAGCTTAACTGGAGGAAGACCTAGCAAGAACACAAGATCTCCATCCTCCTCTCTGACAAAACCGCGGTCTGCCTTGTTTTCATAGGCAGACCACCATTCTGCCTTTCCTGTGAATGATGGGATGGGTCCACTGCTGATTGGATCCTGCTGCGCAAGAAATCACGTACAGTCACCCAACATTTGTGGATCTCTGTGCTGGCAGAACACGGCCCTGTACAGCACACGGAAGTAATCAGCTGTGTGACTGGGGCCAAATAAGTATTTTATCTGTGTGTTTAGCTGTTAAATCTTACTGTTAAAGCGGACCTCCAGGCAGATATAAAATGCACAAACTAATGTGACCCTATATCCATGAAATGTACTTTATTCAAGAAGTATAAGCACCTGAATTTAACTTGCTTTCAGCATCTTGCAATCTATTGCTCAGCAGAGCTCAGACTAAGAGAGGAGAAGCAGCAGGAGGAGCCAATCAGGTCTGCTGCTGGACTCAATGGCTAACAAGGAATAAGCTGATAGGAGGAGAAAGTAGAGTGACAGGTTGTCACTTAAATCTGCTGCTTCCTCTTTCACTATTTTGTTACAGGCCGGAAAACTGTATTTGTTACCAATATTGTGCAATAGAGAAAAATCAGAACTCCTGCTCTGCCAGACAGGACCGTGCTGTGTGTTAGAGCTGTATAAATCTCTGAGCTGAATGGACAAAATTAGAAATCCTTTGTAGAATTAAACCGCTTCCAGAAATGTATTCCATCTGTGTATTTAGCTGTTTGCAATTACTGACAAGCCCCAGATCTTTTAAACAGATAATTCATAGGTTGGCTCATTTTTTAATGGTGAGTGCCCAAGTCCTGCCAGGGCAATGGGGCAGGATTTGTTGAAAGGCCAAATGGGCTCTGGCATTGAGAGGCTGAAATATAGGTGGTGGCATAGTAGCCAATTCATTTCCTATGTACAGGAAGTGATTGGAGCAAGTCATTGCATGCTGAAAATGCTATTTTACACTATATAGTTATCCTTATATAAAAATTAAAGCTGGGCATTTTTTTAAATAACTTGGAACTGAATTTACGGCAAACAGCATTATTCTAGTTTGAAACGATTTATGTTGAAGCAAATTTGAAAGCCTTTTCCATCCAATTGTCTGTTTATGTGGCCAGAACACTTCTATCTTTTATCTCTATTTCTAAAACACACATAAAGGGTTTAGTAGTTTGACTTATCAATTAGTGAAATGGTTTTATGAGTTTTTGTAAGTACTGTACTAGGAGATGATACCGGTAATCTGTAAACTCCATAATATTTCTCATAGTAAATGGTATAAATGCCTTTCCGAGAAATGTCATGAACTGTTTCATGTTTTATGCACTTGTCAGCTGTTAATGATTTTAAATGTAATTTTTTTAGCCTTAAAGATGCATTTTGCTTTAAGTTTTCATGTGATTATTTTTCCCCCAATTAAATCCAAGTGACCCATCTCAGCTAAATTCCTACAATTACATTTTGGTAAGGTTAATTGTGCATTTAAAAGCTGCATTTGAGGCAAGCATTTGATGTTGTGCCCAAAGATTAGTGAATTCATTCTGCAAATTTCATATTCAGCCTGGAGCAGATCAAATTGTTCCAGGCATGGGTTTACAACCTTTTGAGGTCCCTTTGTGTCAATTTGCATTAGGCAGCTCCTGCACTGGTGGATAGAGGGAGATTAATGCCCCGTACACACGTGCAGATTATCTGAAGACTTTTGTCTTCAGATTTACCTTTTCTATGTAGTGCAAGGGCCTGCCGGATTGCATACAAATTGAAAGTGTTTAGGTTTGACCTCATATTATATGGTTTTGTTAAGTCTGCAGACAAAAGTCTTCAGATAATCTGCACGTGTGTACGGGGCATTAGTCTGTGGGCAAAATAGTATTGGGTCGTGGACAAATAGTAAATGTTGAGCTGGTAGCCCTGAGTGGAGATACTCCACCATTCAGGCCTCAGTTGGAGCTTGACCTGCAATAAGTGAAAAGCTGGGCTATATACAGCTATTTATTTCTAAATCAGTATGATAGCGAGGAACGCATTCCTCATCTGCTTCACCTAATTTTATGATAATATGTATATATATATATATATACACACATATATGTATGTGTGTGAAATATAAATGTCTTTAAATGACTTAACTCAGAGTAGTTTCCACATCCTAGTTCAAGTATGTACACTACAAGACTTTAAACGTACTTCAAAGATCTCAATACATTTAGTTATAACGTTTTTTGAACTTAGGTTTTACTAAAGCACTTACAAAGCACAGGCCCTCAAGCTCAATTACCTGGCTCATATATCCACCAACATACATATATGTATATATATATTACTTGGCTCATATATCCACCAACACACACACACACACACATATATATATATATATATATATATATATATATATATATATATATATATATATATACTGTATATATATATATATATATATATATATATATATATTTATATATATATATATATATACAGTATATATATATATATATGTATCTATACTGTATATAATACAATCAAAACATCTCCCGGCTCAGATTTCAACATCACTGTATTACAGATATTTTATCCTATATTTGCATGGTACAGAATGTAACAAGTTCATAAATCTCCAGTAGAGCTGGGCGAACATCCGAATTGACAAGGTGTTCGGCCCGCTGAACAACCACAATGCACTGCGCTTCTGCACAGTGCATTGAAAGCCCTGATTGGCTGTAGCAAAGAAAGCTTTGCCCAATCAGTGCGCATAGCACTGTCAGAGCCATGATTGAACACTGTTATGATGACTTTGATGTTTTGATGACGACTATGATGTTATGATGATAATCATGTCTCATTGCTCTCCATCCTACACTATAAAAGTATTATTCCCATAGCAGCCATTTGCAGTGTGATATTGGCGTGGAGAGAGATAAAACAGGGCTCTGTTCAGTGCTACTAGCGAGTTAATGTGCTATAGTGGGATTTTATGATTCTATTATGAGTGTAAAGTATACATTTAGTGTGAAACTAGTGATAGTGCAGCGTGAATGTAATGTGACCATTTATTTTTCTTAAGTGTCATTTTATTTTGTCAGGGCAGGTTTCCTATAATATATTTCAGTGCGTTAGGGCACGTTTTCCGCAGTACATTGCAGTGCGTTAGTGCACGTTTATTGCAGTATATTTTAGTGCATTATTGAACATTTACCGCGGTATATTGCAGTGGGTTAGTGCACGTTTAATGCAGTATATTTTAGTGCATTGGTGCACATTTATCACAGTATATTGCAGTGCATTAATGCACATTTAATGCACTATATTTCAATGCATTATTGCACATTTACCGTAGTATATTGCAGTGCATGTTTAACGCAGTATATTGTAGTGCATTAGTGCATGTTCACCGTAGTATATTGCAGGGCATTAGCTTGCATTTACCGCAGTATAGTTCAGTGCGTTATTGCACATTTACTGCAGTATATTGCAGTGGGTTAGTGCACATTTAACACAGTATTTTTTAGAGCGCATTGGTGCACATTTATCGCAGTATATGTCAGTGTGTTGGTGCGCGTTTAACACAGTATATTGCAGTGCGTTGGTGCATGTGTAACGCGTTATATTGCAGAGCATAAGTGCGCGTTTAACGCAGTATATGTCAGTGCGTTGGTGCATATTTATAGAAGTATATTGCAATGCAGTATATTTCAGTGCATTAGTGCAAGTTTAATGCAGTATATTTCAGAGCAGTATATTTCAGTGCGTTGGTGCAGTATATTGGAGTGTGTCTGTGCAGTGAGTACTCAAGTGCACCAAACACCATTTTCCATTGATTAAAGTGCATCCACCTACACAAATTCCCATCTTTGTTACATTTTGGTAACAAGCACCCCCCCCCCTACTGTCTGGGAGGCCAACAGGGAGTGGCAGATTTTCCCAAGGCACTGTGAGGGAGCCAGCAGCATATGTGTCCACAGGCACGGCATCATTTCTTCTGTTTAGTTATGTTGCCTGTGCTATCCATCCACAGCACGCAGAGGGGGCAGTGGACTGGCTTAGTAAACCATCCTCATCCTCCATCACTCAAGCAGAGTGGCTTATTCTGCCCTCATGTACACAACTACTACTGCCATAGCCCCAGTATCAGGCATGCAGGAGTTAATTGACTTATTTGAACACAGCCTCAGCCACTTGCTCCTTGACAATGCACAGCCATTACTTGATTCAGATCTTGGTTCTGAGGTTGAGGAAGGTAGGAACATGAGCCTACAGAGAGGGGAGAACACTGGTAAACAACAAATTGGCAGTCATGTTCCCCCAGCCACAGCTTATTGCCAAGTCCAGCCACGGTGTATTGCCAAGTTGTCTCCAGTGATGATGAGGATGAGGTCACTGACGCGACTTGGGTGCCGGATAGAGCAGAGGAGGAAAGTGAGGGTGAGGCACAACCCTAACAAGGCAGCCATCATGGAAGAGTAGAGAGCAGCTACCCTATTCCACCAGATTGTGGAGCTGTTATCCCTTGCCTAATGAGACGATCAAACCCCCCCCCCCCCTCCCCCTTGCACCAGAACACCAAGGACAGGGGAAAAGTTTGTTAGAACATGGAAACTCCATTAAAGTCTATAGGACTCAAACATGAAAAAGCAACAGTCCTCATTTTAAAGGCTTAAATGCAAGCTATTGCCCATAAAAGGTGTATGGGGGTCCTGGTATTGCCCTGGGGGACATGTACCAATGCAAACATTTTTTTAAAAAAACAATTGTTTTTACAGGAGCATTGGTTTTAATGATACTTAAAGTGAAACAATAAAAATGAAAAATTCCTTTAAATATCATGCCTGGGGGGTCCCTTTAATGTGCCTGTAAAGTGGCGCATTTCTAAAGGAAAAAATGTAATTTAAACTTTCTCCCGGCTGTAATGTATTATTGGCTCCCGGCAATGTATTGTATTGTCGGCTCCTTGCCTAGACCAATTTTCAGTAGTGATGAGCCGAACACCCCCGGTTTGGTTCACACCAGAACACCGCGCTGTAATGTATTGTCGGCTCCGGGCAATACAGATAAAAAAAAACATGAAAAAAATGGTAGGGTACCCCTCAGTCTCTTCGGGTCTGGTATGCATTTGGATCTGGTATGCCAATTTTAGAAAAAAAAACAAACACACAGGCGCAAGGCGTTGGAACTAGCCCTGCTGTTAAAAATTCCATACAAAATTTAAATTGCATGTACTTGTCATACAGGTGCAGAAAAATTGGGCCTTGGGTGTTGATGGTGCCTGAACACCGCAACCCCTCGCAGTTACTCTTGCTGGGCGCAGGAAGAGGCCCTGTTGTTAAAAGTTCCATACAAAATTGAAATTGCATGTACTTGTCATACAGGTGCAGAAAAATTGGTCTTTGGGTGTTGATGGTGCCTGAACACCGCAACCCCTCACAGTTTCTCTTGCTGGGCGCAGGAAGAGGCCCTGCTGTTAAAAATTCCAAACAACATTGAAATCACATGTACTTTACATACAGGTGCAGAAAAATTGGGCCTTGGGTGTTGGTGGTGCCTGAACACCGCAACCCCTCGCAGTTATTCTTGCTGGGTGCAGGAATAAGCCCTGCTGTTAAAAATTCCATACATAGTTCAAATTGCATGTTCTTGTCATACAGATGCAGAAAAATTGGGCCTTGGTTGGTGGTGGTGCCTGAACACCGTAACCCTTTGCAGTTACTCTTGCTGGGTGCAGGAATAGGCCCTGCTGTTAAAAATTAGATTTGAAATTGCATGTACTTGTAAAACAGGTGCAGAAAAATTGGGCCTTGATTGTTGGTGGTGGCTGAACACCGTAATCCTTTGCAGTTACTCTTGCTGGGCGCAGGAACGAGCCCTGCTGTTAAAAATTCGATTTGAAATTGCATGTACTTGTCATACAAGTGCAGAAAAATTGGACCCTGGGTGTTGGTGGTCCCTGAACAGTGCAACCCCTCCTAGTTACTCTTGCTGGGCGCAGGAACGGGCCTTGCTATAAAAAATTTAAATTGCATGCACCTGTCATACAAGTGCAGAAAAATTTGACCTTGGGTGTTGGTGGTGCCCTAAACCAAAAGCATTGTTGGAAGCTAGCATAATTAGGATTGAGGTATAGGAATAGGCAGCATATGCAGTCTTCAAGGGATGGCAGACCCCTCGCAAATTCAATCAGTTACATCAGCATCAGGGGCTTGATAGCTGCTGTTGCCAAGCTAGCATTTAGACGCTGAGCATGTGGATGGCTAGGACAGTATTTTTTTTTTTTTTATGGTTCAGCAACTGGGGTAGGGAAATTTTCCTGCTGGTGAAATCAACAGGTGGTGTACTGCTAGCAGATTGGGTTCAAGTATCTGTGGCACTCATTGCTATACCATCATCCCTCTCAATGCAGGTTTTTGAGAAGACATGAGGTATAGTAGGGGTAGCCATCTCAGATATGGAGCAAGGTGAAGTATGCTTTTTTTATGATGCTGGTCTTTCAGGTGCTGTTGCCAAGGTACTGCATGGCAGGTCGTCATATGTCTTGTCAAGCATGTGGTGCCCAAGCGGCTGGTGTTCTGGCCATGCTTGATTCGCTTCAGACAGAGATTGCAAACAGCAACGCTGCGGTCTACTGCACATGTGTTGAAAAAAGCCCACACCAATGAACTTTTGAAAGTCAGCATGGAGTTAGCAGCACCTGTGGAGCTCTGTGGTGTGATGCAATAGGGTGGCTGTCCTTAAGGCAGACTCTGGAGCATATCCAGCCTCCTTGGAGTTGTGCCTCCTCCTCCTTCCCACTTTCCTCCTCTATTCTCTCAGGCACCCAAGTACAGTCAGTGACCTCATCATCCCCTCCCTCCTCGCCACTAGAGCAAACTTGGCAGTATGCAGTATGCTGCAGCTGGGGGAAAATGACTGAGAGTTTCTTGTCCGTCATTATCACCCCCTCTCTCTAGGCTCAGGTTATTCCCTTCCTCAACCTGGGAACCAACATCGGAGCATTAAAATTGCTGCGCATTTTCCAGCATCATGTAACTGACACTATGATCAAATAATTCAGGTGACTCCTCCCTGCATGATGGTGAGGCTACGAAAGGAGTAGCTGTAGACAAGGAGACTGTGGAATGGGCAGCTTTGGCAGCTGCGATGGAAGGCAAACTAAGACGGCTTAGTTATCCACTCCACCAACTCTTCTGCATGTTGTAGCTCAATAACACGGCCAGCACCGGAAAAAAAGGACAAGCATGCCCTGCCAGCAGAGGATGCGCCATGTCCATGGCCACCACTTTTCACTGTGGACACAGAGGCTGCTTGCCCTCTTTTAGTGGCATATGAGCATCTGCCTCTCCTTGTTTGCCTTTCGGACATGATGTGGATTTTGGGGGGGGTTTATAACTGTTTATTATAGAATGTGGGATGTAAATATGATGCTTAGGTGCACTAATTTTGTGCTGGGTGCACTATAAACTGTTTTATTATTGTGTTTTATTTTCTGGGGGGGGAGGGGGGGTTTATAACTTTTTAGTATAGAGTGTGGAAAAGGAATATGGTGCTTGGGTGCAATATTTTTGTGCTTGGTGCACTATAAACCATTTTATTATATTTTTTTTACCAATAAAGAAACAATTAATAAAGCCAAACAAAAAAGAAAACCCTTGCTGAGGCAGAAGGAATAGCGTCTGAGATGCACAAGGGGGCAGCGATTATGCACTACACTGCACTGCTTGATCTATATCCTGCAATAACTGATAAATATATATACTCAAATATCTGAGATATCCTGCAATAGCTGGAAAAAAAAAATATATATATATACTACACTGGCTGATCTATTACTAGATACAACGCACAATCCACAAACTACCTGCCTAATCTAACTCCTATCTTGCCTAACACACTCTACATGGCTGCTTTGTAAGCAGCAGCTTTATATAGTATGGGGCATGGACTTAGCCCCTGAACCATGATTGCCTAAAGGCATCCTGCATTTGGCCAGTCACGGTTCTGACTGGACATTGTCCTGTGATTGGCCAAAGCATACAAGTCATGTGCATGCTTTGGCCAATCATCAGACCTTTAGTAATTTTATCAATGCACCAGCGCAGTGCATTATGGGGCACTCGTCGGCGGGCAAACTTCCCGCCGAGCGCCCCATTTGTTTGTGTGTTCAGCGAACGCACATATTCTCGATGTTTGAGTGGAACTTACGTTCGACTTGAACTCGAAGCTCATCCTTACTCCTGACCCACTTCTTACAGCTTCCACAAACACTTCCCACAGGACCTTTCCCACATGTGCAGCTGATAGCACTGTTGCAATTTGCAAACGTTGCCTTAAGTAGATCAAGCGGGGCAAAAACGTTAGAGATTTGGGTACCACATGCTTGACAAGGCATTTAACCTCCCACCACTCAGCCTGTTGGCAAGAGCACCTGAAAGCCTAACAAAAGGGAAGCAATTCTGCTCCTCCTCCTCAACTTTCTGGTATACCCCCCGCTATACCACATGACCTCTCAGCAGCCTCCACTGATAGAGATGATGGTATATCGAAGGTTGTCACAGGTCCTTGCAGCACGTCTGCCAGTAGCACACAACCAGCTGTAGACTATAGCAGCTATCATCCACGTGCTCAGCATCTAAATTCAAGCTTGTCAAAGCTGCTGGCTTTACAACTCCTGCCTTTCCATTTGGTGGATTCTGCCGACTTCTGTGAATTTGCGTGGTCCAGAAAGAATGATCAGAGACGCTATATTTCGTTCACAGCACACTGGGTAACTCTGCTTGCAACTCAGAAGGATGCAGGACAGGGTTTAGTGCTGAAGCTTGTTGTGCAACTACATCTCCATACAGCTAGTGATGATGATGCGAGATTTGTCAGCTCCACCCTCTCCTCCTCCTCCATGCCCTCATCTGCTGAATTGTCCTATGAGCCACCAGTACCCCCTAAGCATTCAAGGGGCTATTCAATGAGTCAGGCTAAAAGGTGCAATGCAGTGCTTCAGCTGGTGTATCTAGGGAACAGGAGCCACACTAAGGCAGAGATTCTTGCAGCACAGCTTGGTACAAACCTCCTGTCTGCCCATAAGCAGGTAAAGTTGACACATGGGACATGCCTGGCACATGTCCTCAATTTGGTGGTGCAGCATTTCTTAAAAAGGGAAAAGGGTTGGAAGATCTTCTAAGCAGGCCAGAAAAGTCTGTAGCTATTTCAGGCGATCATACACAGCCAGTGCTCGGTTGGCTGAAGTTCAGCAGGAATTCCACCTGACCATAAACCGTCTGATTTGTGACATGCCCACCAGGAAGAACTCAACTTTGGCAATGTTGCAGCGGCTGCACATGCAGCAGAGGGATGTCAACGAGTACCTGTGTAAGTATGGCACAACGACAGGCTGGGGCCGGCTCAGGTGTTTTTCCCTACGCCAATGGCTGTTGATAAAGAATGCATGCACTGTACTGTCACCATTTGAGGATGTGACGAGGACTGTGAGCCGTGACAATGCATGCATGCAAACGTTCTGCCAATAATCGAACCGGGGGTCATTCTTCCCATCTTCAGTATTGATACAGAATTTAGCACCAGTTGGTGAGTGAAAAACAGTTTTATACATTTTGACAAAGCACATTTGACTTCCTGAGGAGTATTCGGGTGGGTGGGTGTATATGTTGGGCAATAAAAATAATATCACAAAACCTAGGTATCACCATAAATGCTTAAGCATTCCCAGGCAGGAAACCAGAAGGACACTGGAAAAACCATAAGAAAGAGCCTAGCATGCGGGCAGCGTGATTATACACTTATTGTGAGAATTTAAGGTAGAGTGGAACAGAACATGGACACTCCCATTATCTATTCCAGTCGAGGTCCTACTGACAATGTCTTTTAAAGAACTGTAATATACTCCTATAGGTTTGGTGTAATAAATAATATTTTGTTAAATGTTGGGTAAAATGGCAAGCAATCCCAATAGGTCAGAAACAATGAACATCCCCTACTGTCTGCCCCATGGGTCTTCTAATGCAAGCGGTAGTAAAAGATTCCACATGTGATTAATGCCCTGGTTACAGGGAGGTTTTTTTTATGCATTTGTAAATACATGATGAAAGTACATACAGAAATGTCCCTAACTCAAAACAATCTGAGTACTTAACTATGGGACAAATAGAGAAATGCACAAACCAAAAGCAGGCTCAACTGAAGATTGCATAAGAGAAAAACACATTACCCGTCCCTGTGCAGATCCTGAAGATCAGTTCTCAAGCTGGGGAACCTTGTAATAAGGCCAGTGGTGAAACACACAAGATGAAGCGTGGCAGCTCTCCTAACACTCCATGAGATGTGAGGCAGAAAAACTGAGCAGGAAACAAAAAGACAGAGCGCACACCGCCCTAGTGTAACACCATTTATTAAAAGTATTTAAGCCATAAAAACAGGTACTCACAAACAATAATGATGTCATGCATGGAAATTTGTCCCCCAATCTGATGTCCTTAGCAACCCCATTCATGTCATGGTCTGGGTCCCGATCGGGGATCTCTCCTTTGTGTGGCCGCATTGCCTATTTCCCGGAGCGGCTGCGGCGTCCGGCTCTTGCAGAGTGTGCAGCGGCGGCTGGACCGTGCGCAGGCACACCATACACTGAGTCATCCTGAGTCATCCTGAGGCAGTAGACTCAGCCGGATGTGACGATCCGATCAGTGTAGGACGATCAGCTGAGCCGCTGGGGAGAGGAGGAGAGCGCTCTACATACATCAGATCGGGGGACAAATTTCCATGCATGACATCATTATTGTTTGTGAGTACCTGTTTTTATGGCTTAAATACTTTCAATAAATGGTGTTACACTAGGGCGGTGTGAGCTCTGGCTTTTGTTTCCTGCTCAACTGAAGATTGCACCTACCTCCTTAAAGGTACAGCAAAGCACCAGAATCCCAGACATGGCCTTTGCAGGGCAGCTAAAGATATCCAGTGTGCATCAAATGAGATTAGCACACACAGCTTTTTTTTATTTTCAACAAGTGTGGTAGACTGATAATGTAGGTTTATTTTGCCCAAGTTGGAGTTGGACTTTAATTCTTAAAATATTTAGCCTTATGATAGAAAGTAATTACATGCATTTCTGAACCACTCCTCTCCCTTTTAAATGATCTATAGTTTAAGGTATGTACTGTATCTATTTATTTGGCAGGAATGCCAGTACCCCAGCAATCCTGCAAAGCCTAGTTCTTTAGAGAAAGGCAAAAAGATACATTAATTGAAATGAGGGAAGGACAATGATAGGATGGCCCCAGGAAAGTTCCTGATGAACATTTCTTGTTTCCTTGACTATGAAACTGGGTACCATCCTGTTCAGGGCCTGGTCTAGGGGTGGGCAGGAGGGGCAGCTGCTCTGGACACTGTGGTATTATGTGAGGTGGGGGGCCCAACAAATAGATTGGGGGGGTAGGAAGAGTATTGTGCTAGGAGGCGAGATACGGGGGGAATTTGTGCTAGGAGGGGGACATTTAAAGTGAGGTAGGGAAGATGTGTACCATGATGGGAAATTTTAGAGGTAGAGGAATTGTGCTAGGTGTGAATTTTTTTTTTTGGGGGGGGGGGGGGGCATTTGAGCTTGGGGGAATTTGGTGGATGGAGGGGGGCAAAGATTTTTGCTGAGAGGGGGCATTTCAGCAGGGGGCAAATTTTTATTTGGAGGAGGGGGAATTTATGCTTAGGGGATAAACCTGCAGATTAGTGTTCAGTGCTTTTGGGGGAGGATTTTTGCTGAAACATAATGCTCATACATCTTGGGGAAGGTGCTCCAGTTGAACAGAAAAGGAGAAGAAGAGGGATAAAGAGCTACAACGGAGATCCTTCTCAGACTAGTATTCACATCCTTCTAAGAGTAGTATTTAGTTGTTTGTATATGAAAAGTATGACAAAAAGTGTAGTAAGCATATATTTACATTTATAAGGCTCCTAGCTACCTATGTTAGGGTCAAGCAACCTATTTTAGCAAATGTGGAGACTATGACAGGTGTGGTCAATTGTTGATAGTGTTTTAATCTGTCTTAATAATAAATACTAGCAGCGCTGAAGAATCTACTAGGTACACCTTTTCATTTACTGTTTGCCTCTGCTTACCATACATTAGTTCCATTTTGGTGCCTCATCATTTTTGCCTTTGTGTCATCAAGCCAGCTAAGTAATAGTGGAGACAAACAGTGAGGTTTGTTAATAAGCCTGGCCAATCTTATAACCTTATTTTTGTTACTCTGCTATTTATACTTTCACCAAAATCAAAGAATCATCTAAATGAACTTGAATTTCAATAGGTATTTTATTTAGAAACAATAGCAATGTAACTGTCTAAAAAACATGTAACTGCCTAAAACTGAGAGATTTAGTTGATACAAATACACTGTTATATTACAGAAAATCACTTTCAAAACTTAGATGATTCTTTTGATTTTGCCCAAAGGTCCATTTTTAACAAGCCTGTCAACAAATCTGATTTGCCATTGTAGAGGGTCACCCTTATTATTTGAGAGGTCTAGCTGCATATAGACCCTTTGTCAGTGTGCGAATGAGGTGCCTCCGGCTCTCTCTAGTTCCACACCTCTTCTCCCCTGGGCCAAATGGATTATAACACATTATTTTCACATTGCATGATTTGAGGCTGGACGGACAGACCCCAATATCTTTAAATCACTCTTTCATTTGGAGATAAAAGTAAATTTAGACTTTTACAAATCATATCTGATGCTAGTTGTTACTGAACTATATTTTGAAGGGAATTAGATCTTAGTATCTCTATTTAAAAAAATATACAGAGATCTAACACTAGCATAACATAAAAAATAAAATTTTATGAATTGCATTCCAAATCATCACTTATGAATTAACAGATTTAACCAACACAGCCTAATGTGCAAGAAAGAGAGAGAAAGAAATGAAAATGTATGATCTTATTCAGCTTTAGGAAATGTGTTAAAGCAGCTAAGTCTCTTATAATTTGGTATGATTCAGTACTGATATACTTTATGAAGTAAGGCTCGGTGGCAAAATCGAAGAGTCAGGCTATGCAAACACTAGCTGTGTTACTTATAGTGTAGCTTTTTATACATTTATGATCAATTTCAACCTATGTAGCACTGTCAAAAAAATATAAATTTCCATCCATACAAAAAACTGAAGGAATTAAGTTTGTTTTTCACAACCATTTAGATAACAGTATATTTGTATTGCAGGTTTGAAACAAAACATGGTTGGTTGCTGCAGATATAACAATTTTTTTTTTCAAGCCAATCATTAATTCTCAGCACTGATTTTTAGACACGGGTTCAGCTCAAGGTAAAACCTGGGCTGGTTGCTGAGTTACTTTTTAGGGTTAATTTAGAATTTTTGCTGGGGACAGCAAATTTTCACTGTTATACAAGCTGTGCACTCACTACTTTACATTGTAGCAAAGTGTAATTTCTTCAATGTTATCACATGAAAAGATATAATAAAATATTCACAAAAATGTGTAAGAATACTGTAGTACAAGGTTTTTGAACACCTGACCAGCACACCCACCTATATGGTGAAAAAGTATTTGCACACCCTTCACAATGATTAAACTCCAGTTTTTCCAGTGAAGGGTATTGTTAAATCAGAGATTTTAGACAAATGTAGGCTTCCAACTTGGTTGCAACATTTTGGGGAAGGCTGCTTGCATTTCTGTTTCCCTGTTCACAAAGTCAAGCCCATAAAGGCATCAGATGACTAGTTTAATGTGATAGAAATCGAATTGTCTGGAAGGAACCCTGATCTCAACCCTATAGATCACCTTTGGAGTGATTTAAAACATAAATTGCTACTTGCAAGCCAGGTCTTCTCATCAACACTGCCCAAATGCAATATCTTTTGGAAAGCTTTCCCAGAAAAGTGGAGGCTGTTATAGCTGCAAATGGGCAGACTCCATATAAATGTTTATGGTTTAGGAATGGGGTTCCAAACAAGTTCATATGGTCAGATGTTCACAAAACTGTTGGCCATATACTATAGCAAGCAGGGCCAATCCTAGGGTCACAGGCACCTGGGTGCAGAAATGTTTCTGGCGCCCCCGCATGGGCGTGGTCATCTTACTAACTCCTCCCCTTTACAAATGTTTCTATGGCAAAGGCTCAAACACAGAGATGCTCCCCTAAGAAGTCTTCCTTACCCCGGGACCCTCCCACAATCTCTTAACAATAAACAAATTACAGTAAGAGAAGCAGAGTACTCTAATGGGAACTTGAGGGGGTCTCTCTAATGGACACAGATAGGGTATCTGTTAGAGAGTCTGTTAGACAGAGCCCCCAGACAGGAGATGGTAAGAGACTGTAGACTTGATACAAGAGATGGTCAGAGACTGTGGATATGATACAAGAGATCAATGCATTGATGCAGCCTCATCAGTGCCCACCAAATGCAGCCTACCAGTGCCCAATAAATGCAGCCTACCAGTGCCCACCAAATGCAGATTACCAGTGCCCACCAAATGCAGCCTACCAGTGCCCACCAAATGCAGCCTATCAGTGCCCACCAAATGCAGCCCTATCAGTGCCCACCAAATGCAGCCTACCAGAGCCCACCAAATGCAGCTTACCAGTGCCAACCAAATGCAGCCTCCCAGTGCCCACCAAATGCAGCTTACCAGTGCCCACCAAATGCAGCCCTATCAGTGCCCACCAAATGCAACCTACCAGTGCCAACCAAATGCAGCCTCCCAGTGCCCACCAAATGCAGCTTACCAGTGCCCACCAAATGCAGCTTACCATAGCCCACCAAATGCAGCCTAGTAGTGCCCACCAAATGCAGCCTACCAGTGCCCACCAAATGGACATGGTACAGGGGGAGATGGTTAGAGGCTGTGGACATGGTACAGGGGGAGCTGGTTAGAGGCTGTGGACATGGTACAGGGGGGAGATGTCTGAGGCTGCAGACATGGTACAGGGGGGAGATGGTTATAGGCTGCAGACATGTTACAGGGGGGAGATGTCTGAGGCTGCGGACATGGTACAGGGGGGACATGTCTGAGGTTGCGGACATGGTACAGGGGGGAGATGTCTGAGGCTGCGGACATGGTACAGGGGGGAGATGTCTGAGGCTGCGGACATGGTACAGGGGGGAGATGTCTGAGGCTGCGGACATGGTACAGGGGGGAGATGTCTGAGGCTGCGGACATGGTACAGGGGGGAGATGTCTGAGGCTCCGGACATGGTACAGAGGGGAGATGTCTGAGGCTGCGGACGTGGTACAGGGCGGAGATGTCAGAGGCTGCGGACATGGTACAGGGGGGAGATGTCTGAGGCTGCGGACATGGTACAGGGAGAGGTGGTCAGAGGCTGTGGAGGGGTCTTACCTGGCCGTGATGAGAGGCGCGCGCCACTGCTGGGTCACTGCAGTTTACTTTAGATTTTAAAATAGCTCCCCGCTGGTGCCAATACGTCACTGCTGACAGAGAAGAGGCGGGACCGATTACTTAGCTGAGAGGAGAAAGGACAGAGAGGAGGCGGGGCGGAGGCGGGACGAAGTGCTTAGCTGGGAGGAGGCGGGACGGAGAGAAGACATCCTCGGGTCTGAGAGCAGGCGGGGCGGAGGCGGGACGAACTGCTTAGCTGGGAGAAGGCGGGATGGAGGTTGAGCATAATTGTAATAATGCAGAGCTTGCTGATTACATTTTTTTCTCTACCTCCGTCCAGTCTCCTCCCAGCTAAGCAATCCTTCCCGCCTCCTCTCAGACCCGAGGATGTCTTCTCTCTGTCCCGCCTCCTCTCAGCTAAGCAACCAGTCCTGCTGCCTCCTCTCTGTCAGCTGTGTATTAAATTTTAGAACACCAGCCCTGTCACTGGAGCTTCGGCGCCCCTCCTCTGCCTCAGCTCGTGGCGCCTGGGTGCGGTGCACCCTGTGCACCCACCCAGGATCGGCCTTGATAGTAAGGAAGATGAGAATTACCTCGTAGTTAGTAACAGATCTTAGGGTTTAAAGTTCAAAGTTAGAGAAAGACAGTTAAAGTAGAAGTATGGATAAAACCTTTTTTTTTCATTTTGGATTGAGTAAGGGAGGGATATAACCCCTGACAAATTTTTTGTCTCGCCATCTATGTCCTATTGTGGATATTTGCCTTCACTTCCTGTTGCATTGCCGAACAGGAAATGAGGGAAATCTCTGCAAAATAAAGGAATTTCTTAGGGACCCCCAGTTTACCAGAACTAGTGTCCCCATTGGAAGATTTACCATCTATTACTTTTCTGGGGACAACCCAAGATTTGAGGTTTTCTTTTACTTTCACTTTCAATGATGATGGTAAACAGGTCAAATAGGGTGAATCGGGGGGAACAGACAGCAATGAAAATTGACAGGGGCTCTAACCGCACTCCAATTTATCCAAAACTAAAAAAAAAAAAGTTGTGCCTTTAGTTATACCTTAAGAGTTAGGGTTAGATTAGCCTAGATTTGATTAATAAAGGTCAGTTTTCAGTGTCTGTGTTAGAGGTTTAAATGTAAGAGTAAATTAAGGGTTAGATATGGGAACATAGGGAGGCTACATATTTTTAAATGGTGCATTTGCTTCCAGTAGTTATTTAGCTAATAAATTACTGGGTGCACTTATTTCATATTCATTTTTTTCTTACAAAAATGTTATTTTATCTCTATGTAAAATGGTTCTATTTTCCGCTCTACTATAAATATATCATTGAATCTCTTTATGTCAGTCAGAAGCTAATAATACTTTAAGGAGCAACAACCCCTGCAATAAGAATGTGCATACATCATTTTTTAGTCATGGTTGCCTATTGTAAAGCACTATATAATATGTTAGTGCTAGATAATACATTGTTATTGGTTAATATTTTAGGTTAATGGGTGTAGTGGAGCCCTTTCAAAAGAGGGGGCGATGGATCACTCTGGTTGCTGTGTAGGCCTCCCTTGGACCCCCTATGACCATCACTGCACAGCAACTGGCGCAGCATAGAGGGTGTGTGGCGGCTCACCCTGGATACAATGTAGGCCTCCCTTAGATCTTCTGTGGTGATCCTTCTACCACTGAGCTGTTACCATGTGTCAGGTGCACTTCATCTCTGAAGCAGTGTAGTGTGTCGCAACGGGCTAGCCGATGACCAGAGGGAGCTGTGGCAGTACTTCCTCTCGAACATGAGTGGGTGAACACCCGAATGGCAAAGCAGGGTATAGCCCATCCTGAGTAAGCAGCAGCAGGGAGCCTGCTTGAACCTTTTTCTCCCTCTTACTACACACTCAAGCTGTCTTGCTTGTGGAAGGGGTTTTGTTTTTATATCCTTCTCTCAACTTCTCCCCCAGATCTTCTGTCTGGTGCTTGTAGCTCCAACCATGGTCAGTACAAACTGCAGAAAAATCCAGTCAGAATCTCCAGGCAGAAATTACAGTTCCCAGCATTCTTTGCACTACATAGCAGTTGGGGCGGTCAGCATGCTCATCATCCACATCTTATGACCGAAAAGGGAACTGCTTAATTTAACTTTCACTTTAGAGTCAGCAAAGACCTGGTTACACATGATTTTCTTATGAACAATGTAGCTTAGATCTTACTTTACTTTACAAAGTTTTATGTAGCCAAAATGGCAAGTATGTATTTTAAACTGCTTTTTGTTCTCTAAAAATTATTTTTATTTTATAATTATTTACACATTTGCTCAGAGAGTTTCCTTAAGAGCCAGTTCACACTGCCACGACTTATCAGGAGACTTAGTCGCCTGACAAGTAGCACTACATTCTGTGCAATGTAACTATTCTAATCAGAGTGACTCAAGTCGCTCCGACTTAGAAAAAGGTTCCTGCACTACTTGGGGGCGACTTCGGAGCGGCTTGCATTGACTTCTATTAGAGAAGTCGTTTGCAAGCCGCTATGAAGTTGTGCTGCACGGACGGCTTCAAAGTCGGGGCGACTTTGAGTCTCCCCAGTGTGAACCGGCTCTAACAGATGCACAATTGATATGACAGATTTGTGTCTTAACCTTCCTAGCGGTATTCCCGAGCATGACTCGGGGTTAGATTTTAGAGCCAAAAGCGGTAACCCCGAGCCACACTTGGGGTAGCACTAGGAAGATCGCTGGATCCTGGTAGAGGTTTTACTTACCTTTTCCCCTGGGATCCAGCGAAGAATGCGGGCGGTATGCGGCGGCGGAGCTTCCTCCCGATCGTTTGCGAGCCCCGGCTTCCGTCTCCGGCGACATGACGTCCGCCGGGGGTTGGAACCGGCGGCAAATTCAAATTTAAAACACACTGATACTATTCAAAATAAAAAAAAAATCACATTACATTGCCCCCCAGTGCCCTTTCCTGCAGTTTTACTGTACTTTTTATGTATATATATATATATATATATATATATATATACACAGTATATATATATATATATATATATATATATATATATATACACACACACATATATATATATATATATACACATATACATATATATATATATATACATATATATATACATAATTCTTGTGAATGAGCAGCCCAAACCAACTATATACATACATACATATATATATATACATATATATATATATATATATATATATATATATATATATATATAATATATATAATGAATGTATACAGTTGGTTTGGGCTGCTCATTCACAAGAATTAAATGCAAAATAATGGTACCGCTTTCAGCACCTAAAATCCAAAAGAATCATACCGCCAGGGAGGTTAAAGGCGCTTTGAACTACATAAATGAATTATAAGTGTAATTTCAGCACAATTTCTTTGGCAGTTGGCATGGCTTTGGTCAGAACTACTTCTGTTCTTGGTAATAGGTGAATTAAATATGTAAAGTTTGCATTCTGTGCAGCTGAGAGCCTTGTGTATATATAGAATTCATAGTTACCCTCTGGATGAACTGTCCAATGATGGGGTGGATGATGAAGTACTGACTGTCTCATTATGCAATTTAGCAAGCTAATAATAAAGTTAGAGAGGACCTGGAGCCACAGATGACGCTCAAAAGGTATTTGCTTGAGTTGCATAATGTTTGTGACTTTGTTTTTTAATGAGGAAATACCATGCCTCAAGTGGATACTGCAAACTTTGTACTAGTCAGCCTAGCTTTACAAGAATTCTAAAGCATTTGTTTGCGAAGATTGTCAAACATTTGTTTACCTCCATTATTCTTACTAAAACTCTGGCAGAGTGGAAGTATTCAAAGCAGATCTAATGCTTGCCTAATTGCCTGGGTGAAGTTTCGGGACAAGATCATCCAGTACTGAGGGCGAAAATGGCAAATTGAGCCTGGCAAAAGAGTCAATGTTATTTTAAAACAAGAAAATATTTTAAAAATACATAATAAATTAGGTTTAATTCGATCAAAACAGAGTTCACTCACATATTTTAATTCTACAGTACATTATAGTACAAAGGATATGTACAATACATTTACTAAACTTATTTTACTTGGTTTTGCTATATTGCAGTCAGTGACCATTTCTGGACTTCTGTTCAGCAAAGGCTGAATACATTTGGCTTAAATAATAAAATTATTATTTTATTTGAAAGATGACACTGACAACTTATGCTGGCAACTACCTTTTTTAGCTGCTACCTTAGTATTTCAAGTGCTCCCATAGTTTCCTTTTAAACCTGTTAAACCTGCATGGGTTAGGGTTAAAATGTATAGGACAAAAGGGAAACTAGGAGTAAAATAAGCCCCATTGCTCCAGTAATAATAATCCCCAGCATTGATGTCAGAGGATACAATAATATTCCCCAGCATTGCTACCAATTTATGCAAAAGCAAACCCCAGCATTGCTGTGGGAAGCGTCAATAATAACCCCTCACATTGGTGATGATAGTTTAAGCAATAATAACCCACAGCATTTGTGCCAGGCCCTGTAATAATAATCCCCAGAATTAGTGACAGCCTTTACGATAATATGCCTTGGCATTGGTGCCTGTTTAGGCAATGGTAAACCACACCCCTCGCTTACCGACTGCTCACAGTAATTCTACTGCGGCAATGCGGCTCCCCTGGGCCCAGCGAGGTAGACCTCTTTGGATATAGAAGATCTTTCTAAGATATCCCAAGTTGGTCTGCTGTTGCCAGTGGATGGGAAGTCCTTTAAGGGGATAGATCCATGCGTCCTTTAACATTCATCGGGTAAGAGGCTTTGCATATCTGTCTCTCTCATGGGATGAATAAGAGCGTGGGATCACTTACACTATACAGAGATTTAATTTTGGAGGAGTCCATGGCACCCTAATCTAATCCGTCTGGTAAGGAGATAGCCCTAGAGGTGGTGGGATTCACTTGCACCTCATTTTGCAGTTTTATTGAATATCACCATTTCACATTTGGACCCACATTCCAATTTTCACTCAAGGATTTCTGTTTTAAGCACTATGGACACCTGTGGACTTTATTTGGACATTAGTCACCATTAAGTTTTACCTTATTTGATATATACTTGGATCATGGTATATGACTCTTCTTGCCTGACTCTGCTTCCTGACACATCTTGCTGTGCCTGCTGTTCTACAGTCTGCTACCAGTGCATGTCTCACCTGCCCACTGTTGCCAGTACCAGCGTTCTGCAGTTTGTCATCCTCCAGCTGCCTACCAGCCTTCCTCTGCTTCACTGAAGACTGCTTATGACCTCTCCTGCCTGGTGTGGATACCCGCTCTGCTATTGGCAAGACTTACAGGCCCTCGTGCCACTCTACTATTCTGTTTATACTACCAGGGGCCCAGAGTCAGAGGTGTAAGAGAGGCCTTCCTCATAATTTCAGACTCTGCTACCAGGTACATGATAAGCACTCTTATCTCCTCTCCCATCCTGCCTCCTAGCCTCTGAGTGACATCACCCTGGGCCGGTATTAGGAATCACCTATCGTGCGGAGATAGCTCTGCCTGACAGGAAAGTGAAGGGGTTGGTCCTTGACTTGTGCCGGGTGGAGGAGCGCACTACGGTAGACCCCTGAAGCTCTGCAGCTATTGTATTGTACTGTGGCTGGTAGTAAGCTGTATACAGTCAGTGCATTGGTCCAGGTAAAGCAAGATTTTAGCAGCACACTTCCAGCACTTCACCTGCGCCCTCACTATTCAGTGAACTGTAGAGCCCAGGGCTTCTCCCCTTATCCCAGCTCTGCCTGTGTGCCACAGACTGTGCTCACGTTATACTTGTATCATCTAACAAGTAGAATGGAGTGGACTCCACTTCAATGTGCAGGCAGTGTGTGTAATTATTCCAGGTGTCCTTACCTGAGGTGATTCTTCAATCTCCTTAACTAAATTTACAGTATGTTTTTATTACATGGTATAATTTGTCTGGGTTTTGATTTTGTCTGATTGTTGAAAGATCTCCAACAACTATTGGTAAGTATGGATTGTGTTTGGCACATATTATTAAGCCCATGCCAAAGGCACAGTTTAATTGGAATTATATATCGGAATGAAAATGCAGGGCTAGTTGAAATACTTGCCATCCATGTATGGGGCCATGGCAGGAAAACAATAAGGGTAATTGGTGATTGGCCAGTTAAGCACGGTGTGCTGATAGGTCAGTTAAATAGATTTAGACAATTGGACAGTTAGTTTAATCTTATAAGGGATTGGTTTAAAAATTAAAATTTGGAACCTTAAATCCTAACAGTTCCCTATATAAACAAGGCAAATCTGTTAGCAGCATCAGTTAGCGGGAGCAGACCAAGACTTTGTCCCTCCCACCCGGCCCCTATGTCAACTTTTTTTTTTTTTGTGTTGTTTTCTGTGTGACAACATTGTTGTTGAGGTTGTTTTTTAAATTACATTTAATTATTTATGGGTAACTTGGGCTTCATGGCTAAGTTACGTATCTGAGTGAAAATGTGTGTTATCAGTATAAGTTCGAGCTCCATGGCTGAACTATGTTATTTTTGTAAAAGTTATAATAAAAGGCCTCAGACATTTTACCAATGCAACTCTGTGAGTCCTAGTCAATTATTTATATTAGAGTAATAAGGGTAAAATTGTTTTTGTTCCTCCTATGGCACCAATGTGATGTCAATACTAAATTATATGTATTTAATGATACCAAAATTCCTCTCTAGAGGAACCTGATCATATAAATTTTATTCTTAAGAAAATTTAAATTACAATTTAAAGGAGGAGTTAAGTGTAAAACAATGTTTAAATGAAGGTGTAGAGTTCTGCCTTTTTTTGCAAAATATCTTTGTTAGGCTAGAGAAAACAAAAGGGGATTTGGAATATAATGTAGTGAATTAATAATAGCTTGGATTTACAGTCATACTTCAATTATCCGAGTCTGATTTACATTTAGGCCCCTAATAAATAACTTTTTGTTGGAAGTGCCTGTAGTTGCATGGTTGCATGGTTGCATGGTTGCAGGTTTGGAGGCGTTTTGTGCATCAGATTAATATAAATGCCCTGAACTTATTCCAATGTGTGCACTAGATGGCATTGGGATATTTTCTTTTTGTATTTAAATAATAATGTTTGTGCTTTACATTTAATATTAGAGGGTAAATAGAAGTTAAAGT
This sequence comes from Pelophylax lessonae, assembly GCF_965119305.1. Taxonomy (NCBI): domain Eukaryota; kingdom Metazoa; phylum Chordata; class Amphibia; order Anura; family Ranidae; genus Pelophylax; species Pelophylax lessonae. The sequence goes on along the minus strand of NC_138776.1, from coordinate 162,688,780 downwards.
AGAATTGGGTATAAGTCCTGTCTGATTTCTCTCCATGTTCTAACCCTGACAGTGCACTTTATTGTGCATATATCACTGTGGAATACATATTGGTAAATTTGAACTCCCTATAAAAAGTTAATTATAAAAAAAAAAGAAATTTATTTGTGCAAATGTTTTAAATTATGTTTTAGTATACGAGTTCTAAAATCTGTGTATACACTCCCCAATATTGATGAAAAAAAAGAGGGGGGGGGGATAAAGTTTGGTTGCAAAAGTAGATGTAGCAAGAAATGCGGAAATATTTTTCAGCCATAATGCCTAGAAGTGGTGGTTAAGAAAGAAAAAGGGAAGTAACTTAATGTTGACATTGTGTAATGTATGTCCTAATTTAATGACAAAGAACAAAATATACCTTTTAATGCTATGGATTTGACACATATATAAAAGGAGACAATGTTTCAAGAAAAATATATGAGATTGTTTGAAACAGTATGAATGGAAGGGCCAAATGAATGAAGGAATGAGAAGGTGTTTTGTTGTGTTAAGGAAATTAGGAATCAAGACAGTAAAATAATATAAAAGTGTTAGGTTGGGTTATGTTCAATGAATGCACAAGATCTACCATTTAATCAGTTAAATACCTAAGGCAAGGGTTTTATGTGTAAGTTTAGAAAACAAAAAAGTGAACAGGTGTTTAATTGTTGAAATATATTGTGTCCTCTTATTGTGGGGATAAAATGTTGCTAAGCCCCTGTTTCCTATGGAGGAAAGTTCTGAGCCAGAGTATGTGTTTAAGAAGGGTATTCTGTTTTGGGATGCCTGGTTCCACTCCTGCTGCAATATTGGGTTTGAGAAAGATGTTCAGTTGACTATATATTGAATCTATACATGTCTAGTAATGGAAACTGCTAGGAAACATTTTATCTCTGCATGCATAGTGGACTTATGTTTGAATTCTTAGAATGGCAGAACATTATTTTTAACACCTCCAAAACTTAGGACATTTTATCTAGTGGGTTAGGTGATTCTGTGGTTATTCATGTTGACTGGAGAGTATCCACCCTGCCCCATTCATGCCAAGAAATGAGCCCCCCCCCCCCCCCATTCATGCCCATATCCGGTTGCTCTACTTGAAGAAATGACTACATCTTGTAGATGGAAGTGTTGATGTTCTAAAGCCAAAACAACAGGAGGTCCTAGGATGTCTAAAAGCTTTGCCAAGCCATCATCGTGGTATGACATGTCTCCACTCTTCACTGCTGAAGGTGAAAGGAGGAAAAAGGTTCCTGGTGAAGCCTAGAGGAAGAGCCATGATGCCAACCCAAGGCCTGAGAGTTCCAGCGAACACCACAAAGAGAGATCTGAGGTACCAGCCCAAAGACCTAGCCCAGAGGATGCTTTGTTGCTTTGCCAATCTGCCGGTGAATGTCAAGTTCTGTCCTTACCCTTACCCTTTTCAAGAGGCAGGTTTTGATAGAGTGGAGAACCTTCTAATTACATGAGTGGGTACAGAATCAAAGTTTGGAGGTTTTGTAGAAGTTTAGGAAATTAACTTAAGGAGTGAAATAATGTGGACTTTGTAATTTGGGAATTTATGGACATTCGCAGGCCATACAAAAGAGACTCTTTTTTGTGTTCTTTTCTATTTTTGCCGTGGACAATTTTTATTCATCTAAAGACTGTCATGTCCCCTTCCCCCTTTAATCTTTCATGGACACTTTTGCTAGACAAGTAAGATCTTGTCATCTACTAATATTGGTACATGTTGCAATCAAATTTGTTATGTGTGTGATTTAAAAAAATGACATCTTGGAAGATGATGCAGGTCGAGGAAGGTATGAAGAATGAGTTAGATTTGTATTAGTGTTTCTTCTTCAAAGGAACAAAGGGGAGATTGATAGGATGTTGATCTCTCTGAATATGAATATTATGCAGAAGTTGATCAATTACATGTATTTGCAATGCATTGTGAAATTAAGGTTGGACCATAAGATTTTGTGTAACAGTATGTAGAGGAAATGGCCTACATACGAATGAGGAAGTGTCATCTTTATGTCCTAGCCGACAGCAGATGTACAGACTTATATACAATGTCTTTAGAAATCAATATTTAGCAAAAGTTTGCAAGAGACTATAGTTAGATTCTGGTAAGATGAGAACATAGATGGGGAGGTGCTTTAGGGGGTAAATGCACCTACCCATAAGAAAGGAATTATGTCCTATCAAGGGATACCATAGTTGGGTGCCACCTTTAATTGGCATGTGATATCCTATATTGTGCATCATTATATCCTGTAATCTGGTTTTGTATAAATGATTGAATGCAAAAATTAAACATTGAGCATCATACCGACTTCCATTGTATGTATGTGTGTGTGTGTCTTTGAGCAGATTGAACAGAAGGTAAAGAGGTTACCCTGAGAATATAGATAAAGTAGAAATTAAGTGTTTTCTAGGTATTAATAGAGAAAGATAGCCTATTACCTCCCATCCTCTGCCCTGCTGCTAAGGCCTAAAGATAGGGCTCTGATGTGAAAATAGAGACTATGTGATTGGAAGGCTCCGTGAGGAAGTACTGTGTTATTAGGGGCTCTGTGATGGGGGCTGTGTGATTTGGGGGCCCTGTGCTTGGGGATCTTTGTGATGGGGATCTCTGTAATGGGATTCCTCCTATATGAAGGGGTGACAAAGACATGAAGGGGGGAATCTGATGTGGTGAGGGTTTATTTCACATAAAGGGGGGACTCTGATGTGATAGGGAAACCTCTGAAGTGAGGAATGCTTCTCATATAAGCTTAATTTTTGTCAACGTAGTTTTTTTCATTTTCCCCGACTTATTTATCAAAAACAATTATGTTTTTTTACACTTTAGACTGGATGCTTCAAGATATATACTTCTAGTATATATATACTTTTGAAACACTGTCCTAGAGCTTTCAGCACTATAAACAGCGCTGGACATACCCCTTCATTTTAAATGAGCATCATCTTAAAATTTATTTGAAGTGAGCATGGGCTATTGTTATTTTTTTTGCATACTTTACAGGCAAATGATAAGGTTCAGCTTGGGAAATTACCCTACACAAAACCACTGATTATATGGAACAGATTCCCCTTTCATAATGTAATGTAGCTGGGACTACTCTGAGATGCTTGTATGATTATCATAGCATAGTATGTGTTCGCTGAGCATGTCAGTAACTGTTCTGTCAGATAATTTGCCAAAGAACAACTTTATTCTACGGTGCCCGGCAACCTTTTTAAACCTGCTTTAAATATTATTCCTAGAAGCGTTTAATAAACAGAAGAATAATATGTAGTACATTGCATTAGTTGGTCTTTGCAGGAGGGAAAAGACTGGATCATCAGGACTAGCATCTGGGATATGATTGATGACTCTCTTTAAATGGGGTCAAAAACTACAGCCAGCAGTTATCTGCTGGAACAAAATGGCATAACCTAGCTACATTTTCATTACACAGTACACAGACCTAATTCAAGTTTAAGGGAAACTGGTCATGAAAGAAATATGGTGGCTGCCATTACTCTTCTTTTCTTCTGAAAGTAGAGACGTCTGACAAGTATTCTGACCCTCTAACTTCAATCATTCAAATATTTGATGCACAACAAATATGCAGATAAGCAGTTCAGATTTAACTCTGACTGTTATTATATACTGTGACACGTCCGGGTTTCTTAGCGCAGCGGTAGTGCCAACACAGTGGGTTTACTCCATGCCAAAAACAGTTTACAGGGCTTTACTGCCCACTTTTATTTAAAAGAATATCAAAAGCTCACACAGGCATGTCTTCCCATGCATGAGGTTCTCACCATCAATGCAATGAACATAACATTCAGCCTCCTGGCTCTCTTCTGGCAGTTTTACTGCTCCAAAGATTTCTTCAGCGTCCTCCTGAACATTCATTACCTTTTTGGTCCTCCTGACCATGAAACACTTCCTAGCTGCTCTGTCCCTCGTGGTTTCTCTACAGCTTCCTAGCTGCTCTGTCCATCATGGACTCTCTCTGATTCGGGCCTCAGCCTGTCATGATCTGAACACCATGGTGCACACCAGCACCTCTCACAGCTCCCTTCACACATTGACCCCCTAGGGAGGGCGAGGCTCTGAGCTTTATATCTGTCTCTTATACGCACCTACACACCTGTGCTATTAGTGAGCTTGCTTCTTAAAAAATCTGGGGTAAACCGCCATTGTAAACAGTTGCCATGGGTTCACCCTGCCACATTACGTACATACTTGTCCTGAGTCAGGGACTCCAAAGTAAAAAGAATTATTGCATCAGAAAGACAGCTAGCGTTTTCACATGGGAGTCCAAATGGCTCCATAATTGCTTGGTACCATTATTTTCATTGATTGCAAAGTTGGTAAAAGGCTAACCTTTCAATGTTTATATGGGCATACTTCTAAGACATACTTCTGCTGTTTGGGTTCCTTAGCAGTGGGAACCTATTTTGCTTTTGTGTGAAGCTGTATAGTAAAGTAAAATAAATCCTACTATCTGATGAATAGCCTGTGCAGAAAGCCTGTGCAGTGGAGGGATCCAGCATGTCCACCCACTACAGACTGCCTACAAAAAAAGGTACAGGAGGGGGTGAATAAGCAACAGTTACCCTGCATATGGAGAGAGAGCAGCAGTAAATGGTCTTTATTAGGGATGAGCACAAGGTTTGGCCTGTGCAAGAGTTCTGGTGTTTGTCTGAATGCTGGACTTTTTACACATTTGCCAGGAGCTAAACATCATATAAGCAAGCAGTAGAAATACCACTACTATACACAACAGCTTCCCTGCTGTCAATGGTTGCTAAGGAAGCTGCAGGTGCTTAGCAAGAAGTGATGTCACTCAGCCCCAATAAATTACTGGCTGGGAATTCCCCATCCATGTAAACAAAGTGGGGATTAGTGTGACATCACTGACTAATGATGGCACCTGGAAGACCATATAGCAGAAGAAGAGATGCCGCACATCCAGAGTAGTAAAGAAGTCTTTGGTTTGTTGATATTCCATACTCACAGGCTGAAATGAATAAGCACTTTGTGTGAAACGCGTCTGCTGAACATTGTGGTTCTCCTGTATGTCATGTTTTAAGCCTGTGAGTATGGAATATCAATAAACCAAAGACTTCTTTACTACTCTGGATGTGCTACATCTCTTCTTCTGCTATATAGACGTTCCAGGTTGCGGACCTCAGCAGGCACCCAGGGTTGTTACCGCAAGTAGTGTTATCATACTCCACACCTGCAGATAACTTTGGACCTGTGTACACCTCTTGTCCTTCTGCACCTGGAAGACCATGCCTCTTTGTTTACTTTTAGCAGGAGGAATCAGAGATGTCATTCTGCACCCGTCAGCAGGGCCACTGATAAGGCAGTACAGCCAGCCCTCCTGTACTGGGCCCAGGCCCCATCAGTTTAAAAGGGGGGCCCAGCACCTGCTGAGTAGGAGAGCCAGCTGTACTGTCTTACTGCAGACACCAATGCTCTTATTCCCCCCCCCCTGCAGCACTGCGCCACTTCCATCTGCTGTCCAGGCCCCCCTGTGGGCCCCTTTCCCTCGCAGCACTTCTGGCTTCCCTCCTCTCCCACGGGCAGCTGCTGCAGGCACACAAATAGATGTTTCAGGATGGAGAGCAGAATAAGGGGCAGGTAAATATGTCATTTTCTGACCCCTTCCTTTCCTGAATGAACACAGTGAGCGATCGGTACCAGTCACTCCTGTGTCCATTACTGAAGCATAGTAAACTGCATTTACTATGCTTCAGTTTGTGAATGAGGAGGGAGCCTCAGAGCCCTTCCTATTCATTCAACTGTGCAACTGAGGTTGTAGAGAAAGTGACTGACAAAATCGATGTACTCAGTCACTTTTGGCCAGGGGCAGGGGCCCTGTCATATAGACTGTATGGGTCCCTTTGATTTCTAACAGCAGCCCTGCCCGTCAGAGACAGGATTAGATGCATCCATCAGTCAGCCAGATTTTATTCTGTAGGCAGGCATCATTCATTGTGATTGCTGTGGATCTGTATTGCTGGATGACAGGATTGTTGATGGATGTACATTGTGGGACTTTTTTGTTTTTTATGATAAAGGGATTGTCAAAAATTGTGTTTATTTTCTTTTCACTGTTTCTGTGTAAATGAGTAGGAGTACCCCCATGATGAAAGCATGTGCCCTGTTATGGTTCTGGAGCGGGGGATGCATGTCCAGCTGCATGCTCAGATTGGGGTCTGATATAGATTTTTGGGGGACCCAACACTTTTTCTTTTTTTGCATGGAGTTCTCCTTACAATTAGTATCAGACCTGAAGAATCCTTGATGAGAGTCTGATTTAAATGTAGTCTGGGCATGAGAGAATGCCCCTACCCAGTATTCAACTTTGGTCCCCTTTTACAGCTGCTGCCTTGGGACAAGTTGTATTGTCTTATTCTATGGGTCAGTTTTGTGTCTGCTCCATAGGTTTCCATCCTTCCTTCCATCTCTCCTTTTGCCAGCTGCTTAGCGACACTGTGTACACCAGCTACAGATGTGATCTGGTTACCTTAAAAGAGGTTCTCCTGGTTATATGCACTTTTACATGCATTTTTTTTATGTCATTTGCGCTATCTGGTACACTTTGATTTGAATTCAGCTGAGAAATTTTTATCTCGTTGTGCACTAAAATGCAAATTTTGTACATTAAAATACACTTGTAACCCCAAAAATAATGTATATTTCTCTGAATGCAGAGACCTTGTACAATAAAAGAGGTGGCAGCTACAATTTTTCATATTTCACTATTATTTTTGGTAAAATATATATTGAAATTAAATTTAGTGCATACAAACACAATATAATTCCCAATCCTTGCTCTTGCAAAATTGCAAAAGACTACCTGGTATTGTTCTTCGGCAATACTTTAAAAGCTTTTACAGGTCATCAGTTTAGTGTTACCTGTTAATAGTGGCCTTAGAATTAAAGCTCTGATTTTAACGTGCACATTGATACCTAACATGTGTGATGCAATAGTTGTTTTAATGTGTATGCATGTCTGATGCAGATGTATGCATTCATATGTGCATGTATTTGGGGTGTTTTTTTAAATTTATTTTATTAAACTTTAATTTATAAAGATTTTTTCCAGATAGTTTCACCCCCTTCCAGTCCAGGACCATTTTTTCAGTTTTCGGCATTGACACAATTTGAATGACAATTATTCAGTCATGCAAAACTGTACCCACGTGAAATGTTTATAAAAAGAAAGTATGTTATTTAAAGCGCTCACAGGGGGTGCTGCTCTCTATTGTGGCTGCTAGTAGAGGCAAATGGTCAGGCGGGGTTCAGGCAGGACACTGGTACTTTGACTAGTTGTCAGCTGGAACAGCCTTGGGGGGGAGTAGGGCTCAGATGCCTGGAGGCAGAGAGTATTAGGCTGACCCCGGGTGTAAGGGGGGAGGGGGGAGGGAGATGGGTTGCACTCCGGGCTGCTCTCCGGGTGAGCGAAGCAGCTCAATGTTAATCATAAAGGAAAGGGGGAAAAAAGCGCCAGTGGAGTGCAGTTTTTAAAAGGAGGAAGTTTATTAAAAATAAAGGAACAGGTGACTCGATAATGGACTCACTTCAGTGCAGTCACTGTGGTGCCCTCCCTGGTGTAGGTCAGTAAGCTCGGTGCCTGCTCTGGGTCCTGATGCGGTCCAATCATCCGGGAGAAGTCCGGGGTCTCTCAGGCGACTTCCGGGTCGGATCGGCATAGGAGATGTGGAGCGTTGTAGAGGCTTCTTCCGGCTGCGTCTGACGTCACGGGGTGTCTGGGCTTTGGTGGGCGTATCCAGGCGTCACGACATGTTTCGGAGCATGCGCAACATCTTGATTGGACCGCATCAGGACCCAGAGCAGGCACCGAGCTTACTGACCTACACCAGGGAGGGCACCACAGTGACTGCACTGAAGTGAGTCCATTATCGAGTCACCTGTTCCTTTATTTTTAATAAACTTCCTCCTTTTAAAAACTGCACTCCACTGGCACGTGAAATGTTTATAGTGCTTTGAGAGAGATGGAGTTTTCTTTTGATTTCTACCTAATCACAACTAGGTTTTTTGCTATATAAATGAAAAAAATACAGAACATTTTGTCTAAACATCAAATCTACATGTGAACTTAGCTTGGAACTTAGCATAGCTTGGATACATGCTGTTAACCTCTAAGTGGAGAGTATTTTAATATGTTTTGTCTGTGTTTTTAACTGAATGAAAAAAAAATGTTTTTATTGTAGCACCCTACAGGTAGGTGCTAGTTAAATGCATAGTGGGCCTTGTCTGCCTAACAGCAGGGCCATGATTTATTTTTGGTCAGGGTGTCATGGATTTCAGGTGTGTCTACTAAGGAGTCTTCCCACTGGCTCTGTGAGAGGTTTCTCATAGGGCAGTGGAGGAAACCCAATCAGGGACACATTTAGGCTTGTAAATACCCCAGAAGGTAGATTCTGCCACAGAGGATTCTGGGAGTGGGTGTAAGTTTGAGGGGAGTGCATTACTCAGCATCTTTGGCAGTAAGCAGAGTCCCAGGAGGGAGAGTATGGCTGTCTCTCCTCCTGTCAGAGGAAGCGGATGTCTCTGGGTGCTGCCTGAGAATCCAGAGGGTGCTGAGTTGAGCTGAAGGGGATCCGGTGTGCCGAGAACCAGCGGAGAGAGGGGTCCAGTTCCAGGAAAGCCTACAAAGGTCGTGAGTACTGTGGATTGCCCCTGGGGGTCTACTTAGAGAAGGTTCTGGGATCCAAGAGTCAGCTAGCTGTAAAGGGGGTGCCCGGTCGGAGGACCCTGAAGTGTTAGAGAGGGTACCTAGGTTGAGGACCCTGAAAGTGTTAAAGGGGACGCCTGCAGTTTGGGCCCTGAAGTGTCAGTATGGAGTGTCGGGTTGAAAGTTGCAGCAGTACAGGAATTTACAAAGAGCCACCTCAAGGTAGTACAGGGCTGGAGGGAGCTGTTCAGTGACTTTTGAGCAAAGCAGTGTCAGAAGTCAAGTATTCTACAGTCCTGGATCTTCTGAATTAAAGTTGAGGTTTCAGCACAGTTTTCAGTGATACAGTATATTCAAGCGTCAGGAAGTGTTGGCTAACGTCGGCTGGCATCAAGACAGCGCTAACAGGCATTTTTCTTGAGTCCCAAAATTGTACCTAGTTGAGCCAGAGGAGTATGCCACTCATTCCCTTCTCCTATCCCCTAAATACAATAAAACAAACCAACTAAAGATGCCGGACTGGTCCTTGTCTCAGTTCTCACACCTGGGTTCACAGCTCAAATGGGCTGAGAGTGTTACCGGTAGCAATGGCATACCCAATTAGGCTCAAGGCCTAGAAAACAATATGATAATCAGTTATGTAGATAGTAATACAATCAGCGCAAACAGCTCCTACCATATAGATGCCAGCTGAACACTAAAGGTAAATCACTTACACCAAAACACAGATACAATATGAAACAGTGCAGCACAACAGAACATAATCTAATAAATTGAATATAGAGAAAGAATGTACATAAAGCCCAAAGGATCTATGTGATTGAGATAAGTGATTAAATAAAAGGGAGGAAGCTTCTCATCCAGGTGACAAACCCTTCACCAGTGGATACACACGCTCACCTGAAATATATGACCTCTGTATTACCAGCAGGTCAAACGAGCTTTCCCATAAAGGCTATGGTCAAAACAGCAGCGGACTCCAACTTCACCAAATCTATTTAGCAAGCTGAAGGCAGGGGCTTATCTCCTCCAGGAATATCTCGTCTCAGGTCCCCGAGAGTAACAGGTCCTCTGTTCCACACAGATAATAAATAAAAACAGATCTAAGTGCTCTCTGTATTATAAAACTATTTATTAATAAAAAGATGCCCTCACATGAATAGCATGAATCAGTGCTGTTAGTAAAATCTTGAATGGCAGGTAAATACAGCGATACTGGTCCTTATACTGGTCCTCGTGGCCTCACTGAGCCACCTCCATAGCAGCCCCAATCTAAAAAGAATGGGATGAATAGTTACAGTATTTGCACTCAGACCAGCAGACAACAAAAGCCTTTTAAACGCTGCCAAGATTTGGAAGTGAGACAGCGCCACACCATCTGCATGAATAAAGAACACACTAGACAGATTGGGCCTAATCATGAAAATACCAGTGAAAAGAGGGCCTCAATCCAAGAACCCCATCCCAGCTAATTGGGTATCTTGTTGCGTAAGTCAAAAAACAATATATTGCCCCTCAACATAATATCCTTAGCTCCCAAGCTGCCCAAACCCTGCCTGTTTAAAACTGCCCGTTCTGTGCGGTTCCTATACACACAGAAAATCATCCAAGTAATAGATGATGAAATTGAGCCCTGAAACATCCCAGACCACCCATTCCAAATAAGAACTACACATTTCAAACAGGGAGCATGAAATGGCACAGCTCAGGGGCAAACACTAATTAGCAAAAATCTGCCCCACCACTTGCAACCCAGCAAATAGCAGAATTTGGGATGCACCAGCAAATAAATCTCTGCTTCAATATTAATATTTTTACCAACAAAAAATCCTTGCCACTCCAACGAATCCATGACACAGCCTCACCAAAGGAGGTCTAAGATATCATACACAGATATCATACGCAGCCAGTTGAGAAGAGGTCACTCCACACCGAGCCCTACCCCAAAAAGGATGGCCATTACCCCACTCAGGCATCATCAATTTTATCCATAAGGGTGATGTCCTTATGGTCTAACTGGCATCATTTACGAAACCCCCTTTAGGATATGACAAATGATAAATAAGTCGGTATTTGTTGGGTTCATTCTTGGGAACCACCCTTAATGGGGAAAAAACGAGATCGGGCAATAGTGGAAAATCAAACGGGCCAGCCATGCGACCCAAAGACACTTCTTTGAACAATTTTTCAGTAATCATCCCTGGATACAGGCAAGCTTAGTGTACATTGTTGGCCACAGGAGGGATAACCCTCAGAAAACCCCTGCCAAAGCAGGCAAGCCTCCACCTGGTTAGGATACCGCTATAGAAACTGCACCATCCTTCTCCCTCCCTTTTCCAGCGTTGACTCCTCTCCCTTTCCCGTGTTTAAAGCATCGGGACAGCGCGTGAGAATCTCTGCAGCCAAAGCACTTGTGACGGAAACAACACACAGATCTAAACTTGCAAAATCCTTCATTGAACTGCCAACAGTTCCCCTTTGTGATTTGTAGTTGGTTGAGAAGAGGTCGCTACACCCTGAGCCCTACCCCAAAAGGGATGGCCATTATTCCAATCAGGCTTCATCAATTTTATACATAAGGTGATGTCCTTATGGTCTCACCTCAAGGAAAGCCTGACCCCCTTGTGTTTACAAAACTGTCAAACCACAACCTCGCAACTCCCCCATAGACTTGCTTGGCCTCAGTAACTGAATCCAGATAGCAGAAAAGGGGGCAAAAGTTTTCCGGGGCCTTTTCCCCCACATCTCTCGCCAAGATCACAAACGCCTGTAGGCACTTGGAGAATGTTGTTTTTCTTCCTCCTCCTTCTTGTTTTCATCCAGGTTGCCATTGTCCTAGTTACATTTTTCTAAAGGCAACAATAAAAATTTCTCTGCACCATTGCATGGAGGAACCTGAGGCGCCTTCCCCCTATGAGAAAGCTGGAGTTGAAACCAGGGGAGGTGCAACAACAGTAGCGACAGAAACCCCACCGACCAAACCACTCCCACCAGTGACTGGAGCCTGCGATGCCAACAATGCCATAACTGGGGATGGTAGTGACTGCGATGTAACCCCCACCTTATAATGAGCCAGAACATCCCAAAGGCCAGATATTACCATATGAATCATCTCTTTGTGCCCTGCTTTTCTGCTGCAGGTGAGGTTAGCAACCCCCTTGTCAAAACGTACTTGGAAACACTGGACCCTGGGCCCCCAGAACTGCATTCCCCCCCCCCAAAAAAAGAGAAGAAGAAATTAACAAAGGACACACAAAATAAATTTAACCTAGCTGTTTCTGTCCCTCTGGACTCCCAGCCCCGCTCCAGATCTATGCAGAGGGACAGCTCACTCTCAGACCAGCTGTCATCAGCAGCAGCCTGTGGTTTCAGGTCTTCCTCAGCCATATGCTGCTGACTGTGTAGCCCCAGAGCCCCACGGCCGCCCACTGATGATGTCATCAGCTGCCACTCAACCTGAGCTCTGGACGCTCTCACTGTCTCCCCCATGCCAAGCACACTGAAAGGTGCCTCAGAAGCCACCTCCCAGTTCCAATCAGGATAATGTCGAGGCGCCAGGGAAAGTTGCCAACCTTTTAGAATAATAAAAACATTCCCCCCAAAAAAGTGGGATTTTTCACTTAAGTGCCTGAAAATATCCCACTCTTTTTGGGGGAATGTTTTTATTGTTAGCTTATGTTTAGGGATGTGGCACTTATCAGAATCTACCCACCATTATCCAATATACCTTTTGGAACAGGGGGTCATAGCTGTACCTGGATACAAACCTGCACCCACTAAGCAATCTTTTCTATGCTGGGCTACTTTCCCGAATTAATGTGGCCCAAGAAGAGCTGACTGCCTGATCCATGCTGACAAGTGAGAGAGCTGAGGGTCAGGTGGCAAATGAAATTCTCCAGCTCTAGTTCTGCCTATAATGTGGATTCCTCCTGACCCACAGACCAGTGGAAGCAGGCTGACACTGTACTGGAGGGGCCAGAGGGTCCCTTATGGGGCTCCCTGTGCATCGTTGAACCCTGGGGTTCGAGTCTGGGCTAAAGCACACAGGAGGCCTTGCAGACCTCCCAACAGAAGGGAGAGCAGAAGGGTGCCCAGGAGATGCCTGTCTGGGCTCCCACAGAAGGTCCAAAAGTCTTTCTTGAAGTCACCCAGGACCATTAGCCTCAGCTGCTGCACATAGCTGGGAAATCATGCTCTCTAAATCCTCCGTGGCAATTTTCTCTCCATAGGCCTTTTACAGAAAAAGACAAGGAGAAACCTCACTGATGCTGGTACAAGCTTTGACTGAAGTCCGACAAGGTTCAGCCCCCTCTCTTTATAAATAAACCCCCAGCGCACTGTACTACTCCGCCTCTTCTGCTCACCCAAGTCATGCTGGCTCTCCCTCTTAGCTTTGCTCAGTTCCAGGCCATATACTTTCAACTAAAGTAAATGTAACCAGTTGAGGTACTACTTTTTATTAAGTTTTAGGTCTTAATACGCCTCAAAAGGCCTTAGTACCTTTTACGTAGATAGCCATGAAATGAACATTTTAAAAAGTATACTTTTACACAGAAAGTTCTGCAATTTGAAAAGTAGACATAAAAAGAATTGGGAAAAAAGCAGCTTATATAAAGTGCAGCATGCTAGAAGGGATGAGATAAGGAACCTAAGAAGGACCGCTATGCAGTTTTATTTTAAGCACCTAAAGAAGCAGAATGACTTAAAGGTTACATTGCAAATGAGAGAAGAAAGAAGAGGTGAGAAAGAAATAAAATGTAAGGCAGTCTTTGAACGTAATGACACATACAACCTTCCTCCTAATGGATTTTAAATAGTATAATTTTTTTTTCTTCTCAATGTTAATTTATTGTTCGTTAAATATTTGTTTTATATATATATATATATATATATATATATATATATATATATATATATATATATATATATATATATATATATTTTTTTTTTTTTTTTTAAAGTTAGCATACACTGCTGCCATAGCAACTACATATAAAAATCACTTAGCTATAGCAGTCTGCAAGGTAAAAATTCAGGGCATGCTGAGTGATTCTGTCCATTTAGAAACAGAGTTGCTAAGAGTGTTACTGCCTTGAAAAACCTTAACTTAGTTGACCCCTGTTTTTTTTTTGGTTTGTCCCTATTGTCCATCATCATCATTAAACAAAATAAAAAAAAAAACTTGTGGGTGAAATACACAAGACACAAATCTATAAACGATTTGCAACTGGAAAGTAATCTCTCTGTCTCCAAACCATTCCCCATATCTTTTTTATAAGACGGATTAAACTGCCAAGCAGTAAGTGCCTAGATGAAGAGGCTATTGAAAACAATCATATTTATCCATTGCTAGCTGTAATTAGTAGCTGAGAGATGCAAAAAAAAAACCTTATAGTGTGCGTCTTGCCAATCTTTCTAAATACCTCTTACTCCACAAAACTTAATCACCTATAAAAACAACAAAGAATGTTCCTGCCATTGAAGAAAGCAGCAGCAATAATCCTTGTAATGGAGCAACTAAAACATAAAAAAGGTTTACTTAACTCAAAGTGAATGCGTGCTTTGTTCATGGAGGGGAAGAAACAGGGGATGTAAACCTTAAAATTAAACTTACCATATTTGCTCCACTTTGGTCTGTTAAAAATACTGATAAAGGCATGTTGGAATTTGTTCATAAAAGTGCAGATAAATAACTGTTATTCCTGCCAGAAACATTGTGAGCCAATAACATTCTATACGATCCGTGTGTATTATCAGTTACATTGTTCCCAGAGCTCTCTCTAGCCTATAAAGCACTGGTTCCTTATATTATGGATAAGAGGAGATTGGGAGGTGTTCTGAAGTCCTATCTTAGGGTGACAACCCAGCTTTATAATATATACAGTATGATGAGTAAGCGGTGTGACCCTAGAACAGTAGAGCTGGATATACACTGTTCATTACAAAAAAAGGATATTGTATTTAACAGTGGCACCCATAGCTGTCAGAAAACAATTGTCCCTTCAACAGAAGTCGATCAAATGAAGGAAATCTATCAATTGGCTGAATTTTATTAAGTGTATGGCCAGCTTTGTGCTACTTGCATGCAGGGCTTTTTTTTCTCAGAGAGTAGGTGCAGGAACTCCCCCCTTCTGAGTCACCCCTTGTCTCTGCCCCCTACCCACCCCCAAGCACATCCCTTGGTCTCACCCCCCACCCACCTCTCAGTATCGCCCCTTTTAGAGAACACAGAACCGAGTATCATTCTGTGGTGCTAAGTAATTTGTATTGAACTTGTTAATTATAACAAGAAAAGCAGCAAAATAGATCCCCTGCAGCCAGCAACAATAGACCCCCAGAAACAAGAGATCACCTATACAACAATCCCCCCCCCCACAACAAAATACCACCCCAGCAGCAATAGATCCACCCCAAAGACAATAGACCACCAGCAACAACATTAAATTCTCCAGCAGCCAGCAACAATAGACCTCTCTCTCAACAGTAGTTTCCTTCTAGCAACAACTGACTCCCCAGAAATATAAGTTCCCACCCAGCAACAATAGATCTTCCTCCAGCAACAATAGACCCCCATGCAAAAATAGATCCCCACTGACGACAATAGATCTCCCAGCGGCCATCATCAATAGACTGTCCAGCACACCCCAGCACCTCTTGCACTAAAATACATTCAGTGTTGGCGGTGCCGGAACTGTGTTCCCCTGCGTTCCCCCTGAAAAAAAGCCCTGCTTGCATGTTTTCAAGTGAAAAAATGGAAGAAAACTAAGCCACCACATGCCCCAGGACCATTAAAACAGCAACAAAATTACCCCATTTTAGAAAGCAAACACTCCAAGGTTTTTCCTTTTTCTAAAATGCATAGTATGTCTTTTGAAAATGTCATTTTTGACACTTTTTTTTGACACATTTTTTGGAAAATGCAAGAAAGAAAATAAAAACGTATTTTCTTTTTACATAAAGTTGTCAGGTAATAAGATATTTCCAACACACGTCATAGGCATACTTAGAAAAACACCCCAAAACACATTCTGCTACTCGTGCCCAGAGTAGCAATAATACATGCATGAGACTTTTTTTTACAGCCTAGCAACAAAGAGGGACCCAAAATCCAAGGTGCACCTTTGGGCTTTCTAGGGGGAGAAATTACACATCTATTTTCCTGACTACCTACCTACAGCATTTATGGTGGCTCTGGAGCACCCGGATAGTGGAAAAACCCATAAAATTACCTAATTTTGGAGAGTAAACACCCCATGGTGTATATTTTGAAAATGTAATTTTTTGCCAAAAGTTTTCGAAAAATGCTGAAAGAAATTTAAAAAAAAGTATTGTACACAAAGTTGGCAAATTGTACACACAGCATGGTCATACTTAGAATCACTCCCCAAACACATTCTATTACTCCTCCTGAGTATGATGATACCACATATGTGAGACTCTTTTAGTGTCTAGACAGATCATATACCAGACAATATAATGGGAAAATGATGTCAGCGCCCAATATAGGTGTCAGCAGCATGCAATTAGTGTTAATTTACCAACACTCGTGTATGTAATAAAGAAAAAATTGCAGCGTTATAAATGAACATTAATGTATATGTAATGTATGCAAAAATATAAAGGTCCTGAAAATTTTCAACTAATCAATTGCTCATATCTGTGAAAAAAATATGACTAGAGAGTGCTGGATGTCCATCAAGATATTCTGTTACAGTGAAAACAGATGTGATGAAGAGTCCTTGATAATAGGAATATTCCGTCAAAAGTAAAAACGGTGGAAGATAGGAGTGCTCTATAGGAAATAACTTGTGCACAATAGGCCTCCACCAAATGGCTGCAATACAAACACCCCAGAAATAATATCTGTCTATATTATAGGACAGCAATTATGGCTTCAGGTAATAATATCTTTCTTCTCAGACTATGACAGATCTCTGAAATGTCCAAAAGGGTAAACCATAAAGTCTCAGCCAGTTATACGGGACGAATCAGCAAGGATCTGACCAGCTAGGCAAGGTCCCCTGGTGTTTGTTGATCCCATCAAATAGCAGCTCTGCGCCACCTCTGCCTGGGATTCACATGTGTTCCAATCAGGGACATACAGGCAGCCTGTTCAAATTAATGACAGGCAGTTGAAGAAGAATGTCTTTGAGAACTCCCTGAGGGAGGGGCGAAACGCATCGATGCAGATTGCAGTTCCTCAGTGACATCACGTCCAGCTGGCAATGGAACGCACGCGGAAGTGCGGACTCCATGCCAGTGCCTGGAATAGCTGAGTATACTTCTGCCTCTTTGCACTGATGATATATATACTGTGAATTTGCCTCTGTAACATTGTAAGTGTAATTTTTATATGCGCATGGGAAATAAAAGAAACATATTACACTATTTTGGATCCTTTCTCTTCCATTTATGAGTTAGGATCTTGTAAGGACCCGCAGGAAGTGACTCAGTTTCCACTTACCAGACCAAGCCTGTTAGACCCACATGCAGTATTGCTAAGGGGTCCACGATATCTGGTAAGTGCAAGCACTTTTGGGGTGTGGAGCACTAATCACTGCATGAAAACCATAGAAAATTACAGCACCTTATTCGTATATTATTGGATTTAATTTTGCACGTAAAAGTTTATACCATTTGTACAGATTTTCACTGGCCACTTGCTTGTTTTATAATATTGGAACAATTTTTGCACATACAAGTTTATATGTTTTTAACCACTTTACCACCGGAGGATTTTGCTGTCTTACGTCCAGGCCACTTTTTGCGATTCGGCACTGTGCGAATTTAACTGACAATTGCGCGGTCATGCAACGCCGCACCCAAACTAAATTTATGTCCTTTTTTTTCCCACAAACAGAGCTTTCTTTTGGTGGTATTTGATCACCTCTGCGCTTTTCATTTTTTGCGATATTAATAAAAAAATGCGACAATTTTGAAAAAATAACAATATTTTTCTACTTTGACAGTTAAAAAATATCCAATATATTCAATTTTTGTCATATATTTAGGCCACAATGTATTTAGCAACATGTCTTTGACAAAAAAATTCTCAATGAGCGTATTTTTAACAGCTTTAAGACCGGAGGACCGCCGCTCCTCCCCTGGCCCGACTCCCGCTGTGACTGAAAACAGCGGGAGAGAGCCTCCGGCGGCGCGCGCCGCCCACAAGGGGAGGAGTCCAGCTACGTAGGTCTACGTCGCTGGACGACAACGAGCCACATTGCCACAGTAGCAGCAATGTGAGCGGTCGTAAAGTGGTTAAAATTTAAATATTATATAAATGATCACATTGTGGATGTAAATATTATTAGTTAGTGTGCATAAGCACTTTGTTCAACTGATAGACTAGTAATAGCTACAGGTATGGTGTTTTGCACACTTGATGTTGTACTTTATATATAGTGGCATTGTGGTTGCGCTGTGGTTTAATGTTTTATATTTTTTACTGTGTGATGAACAGTGGCAACAAGTTTTTTATGTGAGAGCACATATGCACATAGCACGGGTTTTTATATACTGTTAATCATAGTACTATTCTGATAGGGTAATCAAGATTTTTTTTTTTTTTTTTTTTTTTTTTTTAACACTGTGATTGCTTTTACAGCAGTTATGACTGTAAAAGCAATCATTTCTCACTCTCTCCAGCTGCATTCCTGCAGCCATTGAGAAAACGGTGATAGCTGTGATTGGTCACAGCTATCACATGGTACAAGGCTGCTGTGAATAGCCTTGTACCATGTGATCTCTGTGATTGATCACAGAGATCACACAGTAGTAAACAATGATGCCAGGAAACTACATCTTGTTTGCTACTACCATGTAATTGCTAATTGGTCAATCAGCGATCTAATGGTACCAGGGCTGCCCACAGCAGCTCGGTACAGTGCTTAGTGTTCCTTTGTGTCCGCTTGATCCAGCAGGCACAGATCGCACCACTGCGTGCTCCTAGGCAGCAGACACAGGTGGCGGATGTGGGCTAACATACAGGTAAGTCAACCTGCATCAGCACTGCTCTCCTGCCATTTAACCACTTCAGTTCCGGAAGGTTTTACCCCCTTAATGACTAGGCCATTTTTTGCGATTCTGCACTGTGTTATTTTACTGAAAAATTGCGCGGTTGTGCGACGCTGTACCCAAATACAATCATTGCTCTTTTTTTCCCCACAAATAGAGCTTTCTTTGGTGGTATTTGATCACCTCTGCAGTTTTTAGATTTTGTGCTATAAACAAAAAAGAGCGAAATTTTTAAAAAAAAATAAAATAAAATAAAAAAAAAACTAAATATTTTTTACTTTCTGCTATAAAACATTCCAAATAAAAAATTTTAAAAATCAAATTTTTTATCAGTTTACGCCAATTTGTATTCTGCTACATATTTTTGGTTAAAAAAATCCCAAAAAGCGTATTTTAATTGGTTTGCGCAAAAGTTATAGCGTTTACAGACTACGGGATAGAATTTTGGACTTTTTATTTATTTTTATTTTTTTTTTTATTAGTAATGGTGGCGATCTGTGACATTGCGGCGGACAGATCGGACCCCTAACTGACATTTTTGACCCTTTTTGGGGACCAGTGACATTATTACAGTAATCAGTGTTAAATAATATGCACTGTTACTGTATAAATGACACTGGCAGGGAATGGGTTAACATCAGGGGCGTGATCAAAGGAGTAAATGTAGGCCTAAATATGGGGGAATGACTCTGTGACAGGCACAGAGAGATCAGGGTTTCAGCTAGGCTGAAACTCCTGATCTCTCCCTGCCTGTGGGACAGAAGACTCGCCTGCTTTGTTTACATAAGCAGGCGGGTCTTCTATCAGTTTCTCTGACGATCGCGGCAGGCCGGCGACGATGGCCGCCGCTCTTTCCGTGGCCCGCGGCCCACCTCCCGCTGTGTCTAAACACAGCGGGAGCGAGGCCCTGGCAGCGCTCGTGTGCCGCTGAGATCACATGCATGAAATCACGTAGTTATACGTGATTATAGGCAGCCGAGCCGCCCTGTCGCATTATATCTGCGGTGGGCGGTCGGCAACTGGTTAAAGATCAGGAAATTTTTTGCTTACTGTTGAGACATATTTTATCTGATTTGCCACAAAACATCTCCTGTTTCTTCTACAGATATATAAAAATAGATACAAAAAATGTGCTGCGCCAGACGTGCACCAATAAACATAATTGATGTTAATATAATCAATATCTGAAGTCCATACAAGCTGTGATTGTGCTCAAAATCCAATAAATGTGCATTAGTGTCCAAGTGTCCAAATCAGAAATGCAATCTGGTGAAAAGTGCACACCAATCTGTGAAATCCCTCCACCTGCTAGATTGGCCTCTCACCTCCAAAAAGGACCCAGACGGGCCAGCAAAAGCATGTAATGAGGATATCAGACTCCTGGAAAGACACTCCAGCCTCTCACCTCCGGAGGTCTCAAGACACGGGACATGCAATGCAAAATATAAAAGGGAAAATATAGTGCTCTCCGTTTCAACAATCAGGCTTTATTGAGGAAAATAGAAGTTTACTCACATGTACAGGGCACTTCACCGTGCCTGCTGTTATGGCAATAATAATAGCGTGTGTCACTCGAGAGATGTTCGGCGTCGGTCACGCAAGCTCCGCCCCCCTATACGCGTTACGACGAGCGTATGGCTCCAACGTCTTCCTCGGTAGGGGTGGCTTGTGCGTGCCAAGCCTCTCTTTAAATAAGTATGCCTAGAGGTGGATTGGTTAGTGGACCGCTGCTCCTCCCATTGTTCCTAGCACTACACTGGACACCAGAACCGAAGATACAGGCACTTCCTCTTCAGTGTCACTGGTTATAATGCTAATGGGGCAGTTTTATTCGATTAGCGGTGCAATGCACATATATTAATCAACTCGGAAATCGCGTGTCATCGCCCACATCTCTCTAGTGCTATATATAATTTAAAACATAATATAACAATGCCAAATATTAAAATACATATATTTATATAAAAACATCTAAAATATATATATCACGCTACAATCATAAAATATTAAATACTCATAAAATATGCATAAAATTACAAGAACAATATAAAAAAATTTTATTAATATGTAAAAATATATATCCTAAAATTCATTCTTAATAAAACAAAAAGCTTCAGATATCTAAAATACATGATGGAGTATCATTTATTGCTAATGAAGCAGTTAAGGTCGAAATCCTTATTTAGACCTCTGGGTGCCAAAACTTTGGCCTCATAGACCCAGAAGGATTCCCTCCTGCTCAACTGGCGGATGTAATTTCCTCCTCTCCAATGAGGTTGAACATGCTCTATCCCCCAAAATTTCAGGGAATTGGGGTTCCTATCATGAAATTCCCTGAAATGTTTTGATACATTATGTGAGACTTCCCCCTTTTTGATGTTGGTTATGTGTTCCCCCCTAAAAATTGGAAAAAGCTGATATGGAGACTCAGGAGAAAAAGAGGAAAAAGTTCATTAGGGATATGAACGATTATAGAGGTAATGAAGTTTTTAAATGGCAAAAGGATTTACAAAGTAATTCTATACCATTATCCCGTGACAGTACACCTGAGAGAGTTGATATGACACCCCCTGTATGGAGCAGAGCACCACCTGCTCCTGCAAGGCGTGAATCTTATAACAGTCCTGCACCCACCTACCATCCCCCACAGAGGGGTAATGGAAGGGGGAGAAGAGCAGGAAGAGGTGGACCCAGAGGAAGAGGTAGAGGTCAATGGAGAAATAATGGGGGCCCTTCTCAACAAATACAAGGTAATAATGGCCCATACCAACAGGCACAAAAGAATAGTGGCCCGTATCAACAGGTACAAGGGAAGAGTAATGGCCCATATCAACCAACACAAGAGAATTGGTACTACCAAGAACCGAGGAGGACTCAGGACCAATATGGAGATAGGAGGGCGGAGCCGGTATATGAATCCCCCTGCCCCTCTACTTCATATGAAATTCCTACCACTAATAGGTTCTCTCCATTGTACCCACCAGTCATAAACAAACCCACAGATGTTTTTTTAGGGAAACCCAGTGCCCTGTGGGGGTACAGGGGATCAATTGGAAAACAATCTGGGGAAAAAAGAAAAGAAAAAGAGGACGACGAGCAGGTCGACGCCTCCAAAAAAAGCAAGAGCCAATAGGAGCAGGTATCTTTAATAGCAGCGGCATACCCTCGAGTAAGGAAGAAACAAAAGTCTTAGATAAAGGGTTAAAATACGCCCCGGTAAAAAATTTAAGTAAATTTGACACTTATGTTAATTTACAAAAATACATGAGGAGTCTAAATCAGAAAAAATATTTTCTATCCAAACCAGACAACCGCCCCATGAATAGTGAGAGAACACATCACTCCACTTTAAAGAATAAATCAGTCTTCAACCCACCGAATAAAGACAGTAAATACATGGAGGTCTTTAAGAATCTGGTATCACATGATATCGAACGACTAAAAGTTAGGAAAGTTCAGTACCCCCAATGGATCTGAAATGGTATTGCCAGCCTGGAAGCGAATAAGCAGCTGGTAATACGACCAGCGGACAAAGGGGGAGGGATCGTTGTTATGAGTACCGAATACTATACCAACGAGATGAAAAGGCAGCTTTCAGACCTGAACACATATTCTCGTTAAAGGCGTGACCCACTGAATGAATACAAAAAAGAATTGGATGAACTGATCAAGAATGGGTTGGATGATGCCATTTTAAACAAAAAAGAAGCACTTTATTTGAACACCCATAGCCTGTCGTACCCCTATTATTTATTTCCTTCCCAAAATTCATAAGTCTGTAGAAAAACCTCCAGGGAGACCAATTATCAATGGAATTGACTCCCTGAGCTCCAGACTGGGCCAATACATTGATTTTTACTTACAGCCATTGGTTACCCGCACGGAAGCATACATTAAAGACACCAAACATGTCATACAGAATCTACAGACCATTTCCATCTCAGAGAACTGCATCCTAGCCATGGCAGATGTAGGTTCTCTGTATACTATTATAGGGCACGATGCCGCAATGAGGGCAGCGAAATGGGCCCTGGAAGAATCCGATTTGGAGGAAGAACATGTAGAATTTCTGCTGGACAGTTTGGACTTCTGTCTGAAACACAATTATTTTTGGTATGCCGGGGATTTCTTTTTACAAACCAAAGGCGTGGCGATGGGGGCAAGGTTTGCCCCCAGTGTAGCCAATTTATTCATGGCCCAGTGGGAAGCAGAGGAGATTTTAACTAACAGACCCCGGAACTTATTTTTTACAAAAGATTTATAGATGATTTGATTATGATTTGGGAGGGAGATATTATGTCTTTTAATATTTTTAAAGCCAGGATGAATTTTAATAATAGGAATATTTTACTATCATGGACTGAAAGTAAGGAAAGAATACAGTTCCTAGATCTAGAGATTTTTATAAAAGAAGGTCAAAAACACACAAGGAACTTTTTTAAGCCTACTGACCGCAACTCCTACCTGCCTATCGATAGCTGTCACCATAGAAATTGGCTTTTCAATATCCCGAGGGGACAGCTTATCCGAATCAGGAGGAATTGCTCAAAGGAGGAGGATTATACGACACAGTCCAAAATATTGGTAGACAGATTTCAGGCTAAAGGGTATGATATGAAAAAAGTGAATTTGGATTTAAGACAAGTATCGTCACTATATAGAACAGAGCTTCTAAAGAATAAAATGGCCCCACCTAAGGAGAGTAACAGTAATAATTTTAAATTGGTGTTCGATTTTAACGTCCAACATAGACAGGTTGAACGTATCATCACCAAACACTGGGATATTTTAAAACAAGACAGAATCCTAGGACCCCATCTCCTGGAGAAACCTGGCTTCATTTACAGAAGAGCGCCCATGTTGAAGGACAGGCTGGCACCGGGAGTAATAAACCCTCCTAAACCCAGGAAAAATACGGTCTTCCAGTTCCTGTCAGGTTTTCACGCATGTGGCAAGTGTAGGGCTTGCCGATCGGCGAGGAACAATGTCAAGAAAAGGAAGTCGTTCATATGCAAAAGTACAGGCAAGCAATACCAGATCAAAGACTTGGTAACATGTAACACTGTTGGAGTTGTCTACATGATGGAATGTGGGTGCGGACTCCAATATGTGGGCCGCACCTCCGGACCCCTAAATGTGAGAATAGGGGAACACATAACCAACATCAAAAAGGGGGAAGTCTCACATAATGTATCAAAACATTTCAGGGAATTTCATGATAGGAACCCCAATTCCCTGAAATTTTGGGGGATAGAGCATGTTCAACCTCATTGGAGAGGAGGAAATTACATCCGCCAGTTGAGCAGGAGGGAATCCTTCTGGGTCTATGAGGCCAAAGTTTTAGCACCCAGAGGTCTAAATAAGGATTTCGACCTTAACTGCTTCATTAGCAATAAATGATACTCCATCATGTATTTTAGATATCTGAGGCTTTTTGTTTTATTAAGAATGAATTTTAGGATATATATTTTTACATATTAATAAAATAATTTTTATATTGTTCTTGTAATTTTATGCATATTTTATGAGTATTTAATATTTTATGATTGTAGCGTGATATATATATTTTAGATGTTTTTATATAAATATATGTATTTTAATATTTGGCATTGTTATATTATGTTTTAAATTATATATAGCACTAGAGAGATGTGGGCGATGACACGCGATTTCCGAGTTGATTAATATATGTGCATTGCACCGCTAATCGAATAAAACTGCCCCATTAGCATTATAACTAGTGACACCGAAGAGGAAGTGCCTGTATCTTTGGTTCTGGTGTCCAGTGTAGTGCTAGGAACAATGGGAGGAGCAGAGGTCCACTAACCAATCAACCTCTAGGCATACTTATTTAAAGAGAGGCTTGGCACGCACAAGCTACCCCTACCGAGGAAGACATTGGAGCCATACGCTCGTCGTAACGCGTATAGGGGGGCGGAGCTTGCGTGACCGACGCCGAACATCTCTCGAGTGACACACGCTATTATTATTGCCATAACAGCAGGCACGGTGAAGTGCACTGTACATGTGAGTAAACTTCTATTTTCCTCAATAAAGCCTGATTGTTGAAACGGAGAGCACTATATTTTCCCTTTTATATTTTGCATTGCATGTCCCGTGTCTTGAGACCTCCGGAGGTGAGAGGCTGGAGTGTCTTTCCAGGAGTCTGATATCCTCATTACATGCTTTTGCTGGCCCGTCTGGGTCCTTTTTGGAGGTGAGAGGCCAATCTAGCAGGTGGAGGGATTTCACAGATTGGTGTGCACTTTTCACCAGATTGCATTTCTGATTTGGACACTTGGACACTAATGCACATTTATTGGATTTTGAGCACAATCACAGCTTGTATGGACTTCAGATATTGATTATATTAACATTATTTATGTTTATTGGTGCACGTCTGGCGCAGCACATTTTTTGTATTTATTTTGATTCATTGTGGGATGTGAACACGATTGGTGTTTGCTGCCGGCTATATTTGTTTTATGCACAGTGATATTCAAGCACTTTTTCAGTACATTATTCACGCACAGTGTTTTTACCTATTTTGAGTGTTATATCACATATTTGGTTTTGCGCTGATAGTTTTTTGTTATATATATAAAAATAGGGTTATGTTTAGCAGAAGTAAAATAAAATTGGTGCAAGATAGGCCGATTGACAAAAGCACCTTAAAAATATACTAACTTGGAAATGGTCCTATAGCTTCCCTAAATGATGCATTATATGCCTGCCCTAAGGTGGAGTAAATGACTGGCTACATTTCTGCTATAATGAAATGACAAAATATAATATTCATTCTGTTATAAATGTTGATTTGTAGGCAAGCGCATAATTTACAATTACAGTAAGTAACTTGTATAAGTGATAAAAACAGAACATAAAACCAAGTACAATAAAACTCCCAAATTCCCATCCTGCAAGAATAATTTGAATTTTTAGTTGAATAGTGAGAAGTGGGGCAGCTGGAAGATAATTTCAAAATTCTTTAGTAATACATTGAATTTTATGTGAAAATAAAAGCACAGATGTGGCTGTATAGTGTGATGAAATTGTGGACAAATGACAAAATGGTACGTTTTGACTTTTTTCCAGAAACCTCAATGTTATGGTCTGAATTGTATTTACTTATGCCAAATTATTTCATTTTTTCAGTGACTGACGTGTGGGGTTCTCATATTATTCTGAAAAATGTGTAATTATAACATCAGCGGTTTTTTGTGACACATCCTGTCATGGTATGTTTGCAGTGATCAAAATGTTATTCCTGTTGTTACAATCCAAATGTCAGAAAAGTGGCAGGGTATAATACAAAACAAAGGATATCTAATATCTAGGCTTCAGGTCTTACAATAGCTATATACAGCGGTCATACAGATGCAGATAGGTCTATATTCTATGATCTATGTACAGTGAAAGCCCATAAAAGCCTTTTTATATTTAGGTAGCAATGGGTCATTACGTTAAAATTTCGAATACAGCTGAAAGCCGTCATCTCTGTTGGAGCTCTCAAAAAAAAAAAAAAAAAATATGTAGGCCTGTAGCATAAGAAATGGAAATTTGAAATGATAGATTGTAATATGGACACCTCACAATTTTTCTAGCCACCAATATTTTCTGCTTAACACCGTTTAAAATATATCTAAACCCCAGAACAAAAAAATTTGAATACATTGCAGTCTACCAGTCTACCAGATGGGGTGGCTGCAATACTTTTGTGTCACGCTTATTCCTAACGGAGGTGGTCAGGTGCTATAGTTGGCAACTGTGTTCTTCACCTATAGCCGCCCCCTTTCCCATAAGGCAAGCAGGATTACCGGTACTCGGTTGCCCCCAGGACTTGTACACAATGCTATAGTGCCTGGCTACCACGCCAGGGCAGGCGCAAATTCAAAGCAAAAAGGTACTTGCTGTTGGCAGACAGGGCAGAGTGGTTCAATGGCAGCCTAGGTCAGTGTTTCTCGACTCCAGTCCTCAGGGCACACTAACGGGCCAGGTTTGCAAGAAAACTAAAATATATCACATGTGATATAATTTGCTGTTCAGTGATTGCAGTATTCTAGTCTGCATCCCCCCAAAGTAATACTTAAAATCTGGCCTGTTAGTATGCCCTGAGGACCAAAGTTGAGAAACACTGGTCTGGGTAAAAGGCAGGCAGAGTTTAGAGAATAGCCATTATCTGGTCTGAGGTCATACACAAGAAAATTCAATCTAGCAGATCAAGGCAGACAGACAGGGAGCTTGTTTAGATATTACACATTATCACACTCTATCACAAGCATGAGACTGAAGGCTTGGCTGGCTTAACTACTTCAGCTCCGGAAGGTTTACCCCCCTTCATGACCAGGCTATTCTTTGCGATACGGCACTGCGTTACTTTGACAATTCCACTGTCATGCGATGCTGTACCCTAAAAAAATGTATGTCTTTTTTCCCACAAATAGAGCTTTCTTTTGGTGATATTATATCACCTCTGTAGTTTTTATTTTTTGCGTTATAAACAAAAAAAAAAAAGCTGACAATTTTGAAAAAAAAAAGCAATATTGTTTACTTTTTGCTATAAAACATATCCAATAAAAAATTTTAAAAAATCTAATCTCTTCATTAATTTAGGCCAATATGTATTCTGCTACATGTCTTTGGTAAACAAAAACCCAATAAGCGCATAATTGGTTTGCGCAATATTATAGCGTCTACAAACTATGAGATATTTTTAATTTTTTATTTTTTACTAGTAATGGCGGCGATCAAAGAGTTATAGCAGGACTGCAAATTTGTGGCAGACATATCGAACACTAAGTGACACTTTTGACACTTTTTTTGGGGGCCAGTGACACTAATACAGTGATCAGTGATAAAAAATATGCACTGTCACTGTATTAATGACACTGGCAGGGAAGGGGTTAACATCAGGGGCGAACAAAGGCTTAAATGTGTGCCTAAAATGTGCCTGATTAGTGTGTGGGGGGCAGTGGCGTAGCGTGGGGGGTGCAGGGGGGGCCGGCCGCACCGGGCGCAACATCTGGGGGGGGGCGCATCTGCAGTGTCACTCTGTCTGTCTGACTCTGACATACACAGTTCACACACTGTCTGCGGCTGCCTCCTTCTTTAGGCTGGGAGATGTCCAGCGCGGCCGCCCTATGGCTGAAAATGGCGGGTTGGGGCAGGGCTGCACTGTGCTTCACCTGTCCATTGGTGTAGGGTGGGGTGGCGTTGCAAGCCAAGCCCCGCCTATGCTGCCTCTCCTCACTGCTCGGTCAGGCTCTAATAAGCTTCAAAAAAGGGTGGACCCGGGGCGCAGAGCGGTGCGCCCCGAGCTCACCCATTGTGTGACAATTGTGTGACAATAGCGAATGGAAATTTGCCCAAAACCGCTTCCTGATTGGCCGAAAAGGCGAACGCATGCCATTGGCCGAGGAGGAGGTGGGAGGACTCGAGGAGACGTGGCAGCAGGTATGTCTCTCATCATTGAAGGGGGCACGCTGGTCTGTCTGCATTGAAAGGGAGCACGATGATCTCTCTGCATTGAAGGGGGGCACGCTGGTCATTCTGCATTGAAAGGGGGCACGCTGGTCTCTCTGCATTGAAAGGGGGCACGCTGGTCATACTGCATTGAAAGGGGGCACGCTGGTCATTCTGCAATGAAAGGGGGCACGCTAGTCATTCTGCATTGAAAGGGGGCACGCTGGTCTCTCTGCAATGACAGGGGGAACGCTGGTCTCTCTGCAATGAAAGGGGGCACACTGGTCATTCTGCATTGAAAGGGGGCACACTGGTCATTCTGCATTGAAAGGGGGCATGCTGGTCTCTCTGCTTTGAAAGGGGGCATGCTGGTCATTCAAACATGTATTTAGATGCATTTTACTTTAATTAGTAATTACGTCAGTATTTTCATAACAAACAATACATGTGCTTAGGGGGTAAGGGTTTATTTAACAAATCTAGTGGAAGAGACTCAAGTGCTAAAATCCCACGGGTTAGGGGGCGCAAATTACTTGCCTTGCCCCGGGTGCTGACAACCCACGCTACGCCACTGGTGGGGGGTGCTTGTACTATGAAAAGACAGAGATCCATGTTTCTGCTTAGCAGAAACACATGATCTCTATCTTCCCTACTAGCAGAACGGTGATCTGCCTCTCTCGGGAATGATCAGCAAGTCCCGGCAGACATTGGGTCCCACTGTGTTCAAGTACCTGCACGTGATTCTGCTCACAGGAGTCGTCACCCCACAGTATATGTATGTGAGGTGGTAGGCAAGGAGTTAAATCCAGTCTAGTCTCCACCCAGAGACCGGCCGCATTATTCACCTTGCAGGTGGACAGGCAGACAAGGAGGATGCCATAGCCAAAACCAGGATGCTGGAATGAGGAGCGCTAGACATTTTTTTTTTCACTATACATTTCTTTTTTGCGAGTACAGAAAAATGCCTGTTGACCCTGCAAGAATTTCAGTGCTCTTGTAACTTCCTGTGAGCTTAACTGATATCTCAGAAAATGTTATCAGCTTTCCCAGCTATCATCTCTGAGCTACAACACCTTCTCTCTATATGATAGGGATATGGAGGTGTTTGCAGTGTAAACCAGCAGAACAGCCTGGAGTGACATTGCTGGTCCTCCATAGATGAATACAGTGAGTAAGCATTGCTATCCTAGGACAATAGGAGAGTTACTGGTAGGGGCACCAGGTGAGTTAGGTACCTGGTAACTCTGTTTCTAAGAAGTCTTCCAGGGCAGCATCTGAGATAGGCTCCTCCCACCTAAGACAGGAAACACAATAGTCCACCATTATAAAAATGTCAGCCATACCTGGTTGCCTCAGTATTAGTAAAGCACCGAAGGAACCCTCAGTAAGCTTATGAATCCGAAAAAATCCTTTGTACTGTTTAGGGCGGGAACGAATGCTGCCCTGGAAGACTTCTTAGAAACAGAGTTATCAGGTACTCTGTTTTCTCTAATAGTCCTCCAGGGCAGCATCTGAGAGAATGTATCAAGCAATACTTACTAGGGAGAAGATAAGGTCTGGAGCACCTTGCAACCAAATGCCTGGTCCTGACTGGACAGCTAGTCGATGCAGTAATGCCTTGTGAGGTTATTGAAGCTCGACCATGTCGATGTCCTGTAGATCTGCTCTGGTGTTGCTCCGGCCCTTTCTGCGCTTAAAGATGCCCAAGCTCTGGTCAAGTGGGCTTTGACTTCGTGGGGCAAGGTTTTGTGCTTGGTATAGAAAGCTTTATCTATCTGGCTGTCGGTCTTTTCAAGGCCTGTTTTCCCTTATTGACTCCTGCGTAGAGGACGAATAATGTTGTCGTTTTGCAAAAGTACTTTAAAAATTGGACCTAAAAGGGGCATACAATTTAATTCGAATCCATAAAGGGGATGAATGGAAGACGGCATTCAGAACCAGATACGGACTGTTTGAGTACCTTGTAATGCCATTTGGGCTATGTAATGCCCCCGCAGCCTTCCAACGGTTTATAAACGAGATATTCCGAGACTTGCTTGATGTTTGTGTGGTAGTTTATTTGGACGATATACTTATCTATTCTCATTCCTTACCTGAGCACATAAAACATGTGAGACTTGTGTTGTCAAGACTACTTGCACAGAACTTATATGTTAAATCGAAGAAATGTTTGTTTCATAAAGAGGAGGTACTATTCCTGGGATATATTATATCTAAAAGTGGAATCAAAATGGACATGAGCAAAATATCCTGCATTCTGGATTGGCCTGTGCCAACCACTCGCAAAGCATTACAAAGGTTCCTAGGATTCTCTAATTACTATAGGAAATTCATTAAAAACTTCTCTGCGATTGTGAAACCTCTCACACAACTTACAAGCACGAAGAGACCATTTAATTGGACAAAAGAAGCAAATGGAGCATTCTCTCTGCTGAAATCAAGCTTTACTACTGCCCCCATACTATGCCATCCAGACCCATCCCTTCAATACATCTTGGAGGTAGATGCGTCTAATATGGCAGTAGGAGCAGTTCTCTCACAACGACCAACAAACACCTCACCTCTTCACCCAGTTGCTTTCTTTTCAAAGTCATTAAGTAGCCCCGAGGTGAACTACCCAGTAGGTGAGAAGGAGTTATTAGCCATAAAACTGGCATTAGAGAATTGGAGACATTTACTCGAGGGCACTCAATTGCCAATTCTGATATATACTGATCACAAAAACCTCCAATACCTTCAGACTAATAGAACTCTTTCCCACTGGCAGGTACGGTGGTCGTTATTCTTTCTGAGATTTAATTTTTTAGTAACTTACACGCCCGCAGACAAAAATAAAAAAGCGGATGCACTCTCACGACTAGCCGAGAAAGATTGCACTGAGGTTCCCTCAGTTCCTATAATACCACTTGAACGCATTATCAGAGTCGTTCGCTCACTGAAGGAGGAGATTTTGCACAGCATAGGGTTGGATTCACCTCCACCACAACTAACTACTGACGCACAAGGCTTCCTCTACTACAACGATAAATTATACATACCCCCTACTATGCGAACCAAGATCTTAGAATTGTCGCATGATGTACCTATGGCAGGACATATGGGTATGACTAAAACTCTCAATCTACTCACTAGGCAATTTTGGTGGCCAGACATGAAGACAACCGTAAAAAAGTTCGTTTCATCTTGTGATATCTGTGCAAGGTCAAAAATTGACAACACGAAACCATCAGGATTACTTTGTAGTTTACCGATACCCCAGGTTCCGTGGGAAGTGGTATCCTTAGACTTCATAGTGGAATTACCACCTTCTAAAGGATTCAACACCATCTTGGTATCAGTGGACCATCTGACCAAGATGGCACATTTCACCCCTATCCGAAAACTACCTTCATCCAAACAAACAGCGGAATTACTTGTGAAACATGTCTTTAAGTTACATGGTATTCCAAAAACACTGCTGTCTGACCGTGGTTCACAATTCATCTCAAAGTTTTGGCTAGCTCTATGTCAGATACTACGAATAGAGCGTAAACTTACTTCTCCCTACCACCCTCAGACCAACGGACAGACAGAGAGAGTTAACCAGTGCATTGAACAGTACCTGCGTTGCTATACTTCGTATCTACAGGACGATTGGGCAGATCTCCTCCCACTGGCGGAATTCGCCTATAACAACGCTACTCATAGCACTACTAAGCAAAGTCCGTTTTACCTGAATTATGGGTTTCATCCCACACTCCTTCCTCCACGTATCTTGCCATCAAGTAATCCAGTAGCATCTGATTATCTTGCCCAGATAAAGGATTCTCTGGGATTACTCAACAATACCATATCTCATGCTCATAGCTAACAAAAAAAGTACTACGACCTCCGTAGGAAACCCTCTCCCCAATATGCCATTGGGGATCTTGTTTGGCTTTCTACAAAAAATCTGAGACTAAAGATCCCTAGTAAAAAACTTGGACCTCTATATCTGGGACCTTTTCCAATAGAGAAGCTTATTGGAAAAGCTGCAGTACAACTCACATTGCCAGTAGACCTCAAGATACATCCTGTCTTCCATGTGTCTCTACTGAAGCCCCATGTTCCTAACCAAGGAATAAGGCCTACTATCTCACCTCCACCTCCTGTACAAGTGGAAGGTGGAGAAGAATTTGAGATAAAAGAAATTTTGGATTCCCGTTTCAATAGAAGAAGACTTCAGTATCTTGTACGATGGAAGAATTATGGGCCCCAAGATGACACCTGGCTGGATACCTCCGATATACATGCCCCTAGACTGATTCGCAATTTCCACTCGAAATATCCGGAAAAAACAGTTCTAGAGGCCTTCCGGAGCCGGCCTTAAGGGGGGGGGTACTGTAATGTTCCGGTACCTCTGGTACCCTTGTTTCCATATTTCTCCTCTTAATTGCGTCCCATCTTGTATAACAAAGGACGCATATACCTTTAAGACCGGATGACATCACTGCCGAGCGCCGCTATGAGCGGCTATTTCAATCGCCGGTTTGCTCTCACTCATCGCTCGTTCAAACCCACATGTTCATCGCACCTACGCCTGAGAAGTCGGAGCTGCTGACATACCTTCCTTGCTGAACTGAAGCCGGAAACCTCGCTGGTGATCCGTATCTTGCTACGGGATCACCCCTCTCCAATGGACACTCTTATTCCTAAACCTATCTAAGTGATAAGTACCCCGCAGGGGATTCTTGCTAACCAATCTCCTACTGTCATCTACTGCAATTACCAAGACTATCTGTACCTATCTATTCACTATCATCTGCATAAGACTGTTAGCTCTTGGGACTACCTTGAACTATCCTTGCACTAGGTTACTCTGTCTAAGTATACTCCATCTGTGTCCTCTTACCATCTGCACTATACTTGACATCAGAACCTATCTGCTTTACCATCACCTGCAACTCTCCTAATACTACTTCTAGTGCTCACCATACAATAGCCTGTCTCTCATCTATATATCCTCATATACTCTATCCCTCCATTAAACATCTATTAATACATATATAGTATATAACAGGCCGTACACGGTGATGAAGTCCTGAGAGTTGGATATGCTGTTCAACAGATTCTCTACAAGGATACTGAGTGTAATAATTCTGCAGCTGTAAATCCATCCACAACCAAAAACGCATGAACGTTACAATAGGCTGTCTTCAGATTCTGATTTTGAATTATCAGAACTTAGCTTCCTGATCTGCTTGGTCCACCTCTTCCCCGCTACACGAAGGGATGGATGGCCTGCTGGTAGATGGGGTACTGGTCTGGCTGGAACCTGCTGGAACTTCCAACTTTTCTATAGCCGAGCTTAGTGGCCCAATCGTGCTCTTTATTTCCTTTTTGAAGGAGTTGAGCATGTTTTTAAGGAAACCCTGTGATTCCTTGGCCACCATTTTGTTGATGCATTTCTGGCATAATGCCTTTTTCCATTCTGTGGAAAATCTGTGACCGCAAGAGGTGCATGCCTTGCTGCTGGTCTTTGTCCTTTTCTCTTCTGGGGTCTTTGTCTGTAAAAAGGCACAAAGTACCCAGTGAGATAGGCGATTGCCATGCACAAACATAAAGAACCGTTTGAAGTGAGGTAGAGACGGAGGAAACTCCAGAGTGCTCTGGCTTACCTTGGAGCTGTCCTGACATGCAGAATCTGCAGGGCAGGGTGGGGAAGCATCTGGCATGGTTAGCCCCTGAGAGCCTCTGCTTAGAGGATTTTTAACTGCTTCTTGCTCAAGCTCTGCCCCTAGCTGACCCTGTGCAGGTTGGTGGACATACCTGCACTGTCGCTGCTCTCCTGGTCTTGTCCTCCCACCTGTTCTTTCACTGAGGAGGGAGTTCATCTGCCTTTTTTCCTTTTCTTCTTCTTTTTTTTTTTTGAAAATCGTGCTGCCCAGAAATTATGTTACCGGAGGTGCCCCACTCTATCATCTGGCTCCAGGCCATCAGCCTACACCAAGATGGCTGCCGACCAGAAATACGTCCCTGGAAGCACCACGAGTTGCCAGAAATGACGCATCCACCGCCATTTTGCTCCTCCAGGCGGCATGGGCTCCAGTTTTCCAGGATGGCAGGGTTGTCAGCGGGAGGCTGCTTCGTGGGGTCCAGGCGGGTGGCTGGTGACAGGTGCAGATGGCGGCGATTCTGTGGGGGAATGCCCCCAGCATCCAATACAGCTGGGAACATTGTTGCATGCCCCTCAGTAGGGGCGAAACCTCAGGGAACTGGCCCAACTTGCTGCTCCTGGTCTACAATACCCAAAGCCCGCTGAGCTGGATGGGAAGCTGGCCAGAGAGTCCCCTGCAGTTAGCACAGAGACTGCAAAAAACAAACTTCTGCAGCTCCTGTGGGTCCGGAGGAAACACAATCAACTGAGGCACGCAGGTATGGTTGACATTTTTATAATGGTGGACTACTGTGTTTCCTGTTTTAGGTCGGAGGAGCCTATCTCAGATGCTGCCCTGGAAGATGATTAGAAGAAAAAAAAAAAAAGGTTAAGGACTAGTAGTAAACTGCAATGAAATCATTTTTTATTCTTGGGTTTAGATGCGCTTTACCTCTCAAGCATTACAATGACTTTGTTAAGGAAAAGTAAATGCTTTAATTAATAAAACAAGTGTCTTATGTATGATGTATGAACAGTTTAATCATCAGAAGTTTTCACAGGTGTACAACAAGTAGGTGTATTTTCTGATGGTAAAGTCATCAGGGACAGATTTTTGCTGATTAGAACTCCCACTTGAATATTAGAATAAAATCGCAAAACAGTTACTAAAGCAGAAAACAGTCTTGGCTGCTATTTCAACTGTACCTGAGTTTAGAGTTCTATGTTTAAAAAAAAATACAGTATTTTTTCTCTGTTATGGTATCAAAGCTTTGAGCACACATACACATTTTTGGCCACAAAATATAGCCAAAAAAGGAAGATGGTCATATAAAAAAAAAATTGTGGTGTTAAAAATTATTTTGCTTTTTTGGAAGCTGATATTTTATAGAATTTGTTTTTAATTATATATATGAAATCTTATTTTTTCAACTAAACATCGATTTAAAGAACCTACCATATCCTGTAAAAAAATACAGCCAGCTGCTCCATGGAAGATTAAATATTTTTCTCTCAGGAAATGGCAAGAATAATCTTTACTGTCTGCATGAGCTTTCGGCACTGCTGCGATCCAACACTTATGAATGTGTTGGATAGAGAAAGCCCCACAGAGCACTGTAATTCCTCCCAATAGCCACTGCATGCTGTGGTAATGTAGTGACTGGTGGGACGAAAGCTGAGTACACCAAACCCCAGAATGATCCTCTGTGCTGTCCAAAGTGCACAGAAAAAGGCTGAAGCTGGCCATAGATTACTCTATAATTAGCAGGTTGATCGACAAAAAAAAATTAACAGATTCCCCCATCCACGCAAGTGAGGTGGACATGGGAATCCTCCCCACTGTGCTATTGTATTCTGACAGCGGGGACTCCTCCTCTGTCTGAATACACCGATCAGTGCTGCAGCCAATTGGCTGCTGGCAATGATCGAATGAAAATGTATCAACAGTCTCGTTCGAGGATTCAATTCAATTCAATGATCTCCCTGACAATGTTTCTTATTGAGTGGCAGTACCCAAAGGTGAAACGATATTGGACCCAAACTATTACACAGGTGACTGGAATCAAGACTCTAAAAACTGCCTGGATGTTTCTATTAACCTTCCTGGCGGTATGATTCTTTTGGATTTTAGGTGCTGAAAGCAGTACCATTATTTTGCATGTAAATCTTGTGAATGAGCAGCCCAAACCAACTGTATACATTTATTATATATATATATATATATATATATATATATATATATATATATATATATATATATATGTATATATATATATATATATATATATATATATATATATATATATATATGTATGTATACATATATTATGTATACATATATTATATATATATATATATATATATATATATATATATATATATATATATACGTATATATATATATATATATATATATAATGTATACAGTTGGTTTGGGCTGCTCATTCACAAGAATTACGTATATATATACGTGTGTGTATATATATATATATATATATATACTGTATATATATTTACATAAAAAGTACAGTAAAACTGCAGGAAAGGGCACTGGGGGGCAATGTAATGTGATTTTTTTTATTTTGAATGGTATCAGTGTGTTTGGTGTGTTTTACATTTGAATTTGCCGCCGGTTCCACCCCCCGGCGGACGTCACGTCGCCGGAGACGGAAGCCGGGGCTCGCAGACGATCGGGAGGAAGCTCCGCCGCCGCATACCGCCCGCATTCTTCGCTGGATCCCGGAGAAAAGGTAAGCAAAACCTCTACCAGGATCCAGCGATCTTCCTATCGGTACCCCGAGTGTGGCTCGGGGTTACCGCTTTTGGCTCTAAAATCTAACCCCGAGTCACACTCGGGAATAC
Source organism: Pelophylax lessonae (assembly GCF_965119305.1). Lineage (NCBI taxonomy): Eukaryota > Metazoa > Chordata > Amphibia > Anura > Ranidae > Pelophylax > Pelophylax lessonae. The sequence goes on along the minus strand of NC_138776.1, from coordinate 162,652,114 downwards.
CGCTAGGAAGGTTAAATAAACCTGTTCTAGGGCTTCCAAAGGCCTACCAAATACTTATGTTATTTTTTTCCTAGCTGCTGAAAATATTGCTAAGACTTGGAAAACTTCTGTAGTAAGGCTAGAGTTTTTGAAGAATAAGTTATCTTGGATAATGATCCTTGAAAATTTGGCTAGCATTGTTAATGATAAGTAGAATTTCTGCAACCCCCGGGAACCCTGAACTAATTAGATATATTGCATTAAGGCAGGATGCTAATATGGGGTGGAACACCTTCTCACTTTCTTAGCTAAGGGGATTTGGGGTTTGGGGTTCTACGGAGGGGGAAGTGTGGACTGGCAGCCTTTTTCCTCACCCTTTTTTTTTTTTATTTCTAGCCCTCTTTTCTTCCTTTTTTGGTTGTTCTGGTGAATGGTGATGCTGGTGGGTCTTTGGAGCTTTCCACCCCAGTCCACTTGCATGGGACATTCTGGAGTTGATTTACTAAAACTGGAGAGTGCAAATTCTGGTGCAGCTGTGCATGGTAGCCAATCAGCTTCTAATGTCAGCTTGTTTAATTAAGCTTTGACAAAAAAACCTGGGAGCTGATTGGTATCTATGCAGAGTTGCACCAGATTTTGCACTCTCCAGTTTTAGTAAATCAACCCCTCTGTGTTTTCTTTTACACGTTTTCATGTTTTCTATTACTTCTTTACATATGCAATATTGTTTATTTAATCTAGAACATTGCCCTAAAGCAGTGTTACAGTCATTTTTGTGTTTATTAAAATTCAGCAGCTACAAAATGTGTAGCTGCTGACTTTTAATAAACACACACTCACCTATCCCATGATCCAGCGATGCAGCCGCCCGAACCCTCTGTTCTCTCCCCTGCCTCTTCCTGGTGCTGGAATCACAAGTGTGGCAGCTTGTGGCTTCACAGCTGGGTGCACACTATGCATGCGCGAGTTGCACTGTGCCTCCTTAATGACTGGGCAATCTTCTGGGACCTGTGACCTGTCCAAGAAGATTGCAGGGAGGGAGGGGGAGAGAAGAACTTTAGTTTGGGGACCCACGGCGCTCCTAGCGGTAATGGGAGCTGGGTACTTGTCAAAACTAGGTACCCGCTCCTCACCCAAAAAAATGACATGCCAAATGTGGCATGTAAGGGGGTGTGGAGTCCTTTAAGCGAAACTTCCACTTTTGGGTGGAACTCCACTTTAAGAAGGCTGGTTTCTTGCATTCATATGTATTGGTGAGTTCTTTAGTACGTTTCTGTTTTCTATAGCACACTGGTTATGTCCAAAATCCCTCTGAAGTCTATATTGGATCTGGTGGACAGGGATATAACAATAGAAGATGAAATATAACTGTTAATAACTTCATGCTGTTATAATAATTCATTATGTTTGGGGGAGCCTCACTGGTGTAGTGATGTGATGTTCATGTTCTCTATGATGCTCTTTATGTTTTGAGTTTCATAAAGTTCAATAAACATTATTGATAGAGATATTGCCAGATTATAACTTGGTGCATTAGGCTGAAGGATTCAGATTGCAATCCCTGGTGAAATTAATATTGCCTACTGCATTAAAGCATATTGATTTGACTTATTAGATTTGTAGGGGGGTGTAGGTTTTCTTACAATTAGAGAATCCCCTACTGAAGTTGCTAAAGTTTAAACTAGTTGTTCCTGTTCGGAGCTCACAGGTAATAACAGTGAACACCATTTGGGTAGTGCATATAGAAAAGCCTTTTAAGTTGACATCCTGCCCTGAACTGAGTGGCAATCATACCCTGCCAGTCAGTAAGATCTGTAGGACTAGAGTGCAAAAGGAGTCAATCAGTCAGGCAGAGACTTGGAAAGAGATTCTGGTTTTTGAAGCTTTCCAAAATCAGGACATAAACAAGAACTATCTTGCATGTGCTTCCTAATAGGTGGGAAGCATGAGGACTCCTCCTGATATAGGAGGCAACGTCGATTGCATTCATCCTTTGGAGGAAGGCCTGGATATTAAATACCCACTCACAGAGTGCAAGTCTCAGTTCTCTAGACACCTCTCTCTATGTACTATTAAGAATGTTTGCAATCTGGCAGTGTGCAGCTGCCATTACCTTGTATGACTGTTAGTATACAGTAAATGATCTGCTTCAGTAAAGTTTGTTTGCTGTTTTTAATGTTTAAATGTTTATTCTATTCCAATGGTGTCTACTTTTAGACATGGGCTTGTGCTTGGTGAAAGGAACAGGAGTAAAAGCCAGCATGTAAAACAATCTGGATAGAGGTCCTGGGTTTTAGTCTGGCCAGGCTGAGCTGCCCACAAGGTGTATCTATTTGGGCGAGGTCTGCAGATTTCTCCCTATTAATTGAGAGAAACCTGGTGGGTCCCATGCTAGAGAACTGCAGGAGCCTTGAGAATCGCCTGAGCTGGTAAAGTTACACTTTACACAAGTTAAGTTACACTAGACATGGCCCCCTTACAATAAAGATTATATGTACCTAAATCAATTCAATATTCTTCACAGTATAATTATTTTTCATTCTTTTACTATAACTGCTGGCCTAATTATATTACCTTGATTTAAGCTAATAGCAGAAAAGTAGTAATTACTCTGCACAGTTATACTCCTTCTCTGGTCATCAATTGAAAATTAAAAGAACTTTTAAAAAGTTGTTAAGGTGGTGGATTTGCTTTTCCCAGTGATGATTAGTAATGAGGCAATATTCGTGCTTTTACACCCTGGTAATCAGACAAGCCTGAACCTGTGACCTGTTCCAGCTATGGCTTGATAGTAAAGTGGTTCTTCACTGCATCTGAGCACCACAAACTAAAAATGTTATTTAATTGATTTTTATTATTCAAAGCAAACTCCCCCATCCAGCCATGTCTTTGTGCTTTATTTTGCTGAGAAACCTCTTTGAAAATCCCCCCCTAGCATTTCTGGCCGTGGCCAGCTTGATTAAGAGCACATGACAAAGGTAGCATTTACTTCCTACCCTTAGCTCAAGTATGCATACAGGAGAGTGTGCTTAGCTGAGAAAAGACTCCTCCTCCCCTCCCTTTCTGAAGACTCCTGGGACATCATTTGCCTAGTGAAAAAGTGTAAAAAAAAAGTTTTAGAGCCGGTTCACACTACTCCGACTCAAAGTCGCCCCATGAAGGAGCGACTTTTTAGCGCCGACTTTAGCGCGACTTTGAAGAGACTTTGAAGAGACTTAAATGATAGGTGACTTTGTCTGTGGGGAATGCCTGGGTAATCTTTTTCTTCTTCCTTTGAAAGTCGGATCACAGTCGCTTGAAAATAGATAAGGATCCGACTTAGAGGCGACTCCCATTGAAGTCTATGTGCACAAGTCGGATAGAGGTCGCCTTGAAGTAGTACAGGAACCTTTTCTGAAGTTGGAAAGACTTCAGTAGTGCATATTAAGACATATCATTCATTTACATTGAATTTGTAATGACAAGAGACTTGGGGCGACTTGAGGGCACACAAGTCGCGTGCTAAGTCGGAGTAGTGTGAACCAGTTCTTAAACAACCAAATATAATATACTTTCCTATCTATTTACTAATACTAGCAGCATGAGGATTAAAAATAATCAATGTTGATTGGGAGAGTGAAGTTCCACTTTAACTGGTACAGACTAGTCCAATTTACTGATATGATCCCTAAAAATCAAACAACCAATATTCTTGTGTATATACAGTAAACAGAAAAAAAAATATATATATATTTGAAAATATATATGAAAATTTGTCATAGCTTTGTTTTTTTGTGACATTTACTGCGGTCCTGTAAAATACAGAATACAGAATAGAAAATACAGAATAGAAGAAACAAACTGCTATTGCTTTATCTAAGATAAAGATGCAAGCATTCTAAACAATATTTGCTATAATTCAGATGCCAGTTTACCGAATGAAAACCAATAATGCATTGTTACTATTTGTGTTCAGTAAGACATTGAGCTTAATAAACATGAAGTAAATCATTTGCTTAATGAAATGTTAACACTGCTGTTGTTTTTAACACCAAATTTACATGTACACGCCATAAAAACTGAAAATTAGAACTTAAAACCAATACACAAAGCCTTGTTTTCCAGCTAAGTAGTTGTTGTTTTTTTCCCTCCATGCATTGTTGTACTGCACCAATACTCTTTTGGAGGAATATTTCTTACAGAAATGCCCTTACTCCTCTCCTTACCTGTAATATTACCACTGATCACTGTATTAGTGTCACTGTGGTGCTAGTTAGTCAGTTCCTCCCCAGCGTCAGCTAGTGTCAGATTGTCTGCTGCACTATCACAGTACCATTGTAAGTCATTGAATGCCGTCATTAGTAGTATAAAAGAAAATTTAAAAAATTAAAATTCCAGTATATACAGTATACTATAGTTTGCAGGTGCTATAACTTTCATGCAAACCAATCAACAAACACTTATCAGGTTTTTTTCTTTATCAAAAACATGTAGCAGAATACATTGTGGCCTAAATGTATGAAGAATTGTTATATTTTTTATTGGATATGTTTTATTGCAGAAATTAAAAATTATTGTTTTTCAATCTTTCTGGTCTGTTTTCATTTTTGTCTCAAAAAATAAAAAACCCAGAGGTGATCAAATACCACCATAAGAAAGTTCTATTTGTGTGAAAAGAATTATAAAAATTTTGTTTGGGTACAGCATTGCACGACTAGGCAAGTATCAGTTAAATTAGTGCAGTGCTAAATAGCTAAAATGGTCTGGTCATGAAGAGGGTAAAATCTTCCAGAGCTCAATCCCCAGGAAGTGGGACTGGCAGGGGACTAAGGAGCCCTTAAATATTGGAAGTGGCATGCTGGCATGGAAGTCGGGTGGAAGATGAAAATGCAGTGCTGAGGGAGACTGAGGGGAGCTGTCAGTGGCCCTCGAGGGACCCCTGCTGGGGAGGGGCTTTACTTCGGGCCAGGGCTCCGGTGGCTGGCCTGGAAGGATCCTACCACAGAAGAAGTTGGAGGAGGCTTTCCTGAGAGTCAGCGGAAGCGAGGAAGGACAGTGTGAGCACATCAGCATGGTGCAGGGACAGACAAAAAGGAGAGACGGCCACATGTAGAAGGTCTCTCTTGAAGACAGCTGTGTGCCTAAAGCCCCGTACACACGTACCGATTGTCGGCCGTAAATATTCGGCCGACGACCGATCGGCCGATTGTAGGCTTGTTAGTATGATGCTTCCGACAGCCGACAGCGCATTTTCGGCCGAACAGAATCTGTCGTGCAGACTTTAAAATTTTTGTTGTCCGTCACCAGAACGGCCGATTGTTCGCCAGTCAGTACAGATTTCGGACGACAGACAGCAGATTAGCAAGACTGGGCATGCTCAGAAAAGAAAAAAGACAAGGAAAGTTAACCATCACATGACATCACTTCTGCAGTCGGCTGTTGTTGGCCGACAAAATTCGTGTGCAGTCTTTTCCAGTTTTCAACAGACACTACAGACCTGGACAAAAGACGGCCGATCGTTCAGCCGACGATCAGTACATGTACGGGGCTTAAGTCTTCATCAAATCTTGCCATGGGAGATCTCCAGCGTGTCAGTCGGGTGGACTTGAGCAGAGTGTCATTTGGGTAGACTGGGAAGAAGAAGCAGGAAGGTGAGCTAGCACTTGCCGGAGTAGAGCTGGGACCAGTGTCTACAGGGGAGTGGAGGTTCTCCAGGATGCAGCTCTCATTCACATGTGTCTCTTTCCTAAGGGACTGAGAGTTCCTAGCCTGTAATGGGCTGTTGCTAAACTAACGAAAGACTGTTAGTTTCCAGAAAGAGTAAATCAAGTGGAGCTGTACAGGGGATCAAGTCATTGTGCAGGAGGATCAAATAGAAGCTGTAAATAGGGAGGGTTTCTTTTAGCTACTGTCAAGTTGGGCATCCCATAATTCCTATGCCCATCGAAGGTATTAACCCTTAATAAAACAACAAAAATAAAGCTTAAGGTCTGTTTTCTGTGTCTAGATGTAAGAAGGAAATGCTATGTGAACCCTGACATTTGCAACTCCTACGGGGGTATTGCTACATGCATGTTTGTAGACAATGACTGCAAAGTGGCTGCTGGAGCAACAGCACTGAAATGCAACAAAGGATAAAAAAGGTGAGAGAAAAATAAAATGTTATTCTATTAGGCTTTACAACCACTTTAAGAAAAGCTGAGTAACCTTTATGACCAGCACAATGGCTGTATTTACTGGATAGCATTAGCAGCTCACTGAATGCTTTCAACCATTGCCTGGAATTGCTTTTTAAAGGTAACAGAAAAAAAATAAAAAAATAAAATAAATAAAAAACACATTTCTTTAGAGCCTAAATAAATATTTGTGGGGAACATACCTTCCATGAACTAGTATAGAAAAGTATATTTGTTGAACACAACCCTAAGAGGAAGCTGTCCACTTTTATTTATCTTTAATGCATGTACTTATAGCAGAACTTCACCTTAAGACTCCATTCACACTGGTACGACTTGTCAGGCGACTTGGTCAGCCTGACAAGTCGTGCACCGTCGCTCCCACTGTGTAGTACAGGAGCCGTTCCAATAGGAGCGACACAAGTCGCTCCGACTTAGAAAAAGGGTCCTGTACTACTTCGGGGAGACCTGGAGGCGACTTGCATTAAGTTCCATTATGTGAAGTCCGTGCAAGTCGCGCCGAACGCCGAAGTCATGCTGCACGCGACTTCACAGGTCGCCCCCTAAGTCGGAGCGACCTAATGTGAACGGGGTGTTAATGAGAAGTTTCTAATCCGTTTAATCCTCTATCTCACCCCCCCCCCCCCTTAATATTTTATGGCACATGGCACTTTTTGACAGGTACCCTCTCCCACTTCCCCTCTGACCACCTAGGTCAGTGATGGCTAACCTTGGCACCCCAGATGTTTTGGAACTAGATTTCCCATGATGCTCAACTACACTGCAGAGTGCATGAGCACCATGGGAAATGTAGTTCCAAAACATCTGGAGTGCCAAGGTTTGCCATCACTGACCTAGATGTAGCACCCTTCCAGGTAGGTGCTGGGCAAACTATAAAGGGGAGCCTTGTCTGCTTATCAGATGGGCCTTGATTGTTCAGCTAGGCTGTCATGTGTTCCCAGGTGTGCCTGTTGAGCTTGGGGAGTCTCCCCACTGTGTCCAATGGGGGCTCTCATTGGACAGTGGAGGAAACCTGACCAATAGCACACCAGGGCTTTTATCTATCCCAGAGGGCAGAATATGCCGCAATGCATCCTGGGAAGGGGTATAAGTCTGAGGGGAGAACATGACAGAGCGTCTATGGCGGTAAGCAGAGTCCCAGGAGGAGGATGACGGCTGTCTCTCCTCCTGTCAGTATGAGGAAGGTGTCCTTGAGCTGAGCTGCAGAACGGGATCCAGTGTGCTGTGGACCAAGTGGAGTTTTTGGGGAGGACGTTTCCAGGAAAGCAGTGTCATGAGTACTGTAAACTGCCCAGAGGTCTGCCTAGGATAGGGGACCACTCCGGAAGGTCAGAGGGATCCAGGAGCCAGCTAGCCAGTAGAGGAGGCTTAGAAAGGGGCGCCAGAGTCTAAGCCCTGAAGTGAAGTTTGTAAAGAGAATGCCAGTGTGGGCCCTGAGTTAAGAGTTGCAGCAGTGTTTACAAGTAGCTATCTCAGCCAGGAGGGCTAAAGGGAGCAGTACAAAGGACTTTGTGTCACCGGCAGGGCCGGACTGGGAATAAAAACCAGCCCTGGAAATAATTTCATACCAGCCACATAGCATTATTATACCGGCCCAACAGCATAGCGTCATTTTCTTGATCATAAAAGGGAAAACCATGCATTTTAAAGCATATGTAAAGCGTGTATTATATGTAGATAAGACAGATATAAAATCACATAGGGTTTTATATCTATATGTATATAGATAGATACATACATACTGTACATAAGAGCAAATTCCAGTTAAAAGTGGAGCAATTATCAAGAACAGTCCACTTATTGCGATGGTGATATATTACCAGAATAAAAAATAATCAAAGTCTGTCTTTACATGCAGGTCCGCAGAGTTCCCCCTTGCACTGTAATGGTGAATCCTGCAGACTGATGTAAAGGGGAACCCCAGGAACTCTGGAAATGTGACCAGAGACCACCTTCTGCAGAAAGAAGGGGGGTTACTGTATTCACTTCCCCCTTACGTCACTGACCCCTACTCAGACTGGTCTGGCGGAGCTGTCACTGACCTCCTCTCAGGTGCACCGTGCAGGGCTCAGTCAGTTGGTTCCAGCTTGTTGGCTCTGGGTTTATCCTATAGTCTTCTCTCCACAGTCCACATACATCTGACTTCTCCCGTGACCCCCATCCTGGTGGCACTCCCACACCTGACTCCTCTCCAAACTCCCCCTCAGAGACTGCAGACATGATAAAAGACAAGAGATGGTCATAGACTGTGCGGACATGATACAGGAGATGTCAGAGGTTGCAGACATGTTACAGGAGATGTCAGAGGTTGCAGACATGTTACAGGAGATGTCAGAGGTTGCAGACATGTTACAGGAGATGTCACAGACTGCAGACATGTTACAGGAGATGTCAGAGGTTGCAGACATGGCACAGGAGATGTCAGAGGTTGCAGACATGGCACAGGAGATGTCAGAGGTTGCAGACATGGCACAGGAAATGTCAGAGGTTGCAGACATGGCACAGGAGATGTCAGAGTTTGCAGACATGGCACAGGAGATGTCAGAGGTTGCAGACATGGTATAGGAGATGTCAGAGGCTGCGGAGGGGTCCAGTCTTACCCGCCCCTGGTGTAGAAAGGTGCGCTTCACCACCCCGACCAAGATCAGTGCCCTTCTATAAAAATGACACCGCCCAGTGCCATTACGCCACTACTGGCCTTCCCCGGCCTAGCTGCAGCCATATATACAGGAGATGTCAGAGGTTGCAGACATGCAACCTCTGACATCTCCTGTATATATGGCTGCCACCAGGGCTGGTGGAAAGATTTTTGACACCCTAGGCAACCCCCCCCCCCCCAGCTAGGAAGCAGGGCCAAGAGGAGTGAGCTGGGTACGGGCCTCCTGTATGAGGCCCAGGCCCCATCAGTTCAGCAGGAGGGCCCAGGCAGTAGGAGGAATCAGATCATGGAAAAGGGGGGTGACTTGTGTGGCGGGAGGAAAATTACAGGAACCGATCCCCTGTATGGGTCTCCCTGTAGCAGCTGAAAGCTGGCTTTTCCTCCTCCCTCTCCTGCTGCTTTGGTTCTTGCAATTGCCCCCCTCTATACTGATCACCCCCTCCTGTCCATGATCAGATTCCCCCTTTTCCCTACTGCCCAGGCTCCCCTGTATGTGTCCCCCTTACTTGCAGCGCTGCTGGCTTCATCTTCTCTCCCTCCCACCTGTTTTCAGTTGCTGCAGAGGGAAGGGGGGAACCACAGGAGATCTGTTCTAGTAAACAACTGTTGATGACCACTTTCCACCTGCTGTCCTTTGTGCCCCTACAGCAGCTCTGACGCTTCTTCTCTTTTTTCTGCTGCCGGCTGCTGCAGGGTAGGGGAGAATAGCTTCAGGATAAAAAACAGGTCTGGTAGGCTATACAGGGCCCCATAATTTCTAACGGCAGCCCTGGTTGTAGTGGTGAGGAGGGTGATATCAGTGGCAGTGCTGAAGGGGGTGGGATAAGTGGCAGTGGATGTGGTGAGGGGGTGGGATCAGTGGCAGCAGTGGTGATGAAGATGGTGGTGGTGAGAGGGGGTTGGGATCAGTGGCCAGCGGTGGTGGTGGTGAGGGTGGTGGTGAGGGGGTGGGATCAGTGGCAGTGGTGGTGAGGGGATGGGATCAGTGGCAGCGGTGGTGTTGAGGTGGGGAGGGATTGGTGGCAGCAGTGGTGGTGATGAGGGGGGTGGGATCGGTGGCAGCGGTGGTGGTGGTGATGAGGGGGGTGGGATCGGTGGCAGCAGTGGTGGTGATGAGGGGGGTGGGATCGGTGGCAGCGGTGGTGGTGATGAGGGGGTGGTATCGGTGGCAGTGGTGGTGAGGGGGGTGGGATCGGTGGCAGCAATGGTGGTAGTGATGAGGGGGGTGGGATGAGTGGCGGCAGGGGTGGGCAGCAGGGGGGTGGTGAGGGGGATGGGATCAGTGCTGGTGGTGGTGGGATCGGTGGCAGTGGTGGTGGTGAGGGGGGTGGGATCAGTGGCAGGGGTGCTGGGGGGTTGGATCAGTGATAGTGGTGAGGGGAGTGGGATCAGTGGCAGCTATAGTGGTGAGGGGAGATTAGTGGCAGTGGTGATAGGGGGTGCCCCCCCCATTCTATCAGGGATAAGATCTGTGGGGGTGGTGAGATCAGCAGGGGGCAGTGGTGATGGAGGATGGGATCAATTGCACTGCTGATTACTGTACTTACTTTGTCAGTCGATTCAGCCTCAGTGCCTCTTCACATGTGCTGCCCTGCAGGGATGCTTCTTCTGACGTGTGGCGGGTCTCCCAGCAGAGAGCAGAGCTCCTCCCCCTCACTCTATTGGTCGTCAGCGTCAGCTGACTTTCTCCTTCCACCGGTGTAACGTTAAAAAACCATACCCCGTGAAGAAACCATACCCTCGTCATTTCCTGTCTGAAACAGCTGAGCAGCGCAGCAGTGCGCATGCTCAGAGCCCCGGATACGTAAATGAGCATGAAAGAATTTGACAAGTGCGCATGCTCGGTGGGCATGAAATTATCACGGCACTGTGTCTAATGTTATACTTGCGGCGGGTACATTAAAACACTTTGGCTGCAACATAAATCATCTCCTCTGCTATCGCTGTAACTTCCCTCATCTCCGGTAATAAATATAAAAGCGGCGGCGGGTGTATGTGATGTAAATGTGACGGCGATCGCGGCTCCGTGATCCGCTTTTATATTTATTACCGGAGATGAGGGAAGTGACAGGGGAAGGAGCGGAGATGATTTATGTTGTAGAGGAGGTGTTTTAATGTAAGCGCCGCAAGTTTAAGTACCGTGAGAAATCCATACCCTCCGTAGCTGCACCGGAAGTGACGAGGGTATGGGTTTCTCACGGGTATGGTTTTTTCATGGAACACCGGTGTTCCGTGAGAATTACCTACCCGTGAGAAAAACCTACCCCTCGTCACTTCCGGTTCTCGGCACTGTATGTAATGCAGCGGTTACATTAAAACAGCTGTGCTGAAATACGAGTCATCTCCGCTCCTGTGCCTGTCACTTCCCTGATCTCGGATAGTAAAAATAAAAGCGGCGGCGGCTGTATGAAAACATAAATCACGGAGCCGAGAGCCGCTTTTATATTTACTTGCCGAGAGCAGGGAAGTGACAGGCACAGGAGCGGAGACGACTCGTATTTCTGCACAGCTGTTTTATGTAACCGCCGCGTCGGTAGGTTTTTTGCACGATACACCGTGAACGTTTCATACTAGTGCGCATGCGCACTAGTAAGCTCCTCAGTTCTTCCATTAGGTAGCCGGGGCTCTGAGCATGCGCACTGCTGCGCTGCTCAGCTGTTTCTGGCCGGAAGTGACGAGGGTAAGTTTTTCTCACGGGGTAGGTAATTCTCACGTTACACCGGCACCTTCAGCTTCTCTCACTGAAGCAATGGGCGGAGTTGAGAGGATAGGCGGTCTGCAGTGACACTGCTCACTCAGCCAGCCTCCCCTTTGCAGCGAGCAGATAACGGTGGCCAGGCCACTCCCCCAGTCACACAGCGGCGGAACAGAACTTGTGGGGGAGCGGCCGAGAATGGCGGGCAGGCGGCCGGAATTTGCGGGCGGGCGGCCGAGAATGGCGGGCGCCGGGCGGCCGAAACTTGCGGACGGGCGGCCGAGAATGGCGGGCAGGCGGCCGGAACTTGCGGGCGGGCGGCCAAGAATGGCGGGCAGCCGGAACTTGCGCGCGGGCGGGCCCTCTGAGTGCTGCTGCTCTCAAAGCAGCCCCAGGGCAGTCGGCCTACCGGGGAATCTCCCGGTATCCCGGTAAGCCAGTCCGGCCCTGGTTACCGGGGAGTGTCAAAGTCAGTAAAGTGTTATCAGACAGCAAGTCAGCGTTAACAAGCGCCAACCGGCGTTGACCGGCATTCAGCCGGCGTCAAGTCAGCGTCAAGAGGCATTTTTCTCAGTTGTCCCATTACTTTGTGAATAGTTGAGCCAGAGGAGTACCCCACTCATTCCCTTCTCCCATCCAAGTTCCTAAATAAATACAAAACCCAAAGATGCTGAACTGTTTCCTGTCTCAGAGCTCACACTTGGAGAACATGCTTAAATGTGCTGTTGTTGCTAGCGGTAACCCTGGCTGACCCACATCCAGCAAAATGGCTGGGAATCCTGCTACATAGGTGGTTGGAGCGAAAGTTGGCTACCCCCATGACACAGGTTCCTGGCAGGCTGCAGGTCCATTCACAAAATGCAGCATGACTTGCACAGCCTGCTTCTCACATCTAAGATGGGGTGGTGCTGGGGACCCAAACACTGGTGAAGAATTGGCCTGGATGAGGACAGCGCTGAATTTCTGGATGGGTAAGAGTCTTTTTATTAAAAGTCAGCAGCTACAGTATTTTTATTTACTTGTTTTTACTGAAACCTTTTTAATTTTACAGTAAACAGCAAGCTTTCCATGGCACCCAATGTGCAAAAGGTGTATTGTCCCCATGCCTATAAATGTTCTGTGAATTGCTTTGCACTGCATGCTACACTAAAGTGAAGGATAACTGCATCCTTGGATGACTCTGTAGTCCTTGTTTTGGGGTTCTGATTCAATAGGGAGCCAAAGCTCTACACACACACGCTGGAGTGGATCCGATGGAGATGCAGGCATTTGTATTTTTGGTGAGCAATGGGCTTTATGTAAGTAAGAGCTGTTTTTTTTTAATCTAAGTTTAAGTAGAACCCCAGCCAAACACATAGCTAACCTACCTTTTACTGTTTTGACTAACAAAATATTATTTTTATTATGTCTTGTGATTCACATCCTCATACCATACTCTATAGCTAGTGTGAACCCAAAGTGGTTTGACAACCAGGAATAGCATAAAAATGGAAATTTCTTATTCTCTTGCATATGTTGTTGTGCTTGCGTCTATCTAGCAAGGTTACTTTGCGGTATAATCAAGGAAGATGAGACCTCTGCAGTGTATAAATGTGCTTTTACTAAACAAAAATGCTGTACAAAACGATTACAATATTAGAAATACAGTACAAGACTGACAGATATATCAAGCAAGATGCTTAGCAAATAGGCAGAAACTATGGTCTGTAAACAGTAGAAATATGCTTAAAAGTTACTTAACTCAGGTTACTGTGTGTTTTTGATCTCCATTGACAATGAGGACTCAGGTTTCTTATGGAGATCAAGCTTCTTTAGGTATCTTTGGCTGGTACAGACCTTTCTTCCTTGTTCTTAAGACATAATGGAGTCCTGTCTGTCAGTTTCTGCTGCTGGCTAATTTTTTGGACTTTTTCTTTTTTTTATCTAGTGCTTTTTAGAACATTAAGACATCACCATCAGCAGAGCTTTAAATAATGTTATATAAAACATTATCAGTACCATAGTACTGGGACAAAGGTAAAAAGACTGAAATGCAAAATAACTGATTATAGCGTATCTCTGTATGTATAGTATGAAAACGAAATGGCTGAATATTGTTGTATAAGTAAAAATAAAGTAAAAAAAAAATGAAAATGTAGCAACCTAATATTCCTTCTATAAATACCAAGATACATTATGACTACTGAACCCCAATGAAGTTACTAACACCCTGAAATACATTGACTAAAAAATTTTATTAATAAACAGCATCTTTATTTGCCTTTTTCATAGACTAAAGGTTCGCCCCTCCTGGCTGAAGCACTTGCCCCATCTAGATCACTACTGATGCTTAGGGATGTAATTATAAAAATCTTACACAGCTATTCCTCCTGCAGAATTGCTTGTATATTCGTTCTGTGCAAATGCTGGCAAAATCAGATGGTTTTAGGCTATTTTCTCCCCAGTTCGGATGTTCTCAATTCATGAGAATAGTATGTATCAGGAAACTACCGCATTATAGTTGCTAGATGGAACTGATGATCATAGTAAATAAGTATTTATTTCCTTTGATCATTAGCGCCATCTAGTGCCATAATGCTGTATTTTCCTGGTCCCCACAATTTTTATAAATGAAGAACATCTGAACCATGGATTCAAAACAATAGCCTAGTAACATTCGATTTTACCAGCATTTGCACAGAATGAATGTAAATGCAGTTTTGCACGCTAAATAGCTCTGCAAATTTTTATAAATACACCCCTTAGTATCTTGTTCTGTAATATGCCTGCTTATTTGACATTGAAAGAGTATTTTCACACTGATGAGTTGTTTCTTTGTTCTGCTCTTCCTTATAAACTACCTAAACAACACCCCACTGCTCCTGGTACCTGAAAACAAGTTGGGTAATAGCACTGTGGAATACAGCAAATCCTGTTTGGATGTTAGCGCATAACCTACCAGTCTTGCCTGATGTCTGCTGTGCAGAGTTGAAGACATGTATATTTGTGATCATTACAAATAGTATTTTAAAACATGTTCACAATAGATAAGGCAGAAAAAAATGTAATTAAAAGCATTAAAGGAAGTTAAAATAATACCTGTGTTAATATTTTGTTTATTAACGGTTGCATAAAGTTTATGGACATCAAAAATTAGGTGGGAGCCAAATATGGCTTCTTTCTCAATAGCATTTTATCAACATAGAAGTTAGAAAACATTCAAGATTCAATTAACACTGCAATGTAAAGTGCTAGGTACCCAGTGTTGATGAGTTGTATTTTTCAGCTGTTCTCAGGTTTTGTTTTTTCAAATTCTTTACATTCATAGTGGTATTTCAACTATACATATGTTTTCACTTCTGATGCTAGCACAAAAAGGCTTGTTATAGAAGCCAAACCTGACTGCTTCAATAGGCACAGCAGACGTTGCCTGAGCCCGATGGCACAAGGAGCTGTCAAAAGATGACTCAGTGACACAGATAAGCATGTTATAATTCACTTTTTGGCTACACCTCTGGACTGCACCTTCACAGGATGTAACTGGTATTATATTAGAGAAACAGGCATGTCTGTATAAATGCTTTAACTAAATAAATAAAATAATTTTTTGAGAATGCTTATCTCTGAAAAAACTATAAAAGATTACCTTTGTCTACTAAAGTAGTGAAGCCCTTCTCTTGCCGGCAATGCCCCCTAAATCCTCATATATAAAAATGTAAATTCAAAAAAGCAGTATTCTAATAACCGTGTATAATTTTCTAATTTTAACTATCAAAAATGTAATACACTAGGTTTTAATGCATTCATCTCTTGAATTACCTACTATAACTCTATGTAGAACTCAATTCACAAAGTTTATTGGTTCCTAAAATGTCTGATATCTTTTGGCCAGCATTAAAGCCTAACTCCAGCCAGTTTTTTTTTATTATGTTTTTTTTTGTAGTCTGTATTGCTAACAAGATGTTTTTACCCTCATATTCCATTCTGAGGATAGGGTATTTATTTCCCCCTTTTGTTCCCTATCATCACTCCCTCTTCTTTCTTGTCACTTCTGTTCTTTGCTTTTTTTCTTCTCTCTTCTTCTCAACTATCCCTGTCCTTCCGTTTACAACAATGCTCTCCTCTCCTACCCTCTCCTCTCCCTTTCTCTTCTCTCCTTGTCTATCTTCTTATTTCCTCTTCTCTCTCCTATTTTCTCCTCTTTGGCGCCAGTAATTTCTCCGCAATTATTTTATACCTGTAGCACCCTCCTAGTCAGGTGCTAGGTAGAGAGTGTAGTTTTGGCTCTCTCTGCTTACCAGAAGAGCAGCAGACAAAATCTTCATGCACTCTGCTTATCAGGGAGGAGGATTGGTAGTTAGGTCTACTCAGTGTGCCCAGTGTGTGATTCATCTGGTCTCAGGGAGTGTTCCCAGCTGATCCAATGGGGAGGTACGTTGGCTGCTGGAGGAAACCTGATCAATGACACACAGGCTTTTGGTACTGTCCCAGGGGTTGGCACAGACAGTGGTGCATTATGGGACAGGGTATAAAAAGCCACAGGCACATGAGGTAGAGGTCTTTGGGTGGGAAGCCAAGTCCCAGGAGGAGGGTGGCAGCTACCTCCTCTTCTGCAGCAGTTGGTGGTGGTCACAGGCAGTCGGCCTAGTGTACCGAGGGTGTGAGGCTGAACCCAGAGGTCCAGGAGAGCTGACTACAGGAGTTGGGGCATTGGAGAATCTGGAAAAACAGTGTTGTGAGTACAGAGGAACTTGCCCAGGGTTCTACCCAGGAAGGGGACCACTCCGGAGTGTAGAGTCAGTGGACGGGTGTCAGCTAGCCCAGAGAAAAGGGGGTACTAGGGGAGTACCCAGAAGAGAAATACTATAGGAACACTGACCTCATCTTCATTCAAGTGTCAGGATGAAGTAGTGGCCTTGCCGCATTCTCAAGTTAGAAGTCCTCAGCATTGTGAATAGTTAACAGTTGGAGTATCCCACTCATCCCTTCTCCCATTCCAATTTAAGAAAAAAACAACAACCCCTAGACTGATCTTTCGTTTTCTGCAAACAGTTGTTACGGGTATCCCAGGGGAATCCCTACAGTGTAATATCCAGCAGTCCTCTAGGGGGCAGTGCTACATACCTAAAGACTTTAACAACATGAGTTACATCTTTATTAGACCCCAAAACAAATAATGTGTCAACTTTCACTGACCCTTATCCTTTGTATAACCCTTAACCTAGACCTGACCCATAAACCTAATGTAAACTTCAGAGAAAATGTCTGCTATTAGGTCAACCATCATAATATAAAAAATAATAATACATTTTATTTATAGGCACCTTTCAAAACACACAAGGTCATCTTACAAAGAAAACAACAAAGCAAAAAAGAAAACAAATCAAATCAAATAAAAGAAAGCATTACATAACCAATAAGTTACAAAATCAAATCAATGAAGCCAGACAGAGTATGCTAGTTTTAAGATGAGTTTTGAGACGTTATTTGAAGATGAGTAGGAAATCAATGTTGTGGATGTCAGGAGGCAGAGTGTTCCAAAGTCAGGGGGCAGAGCAGCTAAACGCTCTCCATCACATAGTGGTCATGCGGGCACATGGAACATTGAGATGAATGGAAGAAGAAAACCTTTGCATGCTGGAGGATCTGTTGATATGCATGAGTTCAGAAAGGTATGGAGGAGCAAGGTTATGAATGACTTTAACCACTTAAGCCCCGGAAGATTTTACCCCCTTCCTGACCAGGCCCTATTTTGCGATTTAGCACTGCATAAATTTAACGGACAATTGCGCAGTCATGCGACACTGCACCTAAACGAATTTGACGTTTTTTCCCACAAACAGAGCTTTCTTTTGGTGGTATTTGATCACCTGTGCGATTTTTTGATCATGCGCTATAAACAAAAAAAAGCGACAATTTTTCAAAAATAACAATATTTTTCACATTGCCCCCCAAAAAAATGTAAAAATCAAAATAAATCTCCTTATCCTGGCAGTACTGTTATTATCTCAGGAGTTATGAAGTACACTGAAGTTTGAATGATTCAGAACAAGATAGACAGAAATGTTTATTCAATAATTACTCCAGTTAATGTATTTACGATGGTGAGTTAGTAGAAAGGATATCTGCTTGCATTCCAAATTAATCAAACTTGCAAGTTTGCTGGTTTTATGAGGGCACTGAGACCTGTATTGGGGTTCGATTCTGCTAATCCTATTGAAGTACTGATAAGGGTGTTTGGTATGCAGCTAAAAGTTTCCTGATTGTATAACTGAAAAGGGGATGGGGGGTTGGGGTTCGGTCACTGCTGCTTTGTCTCTAATTCTGACAAAATGGCATGGGTGACCTGGGACTGGAACAACTCCAACAACATGGCCGCCATGCACAGCTTTTCATGTGCCCAGTGCGCATTACCATTACATACAGTAGTGATGAAGGGGTTTATCACGGAATTACCACATTGATCACTAACCCAGAGATCTGCCAGAGTGTAAAGGTTTAGCTTAACGGCCATAAAAAAAGGTGAATATAAAATGTCTTCTTTTACAGGAACCCTTAGAACATTTTCTTGAATTCCAACAGGGTCTCTTTAAGCAGTGTTCCTTTTGAGCAAGCAAACAAAGTCAGCTTTATTTGGACCTCTTGCTGAATGATAGGTCCAAGTATATCCTGAAAACTGGCATGCTTAAGTGTGTGGTTTTATTGGAGTGCTAAGGATTGTTGGCAACAAAAGCATCATATTGTTTCTCTATGGAGACTTACTAAAAGGAGTCTTTATCAGTGCTCCTATTTATGCCAAAGGTGCATTCACTTTCTTGCTTACTACTCCCTCTTTGGTTTCTTTTTTCCATCTTCTTTTCTCCCAGTACAAATATATTAAAATAGAGCCTTGTATTACAATTTCCAAAGCATGCCTGCCATTGTTCTTTTAATGACATAGAGGTGACATACTTTTAGTGGCACAAAAGACTGGCATGATATTTGTTCCAAGGTTAGACATTTACTAATATTTGGTGTCTGTACGTTTTACAGACACCAAGTCTGGCATTTTATTTTTCCTAGTGTAAGATGCTAGCATTGTATATACTAGTTCCAAGAGCTGTCATTATGCTAATAGGCTTCTTACAGACACAAAGAGCAGGCATTATCCTTTTAACATACTCTAGAGACCAGCAACACACAGTGCAATAAATGATGCATTTAGCCTCACATTTACCTTAGCCCCATATTTTGCTCAGCCAGTTCTAGTTAATGGAACCCAGGCCTGAAAAAAAGAAACATTGACGCTATCATTGCTAACCTGTCTTTGTGAAAAAGCTAGTTTGCTGATGGTCATATTGGCTCTCTGTAATCACTAAAGTTGAATAGAAATGTAGGTAAAATAAAAGAATATACCAATATCTTTGGATTACCTTACATCTTTCGAGGGCATGTCTATCAAAGCTTTCCACACTCCGGACATTATTTCCAGGCTGTATTCCTATATGATCACTACAATATATCCTCACCCCCTTCATGATCCTAAGTGGGCAGCTGACCTCGGTGTACATATAGAACCAGAAGAGGCGACAGATGTCTGGGCAGCAACTAAAGCCTGCTCTCCAAATGTGGCAGCTTTGGAAACTTCTTTTAAGGTACCTTTGAGATGGTTACAGAGGCTGTGTGTGGGGACAGGCACACATCTCCACATTTGGTGGACATTTTCCTTAGTACAATTTTTTTTGAGCTAAAGTATTTGGGATCCTATCTATACTCTTTGACAGATCACTCACACCTAAACCCACAGTTTAACTATATAACAAATACCTATGAACTCTTTAAGCTTCAATTTAAACTCTTCTGCAAGTTACTACAGCTGCTAAACAAATGCTAGCAAAGGCCTGGAAAACCCCCAGTTTATGCCTCACTGAATTTAAGAACCGGGTCATGCAGGCCACGATTCGTGGTAAGATAGAACCCACTCTACAAGAGAGAGTTTCTGTGTTTACCAAGCTATGATGACCTTCAGATGCTCATTTCCTCCCTATTGGCTCTAAAGAATCCTTGCTTGAGCCTTGATTACTTCTCATTTGATTTCCCTGTTCCTCCTCCTATACATACAAGTTTATACCCCCAAGCTCCCCTCCTTGTGGATTCTGTAATTTTTTTCATCACAAATAAAATTATTTGAACAAGAAAATAAAACTATACCCCAAAAAAGAAAAACACATAGGCCGTTTATAGTTTTAAAACAATGCATACTTCACTGAAAATATTTAAATTTCATGCTGAATTGAAGACCTCAGAAACCCATTTGAAGACCTAGGCCAAAAAGAGGATGACAGGCCTCCAGAAGGATCGTAAAGCCTAGTACACACGATCAGAAAATCATACGAAAAATATCGCTTTTGAAGCGATCGTACAATAATCTGGTCATTAGTACACAGCTTTCGCCCAAAATTATCTGAAGGGACAAACATTAAATTTTATCTCATATGACACCAAATCGGATGATTTTCATTAAATCAGTACAGTTTTCATCTGAAAATACAATAAAAATACAATACATTAAATCACTTCCAGATCTTTATTCTCTCATACGAGAATTTTTCGTAACTTTAATAACCTGTTTATTTTTGATATCGAGACTAGCATGCAAAAAAAATGGACCATCATTTGTCCAATGATTTCATCTTGTGTACTAGGCTTAAGTAAAAACAAGAAAAAAAAAGATAATGCAGCTACAAGAGAAGGGGGATGGAAAGGCAAAAGGGATTGCCACTAGAGATAGTTTTGACTTTGCAAACAATTATTGTTAATCTAAACCCAATCACTATAATGTCATATAAACTTTAACATGTTAATATAATTTTGAAGGGTGTTAGTATTCTTTTTAATTCTGCAGCTTGCATTTAGTAGCTGTGGATGCTGAGCCTGATACACATGTCCCAAAAAGCTTTATCAAAATTACACAGGGCATGCGTAGTATGCCTTGTCCTTTTGCACCATTGCCTTTCCCAACCTTACCACTTGCTGTCAATTATCAGCTGTCAAAACGTGTAAATACGGAAACAGTAGAAGCTGTTGCTGCCAAAAAATGTACTGTTTGACGCAGTGTTATTTTCCACTGTTCAGATAATGGAAAATGTATATAAATACTTACCGTAATTTTCCTTTCCTGATGGACTCCATGGCAGCACACGTATAGGTAGGCTCCTCCTCCTCTCCTACCCTATAGGACCCCACTCCCATAAATGTTTGCTCCATACCAGGAGTCGTTTTCCATAAATAGACTACTCCAGCAGATGGGAGGGGACTCCTGCTGCTATGGAGTCCATCAGGAAAGGAAAATTACGGTAAGTATTGATATAAATTTTCCATTTTCCTGACCGACTCCATGGCAGCACACATATGGGAAATAACTAGCCATACACACCTGGGCTGGTAACTGCTGGTTAAACAGAAAATAGGTTTAATTTGCACCGTCAATAGACAAAACTTTTAAACCAAAATTAACGAAGACAAAGAAGCCGGTTCAACACAATAATGCGACATGAAGGTATTGATTGATGACCAAGAAGCCGCTCTGCATATAACGTCAGGTGCTACGTGAAGAGAAGCTGCCCACGACGTAGAGATCCCTGTGGTGGAATGAGCCGTCACCACTTCTGGAGTAGCCTGTCCCTTGGCTCTATATGCCCACTGGATGGTCTGAACTATCCAATTTGCTATGGATCTTGAAGATGCTTGTTTACCTTTGTTTTTCCCGTAAAAGAGAACAAAAAGATGGTCTGACTGGCAAAAAGAAGCCATGGTCTCCAGATATAACTGTAGTGTTTTCTCCACATCCAAAGGAAGGGTAGATACTTCATTCAGAGATTTAAACGTAGGCAAAACAATCTCCTGATTAACGTGGAAGACTGATGTTACCTTCGGATTGGAGCCAAGCATTGGAACCAAGAATACCCGATCAGGGAAAAATGTCAGGAATGGTTCCTTGTATCCCAAGGCACCCGTTTAGCCGATGTAATAGCCACTAGAAAGGCAGTTTTCATGGAAAGATTTTTATGGAAGGACGTATCTTCACACACACATGTATGTATATATACACATACACATATATAGGTGTGAAAGTAGCAGAAACCTATGCTTGCGCTAATGAAATAATTAACACCCATATGGCTTCTCTGCTATAACATCTATATGTGTGTATGTGTATAAATACATATAAGCGTGTGTGTGTATATATACCCCTATACAGAAGTTCAGATGTTTTGCCTGCCTCCAAAGACCCCAAAAAAATGCCCAAAAAAAACGCCTGCTGCAAAAACACACCTGGGCGTTTTTGTAGCTGGCGTTTTTTTGTGCATTTTTTGTGCGTCTTTGGAGGCAGGCATAACATCTGAACTTCTGTGTATGGGTATATATACACACACACATGTATGTATATATACACATACACATATATAGGTGTGAAAGTAGCAGAAACCTATGCTTGCGCTAATGAAATAATTAACACCCATATGGCTTCTCTGCTATAACACCTATATGTGTGTATGTGTATAAAAACATATAAGCGTGTGTGTATATATACCCCTATACAGAAGTTCAGATGTTTTGCCTGCCTCCAAAGACCCCAAAAAAATGCCCAAAAAAAACCGCCTGCTGCAAAAACACACCTGGGCATTTTTGTAGCTGGCGTTTTTTTGGGCATTTTTTTGGGCGTCTTTGGAGGCAGGCATAACATCTGAACTTCTGTATAGGGGTATATATACACACACACTTATATGTATTTATACACATATATAGGTGTTATAGCAGAGAAGCCATATGGGTGTTAATTATTTCATTAGGGCAAGCATAGGTTTCTGCTATTTTCACACCTATATGTGTGTATGTGTATGTATACATACATGTGTGTGTGTGTATATATACCCCTACACAGAAGTTCTGATGTTATGCCTGCCTCCAAAGACGCCCAAAAAATGCCCAAAAAAATGCCAGCTACAAAAAAACGCCCAGGTGTGTTTTTGCAGCAGGCGTTTTTTTTGGGCATTTTTGTTGGGTCTTTGGAGGCAGGCAAAACATCTGAACTTCTGTATAGGGGTATATATACACACACGCTTATATGTATTTATACACATACACACATATAGGTGTTATAGCAGAGAAACCATATGGGTGTTAATTATTTCATTAGCGCAAGCATAGGTTTCTGCTACTTTCACACCTATATATGTGTATGTGTATATATACATACATGTGTGTGTGTGTATATATACCCATACAAAGAAGTTCAGATGTCATGCCTGACTCCAAACATGTCCTCAAAAAAGCCCTATAAACGCCTGCAGCAAAAAGCAGGGTGACAGGGGCGAAGCCATATCCCTGTTCTATAAGTGTTCTAAGAGAAACAATCTTTTCTCTATAGCGGTCACCCTGACATGGAAGGGTTTTGTCACCCTGCCATAGCAGTCAGAGTCAGTTAACCCTACACTACACTACGGTCCCCTTACACTTAACACTTTCCCTACAGAAACTAGATTATTAAATCTAACTATAGTGGAAAATAGTACCCTAACTACACTAGATATCCCTTTCCTCACACTAATAATTGCTAAATGACACTTTGAAGCAGAAGTAACAGAACTGCTTCCACTCTCTTCCACGTCCCTGTATTACAATGCTAGGAATTTGGCG
This sequence comes from Pelophylax lessonae, assembly GCF_965119305.1. Lineage (NCBI taxonomy): Eukaryota > Metazoa > Chordata > Amphibia > Anura > Ranidae > Pelophylax > Pelophylax lessonae. The sequence goes on along the minus strand of NC_138776.1, from coordinate 162,628,947 downwards.
GGGCTATCTTATATACTGGGGGGGCGTATTCACTAATGATTGGCCTCTGGACCCCCTAGTCACTCCAATCACATTCCTAGCATTCTCCTGCCCCCTCAATTGGCTTTTACTGATGGTTCTGGTCCAATCACGGGCTTTTAAAGCCCATTTCCTGTCCCATTGCATTTTGGTCGGTTCTGGCTGCCGAATTCCGAACTTTTTCAGCAAAAAGTTCGGAATTCGGCCGAACCTCGAACAGTCAATGTTCGGGTCAAACCGATGGTCGACCTGAACCGTTCGATCATCCCTAGTGGTAAGCCCGAAAGGGAGACAGGTAAATTGAAGATGCAACCGGGACGTGAAAGTAGGCATCTTTCATGTCTATAGACACCATCCAATCCTCTGATTGCACCACCTGGCGGATTGTGAAAAGTGTTTCCATCCTGAACCTCTCTTTCTTGATGAAGGTGTTTAGGTGTGTCAAGTCTATGACTGGCCTCCAAGAGCCGCTTTTCTTCAAGACCATGAAGAGTGGAGAATAAATGCCTTGGAATCTTTCCTCGATCGGAACAGGCACCGCTGCGCCCTGGGCAATCAGGGACTCTACGTATGATAGAAGAATCAGCTTCTTTTCTTCTGAACGGGGTAAGACTAAGGGAATGAAGCGAAGAATGGGATTTTTGTTGAAGATCCAAACGTGGCCGTGTGACACATCCCTGACAGTCCATTGATCTTCGACTGAGGCTGCCCAGACGCGCGCAAACATAAGTAAGCGAGCGCCTACCTGCACTGTCTGGACAGGTTCGATATCAAAAGGACTTTGTAGCCTCTCGGCCACCAGAAGATGTCCCTTTGGAAAACTTTTGTCCTGTAGACTGGGGGCGCTTCCAGTTCTTTCTGAACTCATGGCCAGGCCTGTAGAAACGCGCCTCCCTGGCACGGTCTGAGTTCTGTCTGTTCTGAGGTCTTCTTTGGTCCATCAACCAGCGATCCTGGGGAAGGAACCCCGATTTACCACCAGTGGCATGGGTAATGGCACTGTCCAGTTTGTTGCCAAAAAGGGACGAACCCTTGAAGGGAATCCTACACCAAGCCTGCTTGGAGGCAGGGTCCGCCAACCAAGGACGCAACCACAAGGCGCGTTTGGCCGTGACAGAGGACAGCATGACCCGAGCCACCAAGCGGATGATTTCAATGGAAGCCTCCCCCAGAAAAACCGTTGTCAGCCTCAATTCTTGAACAGCCGAGCTTCTGGCCACTTCCTCAGAGACACTCTGTAGTGTAGCTTCCACATTGTCCACCCAGGCCTCCATAGCCTTAGACGTGGCTGCCAACGCCAGGGCCGGCTTACAGACCATACTTGCGGACAGGTAGATCTTCTTAAGATCTGTGTCAATCCGTCTGTCTAGACCGTCCTTGAAGGAGACTGAATCTTCCAGCGGTAAGGTCACGTGTTTTACCAACCTCATCAAGGCCATATCTACTATAAGAGTGGAATCAAGATGTTTCACCTTATCACTTTTGAAGGAATACATCCTGGAGACCTTGGATGACAAGGAGTTTTTCTTCTCAGCTTCTTCCCACTCATCCATAATAATTTCACCCAGCTCCCCCAAAAAAGGAAAATGGGAACGCTCTTTTTTGAGATGTTTAAAATATTTCTTTTGTTTTGCTAGGGATTGCGCTGGATCTTCCAATTCAGTGCCTTTTTAACTGCTTTAACTAGCGGTGGGACCATGGCAAACTCAAAGCCTGCATTCTGGTCCTTCAAGTCATCTTCACTGCCCGTGAAATCCTCCGAGAAGCGACTCGGTTGGGAAGTACCCGGCTCCAATTCATCCCTCAGGAGGGGACCAGGAGCTTCAGATGAGTGACTCGACATCCTACCAGGATCCCAATCTCTAAGGGATTCCTGAACAATCCGCCTGACCATAGACTCTACTGGTTGTTCTGTGCCTTGTTTCTCTTTTAGTGCCCGGGAATAACAGGTATCACATAAGGACCTATCCTCAGGGACACGGGCCTGGCAGCCCCAACAGGACTTTTCTGTAGAGCGGTCAGAATGGCGGGAAGGTCACAGGGAAACTGAACTAGCGGTATCTTCATGATGCCTGGACCTGGAACTAGACCTATGGCGTCGAGATTTTGACGAGGAGTGATGCTGAACTGAAGGAGACTGATTCTTGGATCCAGAAATAGGGCGTTGGTTAGACCTAAATGGGCTGAATAAAGAAAAAAACAAGGGAAAAAAACACTTAAGCTCCAGCAAACAACCAGCCGAGGCAGACAGGCAAGGGTTAAGGTAACTGACTTACCTGTTGCGCAGGGACTGGCCACCGGGAGGCGGTGATGTATCCATTGCAGTCAGATGAAAAGCCTGCAATAGGAAGAAAGTAAGCATATATAACCTACCTTCCCCTTTCTCCACTGCCCCCCCCTCACCCCAACAGCAACTGGCCCATGCAGGACTTACCACCTATGAGCAGAGACGCAACACGGGGAAGCCACTGCAAAGCCCACAGACATCCCGAGGATAACAGCTTTGACAGCTGTTTAAATCTCCCGGGAGCCACGAGACCATGCCCCTCCCGACACAATTGCGTCATAGGGGACCGGACATGCGCAAATGCTGCAAGAGCCAAGCCTCGTCCTGGGCGACCAATCAGAGGCCAAGAGAAGCGGAGGGAATGAGCCGAAGCGGCGGTCTTGAATGCAGGAGCGCTCCAGCCGCCATAGACAGGAAATAGAGAGTCAAATGAAAAACGTATACATTACCACCCAGAAGGCAGTAGGACAGTCCCAGGCCTGGAATGGAATCCGCGTGTCAGGGCATCAGGGCCTCCCGCTAGTAGCAGGGATGTTTGGCCAGCGATGCAGCCCACCTCTCATGCAGGATTTACGGCATCTTCAGCATCATGTAACATTGCCCGGATCCACCCAGTAAATACAGAGATTGCTGGACTAATACATAGAGGCACTCTCCAGAAGAACAATGGACACACGCCACCAGGTCGCCTGAAACCGATAAGTATCCTATAAGGTAGGACTATCTTCTTGCGGGAGGAGGACAGAAAAGGAACACGGCTCCTGGTATGGAGCAAAAATTTATGGGAGTGGGGTTCTATAGGGTAGGAGAGGAGGTGGAGCCTACCCATACGTGTGCTGCCATGGAGTCTGTCAAGAAAAGATGAATACAAAGTAACACTGTTATTTTGCATCTACTTTTGTTCATACTTCTGCAGATAAAAATGAAGAGCTTCCATATCCAATATATTTTAATTAAAGCAGCCTATAAAGTAAAAATAAAAATAAAAAAATGACACTGTCAAACCTGTGTTAATATGCATTTAGAGGACATTTCTAAATGCATAAATACAGTATGTATGTAATTATTTTTCAATGGTACCATTTACACTTTGCATTTACCTGCACTTAGATGCGATTAGTTTAGCTGTGTTTAGAGAAAATAGATCTATGTGCATCTAGGATCCAATTATAAACTGTAAACGCAGGCAAACACATGCAAACATATGTAAATGAAGTTAAACCCATCTAAAGGTAGCTAAAACTGCTTTAAAGCAGGAACATCTAAACATAGGAAAAAAAAGTGATCTGGAAGGTATAAGGAGTCCAGTGTCAATGATTAGTGATGTCGCGAACCTAAAATTCACCGTTCGCGAACGGCGAACGCGAACATCGGCAAATGTTTGCGAACCGGCGAACCGGGCGAACCGCCATAGACTTCAATAGGCAGGCGAATTTTAAAACACACAGGGACTCTTTCTGGCCACAATAGTGATGGAAAAGTTGTTTCAAGGGGACTAACACCTGGACTGTGGCATGCCGGAGAGGGATCACGCAAAAAAAAGTTCTTAAAAATTATAATTTTTTGATAGAGAGCCAATTATTGGAAAAATTAAAAAAAAATAAAAATAAAAAATTTCTTTGGATTTAGCATCTGGGGGGTCTAAAAAGTGTACCTGTGAAGTTTCAGCTCTGTAGCATGTCCAGAACCCCTAAAAAACAGCATTTGTCTTATATTTTCAGGAATATGGCTTCTCTGCGGCTGGCTTTTTCTCTTGCAGGCATTTATCGGGCATTTTTTTAGGCAGGCATGTCATTTTTTTGTATTTAGTGTCTGGGGGGTCTAAAAAGTGTACCTGTGAAGTTTCAGCTCTGTAGCATGTCCAGAACCCCTAAAAAACAGCATTTTTCTTATATTTTCAGGAATATGGCTTCTCTGCGGCTGGCTTTTTCTCTTGCAGGCATTTATCGGGCATTTTTTTAGGCAGGCATGTCATTTTTTGTATTTAGTGTCTGGGGGGTCTAAAAAGTGTACCTGTCAAGTTTCAGCTCTGTAGCATGTCCAGAACCCCTAAAAAACAGCATTTTTCTTATATTTTCAGGAATACGGCTTCTCTGCGGCTGGCTTTTTTTCTTGCAGGCATTTAGCGGGCATTTTTTTAGGCAGGCATGTCATTTTTTGTATTCAGTGTCTGGGGGGGTCTAAAAAGTGTACCTGTCAAGTTTCAGCTCTGTAGCATGTCCAGAACCCCTAAAAAACAGCATTTTTCTTATATTTTCAGGAATACGGCTTCTCTATGGCTGGCTTTTTCTCTTGAAGGCATTTATCGGGCATTTTTTTAGGCAGGCATGTCATTTTTTGTATTTAGTGTCTGGGGGGTCTAAAAAGTGTACCTGTCAAGTTTCAGCTCTGTAGCATGTCCAGAACCCCTAAAAAACTGCATTTTTCTTATATTTTCAGGAATATGGCTTCTCTGCGGCTGGCTTTTTCTCTTGCAGGCATATATATCAGTGGTGGGTGGGCAGTGGCACAGTACACTCTCTGTGGACCTGACAGCAGTCACTGGCACCCAGGCAACTGCAATTTAAAAAATATATATATATTTTTTTACTTTGCAAGCTGCTGTGCCACTTTATATATCAGTGGTGGGTGGGCAGTGGCACAGTACACTCTCTGTGGACCTGACAGCAGTCACTGGCACCCAGGCAACTGCAATTTAAAAAATATATATATATTTTTTTACTTTGCAAGCTGCTGTGCCACTTTATATATCAGTGGTGGGTGGGCAGTGGCACAGTACACTCTCTGTGGACCTGACAGCAGTCACTGGCACCCAGGCAACTGCAATTTAAAAAAATATATATTTTTTTTTACTTTGCAAGCTGCTGTGCCACCTTATATATCAGTGGTGGGTGGGCAGTGGCACAGTACACTCTCTGTGGACCTGACAGCAGTCACTGGCACCCAGGCAACTGCAATTTAAAAAATATATATATATTTTTTTACTTTGCAAGCTGCTGTGCCACTTTATATATCAGTGGTGGGTGGGCAGTGGCACAGTACACTCTCTGTGGACCTGACAGCAGTCACTGGCACCCAGGCAACTGCAATTTAAAAAATATATATATATTTTTTTACTTTGCAAGCTGCTGTGCCACTTTATATATCAGTGGTGGGTGGGCAGTGGCACAGTACACTCTCTGTGGACCTGACAGCAGTCACTGGCACCCAGGCAACTGCAATTTAAAAAAATATATATTTTTTTTTACTTTGCAAGCTGCTGTGCCACCTTATATATCAGTGGTGGGTGGGCAGTGGCACAGTACACTCTCTGTGGACCTGACAGCAGTCCCTGGCACCCAGGCAACTGCAATTAAAAAATATATATATTTTTTTTTACTTTGCAAGCTGCTGTGCCACCTTATATATCAGTGGTGGGTGGGCACACAGTGGCACTGCAGTGGGCACAGTACACTCTGTGGACCTGACAGTAACTGGCAGCCCAGGCAACTGCAATAATAAAAAATATTTTTTTTTTCAATTTATTGCAACAAGATGCTGTGCCACCGTATATATATCAGTGGTGGGCAGTGCACTGCAGTGGGTACAGTGCACTCTGTGGACCTGACACAGCACTCACTGCAATTATGACAGAGGAAAAAAAAAATATTTTTTAAAATGCAAGGTACTGTGCCTGTGCCACCCGAAATGAGTGTGGTGTGCACACAGTACAGTCTGTGGTGGGTCTGTGGCCTCTCACACACAGCGGGCAGGCAACTGCAGTGTACAATAGATATATATAGATATATATATAAGGAAAAAACTCTATTACCTTACCAGCCCTTAAAAGGGCTTTTGGGGACACTATATATATATATATATATATATATATATATATATATATATATATATATATATGTATATATATAAATTAAAAAAATCCTCAATTACCAGCCCTTAAAAGGGCTTTTGGGGACACTAGATAGATATAGATATATATATATATATAAGAAGAAACAACTCAATTACCAGCCCTTAAAAGGGCTTTTGGGGACGCTAGGTATATATATATATATATATATATATATATATATATATATATATATATATATATATATATATATATATATAAAAACACAAATACCAGCCCTTAGAAGGGCTTTTTGGGGTGCTGATATTACAGCAGTAGTGGACCAAGAACACTGCAAGACCAGGAACACTGACTAACTGTCCCTAGCTTAACAGCAGCAGCAGCAGCAGCAGCAGCAGCAGCAGCAGCAGCAGCAGCAGCTCTCTCCCTACTCTCACTACACACACTGCTTCAGAATGATCTAAGATGGATGCTGCCCTTGCTTATTTATAGGAGGTGGGAGGGTGTGGGAGGGAGGTATGCTGATTGGCTGGAAATGTGTCTGCTGACTGTAAAGTTCAGGGTCAAAGTTTGCCTCAATGATGTCTTATGGGGGGCGGACCGAACATCGCATATGTTCGCCGGCAGCGGCGAACGCGAACATGCTAAGTTCGCCGGGAACTGTTCGCCGGCGAACAGTTCTATACATCTCTATCAATGATGTCTTATAAACCCTAAATTTACTTTAATCAACCTTGATTAATTACTTTTTCCCCATCCCCTCTAATCTCTTTATGATGATATTTTTTTTTTCTTTTTTTTTTTTTTTTGTAAATCCTTTTTATTGATTTTCCAACGATAGAAAACCGTTTACAATACAAAGCCTCTGGGCATTCTCTGGCTCGGAGAGTACAAGAACATGCAACAAAAAAACCTAACCATGGGTTAGCGACCTATAAAAGAGATCAAACCCAGCCCTTAAACCTTGCACTGCCTGTTCTCACATGAGGGATGGTATATTAATGAGATGCTTCATATGCAACAAGAATTATTCATAGGATGAAGAAGCAAGGGGATGTGTGGCCTAGAGTTTTTAGGTCTTATAATGGAGGAACAATGAAATACAGCCGACTGAAACCATCTAATTTAACTATATCTACTTAGTGGCATTAGTAGCATGGAACTCTAGCCAGATATTCCAAGTTTTGTTGAATTTATCTGGACATCCATGGGAATGGAGCGTAGCTTTATATAGGGGAATCGCAGAGTTTACCAAAGTCCTCCAAAGATCTAAGGAGGGCTCCTAAGGTTGCTTAATTTTAAAATGATTGCCTTCTGTGCATAGAATGGAAATAAAAGGGGGTTCAATAACCCCCTTTTATTTATGGGATAGTGACAGGTATAGCTAAAAGTAAACTAGAGCTAATTTTGGCGGGCTTAGAGTGTGAGGAGACCTTGTTGCTGGGGGAGAAAGGGTCTGTAGCGCTCTGATAGGTGAGAATAAGCCCCTGTAGCTAGGAAGATTAGGTAGCATACCTGTTTCTTCCTGTACTTCCCGCCTCAAGACCTCGCCTCAGCGCTATTCAAAGGGAGCTCATCAGCGACTGGACCTCACATCACCTCACAGAAGTCAGCAAGTGCTGTTCCCCTCCCCCCCTCCCCTTTTGTTTTGTCGCGGCCAGTTTTATTATTTGTGGGTCACCTTTGCATGCTGCAGAGGGGGATGATATTCTATTGGTTTTGTTCAATGATATGTTTTGATTTAAGTTTGGATAATTTATTTATGGATTATTTATTTGTTTTAACCTGGGCCGTAGTGGCCGGGTTATATTGAATGCTTTGAATTGATGTTTCAAGTTACAAGTGTTTTTAAAATCAAATAATACTCTTTAGAGTATAAGAAATCCTGTCTGTCTACTATCCCATAGCAACAAACCTATAAGGGTTTTGGTTGCTTGGCGATGTGCCAGGGTACTTACAAGGCTCAGCCAACAGACCAAAACGGTCGGAGGGATTGGGATCGTTATTAGTATTTATTTTCTAACTTGCTTTTGTAGAAAACAGCACAGTTCTTAATTTTGGGAGTATTGTGGGTGTGGCCCAAATGTGTTGTGACCTGTACATCAATGTAGACTAACAGTATAAACAATACAGCAAGTTTATATCTGCCCAATGATTCTTAATGAGATTATACATTCTATGCATAAAACACCTTTGGAACATAATGTAGCTTATTTTTACATTTAATGTATGTATTTTTGTAAGTGATGGTACATTTGATTAACACCCCTGTCAGTTTTTACCCCTGTGGGCCGGTGGGTGTAAACAGAATTGTGTCCACTTACACCTGCCTACTTCCAATCTGATCTGGTCCGTTAATAAAAACAGAAGTGGATCCATCCTCCTCCATCTGTGTGGATCAGATCAGAGGGCAGCCCTTGCTGCTGTAGAGCAGAGTGGGTTCTGTGCAGAAATTGAGTGGACACAGACCCACTCTGCTCTGATCAGCAGGGGATCAGCAGACAGCTGAGAAAAACAGAGTCCAACCCGTGTGAAAAGTGCCGGATAGTTTTAGTCATACTTCAGAAAGTTAAAATAGACAATAAATATTAGTGAAATGTGTAAACTAGGTCTACCCCCACTGACGAAGTCTGTGATTGGATGTAACGTGTATGGGGCGGAACCTGCGCACAGACGCCAAATTTTGGCCAGCCTCACAGAAGTCTGTCTGTTTTGCCTATCAAGCCAGCACTGCATAAAGTGTCTGGTTTGTAAGTAACCTCTTTGCGTCTATAAGCTTAATAAAAACGTATACAGAGAGCACTAGAGGGTGTTTTTATGTCATTTCCTTATATAGTGGAGCGAATTCTAAGCATACATTGTGAGCAAGAGGAAGGAGGAGAGGAGTGAGCAATATCCCTGGTTAATAACCCCAGAGGGGAAAAGCTGCATTTGGCTCAATGGTAAAAAATTAGTCAAATGTTGAGGTGAGCAGCTTGTGATCACAGGTGGAAGCACACACCAGCACTGTATTTTGTGGATTTTTGCACCAGTACTTTATTGATGTTAGTGGCACGGCATGGTGGAACTTCACTGAAGAAAATTGTCCCGTGGCTTTTGTTTACATGGACCTCTTTATTCACTTATTTAGTTATTTATTTAAATATTGCACAGTTTTATATTGATGATCAATTATTTTTTTGCACTTAATATGCACATATTTTGAAGTATTTGGCGCTGCATTGATTTTATACTTCAGAAAGTACAGTTAATACTGTTTAACCACTTAAGCCCCGGAGGATTTGGCTGCTAAAAGACCAGGGGGTTTTTTGCGATTTTTTACTGCGTGGCTTTAACGGACAATTGCGCGGTCGTGCGACGCTGTACCTAAACGAATTTGACGTCCTTTTTTTCCCACAAGCAGAGCTTTCTTTTGGTGGTATTTGATCACCTGTGCGATTTTTTGATCATTCGCTATAAACAAAAGAAGAGCGTCGATTTTGCAAAAATAACAATATTTTTCACAATTTTTTATATGAAATTCCCCAAAAAAAATCTAAAAATCAAAATTTTTTAACATTTTCGGCCAATTTGTTTTATGCTACATATGTTTGGTAAAAAAAAAATCGCAAAAAGCATATTTTGATTGGTTTGCGCAAAAGTTATCGCGTTTACTAACAAAGGGAAAGATTTTTGTCATTTTTGGTGGGTTTTTTTAACGCGTAATGGCGGCGATCTGCGATTTTTTTTCGGTACTGCGACATTGCGGCGGACAGATCGGACCCTTAACTGACATTTTTGACACTTTTGGGGTTACCAGTGACATTACTGCAGTAATCAATGCTATACATATGCACTGTTACTGCAAAAATGACACTGGCAGGGAAGGGGTTAACTGTATTGGAGAGGGAGGGGTTAAGTGTGTCCTAGGGGCGTGATTCTAACTGTATAGGGACATGGCTTTTGGTGTAAAAACAAAGATCAACGGTCCTACATAGTAGAACCGTCTGATCTTCATTTTTACACCAGGGAGAATGACGGGCGGCTTGTTTACATAAGCCGATCCGCCTTTCTCCCTTCACCGGAGCGATCGTAGTGTGACCGGCGGACATCGGGTCCACCGGTCACACGCACTGACTTGTCAGTGAACGAGCCTCGGCGGGCGCGCGCCCGCCCGCAATTGGCTCTCAAGTCAGTGACAGGCGAGTGACGTACCCATACGTCACTCTGCCTGGCCGGGGCTGACCGCCGCAGTATATAGTCGTGCGGCGGTCGGCAACCGGTTAAGAGCACCTAATTATTTTCAGTAAAAATTATTATATTGAAGTGTCATTAAAACCAGACTATGACAAATTCTCATGAAATGCTATATAACATACTCATAACATACTTTGTACATACTCACAAAGTCACTAAAGTATCGGTTTTGTTTAGAGTGAAATATACCTGAGTCTCCATTGCAGGCTGAGATTGTGTAGACCAGATGGTGTCCTCTACTGAGCATGCTCAGTTCTAAGCTCTTCATTTCCTCCTCTTTCTTATCTGAGCAGCCCATGTAACTATAGTGTCACACATATGGGCATCCAGTATGCACAGTGGTAAATGACACTCCCCTTCCTCCATCTTCTTCAATGCCCTTCTATTGCTAAACACTATAGGGGCAGAATATATTATGCTGATTACATTCACTAAGAAACTCACAGAAGGGCTTAGTTTTAATATAAATCAGTAATAAATATATCAAATGTAATTCCTAATATCTGTAAAGTAAAAAAGAGCCTTGGATGGAGATGCCTTCTGAACAAAATGAAAGCTAGTGTCCATAATCTTTGACCCCACCTACACTATATTAATGCACAAAAAATACATATTTAATGTTCAATAAAGATTTATAGGGAGCTGTAAAACAGTTTTTCGTTATCTATAATTTAATTTGAATTGCTCTTCTGAAACAGTTTTTTTTTAGTCAGATGACTGGCACAACATCAACCAAGGCTGTACAGAAAGACTTATACTGCCAGGAATTTTTCCCTGCAGATGCAAAAGAACAGGGAAAGATCACGTGACCACACAACAGGACTACAGGAATAAGGTACTTAGAGGATTACAAAAAAAAAAACTAAATACAATGGCATGATATACAGTATATGATTTATGTGAATTAATTATGTCAATTAACACTTTCTGCTTATCCCTTCACGCTTTAATTAGGAAAACACAATGTAAAATGTGAACCCAGGTCACGCTATGGTACAAGTCCCATAACACTTCCTTCCAGGTGCCCAGGAATAACCCAGGTGTTTGGGACCCTACAAATGCCTATAATGGAAACACAGTAAAACCACAGGGCAAACATCATTCTGGGGTTTTCATTCTTCTGTGAGTTAGCCACATAAGCCAAACGTTAACACTGAGCAGGTCTAACCATTAAGGCAGCATAAGATGTGCTGTCTCTTGCACTACCCCTACTGAAGAAGTCAATCATGTTGTGCGTATGACGTAACGCGTATAGGGGGCGGAGACTTCTAGTGAGACAAGACTCGGCAGCCAGCTTCGGTTAGAGACACAGATACATGAGGAAAGCCCGCACAGCTTTATGTGCTCTTTTCATGAGTGTATCATTCTTACTTTTAATACAATAAATTGAATATAAGCAGAGAGCACTAGATATCTCCCTCTTCTTTCAAGTATACTTGAATGTGGTGGTAGCCATACAAGTGGAGAGTAGCCCGGCTTAAGTAATTTAACGGAGCGATCCCAGATGCGGTGGTGCAACCTATATTATCCCCTCAGGGGAACAGCTGATGAGACCTTGTGGTGAAACACAGGTCTAACCTTGAGGTGAGAGGCCATCTTTATGTGGTGGAGGGATCACAAGCACTCTTAAGCACCTTCTTTGCCAAGTTTTGCACTATTTGGAACGGAAAGTAATAATTATGTACTGATTGATGCACTTTATATGGACATTTATTTTTTCACATTAGGAGTGATTTGTTTACATTTTTTTGCACTATTTGATGAGTTTATTGCACATTTTTGCACTTTGATATACTGTATGCACTTTATAACTTGGCTGATTTTGCACATGTGTACTATTCATGATGCATGAGTAGCGCTGTATTATTTGATGTATCTGTCTCTTACACTGTAGTAAAATAGGTGGTCTGTATGAAAATGCAACAGGCTTCCACAAATGTTGTCAGTTTCTAAAATTGATCACTTGAGCTAAGTAAAGCATCAACAAGGAGCATATAATAGGATTACATCTTTAGGTGTACTGTTCAGTTACCTCTACACTTTACCAGTTCTTTTCTTACAGAATGGAGAAGTCTCATGTGGTTCTTCCCAGCCCTCCAGGGATAGAAGCACCCCATTTGCCCTTAGCAGTTTACTCTTGAGGAGAAATCAGAAGCCTGGCTGGATACTTGCAAAAACATTGGTCTCAAAGCATAGCACCCCATTTTCCCATGTGACTTTCTAAACTCAAAATTGAGCGAGGACCCCGCCTCCTATACTTTCTGTGGAATCTCAATAGCGAGATCTTTTTAGGTGTAGGCGGTACTCATCCATGTCCCTAACCTTAATTAATGCATTACAAAGAAAAAGCTTAAAGTGTAACTGGTAATGTTAGTGATTTTAAAACTATATCCTACAATATTCCCCAATTGTCCTGACAGAATACCAATAATAATAATATTTATATATATATATATATATATATATATATATATATATATATATATATACCGATCAGTTATAACATTATGACTACTGACAGGTAAAGGGAATATCTGGTTACAATGGTCCCTGAAAATTGGTTGGATATATTAGGCAGAAAGGGAACATGTCCAAGAAGTTGATGTGGTGGACGCAGAAAAAAATGGGCATTGCAGTTTGTTGTGTATGGGGCTGTGAAGCCCATGGTGATCCATGTCTACAGCCAAAAGCTTCTACAATGGTCACATGTACAGCAGAACTAGACTTCGGAGCAATGAAAGAAGGTGGCCTGGTCTGATGAATCATGTTTTCTTTTACATCATGTGAAAGGCCAGGTGCGTCACTTAAGGTAACTTACCTGGGGAAGATATGGCACCAGGAGGCAGTATAAGAAAGCAAGTCGGCAGAGGCAGTGTGATGCTTTGGGCATTTGGTTCTGCTGGGAAACCTTAGGTCTTGCCATTCATGTGGATGTTACTTTGGTGTCCAGGCCTCAATGTGTCAGCGCTGTTTTAGCAAAAGGGGCCATGCTCAATATTAGGTGGGTGGCCATATTGTTACGGCTGATCAGTGTGTGTATTATATATATATATATATATATATATATATATATACAGTATCTCACAAAAGTGAATACACCCCTCACATTTTTGTAAATATTTTATTACATCTTTTCATGTGACAACACTGAAGAAATGACACGTTGCTACAATGTAAAGTAGTGAGTGTACAGCTTGTATAACAGTGTAAATTTTCTGTCCCCTCAAAATAACTTAACACACAGCCATTAATGTCTGAACTGCTGGCAAAAAAAGTGAGTACACCCCTAAGTGACAATGTTTAAATTGGGCCCAATTAGCCATTTTCCCTCCCTGGTGTCATGTGACTCGTTAGTGTTACAAGGTCTCATGTGTGAATGGGGAGCAGGTGTGTTAAATTTGGTGTTATCACTCTCACTCTCTCATACTGGTCACTGGAAGTTCAACCAGGGGCGTAACTACAGGGGTTGCAGGGGTTGCAATCGCTACCGGGCCCCATGCTCCAGGGGGCCCGGTAGCAAACCAGTGGGTGAACTTTCAGGATCGCAAAGGTCACACTTGCGACCGGACCCTGGCATTGCACCACTGTGGGGAGGCCCCAAGATTGCAGGAAGTGGGCCCACAAGATTGCAGGAAGGGGGCCCACTGCAGAACTTGTGAAAGAATCCTGCTGCAGGATCGTAATAAAAGGCCATGCAACGAGTGTAAAGAGCCCCAGGATTAGTGGGAAGAGCCCTGGGCTTGAAGGTAAGGGCCCCGGCCAGGGGTCTGGGGGGCCCTTCATGGTTTCTTGCATCAGGGCCCTGAAGGTTCTAGTTACGCCTCTGTGTTCAACATGGCACCTCATGGCAAAGAACTCTCTGAGGAGTGAGTGTGTGTGGCGGCAACCAGGTGAGTAGTACAAAGACAAGTGTGTCTTGCTTATAGTCAAGCGCGGTGGTGGAAGATTCATGGTCTGAGGCTGCATGAGTGCTGCCGGCACTGGGGAGCTACAGTTCATTGAGGGAACCATAAATGCCAACATGTACTGTGACATACTGAAACAGAGCATGATCCCCTCCCTTTGGAAATTGGGCCGCAGGGCAGTATTCCAACATAACGACCCCAAACACACCTTCAAGACGACCACTGCCTTGCTAAAGAAGCTGAGGGTAAAGGTGATGCACTGGCCAAGCATGTCTCCAGACCTAAACCCTATTGAGCATCTGTGGGGCATCCTCAAACGGAGGATGGAGGAACTCAAGGTTGCTAACATCCACCAGCTCTCTGATGTCATCATAGAGGAGTGGAAGAGGACTCCAGTGGCAACCTGTGAAGCTCTGGTGAACTCCATGCCCCTTTAAGGCAGTGCTGGAAAATACTGGTGGTCACACAAAATATTGACACTTTGGGTCCAATTTGGACATTTTAACTAAGGGGTGTACTCATATTTGTTGCCAGCAGTTTAGACATTAATGGTTGTGTGTTGAGGTATTTTGAGGGGACAAGCTGTGCACTCACTACTTTACATTGTAGCAAAGTGTAATTTCTTCAGTGTTGTCACATGAAAAGATATAATATAATATTACCAAAAATGTGAGGGGTGTACTCACTTTCGTTAGATACTGTGAATATGTATGTATGTATATATATATATATTTCATCCATTCAAATTTGTTTAAAGTAATTAAATCCAGTGCAGGGAACTTTAATACCTGTCTCAAATTAATCTTCACAACTTTGTGATTTCTATTGATTCCCTTATTCATCATTAACCGCTTGCCGACCGCCGCACGAACATATACTGCGGCGGTCAGCTCCTCACAGGCAGAGTGACGTATCGGTACGTCACTAGCCTGGGAGGGTCTGGGGAGCGAGCGCGCGCCGACGGCGTGTGACCGGCGGACCCGATGTCCGGTCACTCGGCGATCGGTGGGGGAGAGTGAGAAAGGCAGGCAGCTTGTGTAAACAAGCTGCCTATCAGTTCTCCCTGTGTAGAAACACTTATCATACGGTTCTACTATGTAGAACCGTTGATCAGTGTAACTACACCTCAAGCCACAGCCAATCACAGTTAGAATCACGCCCCTAGGGACACACACAGCCCCTCCCTCTCAAATAAAGTTAACCCCTTCACTGCCAGTGTATTTTTACAGTAACAGTGCATATATATAGCACTGATTACTGTAGAAATGTCACTGGTAACCCCAAAAGTGTCAAAAAAGTCAGTCAAGGGTCCGATCTGTCCGCCGCAATGTCGCAGTACCGCAAAAAAAATCGCAGATCGCCGCCATTACGCGTTAAAAAAAAAACAACAAAAATGACAAAAATCTTTCCCTTTGTTAGTAAACGCGATAACTTTTGCGCAAACCAATCAAAATACGCTTTTTGCGATTTTTTTTACCAAACATATGTAGCATAAAACAAATTGGCCGAAAATTTTAAAAAATTTTGATTTTTACTTTTTTTTGGGGGGGAATTTCATATAAAAAAATGTGAAAAATATTGTTATTTTTGCAAAATTGACGCTCTTTTTTTGTTTATAGCACGTGATCAAAAAATTGCACAGGTGATCAAATACCACCAAAAGAAAGCTCTGTTTGTGGGAAAAAAAGGACGTCAAATTCGTTTAGGTACAGCGTCGCACGACCGCGCAATTGTCCGTTAAAGTCACGCAGTGCCGAATCGCAAAATACCCCCTGGTCGGAATGGGGGTAAAATCTTCCAGGGCTTAAGTGGTTAAACAAACATGTATGAAATTGTGACTTCTAAGAACCCCCTAATATTGGTTTGTCTTATTAATCATTTTTAAATCAGAGAGCCTGGTCTTTGTACTTTTTTTTTTTGTAGTCTTAAGATTTTATGATGTTTGAAAGGCAGGATGCGTTAAGTGAACTGCCATTGGCAAAAATCTTTACTGAGTAATTGAGAAGAGAAAAATCAATCTTGTCCAACTGAAGGGAGATTTTGGAGCTGCATAGGAGCACTTTCCCATGTGACAAACTGATGTGTTAATTGTGACCACTATTCATCAGTTATGGCAGCTTTGTGTTGATTACTGACCTCAGACTCCTCACCAGTGACTGCTCAGAGCTGCTCTAAGTTGTGGATGGAAGGACATTGCACAATGTGTTTTACAATAGAAAACGAAAATGTGTTTTTTTTTTCTATTATAACTGCAAAAAGATAGATAGATAGATAGATAGATAGATAGATAGATAGATAGATAGATAGATAGATAGATAGATAGATAGATAGATAGATAGATAGATAGATAGATAGATAGATAGATAGATAGATAGATAGATAGATAGATAGATAGATAGATAGATAGATAGATAGATAGATAGATAGATAGATAGATAGATAGATAGATAGATAAAATAATGTATGCATTTGAGGCATGTGTCAACTTATTGACCCATATAAACTAAGTTGGTGCATGATCCAACAACATTCGCATCTACCTAAAACTTGACAAGTACAGTATGTCTATCCAAAATATTTTTTTTTTTGCAGTTTCTGCACTTCTTAGGGAGATTTACCCTCCTTGCCCATGGAGGCCATCATTGATGAGAGCGAAAATAATGGGAGGTCCACAGTTTTTATTAGAGCAAGAGATGGTGTAGGTATCCTCCAATAGGTACACCTGCTCTGGTTATAGCTGTCTATAGCCAAGTACACAAATTCCAAAAGTTGGCTGGTTCAGCAGGAACTAGCCAATTTTTGGTATGTGCGTAATCTTCTCTGTTCAACAGAACTTAGTGTATTGACCGACTTCTGTTGAACATTCCGGCTGGAAAACCAGCATGACCACAAACGCTGATCAGTGCATTTTGATGGGAGGGGAGTCACCGCTGTCAAAATACTAAGACACAACAGGAGAGATCCCTGCATGCACATCACTTTTGTTGATGCTGGTGTCATGTGACTTGTTAGTGTTGCAAGGTCTCAGGTGTGAATGGGGAGCAGGAGTGTTAAATTTGGTGTTATCGCTCTCACTCTCTCTCAAACTGGTTACTGAAAGTTCATGGTACCTCATGGCAAAAAACTCTCTGAGGATCTGAAAAAAAGATTTGTTGCTCTACATAGAGTTTGGCAAGGCCCTGAAACTGAGCTGCAGCACTGAGGCCAAGACCATACAGCACTTTAACAGGACAGGTTCCACTCAGAACAAGCCTCACAATGGTTGACCGAAGAAGTTGAGTGCACGTGCTCAGCGTCGTATCCAGAGGTTCTCTTTGGGAAATAGACATCTGAGTGTTGCCAGCATTGCTGCAGAGGTTAAAGGGTTGAGGGGTCAGCCTGTCAGTGCTCAGACCATACGCCATACACTGCATAAAATTGGTCTGCATTGCTGTCGTCCCAGAAGGAAGCCTCTTCTAAAGAAGATGCACAAGAAAGCCCGCAAACAGTTTGCTGAAGACAAGAAGACTAAGGACATAGATTACTGGAACCATATCCTGTGGTCTGATCAAACCAAGATAAATCGATTTGGTTCAGATGGTGTCAAGCGTGTGTGGTGGCAACCAGGTGCAGAGTACAAAGACAAGTGTGTCTTGCCTACAGTCAAGCATGGTGGTGGGAGTGTCATGGTCTGGGGCTGCATGAGTGCTGCCGGAACTGGGGAGCTACAGTTCATTGAGGGAACCATGACTGCCAACATGTACTGTGACATACTTAAGCAGAGCATGATCCCCTCCCTTCAGAGACTGGGCCACAGGGCAGTATACCAACATGATAACGACCCCAAACACACCTCTAAGATGACCACTGCCTTGCTAAAGAAGCTGAGGGTAAAGGTGAAGGATATATATATATATATATATATATATATATATATATATATATATATATATATACATATACATATACAGGGCTTTTTTTCTCAGAGAATAGGTACAGGAACTCCTCCTTTACAAGTCTAACCTTGTCTCCGCCCCTACCCACCTCTGAGCACTGTTCCCTAGTTTCACCCCCTACCCACCTCCCGAGACCACCCCTTTTAGGAGAATACAGAAGCATGTAACATTTGTGGGACTAATTTGAATTGAACATGTTAATGGTAACAAGAAAAACAGTAAAATAGATCCCCTGCAGCCAGCAAAAATGGATTACTCACAACAAAATACCCCCTCCCCAGCAACAATAGATCCCCTGCTGCAACAACAGATCCCCCCAGTCAGCATCAATGGGCCCCCCAGGAACAATGGACCACCTACAACAAAATGCCAACCCCTCCCTCAGCAACAATAGATCTTTAATCAGCCAGCAACAATAGACCACTCCTTCAACAGTAGATTCCTTCCAGCAACAAATGACTCACCAGCAACATAAGACCCACCCTTAGCAACAACGAACCTCCCCAGCAACAACAGCCCCCCCCCCCTAAATAAATACATCCCCTTCAGTGACAATAGATCCCCCAGCAGCCAGCATTACCAGAACCTGCAGCACACCCACCCCAGCACCCCTTGTCATTACATACATTCAGTCCAGGAGGTGCCAGAACTGCGTTCCCCTGCGTTCCTACTGAAAAAAAGCCCTGTTCAAATACAATTTACAACTGCCATTTTAGTAAACTGGAGAATAGTTTTGGAAATGCTGAAACTTCTATAAAGAGAAGCTCTGTTTATGTACCTTTTCTGGATGGTAAAGGCAAAATATCAAAGTTTTATTTTAGCTTACAGTATATCCCAGCATCTTAAAGCAGAACTAAACAGTATCTGAGCATCCCAAACTAAAAACGCCATCTACTTCATTTTTTATATTCAAAGCAAATTAACCCATAAATTTCTGCATGCTTTATTTTGCTGAGAAATCCCTTTTTAAAAACACCCCCCTAGCATCTCGACTAAGGACAGATGATTAATGTAGCATTGACTTCCTGGAATCCATCTACCCATAGTTCAGGCATGCAGGCAGGAGGGAGAGCTTAGGTAAGAAAGCCTCTCTTCCTCTCCTCCTCCAGATGAAAGGAAAAATATCCATGAAGACTCATGGGATGTATGATATTTTGGCCTAGGCCAGAAATCAGGAAGCAGCTGAAGAAATGTAAAAAAAAAAAGGTTAAAACAAGTGAATGTCATATAACTTTCCAGAGGCGTAACTAGAACCTTCAGGGCCCCGATGCAAGAAACCATGAAGGGCCCCCCAGACCCCTGGCCGGGGTCCTTCCCTTCAAGCCCGGGGCTCTTCCCACTGATCCTGGGGCTCTTTACTCTCGTTGCATGGCCATTTATTATGGTCCCGCAGCAGGATCCTTTCACAAGTTCTGCAGTGGGCCCCCTTCCTGCAATCTTGGGGCCTCCCCACAGTGGTGCAATGCCAGGGCCCGGTCGCAAGTGTGACCTTTGAGATCCTGGAAGTTCACCCACTGGTTTGCTACCGGGCCCCCTGGAGCATGGGGCCCGGTAGCAATTGCAACCCCTGCAACCCCTGTAGTTACGCCCCTGTAACTTTCTATCTATTTATAAGGATTAAAAATAGTTAATGTTGACTGAGAGAATTTAGTTCCACTTTAAGCTATAGCTGAGGGATTGTGACTGAACCCCACTCAGACTGAAAACACATCCCATATTCTCTTATGTCCGACCATTTAAATAAGGAAATGACCCTGGCTGTATATCATTATAGGAGAACATATAGCCTTATAAACACTCCATAAATTGTTTTTTTTTTTTTCTCCCCAGTGCCACATTATACCTTCCTAGAATATACAATAGATGAATAGAAAAATATCCTTGATTTTGCTCAAAAGCACAGGAATCAGGATCTAAATGCTAAGTAATGATGCGTGTATTTTGTATGTCCATTTAATAAACACAAGTCAGAATTTCAAAAGAAAGTCTCTATTGTGGGGCAGAGCATCAGCAAAGAATGTAGACATTTATAGTAAAATGTTTCAAATGATACAGAATATATATTATGACTCACTTATTGTAGTATACAGGAGAACAACTATGACATTGTCTGCTTTAGGCAAAACATAATAACATATAGCAATTTACTGCTGGGTTTAGCACCAAACCACAAAAATGCCTGAAATGGTGCCATGTGAGCTTACATTTCTACTTGTATCTGCAACATTGTAGACTGAATGTTGTTATATATCCTAAACCGAATCTTTATAGCTGCACTATATCCTAGGCTTGGTAAAATGTGTGTTTGCATATAAAATGGAGTTCAATGAGAAACAATTGTAATTATCCATAAAACAGGGACACCCAGGAACAATTCAAGCAGGATTTCCTGCATTTTTATTTATTCAGCAAGGTAGTAAATAAACATGGTACATATACTCATCTGAGCCCCTAACTAAATCCTGACTAGCAGGGTGCCCCCAAATGGGTTCTCTAAAACAACCAGACGGTTCTTGTATGCTTTATTTATACGTTTAGCAGTCAGTGTAGAGTAAAGTACAATCAGTAAAACATGTTTGCATTTTATCTTATGTAGCACCCTCCTAGGTAGGTAAAAGCATCTATTGCATCTATTGAGGGAGTGTCCCCACTGCATCCATTTGGGGAGCCTGTTGGACGGTGGAGGAAACCGGACCAGTGACACATTGGCTTTTGTGGGAGTCCCAATGGGAGGGCACTCTTGCAGTGATTTCTGGGATTGCTCATAAAAGCGGAGGGGGCATGTGACAGGGCGTCTTTGGCGGGAAGCAGAGTCCCAGGAGGAGGCTGACGGCTTGTCTCTCCTCTTGAAGCAAGAGGAACGTGGTCTTAGGCAGTTGGCCTGGTGAACCAGGTGTGGAGCTGAGCTGCAGAGGATCCAGTGAGGCTGACGGTGGAGCTGCTGGCAGAATCTTCTGGGAAAAACAGTGTCCGTGAGTACCAGGGGACTTGCCAAAGGGTCTGCCCAGGAAGGGGACCACTCCAGTGAAGTCAGAGGATAAAGGGTCAGCTCACACAGAGTGTCAGAGTAAAGGGGGTGCTGTTTAGAACCCTGAAGAGTAGGGACAAAGGGGGTGCCAAGTAGGACCCTGAAGGGTGATTCACCGTACAGTACAGTTCATCTAATTCTCCTTCACTGCAGTTTTAAGGTGAAGCAGCAGCCTTGCCACACTCAGCGTTATATAGAAGTCCCAGCAATTGTGCATAGTTTATACAGTTGGAGTATCCCACTTACACCTTCTCTTATCCAAGTTCTCAAATAAACAACAAAAACCAAAACTTAGAATATGCTACATTGTCAAGTTGTTGCAATGGGTAACCCAGGGGAACCCGCAACCAGCAGCTCCCATGGTAGTAGTGCTACATTTAAAAATAGATATTTGTGTATAATTGACTTTACAATATACTATGTATCTGTATTTCTTGACATTAAAATGTGACTACACGGGTAAAGTAATTAAATGCATGTAAAAGATACAATATACAGACATCCTAAAAATTGAAACTTCAGTAACAGTCCATTATTTTTTTTTGAAACATTCAAAACTAAATTGAATCCCTTACAAAGAAATGGCCTTTATAAATATAAAAATACATTACTACCCTGCTAAGACTAGATGCGTGCCTACTAAGCCAGCCTCACTGAGCCAGGCACAGTTACCCAGCAACCTGTGAATAAACAAGCTTAAATAAAGCTTTCAGAATGAATATTGGGAAGACTGTGCCTTGTATATTTGAAGTGTGCAATTGCCTATGCCACAATGTATTATACAGAGAAAAGAGATAATAAAGCCGTAGCATAAACCTCTGCATAATTTGGTAAATGCAGCTCTGATCTCCAACATTATTGCTGTACCAGATCTTACATTTGAAATGATGGTTTAATTGCATGTTTCTATTCCAAAAACAATATCTATGGGATGCATAAAAAAGAGTTTTCTTTGCAATCCTAGTCCTATTTATATGGAATGTTAATTTCCATGGTGTTAAGTTCATTTGCTTACCACAATAGATTTAATTTATTCTGGTCTTATGCAATGTTTTGACCATATTCAGGATTTAACATTATTTTAGAAGTAGGCAGAACGATAATATAAATGTACAGAGGTAAAATGTTGCATGCATCCTTTTAAACAAAATATTTGTACAAGAATATTGTACTTTTTTCTTTCCAAACTAGTGTTTCTCAGCCTTTTTTTCAGTCAAGGCACCCTTTTAAAATTATGGACAATCTCAAGGCACCCTCCAAAATTATGACACCCCATTTTAAAATGTAAAAACTATTCTAATAGTTTTACATAATGCAGTAACATTGACACAAGCAGGAAATCAAGCGTTAGAGGTGATTTCTTCTTCCGTAGCAAATTAACTTTTGCAAATTGGTACTGACTAGTATTCCAATGTTTCTCTTCTCCCTCACTCAGCTAATGTGACCCCAACACTGATGGAAAGGGGCAGGGGAGGGTCAAGCAAGGATGCTATGCAGGCAAGTAACATCCTCCTTTTCAACCGATGATGTCATTGTTAGAGATGGGGCGAACAACTGAACAACACCCGGGGCGGTTCATGAACGCGTTCGCGCATTCACGCTCAAACGTTTGCAAACCGCAAGTTCGCAGCGAACCCCATTGACTTTAATGGCAGGCGGACTTTAGAAACCTACAGGTCATATTTGCAGCCCCCAAATACTTCCTAGCTGTGCACACATAGTCCCACCACCTGGACAATGATATAACAGAAGCATTTGCGATTTCATAATCTCATATTTTGTGTTACAGAAAAAATTAAATTCTGCAGTACCCAAATACACTATTCTGAAAGTATATATATCACCCTGCTGGTTCCCTAAGCCCTGGTTCTCCAAACTCTGGTTCTCTAAGCCCTGGTTCTCCAAGCCCTGGTTCTCTAAGCCCTGGTTCTCTAAGCCCTGGTTCTCCAAACCCTGGTTCTCTAAGCCCTGGTTCACATCTACGTATGTCACTCTTTGTAGTTGTAGTATTGCTGCAGAACCACACCAGTCACAATGCTGCACAATACAAATCCACTAGAATATGCTTTCTATATTAGAAAGTATATTATAAGTGTATTACACCCCTAATACTGCACACCAAAGAATAGTACACCTATACCAGTCCTTAAAATGACTTTTGTGGACCTATTACCTAGCAATTTGTGTCACTAAAAGCCTGTCCCTGCTCCTCAGCAACCTCTCCCTACACTGACAAAATACAGAATGTAAAATGGCAGCCAGCTCAGGTCTATTTATAAGCTAGGCGGTATGTCCATGTGCTGAAATGTCTCAGTTGGCTGTCCTGTACCACCTGAGGGATGTGACATGGGTCAAAGTTCTTCAGAATTGAAAAGGAAATGGCGGCGCGAACATAAGCGCGAACATCGGCACAAGTCTGCGTTTTCGCGAATTTGCGAACACGCAAAGTTCGCCGCGAACCGCAAGGCCATCTCTAGTCATTGTTTGTTGGGATGCCGGCAGCAAGAAGGTTGTACTGGGGCACAATGAAAACCTGTAGCTTTGTGTAACTAAAAGGCAGGCTTCATCGACACACTGGCTTGTATTCAATTTTTGGGCAATTTTTAGGCATTTTGCCCAGGCACCCCAGAGGAAACCTCAAGGCACCCTGGTTTAAAAAGGCTGTTCCAAACTATAAATACAAATGCGAAAGGGATTACAGTTTTAAAAGTTATTGTATGTTAGCATGGTACCTCCAAAAGAGCTTTATACTGAAGCATGAAAATCTAATTGTAGTACCGGTAGCAGTGAAGACATGCAGGATGGTGCAGCTATTGCTGAACTAACTCTCTGGTATAAAGTGGAACTTCACCCAAAAAGTGAAGTACTGCTCATTCCCTACCTTTCCCCATTTCTTTACAACACCTCATTCTGCTCCCACTACTCGTAGACTCTTGGGATAACATCCCAGGGGACTGCAAGCCTGCATTGCACAAGCTCATGCATGCACAGAGGAGAAGCAAATGTGAGACATCAGATAAATAGAAAAAAAAAAATAGAAAAAAATGTCTATCATGTAATTCAAAATCAAAAGGTGTATAGATGAGGCTGCCGCTATCACTTTAAAGCTTATCCTTTATGTGATTTTCTAATATGGATACACTTTTATTGAATTAACATTCCATCACCCTATACACAAGTATATCTACTGTGTATTTACATTTTTCAGCTACACCCAGCTCTACACATGTAAGAGGTAGCGCTTCAATATATTGAATATTAAATGTAAGACATCAATTAAATCAAAGCCAGCTCCAAAATCCAAGATGGTGGTTCTAGGAATCCACAGCATTGAGAGGAATCAGCTGCAGGGAGGACAGTGTTGGACTCCATAGACTGGTAATTACCTATTTTTTTAAAAGTCAGCAGCTACAGTATTTAATTTTCACAATGTTTGGTGAAGTTCCTCTTTGAGGCCTCATTAACACTGAGTGTTCAATACCGTATGCCCATGCAGAGCCATGTTTACCTGCACAGGGATGCTCAGCTATTCTTTGCATCCCTGTGCAAGCAGTCCTTTTTATGTCTATAGGGATACAGTGGCCATTGTGTCCCAATAGACATCAATGGGACTGCCTGCATGGGGATGCACAGAACACCTGTGCATCCCTGTGGGGGTAAACACGGCCCTGCATGGGCATACGGTATTATACACCCAATGCACAATGCAGACCAGGACTTAAAGCCAGTGGGTTTACATTACAGTTAGGAAACGGGTCAGCAAAGGTAGCCCTAATATTTCTCTCATTACAGATTTACTTTTAGGGGTCTATACTTTGGTTTTACATTTGTCTTAAACTGGAGCTCCACCCAAAAGTTGAAGCTCCGCTTGTTTGCTTCCTCCCCCACTCCGCTGCCTTATTTGGCAACTTTCAGGGGGTATACCTGTTTTTGTCAGGTACCCACTCCCACTTCCGGATGACTTCACCGTGGCGAAGTCACTCATAAGTTCAGCCCCCTTCCTCCTTTCTCTGCCACCGGGCCATTCGCAAAGCACGCAGTAGGGAGCCGCTGTAGGGAGCCGCCTGTGAAGCCTACAAGGCTTCAGTGCCGGTTTCCCTGGCAAAAATGTCAGCGTCAGCAACCGAGAGGCAATTAAAAAATGGGCTGGGGTGCCGACATTGTGGGATCCTTGGACAGGTAAGTGTCCTAATATTAAAAGTCAGCAGCTACAGTTTTTGTTTAGTTTTTTGGTGGGGGGCTGGAGCACCTCTCTAAAGAGTGTGTTACCCCATATGTGCCTGTTGTACCACGTACTCATGGTAAAATGTATACTGTTCTCTTTGCAATGCTTCCTTTGTGTGAAATACCGGTTGATCCTGCCAGTCCCCCTGCTCTCCTATTTCAAACTGACCACGCTAAGCATGGAAGCACATCCATCCCAGTGTGGTCAACTTTCTGGCTGTGTTGTGAGAACAGTCTGCCTGTCCTCCAATCTGCAAGACTTGTGTTGACAACCCCCTGCACAGCCATTTACTGGGAAGTTCGGAGTACTGTTCTTTCTCCACCCCAACCTCTCTAAGCCACTTATGCAGCTGAGAACAGAGAATATTAAATAGGAAAAAAAAATATTTATTATGATTTTATGTTCTATACTTTATATATACACTGTGCCTTCCATTTCTATTGTAAGCTGAATGGGTTGTTTTACGAGGAAGGGTTCACATATACTTTAAGCATTTGGCACAACGAAAATTGTAATATGTCATTTGTAATATGACTATTGTGTATGATAGTCAGCTCCATCTAGTAGCCATAATGTGTTATTTTTTAATGAAATATTAAAAAAAAACACCATATCATGGCCACTAGATGGATCTGACAATCATAGGTGATAATCATATTACAAAAAATATTTGATCATTCAATGTGACTCTCCACATGCTTAAGGCATCCCAATGGTAACTTTTTTATACAAAGACCTCTAAAGCATGTCATATACTGATATTTTATCATTTCTGCAAGGATGACTAATTCCCATCTGTAGCTATAGTCCTCTTAGCCCCCGTTCACACTGGGGCGACCTGTCAGGCGACCTGGTCACCTGACAGGTCGCCGTAGGTCGCCTTCCATAGAGAAGCTGCGGACCCATTCTAATAGGAGCGACACAAGTCCCTCCGACTTAGAAAAAGGGTCCGGAGCTTCTTTGGGGCGACCTGGAGGGACCTGCATAGACTTCAATGTTATGAAGTCCGTGCCGGCCGCTCCGAGGTCGCGGTGCGAGCAGCGCGCCGCGACCTATGAGGTCGCCCCAGCAAGTAGCGTCGCCCCCGTGTGAACGGGGCCTTACAAGTCATTTTTTTTTAGAACAAAGTGGAAAAGTCCTTTTTTCCTTGCTAGTTACTCTCCAAACCACATACTGTATGTCAACACACAAGGCCCGTGGTCCCCAATGCGGTCATCCTGGCTGTTTTATGTGGCCCTCACACCTCTCCTGCAGCCGCGGCACCCCCCCCCACCCCTCGTCTCCATCTCCTTTCCTGCATATCACTGTGCAGCTGCAGAGAGGCTTGTCTCTGCCCTGCCCCCATCTCAGCAGACAGCAGCAAAGAGGAAGACAGAATTACTCCTACAGGTCCTACGCCACTCTGTGTAGCCCCAGCACCCACTCATCTCCGCCTCCCCTGGTCTCCACCTTCAACAGACTCAGGCAGCTCCAGCCCTCCACTGACTCTCCTCCAGACCCTGTACTTTCTGCTTCCCAGCTCCGCCCCAAGCCTCTTCCGGCAGCAGCACAAAGTAAGTGGGATGGACTGCGAAGTAACAGAGGGAGGGAGACTCTTGACTTGTGATGTGGGGGCACTCGTGACATCTAATTTAAGAGGGGGAGCTCTGGACATCTGTTTATAATTATTATGAGAATAGTACATCTTTATGCCAGTTGAAAAGGAAGGTCGCATGCCACAGGTATCGTAAGTTTGTTACTAAAACCAGTAATAATCGAATGCAGAGGCAATTATTTAAATTGATAAAGAGTAGAAACATTTATATAGTCTTAAAGATACAACTAGCAACTATAATGCTGACACGGCCCACAATGAAATTGAGTTTGACACCCCTGCTCTAAACAGTCAACACCTTCAGTCTGAAAAAGGAGAATTTTTTCAGTATGCCATGCCAAGCTGATCTTTGTTTTTTTCTATTGAATATTTTTTGCCTAATTATCACAAAAAACATGTGCTTTTCAGGTAACAACTGTATGGTTTATGAGTACCTTAGACCATTGTAGACAGTCAAACTTTAGAATGTAATTCAGTCAAGGACCAATGCTTTCCTTGTCCTAGTAATATAAATGTATCCACATAAAATACTTGTTTATTCAACGATAAGCTTACATCTCAGCTGAAGTTCTCAAAGGGATAATATTTACCGATCTTCCAAAGACTCACTGCCAGAATGGAAGCTCAAGAAGATCAAACAGTGCTCTAGTAATGAAAGTTATATGTAAGAGTTTGGCTGCTGATCAGTCTGCATGACCATTGATGTATAACTCTAATCACCTGTAGCAACCACATTTCGAGAGAGCTTTATGTGCTTGATCTATACTTGGGTGCCCCATAGTTCTTATGCTCCAGACTAACAATTCGGAATAATATGATTATTTTCAAATGAAGGCAAGCAAGGACATTCCAAACAGGCCAAGTTCAGTACACGATGAGCAGGAGAATTAGGGAACTTATCAAGTAATATGCCAGAAGCTAAGTCCAGGAGCTCATTTAGCCAGACATTATACCCAATTAGGGATTATAGATCTCAGGGCAAGAAGATATCTGTCTTAGGGATCAGTTCGGGCAAGGTCAGCAAGAAACAAGTCACAGAATTTTGTTGCTTCTTTTAAGAGATCCAACCAAGTCAGCGGGAGCTGCATTTTTCACACAAGGAGTCATCTGAGTAATGGGCCATACACACTATAAGATTTTCTGAAGACTTTTTCCTTTAGATTTACCAAAACCATATAATATGAGGTCAAACCTAAACACTTTCAATTTGTATGCAATCTGGCAGGCCCTTGCACTACATAGAAAAGGTAAATCTGAAGGAAATCTAACCACAAAAGTTGGATAGTGTGTATCCAGCTTAACCACTTGCCGACCAGTCACATTGACTGTACTGCGGCAAAGTGGTTCGATTCCGTCCAACGACGTAGACCTATGTCGCTGGACTCCTCCCCTTGTGGACGGCGCGCGCGCCGCCGGAGGCTCAGTCCCGCTGTATTCAGTCACAGCAGGAGTCGGGCCAGGGGAGGAGCGGCGGTGATCACCACCGCTCTTCCCCGATTGTCAGGGAATCGAGTGTGGAGATCCGCCCTCTTGTGTAAACAAAGCGGGCAGATCTCCTAAGTGACAGACAGGGTCAGATTGCAGGGTTCAACATAGCTGAACCTGCGATCTGTCCCTGTGTCACTCAGTCACCTCCCCCCACACACGTTAGTAAGCACCAGGCATACTTAACCCCTTGATCACCAATAACAAATTAACCCCTTCCCTGCCAGTGTCATTTTTACAGTAACAGTGCATATAAATAGCACTGATTACTGCAGTAATGTCACTGGTACCCCCAAAAGTGTCAAAAATGTCAGTCAAGGGTCCGATCTGTCTGCCGCAATGTCACAGTCCTGCAAAAAAAAAAATCGCAGATCTCCGCCATTACTCGTTAAAAAAAAAAAAAAACACCAAAAATGACAGAAATCTTTCACTTAGTTAGTAAACGCAATAACTTTTGCGCAAACCAATCAAAATACGCTTATTGTGATTTTTTTTACCAAAAATATGTAGCAGAAAACAAATTGGCCTAAAATGTTAAAAGATTTTGATTTTTACATTTTTTGGGGGGGGGGGGAATTTCATATAAAAAAATGTGAGAAATATTGTTATTTTTTCAAAATTGTCGCTCTTTTTTTGTTTATAGCGCAAAAAGTAAAAATTGCACAGGCGATCAAATACCACCAAAAGAAAGCTCTGTTTGTGGGGAAAAAAAGGACATACATTTCATTTGGGTATGGCGTTGCATGACCGCGCAATTGTCAGTTAAAGTCGCACAGTGCCGAATCGCAAAAAGTGGCCTGGACGTAAGACAGCAAAATCCTCCGGTGGTAAAGTGGTTAAGATACAAGAAGGCCACATACAGGTGAATAGGCAGAAGATGATTAATCATCTGATGATTATCTAGCAGGTGACACATTAGTAGACAAGTGCCAAAACTTCTGCAGTTCTAATGTGAAGTGCCTAATATTAGCAGAAAACTGTACCAGTAAATTAAGTTTGGGGGGGGGGGGCACGCCCTAAACATATATTTTTAAAGCTGATGCTGCTATAAAGACCAATATACAAATAGAACCCAAGAGGATAGCGCACACATACAAAAAAAGGTTTCTTTCAAATCTTACAAGGCTACTTAAAAACTCCTGATCTTAAAAAGTAAATATGGGGATTTAGTTACACCATATGGTCATACCGTGCTTAAGCCCACCACTGTGTCAAAGTACCCCATTTTCACTGGGTCCTACACTATTCATAAAATGAAAGATAAATCCCACTTCTCTTAACCATGGGAGATACTTACTCCTTACATGGCAGAAGTGTGCTAGTTGCAGAAAACACTGCTTAAACTTCACTATAATGGGACTCCTCCTATAACTACTTACTGGTGGACACTGATAATGAAGTACTGGTGTGGGAGAGTGGGGTGGTCCACCCCAGGAGTCTAGTCAGGACTCAATATGTAACAAACAAAGGGTTGGGGGGGGGCACACCCTGAACATAAATTTTGTAAAGCTGGTGCTGCTATAAAGACCAATATACAAATAGAATTGGAAGATAGAAGAAAAAGAAATTTGGACTTTATTGGCACCGGTATTAAAAATGTATATTTTTATTGAAAAAATCACAAGAAAACATTTAAAACAAAGACAGAAAAGAAGT
Source organism: Pelophylax lessonae (assembly GCF_965119305.1). Classification (NCBI taxonomy): domain Eukaryota; kingdom Metazoa; phylum Chordata; class Amphibia; order Anura; family Ranidae; genus Pelophylax; species Pelophylax lessonae. The sequence goes on along the minus strand of NC_138776.1, from coordinate 162,598,728 downwards.
ATACAGAATAATAAACATACAATTTACATACAATAAAATCAGGCGGCAAAGCCTCAAAACCGTGTGCAAATGAAATCGCACAAATATACAAATAGAACCACAGAGAATAGCGGACACATACAAAAAAAAGGTTACTTTCAAATCTTACAAGGCTACTTAACCTCCCTGGCGGTATGATTATGTCAGGAATTACATACCAAAAGCGGTACAATTCTTTTCATGGAAATTTGGTGTTATGTATTATAGGCCTACAATTCTTAGTAATTACTGACTTAAACCTGACCAAAACAAGACTCTAGTAGACATCCCAGATGTGATAAATTTGAAACACAAACACGTGAATTATAATCGAATCAATAATATTATTTTATTATTTAATATATAATATATATAATAAAATTATATTATTGATTAGATTATAATTCATGCATTATATATTATATATAGATATATGTGTGTGTGCATATATATATATATATATATATATATATATATATATATATATATATATATATATATATACATATATATATATATATGCATACATATATATATATATATATATGCATATATATATATATATATATATATATATATATATGCGCATATATATATGCATATATATATATATATGCATATATGCATGCATATATATATATATATATATATATATATATATATGCATATATATATATATATATATATAATATAAAATGTGTTTTGTGTTTTGTGCAACGTTTTTTTTATTTTTTTTAATTTCCCTCCCTAGTTCCGCTCCCATGCAGCATTGCTGCTGCAGGGAAAGGAACTAGGAAGTCATCACACCGACGGAGGGACGGAGGAGCGGCAGGACTCTCGGCTGGCGGTCACAGCAATGAGAGATCATCGCTGGATCGCCAGGAGAAGGTAAGAGAACACCGCTGCGCTCTCTGCAATCCACCCCGAGCGTGACTCGGGGTTACCGATCCTGATATGAAAAATCAACCCCGAGTCACGCTCGGGATTACCGCTAAGGAGGTTAAAAACACCTTCTCTTAAAAATAAATATGGGTATTTAGTCACACCATATGGTCATACCGTGCTTAAGCCCACCACTGCGTCAAAGTACCCCATTTTCAGTGGGTCCTACACTGTTCATAGAATGAAAGATAAATCCCATTTCACTTAACCATGGCCATATGGTGTGACTAAATACCCATATTTACCTATTAAGATCGGGTGTTTTTAAGTAGCCTTGTAAGATTGGAAAGTAACCTTTTTTTTATGTGTGCGCTATTCTCTGTGGTTCCATTCTAACAAATGTTTGGAGTGGAAGGAGATAGAGCACACTAGGGGGAAATGTATCAACTATTGTGGCAATATTCAAATCTGAAAGACCTTGCCAATCATTCACTTCATTTACTTTTTTTTTAATGCTACCTCTGCATAGGATTTCACCAGTCTAGTCAATTATTATTGTTTTTTTTTTTGCTGGAAAAACTTTATTTTCATATATAATATTCAGAAATGTAAATTGAGTAAAGTAGTTAATAGCTTCAAAGCCACCCAGAAAGGCTTTAACTTCCATTAATGGAGGTTAGATAGAGCAGACAGCTATGTATGTGACTATGCTGGTCATGCAGGTCTAGGACTTTTGATCATTTATTTCCTATCATCCTTTTGAAATATAATGTTATCCATCTGTATCAACTGTTTTATAAATGCAAGGTGACTATTATAGTTATACAATTTTGTGTCATATTGTCAGATTCCGCAAAGAGGAAAGGAAATTAGCCGAAATGTTCCATCTCATCAGATCTCTGTACTTTACACCAATGATCTCCGAATATTACCCATGTTTCCTAAGAATTGTGTGCATGTTGCATCCACGTTACCTAATCATTTGGTCAATAGTTTAGTGTATTTAGGAAATAATCATGAACACATTATTTCCCTATCTTTCCATTTGCAGAAATGTCTGCCTACCGTGCTTAAATAAAGCCAATAAATAGCATGCTGTAAAGCAGTGCTAGCCTGAGCAATGTCTAATATTAAAAGAGTCAAAGCACTCTAAATAACATTATCTATTTATGCAAGCAATATGAAAACCCAAAATCGTATGCACTGTATTCTCATACTCAAAATACAAGTACATAGAGATAAGTGGATTGAATTCAAAGAATCCACAGAAAAAAAAATGTTTTTCTGACTCAAGAGAAAAAAAACAATCCTTTTGCTTTCCTCTTTCAATCTGCATGCATTTAAACATGAACGGAAAGTGAGAACCGTCTTGCTTTTTAATAGATAAATGTAATACTTTCTGCAAGTTGGCATCATTACACTTGCTGGAAAGATTTATTAAATGAAAGATTACAGGACAAGAATAATTACCTAAATAACTTCATAATACCAAGATGTGATTATTTAGGATGTGCTGCTGCTGGTAATCCCACTAAATAAACACAGCCCTTTTTTTATTTCCTTGCCTCCCCCTCCTGTTTTGCATGCTTGTTCTTTACTAATCCCACCCTGTAATGCCCCAGAGATACTTGGCTCCATCTGAGCTAACACAAGATAGGACAGGGGTCATTTTTTTTTTTACTTTAGCTATTTTCTAATCCTCCGATGCTGGCTGATATAGATTTAGCTTTGTGAATATCTGGTGGAAAAAGAAATAGTACCAAAAGGAAGAGCTTTAATTAGATAATTCTCAGTGAAGCATCTCTCTGCCAAGTCAACCATAACCCCACCTGCATCTCTACATTATTCTGCATGTTAACAGGGTCTCTATCCCGCAGTGAAGCTGCTCAAGACTCGAGTGGGACCTGGAGTATAATTGACTGAGCATCTCCTAGATATCCTCCAGGGTCATTTAAATTGTGTCTCAACCCTAGGCTGCGGAAAATCAGCAGGTGCTCCTCACGCTCTTGAGAACTTTGGAAGTCTCCATTTCAAAAACATCCATCAAGTTTTGCTTCACATAAAACTAAGTTTGATCTGCGCTACCCTAGTACTATTCGCTTCACTGAAACATATAACAATGCTCCTATCAATTATTTTTTGCTTTTTGATTTCCAGATTGTCAAACAACTTGACAACTGGAATATTTATAGGCAAACAGTAAAATCCAAGGACGTCTCGTATAGAATGCTGGAGGGACGGCTACAGGGATAAAACTGACAATTTTTAGAGATTACGTGTTCCATATGGAACACATGAGCACTAAAACACTCGAGTCTGTGTGCCTGATAGTTCACTACTGAGTAATATTTAGGTTATCCTTAACCACTTAAGCCACGGAAGATTTTACCCCCTTCCTGACCAGGGCCTATTTTGCGATTCGGCACTGCGTGACTTTAACGGACAAATGCGCGCTCGTGCGATGCTGTACCCAAATGAATTTGACGTCCTTTTTTTCCCACAAACAGAGCTTTCTTTTGGGGGTATTTGATCACCTGTGCGATTTTTTGATCATACGCTATAAACAAAAAAATAGCGACAATTTTGCAAAAATAACAATATTTTTCTCATTTTTTTATATGAAATTCCCCCAAAAGAAAATGTAAAAATCAACATTTTTTAACATTCTAGGCCAATTTGTTTTCTGCTACATACGTTTGGTAAAAAAAAATCGCAAAAAGTGTAGTTTGATTGGTTTGCGCAAAAGTTATTGCGTTTACTAACTAAGGGAAAGATTTTTGTCATTTTTATTGTTTTTTTTTAACGAGTAATGGCGGTGATCTGCGATTTTTTTTGCGGGAGTGCGACATTGCGGCGGACAGATCAGACCCTTGACTGACATTTTTGACACTTTTGGGGGTACCAGTGACATTACTACAGTAATCAGTGCTATACATATGCACTGTTACTGTAAAAATGACACTGGCAGGGAAGGGGTTAACTTTATTAGAGAAGAAGGGGTTAAGTGTGTCCCTAGGGGCGTGCTTCTAACTGTTATTGGATGTGGCTTGTGATGTAACAGCAGCGATCTACGATCCTACATAGCAGGACTGTATGATCTCTGCTGTTACACTGGGGAGAATGACAGGCGGCTGTGTTTACATTAGCCGCCTGCTTTTCTCCCGGTGTAACCAACGATCGCGAGTGACTGGCGGATATCGGGTCCGCCGCTCACACGTGCGGGGGGGGTCCGTGAGCGAGCACGCTCCCTAGAGCCTCACAGGCTAGCGACGTAGTACTACGTCACTTTGCCTGGGAGGGGCTGACCGCCGCAGTAAATAGTCGTGCGGCGGTCGGCAAGTGGTTAAAGAGAATTGTGTAATTTCTTAAATTAGTTTTCAGGAAACCTGTTTGTTAGGTACAGACTGTACCCTTTAATATTTTACACAGATAAATGTTAACCTTTCTTTCTTTATTCCAGTAAGGAAAATATTGGCAAGAATTCCATCCAGAAGTAAAAATGTAGAATAGAATGTAGAAGAAATGTCGAAGAGCCATGCCACTAAAAATCAGTCAATATCTGTTTAAGCTGGGAGCTTGTTTTTAAATTGCGCTACCTGCTATTACTGCAAGCACTACTGTTTTTTTCCATAGAAGTATGTAGAGACAGATGTGCTGGAGATCAAACTCACATGGAGTTGTTCTATAAAAGCAAGGCTTACCTTGACATTTTCACCCTGCGTGTGTTTCTTATAAGCATGTGGTTTCTCCCATATTGCTGAAAACCACAACTGAACACCGCTCTCTACCAGGATTAATGCACTAGAGACAAGCTTGTTTATACCACCTCTAGCATCATTAGAAAGGTTAAACATTTTCTTTAATATAGTCCAAGTGTAAAACAGACATAGGTAGAAATACAGTGCATACAGGATACGTATAGGTTTATAGGTTGATTCCCTAAAAGCAGTTAGGCTATTTTCTTTGCAAGGAAAATTGCACTTTGCATGGGAATTTTCTCCAGAGCTTAGTAGATGCTATGAAATTTCACTTTACAAAGAATACCCAAGCACGTGCACAGAAATTATAAAAACATATAAACTGCATTTTTGCTTGCACTTCTTTGGATGATGGAAGTCAGCTTCACCTCATTCACTAATCTCTGGGAAAAATGTCCTTGCATTTCCCTTTAGTAAGTCAACTCCATAGACAACACCTTCTAAAAGTGGCAGTTCACAGCAGATTGCACACCCAGTGCGTTTTAAACACGATGCGGGAAGCATGCACCCACTGCATTCAAAATGCACCGGGTGAGCGATCTGCTGCGGGTGTCAATAGATTCCTAATGATGTCCCAAATGCAGATCCAAAATGCAGTGCATTTGCCTGCACGAGATAGCATAGTACTACAGTAATATGCAATCTGGTTGCAGTGTGTTTTTAAAAGTGAACTACTTTTGGTGCAATCCAGTGCAATTTCAGCCCATTCAAATGAATTGGTCATAGTGACCACATGGTACAGGCAAGGCCAATCACAGCGAATATGTACCATGTGATAGCTGTGATCAATCACAGCTATCACAATACTACACTCTTTAAATTAGTGGATGCCATTCATAAAAATGATTGCTTATAACAGTGATCATCACTGTTATAAGCAATCATAGTGTAAAAAGAAATCCTGATCCCTTCCTCGGAGAACTAAAGTGTCACTATGGTAACACTGCACTGCTCTGGGCACAGTATGTAAAAAAAAAGGACAAAAATTGTAAAAAAAAAAAAGAAAGTGTTTAAGAAATTGAAAAAAATAGTTATTATTACTATTTTTTTTTTTTTTTTTTTACATACTGTCACCAGTTAGAGTCTTTGATGTGTACTGCTGATGGTATGTACTGATGATGGTATCTAAAAAAAAAAAAAAAAAAAAAACTTGTGGAGAACAACCTCAAATTTTATTTAAACCCCCTTCAAGACCACCCACAGTACATTTACTTCATTACTTTGTCGCTAAATACCATTGTCACTAAATACTCTTGTTTTGTAGGCGATTGTCTAACATATTGCAACAATCACCATTTTATTCTCAAGGGTCTTTGCTAAAAAAATATATATAATGTTTGGGGGTTCTAAGTAATTTTCTAGCAAAAATTACTAATGTAAATTTGTAAGCAAAAAGTTCCAGAAAAGGCCTGGTCTTAAAGTGGTTAAATTCTTAATTTTTCCAAAAAGTTGTGATAAAAAAATTGCAACTTCAAAAAAATTATTTGTGCCTCTTACCAAATACCATGGACTATCTACTTTTGAAAAAGGGTCATTTGGGGAGCATTTGTACTGTCCTGATTTTTAAAAGACCTCAAGAAATGTAATAATGAAGCAATCAGTACATCAGGACTAATCAATTTTCAAATATATATACCATAGTTTGTAGACTCTACAACTTTCACGCAGAAGACTAAATAACCACTTTCTGACCGCCCGCTGCAGTTTTACTGCAGCAAGCTGGCTCGGCTGTGAGAAACGACGTAGCCCTACGTCAGTCGTGTGAATGGTGCAGCCGGGCACCCGTGATCGCTCCCTGCTGAGAGCGAAGAATGGTCAGCTGCTGTAAACACAGCAGACCGTTCTTCTCTCTGAAATGATCACAGAGCGCCTGTGATCCTTCTATATAGGATCACAGGTCTCTGTGGTCATTTCACAAGCCCATCAGCCCTACAGTTAGAAAACACTCCCCTGGGCTCACACTTAACCCTTTAAACACCCCTGGATTAACCCCTTCCCTGCCAGTGTCATCATTACAGTAACAGTGCAAATTTTTAGCACGGATTACTGTAGCAATGTCACTGGTCCCCCCAAAAGTGTCAAAAATGACAGTTAGGGGTCCGATCTGTCCGCCGCAATGTCGCAGTCCCGCTAGAAATCGCAGATCGTCGCCATTACTAGAAAAAAAATTTATTAAAATGACATAAATCTTTCCCCTAGTTTGTAGACGCACTAACTTTTGCGCAAACCTAATACGCTTGTTGAGATTTTTTTTAACAAAAATTTGTAGCAGAATCCAAATTTGCCTAAAAGGATGAAAATTTTTGATTTTCACATTTTTTTTTTGGGAATGTTATATAGCAGAATTTGTTTTTTGTTTTTTGGGTTTTTTTTTTTTTTTGGAGAATTGTCGCTCTTTTTTTGTTTATAGAGCAAAAAATTTAAATTGCAGAGGTGATCAAATACCACCAAAGGAAAGCTCTATTTGTGGGAAAAAAGGACATCAATTTTATTTCGGTAAAGTGTCGCACAATTGCGCTATTATCTTTTAAAGTACCGCAGGGCCGAATTGCACAAAATGGCCTGGTCATTAAGGGGGTAAATCCTTCCGGTCCAGAACTGGTTAATATACACTGCTTTGGGTTACCACAGAAATGTAGCAGACAAGACGTTGGCCTAAATTTATGAAGAAAGATTATTTGTTTGCAAAAATGCATTACAGAAACTAAGAAAAATGTTTTTTTTTTTTTTTTACCAATATAGCAAAAAAAAAAAAAAACCAGTAGTGAATAAATACCACCAATCTCTATCTGTCAAAAAATAGGAAAAATGTCATTTGAGTACAGTGTTGCATGACTGAGTAATTGTCATTCAACATGTGACAGTTACCCAGTATTAAAGTGGTTAAGTGAAGTTTTTTTTTTTTTTTTTTTTTTTTTAACGTTAGTGGGGTCAAATCGATGTTTGTTTTCAACCACAGTGGTAAGAAAATTCAAAGGAGCAGGATGAAAAAATTTTCTTGAAGGAATGAATTTCTAACAGTGTAAATGGTTTTTGTTTGGGAAAGTCCATTATTTCCAAAATTGATTGTTAAAAGCAAAATAAATTTTGAATTACATTAGTCAAGTAATCAAATGTACTAAGAATTGTTGCACAAACTTTTGTTCAAAAAACTACTAGTGTATGGCCAACTTTAGTATTGTTGGTGTGTAGTTAGAGCCACAACATGACTAGGTTTTGTTTTATAGTTTTCATTTATTTTTGGAGCACTGTACAGCAATAATTGCATGAAAAATCCGACATGTTGTAGATGATTTCTGTGACTTACTGATATATTTTGATTGTCAGGCATTGGCTTGTTCTGTTATTTCCATTTTGGATGTTGCATCTACACTTTCTTTAACTGGTCTGTTATATTCCTAATGTCTTTTTTTTTTTCCTCAATAAACAAATTTAACAAGAAAAATCTGACATGCTGATTGCACCCGAGTTGATCGCTCAATCAACTTGGGTACAATCAGCCTGCCTATGCGTGGTTCATATCTCAGCCAGTGTCTGCCGAACAGGCCGAGATTCGAACCGTCTATGGCTGGCTTAAAGTGTTACTAAACCTACAAAAGTAAAATGAGTCTGTATATGCAGTAAAGCATGCTTGTTATACTCACTGTGGAGCCTAAGGGGTTAATCCTCTGCATTGTGTAAAAAGGCTGTTTGATCCTGTCTTCTCTAATCCTCCCCTTCATCCACTGTCCCCAATTCATCTCCTGATAAAACAGAGCCTTTGGAGTCACTCTGCACATGCTCTGTTTGGTGTATTGGATTGAACAATCTGGATCGATCTCCTCCCTTTTCTCTGTTTTTTCTGGTTATAAAGACTTTGGGACTTTCTTTACATATATCTTGATGCACTTATATGTATTTAGTATTGGCGCTGCTCCTATTTAGATCATTGCTCTTCCATAGGACTGTAATCTACCTATTGAGCTAGCTGCCCTTGGTTTCACAAGCTTTCTGATTGCTGTGTGCGTTGTGGTTCTGAGTGCAGATATTTTTTTTTCTTGGGAGAGTGCATGTGATTAGCACAGGGCCAATCAACACTGTCCAGACAGAGGGACAGGGGTCATGCAGCCTCATAGGACGATAACAGTACATACAGTTTTTTGGTGCAAAGCACCTGTGACCTGCCCTCGGAGTGGTGTAAACTTTAGTCCACCTTATTGAGGTATTAAAAGTGTTTCTGTAGCTGTGGACATGACAACCCAGGAAAAATGCTATGGCCTTGCTGCCCCTTACACGACCAGGGAAGTCTGGAAACACTGTAACAACAAACAAACACAAGGGCGCACCGGCCTAGTGCATTATCATTTGGATGGTTTATTTAAAAAATAGGATTAAAAATACTCACAAACTAGTGAGTTTGGAATGCAGTCCTCAGTAAAGGTGTCCGAGGATGAGTAGTCCCTTAGATTCTTGAAGGCTAACGCGTTTCAAGGCCTAGCCTCTTCCTCAGAGCCTAGTACTCATCCTTGGACACCTTTAATGAGGACTGCGTTCCATTTTGTGACATGCTTTTAACAAGAACTTGTTTGTGAGTATTTTTAATCCTATTTTTTTAAATAAACCATCCAAATGATATTGCACTAGGCCAGTGCGCCCTTGTGTTTCTTTGTTGTTACAGCCTCATAGGACAATCGGGGAGAAGGAAAACTCCTCCTACAAGCTTAAACCAGACACTGATAGAAGTCACAGGACTGCTATATACTGCAGATGAGAAAAGGTATTTAGCAGTTTATATTTACTAAAATAATTGCATCTCCATGTTCTGTGTACTGTGGGAGACCAGATATAGTAAATGCAGGTTCCTGGGTTTAGCATCACTTTGAGAGGGGAGATTTCCTACATAGATAACTGCTTTGAGTTTAGCTTGAATTAAAATGACATTTTAGAGCTGTTAATAGTACTACCGGTACTTCTACTACTTAATAATAGTTGCAATTTATAAATTAAGACTGTAGACCATTCTAGTAAATGTATAATTTCACAATCATGATAAAGAGAGTAAAAATGGTTCTGAATAATCATTTCTGGCAATAGGATCGTTTTTTTATCTGCTGAGAATGTTGTTTTTTTGGGTCAAGCTTTCTAAAGTTCCAAAGACAATGCATTTAAAAGTTCAACCTTGATCATTTCAAATAGCATTATTAGGAAAAAAGCAATGTCAAGCAAGCAGTGACTGAGTGTCTGTTCTCACACCTCAGATCTACTGTATATGATATCACCAGGTTGTGTTGAGATACACGGGACTGACCTTTCTACCTTAGCTTCCTCTTTCATGTATCCAGCTTCCTGCCTCCTCCGCACACATGCCTCATCATCTTTCCTGTTATTTCTCCCTAGGATTCAAAAAAAATCCATCCTGACAGAGTTATAGCCATCACCTTCTATCCTCAAAGAGCAAAACCTAAGCCAGAGAAAGTGACTCATGCCCTGGTGTCTCCATGGCCATGAACGTGTCAGTTCTCATGCTAGTAAAATTTTATCTTGTGCGGTAAATACAATAGGTTCTAATAATACTTGAGGGAAAGTTGCTGTGCTGATGTATTTATGTTCTGCTCCCTTAGACTAAAACAATAACTGTCCCTGGCATAAATATTGAAGTGTTGAAATACCTGTCAGATAAAAGACCTTAAATTGTGGCATATTTCATCATTAAAGTGGAATCTCAGTCAAGAACTTGCCTTATAAATAAAGTCACCTTTCTTATTATACAATTTTTATTTCTGCATGCCTCTTTCCAAGTTTGCACATCCTGTCCTTACTTCCGTTTCAGGACCGATTATGCTTTTTTGCCGCATAGGATATGCATTTCCTAGCAGTGTTGTTGGCCTTTTGCATCTAATTTCAGTGCATATGGGTGCCTACAACTGATCAGCTCCTTCCCGTTGTCAGCCCTCAAGTGCATTTGCATGCATATCCTGATCAGCTGCCCAGAGGGTTTTTAATGTTAATTGTCAAGGCCCATACTCAGGATAAGAAAATTGGAAGTAAAATTTAGTCCAGCGAATAATCTGCCGAGTTTCAGATCAATAGTATGACTATGGTGCTAAGCTAAAGAACAGATTTAGCTTGGATCAACTACACAATGGTTAAATAACAAAGATTGGTGGGGCCGTGCTACAACTTCATCTACCCATCACCACCACCTGAACAGATGTGAAAGTGGTCCAGTCCACGTGACCAATTATACACAAAAGACTAAAGAGGAAACCCCCAAGGAGGTCACAACAAGGGACACTCACAGTAATAAACAGCTTTATTGAAAACCACACTAATTTAAAATAGCATCAATTCCAAATACCATCAACACAAATACCTTCACCAACACCAGACAATTAAAATAAACGACAACGTTGTCAAATCCCAATGGGGGAATTGCAGCTGCATATGCTAACGCCACACACCTCTCATCCAACCACACTGACACACAGACAATATAGTTTAGGCTAGAAAGTTAATGAATGTAAGACATCTAGTATGATGGCTGATCAAGAGTCTAGGTTGTTTAGTGGGGGGAGAACATGGCATGTAGGGAGCAGTGGGGCTGATTAAACTAACCGGAGGTATGTAGATAGTTTGCCAGCTACGTAACCTATAGCAGTCCCAATCTCATGGGGAAGGCAGTCACGGCAGATGGTACGACGCTGGCAAAAGTAACTGAGTGTTGCTGGGCTGTATACAAAGCAATGGTGCCAATAGGCTGTCGGGTGGGTATCACTCACCACCTCCCGTATGCACATCACTCATCGAGCCTGCTAGTAGGGCGGATGGTTTCCGAAAGCGGCCTGTCTTCTGGTCCTATTTTGAAAGCAGCCTGCCACTCCTTCCCATAGCTGAAGGACGCCACATCAATGGCGCATACTCACAGCGATAGTCCCCATTGAACTCGTTTCGTTAGCCAATCACACTACAGAGCAGGAAAGGGTTTTCTGGCTCAGACTTAAGTAGCTGCAGATTAATGCATTACGACAGCCGATTACAAATTACAAATTTACAAATTTTCGTATGACAAAAATTGGATGTTTAGGCTATAAAATTTTTATTGTACGTGAACACAACGTCCGATTTTAGTTTAATTAGTACAGAAAAAAATCGTAAGAGCAAGACTATGCATTCTCAGAAACGAAAGAATACATACAACACAATTCAACACATGACATCACTTCTGGAGTTGAATTCTGTTGTATGAGAATTTTCGTATGAAAGTAACCTCTTCACTTTTGATATGAGAGTAGCATGCAACAAAAAACGAACAAAAATGTGTCCGATAATCTGATCATGTGTAGAAGGCTTTAGACAGTGTCAATTTGGGTTTTTTGCAGGCTAGCTTGTAAGTGTGCTGTGAAATCTTTGTTTGTGATGTCACCAGAACTAGTGCCCCCGTTGGAAGATTTCTGGACACGTGCACTGCTGAAAAATTAGTTTTGTTTCGCTTTCCTTTATATTTTTTATTTTTTTGGTTTATCGGATCATTCGTTATGATCGGCATTCGTTACTTTGGATAATTTGTAACTTCAGATGCATTCGTATTCCTTCTGTTCCATTCATTTAGATGCAGCATTCGTTACTTCAGATAATTTGAAACTTCGGATGCATTTGTAATACTTTATCTCTCTGTGTCACAAGAGACTCACAAGTCCAATAAAACAGTGCCACTGGCCCACCACACTCTCTCTGGACTCTGGATGGAACGCAGTCTGAAACAAAAAAACACACAAGGGCATAAGGCTCGTTGGCCAGAGATAACGCAGTAACACTGCGCTTCCGAAAATTGAATGAATCCGAATATATCCAAAAATACGAATGCATTCATCAGTTATTTCTTTATATTTAGCAATAACCAATAGCCAGAAAGAACAAAGAGAGGAAAAGCGAAATTATCCGAATGTAATTGATTCGTTAAACTTGTAGGTTGAATCAATTTTCGTTTTTTCTGATTTTCTGATAATTTGTTTTCATTCGCATTCATCCAAAAAATCTTTCATTCATTCGGATGCTCCTGAATGAATGAATATGCCGAGTTTCGTCCGTAAACAAATTTGTAACCAAACGAATTGCATGTCTAAAGATTTCCTTTCTGTTCCTGCTCAGATGTCAACCCATAATTTGGGATTTTCTTTTATTTTCACTTTGGATGATAACAGTAAACATAGCAAATAGAGAGGCTGAATGAATCTCCCTAACAGGGGCATAGAAGAGTTATAATCTCTATCCACTCTCTCCAAAGCTAAAAAAAAAGTTTTGTCTTCAGTGACACTTCAAGTAGTGTCTGTGAATGTTGTATTAGTATGAGTGTTGCGTTATAACAATTCCATGGAGCAAATATTAATATAATATACACTGTATAAAAAAATTAAAGGGACACTTTGAAAACATCAGATCTCAATGGGGAAAAATATCATGTTGGATATCTATACTGGTATGGACTGGGTAATGTGTTAGGAATGAAAGGATGCCACATTGTTTAATGGAAATAAAAATTATTAACCTACAGAGGGCTGAATGCAAATACTCTCCGAAAATCAAACTGAAAAAGTTATGCAGCAGGCTGGTCCATTTTGCCAAAATTTCTTTGCAGCAACTGAAAAATGGTACTCAGTAGTTATTATGGCCCCCACGTTCTGGTATGCATGCCTGACAATGTCAGGGCATGCTCCTAATGAGGCAACGGATGGTGTCCTGGGGTATTTCCTCCCAGATCTGGACCAGGGCATCACTGAGCTCCTGAATAGACTGAGGTGAAACCTGGTGGTGTCGGATGGATCAAAGCATAATGATCAGAGATGTTCTATTGGATTTAGGTCAGGCCTGCATAGGGGCGATTCAATGGTAGAATTTCCTTCATCCTCCAGGAACTGGCTGCATGCTCTCGCCACATCAGGCCGGGCATTGCCGTGCACCAGGAAGAACCCAGAACCCACTGCACCAGCGTAGGGTATGACAATGGGTCCAAGGATTTCATCCCGATACCTAATGGCAGTCAGGGTGCCATTGTCTGATCTGTAGAGATCTGTGCATTCCTCCATGTATATGCCTCCCCAGACCATCATTGACCCCCACCAAACCGGTCATAATGGACGATGTTTCAGGCAGCATAACGTTCTCCATGGTTTCTCCATACCATTTCACGTCTGTCACATGTGCTCCGGGGGAACCTGCTCTCATCTGTAAAAAGCACAGGACGCCAGTGGCGGAACTAACAATTCTCGTGTTCAATGGCAAACTCCAATCAAGCTCCACAGTGCCAGGCAGTGAGCACAGGGCCCACTAGAGGAAATCAGCCCTCACGCCACCCTCATGAAGTCTTTTCTGATTGTTTGATCAGAGACATTCATACCAGTGGCCTGCTGGAGGTTATTTTGTAAGGCTCTGGCAGGGCTCATCCTGTTCCTTCATGCACAAAGGAGCAGATACCGGTCCTGATGGTGGGTTAAGGACCTTCTTTGGCCCTGTCCCACTATCCTAGATTAACTGCCTGTCTCCTGGAATCTCCTCCATGCTCTTGAGACTGTGCTGAGAGATTCAGCAAACATTCTGGCAATGGCACGTATTGATGTGCCATTCTGGAGGAGTTGGACTGCTTGTGCAACTCTGTAGAGTCCAGGTATCACCTCATGCTACCAGTAGTGACACTGACCCTAGCCAGATGCAAACATAGTGAAAAACAGTCAGAAAAGATGAGTAAGGGAAAATAAATATCAGTGGCCTCTACCTGTAAAACCATTATTGTTTTGGAGGTCATTGCATTGTTGCCCATCTAGTACAGCTGTGGTTAATTTCATTAACACCAAAGCAGCTAAAACTGATTAACAACCCCCCCCCCCTTTTTCTTAACTGACAATTATCAATATCCCAGGAGTTTAGTTAACGTGATGCTATACTCTGATTAAAAAGTGTTCCTTTAGTTTTTTTTAAACAGTGTAGTAATAAGACTGAGTGGGAGCACTGTTGTTCTGGGAGGACATCATATGACATCCTCCCAGAACATGCCCCTGTGATAGCTGGGATCAATCACAGCAGGTCACATGACAATTGTAAACAATAAATGGTTTCCTTTCGTGCCATCCATTGTATACAACCATGTGATTAGCTTTGACCAATCAGAGCTAGTCACAACAAAAGACACCAAGGGGTTGATTTACTAAAGGCAAATTAATATATTGAACCAAAAAACAGATTAAACAGCAGAGACTGTTCTAAGGTCGGTATAAATAATATTCCCACGTGGTATAAATAGACTGAAAAATGTATATAACTTTATTAAATCTAAAAATATATGTAGATAGAAAATTCAGATATGTCGACAATCAGCCACAAACAATGACATACATATAAAGGTTAAACGAAATCCCAGGTGACTGCCAGATCAAGCGGTAATTACACTCAAATCCATGATATGTTCAGAACACAGTGTGAGCATAGAAAAGCCGATCATATGTGCCCTAAATATGTAGATTGCCTCCAACCACAAAATATACAATTGGTAACAGAAATTCCGTGGTAAAGTGGCTATAAAGTAGTGGAGAAGCCAAACAATTAAGGTAATGTTGTGAGAGAGTCGATCATGAGGTCACAGCTGAAACTCAGTAACTAATACATGTAGCAGTAGATGATGATCAAAGTACCAATTTATGGGATACTGGCAGATAACGTTTTCAACAAATTGGAGATCACACTTTAGCAGTAGTAATGAAAGCAGTGCAGAGTTAATATAATATATGCATTGTAATTGGTCTCCAAATAACTAATTCCCAGGCTGTCAAGTGGCAAAAGATAGATATTCCATGTGAGATACAACAGTAAAACTTCAGCCGTGCTACCGCTTCCAATCAGCAAGTCTTTTCCATACTGAAAAAAGATTTGGATGGTAACAAAATCCTTCCGTGTGAGTAAATGCCTCAATAGCCGGGATGTGCCGACAATCTCATAATGTATGGCACAATATGTAATCCAGAGCAGACCATCACATCAGCACAAAGAGTCACGGATTAGATAGTTCAACACCACAGCACAGGTCTATGACAAGGTTACAAAGTCTAAATGGAAACGTTCAGCAGGATAACAATGTATCACCATGTATAATGGGAGTTATACTCACTGCTTAATATTTCAAGTGGTAGACCAAGGCGTAGTGCAGTATGCGATGTAATGTGTGGATTCCCCACATAAAGTCCCGACACTGAGGTTAATGATGAGCAAGGAGTGAGTGCCAGCCGTGTGAATCCTCCCATCCAGGTGAAGCGCGGCTAATGGTAGTAGCCAGCTGGCCGACATGCAGGTCCTTCCTCTCAACTTCAGCGGGGCATGGAGGTAACAAAAGTTGATCTGGAGTCACCTGGGACAGATAGACGTCACAGGATGACGAATTTCATCCACCAATCCGTGGACTTCTTTGGATCCTAGATTTATTCTAGCCTATCTGGATCTCTTATTAAAGGAGTGTCCTGCTCTTCTGTTAATAATAATGCCACTTTTTTTAGGATCTTGTCCCCTGCAGTCTAAGGAGGTCAACTTTTTAAGCCTCCAAAATGGTCCTCTCTCTTTCCTGTTAAGAAGATTGCTTAAAAGCAAGTCTTTCAGCGGCACCCAGAATCTTCACAACTATTCTTGCAGATGTCATGGCATATCTTTGTCTCCAAGGGATTGCTCTGAACCCCTATTTAGATGGTATTCTCTTCTATGCCTCTTCAAGTGATAGTTTTAGCAGACTTTTACCAGGTGAGCTTCACTCTAACACACTAAAGCTGGGTTCACACTTGTGCGATCACAGACATGTGCACAGCAATGTGGTGCTAATCACATGTGATGTCTGTGCAATGCGAATTCAGCCATACAAACTGTATGGCTGAAATCACATCACATGCAGGACCCTTTTTTGGTCCGCACTGGAATCAGATCACATGGGTGTTCACACCCATGCAATCGAATTCCTGGACCATTTGACAGTTCACACTGTGATCTGCGACCCAATCTGGGGGTGTCATTAACTTTACATTGACACCCCCAGCGGTTCGCACATGTCAGTGTGAACCAGTGTGCAATTCAGGTGCGATGCGGGAACCGACACTGAATCAACAAGGGGAAGTCATTACTAGAGCCAGCCCAGACAAGGATTTCTCTATGCTACCAGATCAACTGGATGACCCAAAATATTTTTCATCCAGTTGAAAAAATTTACAAGATTCAGCTGTTGGCCCATCAGTTGTTGAACAAGAAATAAGTGACTTTAAGGGAGATCAGACTCCATTCCAGCCCTTACTTGATCTCAGCTCCATTCAAGAAATCTTCAGACTTCCCTACTATCATCATGGCACTAAAGAGAGTGTGGTTAAACACAAAAGTTTCCCTACTTTCAGAGATTTACCAATCTTTGACATGGTGGCAGAACTCCCAAGAATCTTTCTGGGGCAGAGTTTGGGCTTAGATTTGCCCTGTAAAGACTACCAGGGATGCCAGCAATTGGAGTTGTCAGCCCATGCATAAGGCCATCAGGCAAAGGGGGAAAGGACAGGGATCCCTAGGTAATTTTATCAGTAAGAGGGTGGTCCATCAGGGCAACTAGGAAATAAACCAGGAAGTTTTTCACTAGATCTCAGATAGATGGGGATGGCTTCAATAGATCTATTTGCAGAAAGAGCAAATAGGAAAGTAAATAATAGCTTCTTGCTGGGACATTGGAGTCCCTAGGAATGGATATGCTATCCCAGAAGGGCCGGGACAGGGGGGGGGGGGGACTGCTCTGGGCAAAGTGCTGTCCTGTGGAGGAGGGGGCGCTGGGAGGTAGTCGGTGCTGCATTCTCCATCTGCCTGAATAAAAGGAATGACAATTTTTGTCACTCCCTTCATTCTGACAGCTGGCGAATGGAGCACAGAGCGGGAACTGCAGCAGCTATTGGAAGGAGGGTTCTACTCTCAGCTCCCTCCAGCAGCAGCCTGATGGGGGCCTGATAAATTGGTCAGGGTGAGCGCCCACAGAGAATAGCATTTTATTACCAAAGAGGAGAAGAAAAGGAGGTGAAGGTAGGTGGGACCCGCTAGTGATGTCATCCATGATCTCAGATGCCACTCATCCTGCTTCTGGTGTGACTGGGGAAGCGGGAGAGAAGCAAATTGAAGCAACTTTTGGTATGCACTGTCAGCATACAAGTTTTGATCAAGTTATGAGCAACCACCTCACTCTCTCCGTCCACTATTTGTTCTCCCTTGATTGGCCACAAATTGGGGTATAAAGATTACACCATAACATCACAGTAGCAACAGTGGTTTTTAGTGTCTTCTTCTTTGAAAGTGTATTTTCTCTGAAAAAGTGGATTGTGCTTATTGAATTAAAAAATAAGAAAACAATAAAGTTAGCCCAATTGTTTCTATATTGGAAGATAATGTTACGCCAAGTAAATTCATACCTAACATGTCATGCTTTAAAATTGCACACGCTTGTGCAATGGCGAAAAACTTTGGTATTTAAAAATCTCCATAAGCGACGCTTTAAAAATGTCTACAGGTTATCAGTTTAGGGTTACAGAGAAGGTCTAGTGCTAGAATTATTGCTCTCACTCTAACGATCGTGGCAATACCTCACATGTGTGGTTTGAACACTGTTTACATATGTGTGGACGCATTATGATAATGCTTCTGAAGAACACATTGTGTTGAGGTGAGGATCCTGCAACTAGGATGGATGAAAGAACAGTGAGTGTCACCTTGCCTTGATAGAGTACAGTATGGCGTGAGCACGCGGCTACCAAGGCAACCCTGCATAGCATCCTAGCGCCCTACGTCACGCCGTCCAGACTGCCGCGAGCCGGGAAGTCGGAAGCAGAGGCACCCGGACCTTGCGATACAGTGGAGACAGCGCATATGGCGGGAAGAGCAGGCATTTTACCTTGGCATACATATCTGCTTGGAAACTTTTATCCCATGCGAGTGTGTTTTTTTATCAATAAATATTTTGGTGTGAAGCGTGTTACGCTATGGGTCCCTATCGTTTTTATTACATGTCATCCCAATGAGTGGATATGAGGAGGCGCTGATTTCCATGGTATCAGGATCAAAAGGTGGATCACCATAGGACAGTGGAAGATCATTGGTTTTGGTACAAGGCGCTTGACCTTTACAGCAAGGGTACGTGTTTACTACCTAGAGGGGAGCACGGCGGTGTGGTGAAGGCTCTTGGTGGCTGAGTTGGTGATTTAAAGAGACTATCCTGGATCTACACCTTTTCCACCTTGTTTTATTGAACAAAGAGTCTTTTCATTGCAATTTGTTTTCATAACCAGTCACTTTATATATATATATTGATATAATTCACAACTTGATATCCTACTAACATATTCGCCGCTCTTAGAAGTAAGGGTGCATTAGCGCTGCTAGTGCATATATGGACTTTGTTTATGTACGCACCTTTTTTAGATAACATTGATTTTATAGCAGCAGCTGTGTTTGAATATTTGTAATTGAAATTGAGATTTTTACATTCATCTATCGGTGGTGAGTAGCCACTAGAAATTTGGGATTGTATTTTTTCCATAAGCGCTGAGTGGGTTGGACAGGACCTCAGTCCTTGTTTTGCTCTTTTTTCTTAGTGCTAGAATTATTGCTCTCACTCTAACGATCGTGGCAATACCTCACATGTGTGGTTTGAACACTGTTTACATATGTGTGGACGCGACTTGCGTATGCGTTCGCTTCTACGAGCGAGCTCAGAGGGATGGGGGGTTTTACATTTTTTTTCCTTATTTATTTTACTTTATATTTTTACACTGCCCCTTTAAATATAAAATTTTGATCACTTTTATTCCTATTACAAGTAATTTAAACATTGATCCCCTGTCGTATCCGCCGCTGAGACCACTTGTATGCCAAAGCGGACCGCCCGCCGTGTGAAAAAATACCAGGGTTATGGCAGCTATCAAAGTAGTGATTTAAATACACGGAGGCGACCCGGATGTGGTTAAAATGAATAGATATCTGTATGAAGTGGTGTTTATTTTATATCTGGATAGGGTTCAGCTTTAATTATACACTGCTTCTGCTTTTATTTGGTCTGTTTTGACAGCACAACAGTTCCAATTGTGTTTTCCCTTCCCTATAAAAAAGATATGAAGTGGCCTAAGCTTTCTCTGGATCTGTCTGTTTATTAGAATATAGGAGGCAGCATGTCACAATATCTTGTCTGCTCTCATCTTCTACATTATACTAGTGTCAGAAACAATGCAACAAGACTCTGAAATCACCTTCATGTGTGATCTGTAATAGAGGGAGCGGACAGTGACACATATTGTTCAGAAAACCAGCCATATTGAAAGAAAACAAGCAGCTGGCCCCTGCCCAGTCATTTATTCCTTCTACTCCATCATATTCAGTCAACATCTTTGGCAAGTGACTCAATATATTTGTCAAAGAACAATTTGTTTTTTATGTTTCTGTTTTTTTTTTCTCTTACACAAGCAATGGTACAAATCATGTTTTGCATGAATTTGATAGTTTTCTTTATTTGTTAACATAATAATGTGTTGGTATTAAGATTTTTAATTTATTAGTAAAGCTTGGCCCTAACTAGTGACTTATTTTGATGTCTTTTATACTTAACGTACATCTAAAATCGAACGGACAACATTCAGTTTGCAAAAGTTTGATTTACTAAACCTGGGGCGTGCAAAATCTGGTGAAGATCTGCATAGGAACCAATCACTTCTAGGTTTCTATTGACAAAGCTTAATTTCAAGCAGTTGTAAACCGCTGGTTGTTTTTTTCCTTCTTATATATATATATTTTTTTTTGGACCTGCAAGGTAAAGGCATAATGTGCTAGTATGTATTGCATACTAGCACATTATGTGAAACCAAAGCGCTCCAGCGATGCAAGGTAATTGATGGAGGCAGTGTCCATCTTCACATGGTTTTCCTTCCAAGTCTGCGGACTCTGGCTACGTGACAGGCCAGAGCCGCGATGACGTCACTCCCGCGCATGCATGGGACAGCCGTCATTCACGGCACAGGTATCTGAAGGATTGGCACAGGTGACTGTTCCTTCAGAGTGCATGAGCCGATGATGTCATTGGCTGCATGTAATGTAAATATCTTCTAAACGGTACACGTTTAGGAGATATTTACAGTGCCTATAGGTAAGCCTTATTATAGGCTTGCCTATGGGTACAAATCATGCCTTTGAGTTTACTTCCCCTTTACCAGCTGAAGTTAGAAGCTGACTGGCTACCAAGCACACTGTCAATCAAAAATGTGTATCATATACAAATGCCTTTTTTTTTTCTAAAATAGAATAGAAGTGGAGGGTGGGGCATAAAAAGTCCCCCCCCCCCTTCACACACACACACATATGGGACAAGTGGCAGACATTATAAACGTTAAATATAAACTGTCAGTTTTTGTACTTACCTGTGAATGGTGTTTTGAAAGTCACATGCTGTGCTTAATGGTCCTGACACAAGCTGATCCCTTGATCCCTATAAAAGAAAAAAAAATGTATCATTAGTGATGCAGTCAATGGGGATTTGAAGAGAAAAGCACATCTACGGCTGCTGTTTATGGAATCCTTATTACATCGGGTGATGGAGCGGGCAGGGTCAGCTGACGGGAAGGAGAGGATGCGACACTCCCTGTCATTGCCCCTGGTCTCATTGGTACCATCCCCTGCTATTTCTAATGCTTCAGATATGTCCCGGCTCCCTTTATTCTTCCCCGGCACTGCAAGCATTGATCCTCCTCTGCTTCCGGGACTTTCACTCCATGAGGCCACTTCCTCTCAATGGGATCTGCCTACCTTCGGTATGTCATTAGACACTCCCCACAATGATGGGCAAGGTAATCATGCCATTCCTCCTGCATCAGTAGCCGGGACATGCACAGAACAGCCGATGGCACTGAAAAAGAGGGATTGTGTCAGTTTGGGGAGAATACGTACCTGCTATTATTCATTCTCCTACTGCGCAAACTGTGTCTGTATCTTCTCCGGTGCTGCCAGCCAGACCGTTGCCTTCTCCATCTGCACTGGTTCCAGAAACTTGTATGAAAGAAGTCCTTTCCTGTGAGCTTGCGCTGTTGGGGTTTCACCTCAATGCTGCGATTAAAGAAAAAATATGGAAAGGAGAATATATCAATATATTTTCGTTCTTCCTCGTAGTTTCAACAACTGACAACTGGTAGCAAGCTTTCTGTATTTTTGCTAGTATCATGGGTGAACAACGCCTGGAACTATGTAGTGGTCTCTTCCAGCACATAGAGATCATTCTAGAAGCTGAAAATAATTTTCCGGGACTTTCCTGGTTTTTTTTATGACCAATCATTTCGTCAAAAACTTTTCATGCACCATTTCTTGAAATGGGGCATAAAAGACATTGGCATGTGGTAAATCTGCTATTGCCACAGAAGCAATTTTCTAAACCACCTGTACCTGTGGCTGGACAATACCGCAGAAGTTTATGTTTTAACTTCAATGAAGGTCACTGTAAGTGGCCAAACAACTGCAAGTACAAGCATGAATGTGTTCATTGTACCAGAGCACACCCTGCTGTATGTTTTAAAAAAATGGCACCCAATGCTTCGCCTATATCTAAGGATCTTTTCTCAAAAGTGATAACGCCGTGATGAACTTGGAAAGCATGTTACCATGGCTCCAACTTTATCCAGATCACAAGGAGGCAGCCATGATATTAAAAGTTTTAGATATGGTTTCCAATTGCCTTCCTTTTCTGGTACAGGTTGTGTGGTTTTTGAAAATTTATCATCAGTTAAGGTTCACCAAAATATAGTTAGAGTTAAGATTTTGAAGGAGCCTAAAGAAGGAAGAATAGACAACTCCTTTTTCACTCTTCCTTTTCCGAATTTCCAGATTTCTCCATTAGGCATCATTCCGAAGAAAGAACCTAACACATTTAGACTGATTCGTCATTTATCTTATGCTGATGGTTTATAATTGAATGATGAAATTGATCCTACTATGTGTTCAGTTTCTTATTCATCCTTTAATGATTCATTACTTAACATTTGGGAAGTTGGCAAATATTCTCTGTTAGCTAAAGCGGATATAAAAACACCTATTCATTTATTACCTATACATCAGCGTTCAATTCTTTAGTTTTTGTTTTTCAAGGTGATTATTTTGATTATTGATTATTTTTTTGACAAGTGTCTCCCAATGGGTTTTTCTATTTCTTGTCATTATTTTGAACTATATTCGACTTTTCTGGACTGGGTGGTCTGTTATCGATCGGGTTTTTCCAACTGTTTGCACTATTTGGATGATTTCTTATTTATAGGAAAAGCAAACTCTTTGGGTTGTTTATACCTGTTCACTGAATTTCAAATAATTTGTCGTTCATTCGGTGCCTGAGAAATCTGTATATCAGACAGTTTTTGGGTGTACAAATTGACACTGTAGCTAAGGAATTTCGTCTTCCGATGGAAAAAATTGTTAAAATCAGACTGTTATTAGATCTGATTTTATCAAAACAGAAGGTTCAATTGCAGACAATTCAGGCCTTATTAGGATTATTGGCTTTTGCCTCCAGCATTATGCCTATGGGTCGATTTTTCTCTAAACGCCTATATGGGGCTATATCTGGAATTTCTTCCGCTTTTCATTTTGTTAGGATAACTTCTGACATTCGTGAAGACTTAATAGTTTGGCATAGGTTATTGTCCTCTTTTAATGGTTGCTCTTTATGGCAAGACTCCTTTTGTGTTTTTTCTGCTCTAAATCTGTTTACTGATGCTTCAGGATCCTGTGGATACGGGGCATTCTGGCAAGGACATTGTTCTGCAAATGAATGGCATCCATCTTGGATAAGAAAAGGTTTTACAGCTAATATTGTCCTTCTGGAGTTATTTCCTGTAGCCCTGGAATTGTGGGGTTCACAATTTCATGATAGGAGAATTCTCCTGCATTCAAATAAAGGTTTAGTTTTTGCTATACATTGTTTGGTTTCCAAATCTTTGCCAGTTATTGCTATTCTTCATTATCTGGTTTTTAAATGTTTAGATCTAAATATCTGGCTTAAGGCTAAATTTGTTCCAGGTGTTTCCAATCTCATTGCAGACTCCTTATCTTGTCTACAGATAGAAAATTTTTGTATGTTGGTTCTGGAAGCAGATCCTGTTGGCCTGTTGTGTCCTCAAAATTTGTGGATTCTGATATGACTTCAGTGATTATTGCTATTTAGAGTTCCTGGGCCTGTTACAGAGCTGTGTGGACATTGTGGTGCTCGTTCTTAAAACAACACAATATGGCTAGTATTTGCTTTGCGGAAGGTCTGGTGTTGTCATTTTTTTATTTATTTGATGGGTCAGTACTCTTATTCATATATTTTGAAAACCCTAACAGGAGTGTCCTTTTTCTTACATCTGAAAGGGGCTCCTTCTGGCATTATTTCATTATTTTTTTTCTGTACAGCATGCTTTGAAAGGTTATCGGAAAGCACATGTACAAGCTGATAACAGACTTCTGATTTCGTCAGATGTATTGGGTAAAATATGATCGGCAACTATGGCAATCTGCTTTTCTTCGTATGAACCATTATTGTTTAAACTTTCCTTCTGCCTTTGTTTTTTTTGGTGCCTTTCAAATTTCGGAACTGCTGTCACACCGAATTAAAGTTAATTCAGGCCTAATATTTTCTAAAGTAGTTCTTCAACAAGAAGTTATTCGTATTCTGCTGCGTAAGAGTAAAACTGATCAATTTGGATATGGCCATTGGATCACACTCCACAAAAACTCTGATCCTTCCACTTGTGTGGTTTTCTTAGCACAGCAATATTTGCCGACCAGCGACTGACAAGCATTTCCTTATTCATGATAATAGTTGTTCTTTATCAATTCAATTCTGTATTAAAAAAATATTTGTCCTTCCTGAAGCTTGACCATCTTTCCATCTCCTCTCATTCGTTACATATAGGTGCTGCTACAGAAGCAGCAAAGTTGGGTTTTTCCGAATCAGTTATAAAAAGTATTGGTGGGTGAAAGTCCAAATGTTACAGATCTTATATTCTTCCTAATGTTTGCTTTTAAAGTGCAGATTCATCTTACGTTTGGATCATCGAACATTTGTTTGTATTTTGGACACATAGAAGAGCTGAATGTAGAAGTTATGGTCCATATTTGCGATTGCCTCCTTCTCGTTTTACTGTATATTGGTATGATCAACGTGGCATGAAATGGATGATTTAGAAAAATCTTTATCCTTGTTATATTTTAATTGGCCTGTCCCACAAATTAATATTTTCCATTTAGCTGGAAACTATATTGGTCTCCGAGAAACTTTAGACGTAATTTCACTAATTATATCGGATCTAATGTGCCTTCATTCGATCCTTCCGGATTGCGTCCTTTACCTCTCACCTCGTTTAATTAGCCCAGAGTGGAAACATTTTGATAAAATTTGCAAAATAATTAATCAGGCAATGGCAAAATGTATGCCTTTGTTACATGGTTTATCTTTCAGGCATGTGTGGATTTGGAAGGTGGAGTTCTCGGTTTTTATCGACAAGACCAAATGCACTTGTCTGAAAATGCACTGGACATTTTTAACCTAGATTTGCACACCTGTGTGGAGTTAGCCGTAAGCCGTAAGCCAGGTGGGGTGCCATGCTCATTGTGGGTGAGCATGGCATGTGGGACTTTAAATTTTAATGTTTATAAGCTCAAGCTGCGATAGCTGAGCTAAATGTGTTGTTGAAAAATTATAGGATAGATATTACAGTATATGTTGTTAACCACTTCTGGACCGGAAGTATTTGCCCCCTTAATGACCAGGCCATATTTTGCGATTCGGCACTGCGTTATTTTAACTGACAATTGCGTGGTCGTGCGATGCTATACCTAAATAAAATTGATGTCCTTTTTTTCCCACAAATAGAGCTTTCTTTTGGTGGTATTTGATCACCTGTGCGATTTTTTTTTTTTTTTTTTTGCGCTATAAACAAAAACAGTGACAATTCTGAAAAAAAATATATATATTTTTCACATTTTGCTATATAACATTCCCCCCCAAAAAAATTTTATGCCAATTTGTTTTCTGCTACATATTTTTGGTAAAAAAAATCGCAATAAGCATATTTTGATTGGTTTGCGCAAAGGTTTTTGCGTCTACTATCTACGGGAAAGATTTATGTAATTTTATTTTTTTTTTTTACTAGTAATGGCGGCGATCTGCTATTTTTTGCGGGACTGCGACATTGCGGTGGACAGATCGGACCCCTGACTGACATTTTTGACACTTTTGGGGGGACCAGTGGCATTACTACAGTAATCAGTGCTAAAAATATGCACTGTTACTGTAATAATGACACTGGCAGGGAAGGGGTTAACATTGTGGGTGATCAAGGGGTTAAATGTGAGCCTAGGGGAGTGATTCTAACTGTGGGGGGGCGTGGCTTGTGGAATGACCATAGAGACCTGTGTTCCAATATAGAAGGATCACAGGGGCTCTATGATCCTTCCAGAGAGAAGAACGGTCAGCTTTGTTTACAACAGCTGACCGTTCTTCTCTCTCAGCGGGGAACGATCGCGGGTGTCAGGCGGCAATCGACAATTGGCTTCCCCGCTGATGAGCGGGGGCGGGAGGGTGCTGCTGGTGGCGTGCGCTCGCCCCCTAGCCTCCTGAGCGCGACCAACCTATAGCTACGCCGGTTTGCCCAGGAACAGCTGTCTGCCGCAGTATAACTGGGGCGGGCGGTCATAAAGCAGTTAATATAATTTGATGAATACCTATAATAAAGGGCCGCGGCATATTGAATCCACAGAATTCTGAGTCCAGTGTTTTAATTATTAATAGGACATGTGTTCTGCCTGCTGTCTCATACATTTGTTTAAATAGAATACGGTTTCCTATCTATAAGCTCTCATCCCACATAACTGTTCTTGATCAACTTCCTGGTTGTGTCAGCACAGCAGTTTGCTTGTAGCTTTTATCAGGAATATATGCGATAGGGTAACAAAGTAGAAGCACAACTGAAAATTGAGAGACAGTTGTAATCCCACAATAAGAAGTTCCTGAACAGATACCTAGACTTCGCTGGTATGGATCGCCATTACTAGAGGGAGTAATGTAAAATTAGTCTAAAACAGTTACGTACTCTTGCAACTGTCTAACCCAGTACACCAACCTCATCTTCAGCATAGCAATACAAATCTGCTTGGTAAAAATTAAAAAATTATGTTATGCCTAGTAAATAGATACCAAACATGTCATGCTTTAAAATTGCGCATGCGCCTGGAATAGCGACAAACTAAAAGTACTGTAAATTATATGCAATGCTTTCAAAGCCTTTACAAGTTACCACTTTAGCTTTACACAGGAGATCTAATGTTAGAATTATTTCTCCCAATCTGGCCTTCTCGGTGATACATAACATTTGTTGTGCGATCGCTGTTTACATACTGACACAGGTCTGACTCATGTGTTCACCTTTGCGCACAAACACGAAGGGGGGCACTTTAAAAAAAAATTGTATTTTTTGATAATGATTTGATCCGCTGCTTTCTACAAACCACTACTGGTTTGTTTGTAACTGGCGAAACCAGAAGTGACAAAATACTCTTTCTTTGACCATAGAGATGATCGGGGCCAATCCTGGTCGCCGATCAGCTCTATTGTCAGCCAGGGAAACCGCCGGCTGCAATCCTGGGTTCCCCAGTGGGACAGGAGAACCCAGGCAGATGGCAGAAGTTGGTAGGAAAGTGGGGACCCTCTCCAGCAGCCTGTAAAAGCAATCCAGTGGCTATTTAGCTGCTAGGATTGCTTTTACAAGAAAGAGCTTCCAAACTTCTGAAAATACAAATCAGTATAGAACAATGAATATATAAACGATTTGGAATATACGAAACTCATTCCAAAAACGAATCATTCTAACATAACAATTATGACGAAACAAAGCAATTTACTTAACATGAATCTGAAACGAAAGAAATGTTTCTTTCATGCACATCTCTAACAGGGATTCTATTCTCTTATCTTGGGCAACACATTTATCTTTCAATAGGGCAATAAAAGGGATAGCCTCCTCAAACTTAGTCTCTAAGGGCTCGTTCAAACCATACGTGCATTAAAACTGATGGGAAAACTGCTCAGATTGCACTTGCAGAGACATTGGCTTCAATTTACATCAGTTTTCATGCACACGGACATAATTTTTCATGCATCTCAGTTATGTGCTTTATTCACACCAATGTTCATGTAATGTCAGTTTTTTTCCCTTGCAATAAACTGCATACACATTGCAGATTCCTGACATGATACCATTGTTGTGGTGTGAACAGGGCACATAGAGAACAATTGTTTTTTTTTGTGCCCTTGTAGAACACGTGCAGAAAAACTGATGTCTCTGCACCATGGAGTGAACGAGGCCTCATGCTTCAAGCCTGTTACCCAGTTTGGTAATGTCAGACTGCAGCTGTTCAATGTCCTGCTTAAATGTCCTCTCAACTCAGCAGGCAAATCTCACTAGGTCCTGTTTAGTCATTTTTAGTGGGGAGAGATCATAAATTATGCTTAAGATCTCTATTCCCAAGTATGTCAAAAATATTAGAGCTCTCTCAGTGGGAGTCCATAGAGTAAGGCCAGGAGGAGGAAGCAGAGGCACTCACTGAACTGGGTAATGGTATGGGAGAACCCACAGGCATGTGGTGCTGTTCTGCTCCGGCGCCATCTTGGATCCCTCAGGGGGCTGACTCTGGTGCTCAGAAAATAAGGTTTCTATGGAGTTTTCTCCAAGGTCTGATGGCATGCTAAGGCTGGAAGGATGCTCTCCTATGCACCAGCATGGCAAGAAGAACTGATGGCTGCAGGAAGATCTGTGCCAGCTGTGATCTCCCTAATAGTAGGAAATCTATAGCAACTGTTTTGCCCATGGCTACTTCATCACCCATTTCATAGAGATTTTAGCTGCAAGAGATCCAAGGTATTAGTTCAGGTCAAAAATATAATCTGGCAGCTTTCTCTTTTTCTAGACCCAGTCTATTATGAGATCATCAATGTAATTCACCTATCAGAATCAATGGACAGGGTATGCTTCTGATCCAGAAGAAGAGTAAAGCCTCTTACACATGCAATGATTGTTGGCCATGAATTTTCGGCCAACGTCCGATGGGTCGATTGTCGGCTTGTTAGTATGATGCTTCCGACAACTGACTGCGACTTTTCGGCCGAACAAAATCTGGTGTGCATGCTATAAAATTTTTGTTGGCCGTCACCAGAACGGCCGATTGTTCTTCAGTCAATACAGATTTCGGCAGACAAAAATGTGATGAGCAAGACTGGGCATGCTCAGAGAAGAAAAAACACACGAAAAGTAAACCAGAACATGACATCACTTCTGCAGTTGGTTGTTGTTGGCCGACAAAATTCGTGTGCAGTCTAGAGCACATTTCAACCAACACAACAACACTGGACAAAAGACGGCCGATCGGTCGGCCAACAATCGTTGCATGTGTACGAGGCATAAGGCTAAATAGATCATTTTTAAGGCACCTAAAAAACCTAAAATAATGGAATCTCTGTAGGCTGTTAACCAACATTTACTCTGAAGGTAAAGGTTCATTGTAGGAAAAAGGTTGGGAACATGCACTGGATATATGGGGTAGCACCCGTACATAATCAATAGAGAATAATTTTCATAATAATCTTTCCTACATTAGAACAACAATAAAAAGCTAATAATTTTGCAATGTTGGCAGCAATGCAAATATGTTTGTGAATTTAGTATAAAATACCCAACTCTTTTCCAGAGTTCTTTTCTTCAATAGACAAAACTTTTAATAATGTTTGACTTGTGTTTAAAGAATATAATATTCTAACAAAAATATAATATTTTATTATGCTTGTACTGCTTACATAAATTTGTCTCATTTATCATGCTAGCAGCCATGGAAATGACTGATGCCCATTATTATAGCCTGGACTCTGGTGTGTTATTATGGGCAATGAGCGTAAAAAAGAGCATTTCCTAAGAAAATAATCAGCCACACTTTTGGAATGAAGATGATGCCTTGAATTTGAAACAAGGTTGCAGCCGACCATTTATTGTTCATGATTATTCCAGCAATACACTTAGTTTGGAGAAACGCAAGTAAAGCGAAATGCAAATGTTCTTCTGTCCCTGATGAAGGCAGGGAAATGTTAGGTTTACATATTTCTGGTATAATAATCCATAACCATGCAGATATTCTCAGGAAAGGAATTAGTCTGGCACTTTTTGTTTTGCTATTTGATGTTTCTCTTGCATGTTCAACTTGGAATGTGCCTATTAAACCTTTTGGCAGCTCAGACTAGATTCAGTTCTCTAGTCGCTATGTGGCATTATGGAAAATGTCCTATCCCCTGGTAACTTAAGTGCCCTCTTGCTCCCACACATTCATCTGTGCATCATCCTTTCATTTCTGCGTATTGTTTGTGTTTTTAACTCCAAAATCACATTCATGTAGAGCAACTATCCTCTAACAGTGAGAGGCATGTTACGTGTGAGATCAGCCACTTGTGGCAAAGTGTTGTGTAGTGGACTCTGGAGATCTACATCCAATCAGGTTGTACACACTTTTGGTCTGCATTGTGACTCTACAGACTTCCCCTAGTAGTTTCTCATTTCAACAGCTATATAAATAGAGATCTTGAAAAAAAAATAGTCCTGGTAGGGGCTATCTACAGCGCTTGCTAATAATGTGCAAAATGTGCAAATTGTGTATAAACAAAAATATATTCATAATATTCCTAGAGCTAAAATTTAATTATTTGAAATCCATCTTGTGCAAATGTGCAGATATTGTGCAAACAGTAATCATATGCTTCCAAAATTAGAAATTTAAAAATATATGTAGTTAATAAAAGTTCATCTTTGTGATAAAAGTATATCAATATATAAATAATTAAAGTGCAAATAATTAAAGTGCAAGTCCTAGGCGCGGGGAGTACCCCCTTTTTTAGGTGTTACTTTTTACAAATAGAGATCTTGTTGACAATGACTCACATGTGAAGACTGCTACATGAGAAATGTTTAAATCATGACACTGGATTTCAAGGTTGACCAGCTACAAACTGAAACCCTTTTTCGACCTCATGGTAAACCTACTATTAGGCCTTTCAAAGTTCTTTTTTTTTTTTTGGGTTGGGTTTTAACCTCTCCCCAATTTTAAGGCCCATTCACAACACCCACATGACCAAATGCTCCATTTGTGCATGCTGGCTGGTGTCCTTTGTGCCAGGCAGTGAAGGGAAGTTCTATGCATTTTTTTTATTTTTTTAGATTTATTGAAGGGTGCCAAATTACACTTAATTTGTGGTCTTCACACAGCAGCACGTTGTGATTTGTTGAAGTTCAGTGACTTATAATACCATCCCATGCACTGCTGAAAAATGCAGCATGCAGCCAGAGTTGTATAAAGTACTCTAAACCCATACTTGAGTAAAAGTACAAGTGCTCAATCAAAAAGTGACTTGAGTAGAAGTGGAAGTGCTCGATCAAAAAGTGACTTGAGTAGAAGTACTAAAGTATTCAACATTTTTTGTACTTAAGTATTGCAAGTAGTTTTTTTAAAAAAATTTGCTACTCAAGTACTGAAAGTAAAAGTACCAGTAGTTTTGAAAAAAAAATTGCTACTCAAGTACTGAAAGTAAAAGTACAAGTACTATGTTATGTAGTTATTAAAGAAAGAAGTCAAAAGTTTGAACATCATATTGTTTTTTATTATTTCAAATGCAGCTTTTATTTATACATACAGTAGCATTTATTTTCGTATGCGCTGATAATACACATGTTTTGAGCTTCATGAAACCTGCCATCTACTGTTCTGGCAGTGGTAATTTTTATAATACTAACGAGTAACTATGCAGCACAAAAAAAAAAATATCAGAGTAGAAGTATTGAAATCATTGAAATGTAGTGAAGTAAAAGTGGAAGTAGGAGAAAATAATTCTACTCTAGGAAAGTACAGATACCGCATTTCGGTACTTAAGTACAGTAGTGAAGTAGTTCTACTTAGTTACTATACATCTCTGCATGCAGCAATGCAGCATGCACACCTAGGATTGTGATGACTACTGTTGATCAGATGCAGAAAAATGCCAATTACTGCACATAGGGTGAACAAGCCCTTACTGTGCCCTGTTGGAGATTTCACTTAATTCCCTGCCACAGTGAAAATGTGCAAATAAAAATGAAACAAAAAAAAACATGTTACCAATGGAAGATTTTTTTTTTTAAATTCCTGTCTGGGTGATATTACACTGGAACAAGAAGAGAGGGAAATCCTAGACAGCATCACAGGGGACTTCACACTGCTTTTACTGATCCTCTGCTTTTGTCAATATCTGCATATGACTAACCCTGCAGGAGCCGCTTAGTAGATTGGATTTTCTGTTCTTTTACAAAAACCAAAAATATAAATCTCACGCTAAGTGAAATTTGTGAAAAAATAAATACATTAATAAATAAAAAAATGGCAGCACCTTCCACCTATCTGGGCAATGGATGTGATTAAAAAAATGAAACCTATATAAAGGTGCGCTGTCTCTTTAACCACTTTTGGACCAGAAGGATTTGCCCCTAATGGACAGGCCATTTTTTGCGATTTTGCAGTGCGTTATTGTAACGGACAATTGCGCAGCCGTGAAATGCTGTACCTAAATAAAATTTATGTATTTTTTTTTCCCACAAATAGAGCTTTCTGTTGGTGGTATTTGATCACCTGTGCGATTTTTATTTTTTGCACTATAAACAAAAAAATAACAACAATTCTGAAAAAAAAAAAATAATAATATTTTTCACATTCTGCTATATAACATTCCCGAAAAAAAAAAAAAAAAAAAATTTTGAAACATTTTAGGCCAATTTGTTTTCTGCTACATATTTTTGATAAAAAAAATTGCAATAAGCGTATTTTGATTGGTTTGCGCAAAAGATGTCCCGTCTACTAACTACAGGAAAGATTTATGTCATTTTTATTTATGTTTTTTACTAGTAATGGCAACAATCTGCAATTTTTAGCGGGACTGCTACATTGCGGCGGACAGATCAGACCCCTAACTGACATTTTTGACACTTTTGGGGGGACCAGTGACATTACTACAGTAATCAGAGCTAAATATATGCACTGTTACTGTAATATTGAGACACTGCCAGGGAAGGGGTTAACACTGAGGGTGATCAAGGGGTTAAATGTGAGCCTAGTTAAGTGTTTCTAACTGTATGAGGGTTGGGCTTTTGAAATGATCACATATGGTTTGGACAATTTCATGCTCCCAACTTTGTGGGAAAAGTTTGGGGATGGCCCCTTCCTGTTCTAACATGACTGCTCACCAGTACACACAGCAATGTCCATAAAGACATCGATGAGCGAGTTTGGGGCTTAGAGCGGAGACTGCGAGCCAGGCCTTCTCATCCAACATCAGGGCCTGACCTTACAAATGCACTTCTGGAAGAATGGCCAAACATTCCAATAGATGCACCTAAACCTTGTGGACAGCTTTCCCAGAGGAGTAGAGAGCTGTTATAGCTGCAAACGGTGGGCCAACTCAATATTGAACCCTATGGACTAAGCCTGGGATGCCATTAAAGTTCATGTGCGTGTAAAGGCAGACGTCCCAATACTTTTGACAATAGTATATACAGTATATATGTGTGTGTATAGTATAGTATATATATATATATATATATATATATATATATATATATATATATATATATATATATATATATATATATATATATATATATATATGTATAGCCATAACTTTGGATGAAGTATGAACCCTGTTTGACTTCCAACACGCATGCAACTGAACAACAGGCTTCCCAAAATAGATTTTGTTTTGCACAGTCTTCATCAAGCAAACACTTCAGACTTTTCCTGAGAGTTTTGTGTCTGTTATAAGTGTGCTTCTCAGGCCCATGTTTGCCTTGCCATTCTTATAATTAGAAATGAGCCAGATGTGGTTCATCAGCTTAGATACAATTTGCAAGCCTTTTTTAAAATGTGATAAAGCCTCCAGCTCATGCTGGTTATGAAATGATGCAGGCTGTATGTAGAAGTCACATTTCAGCGAGTTGCAATAAAAAAAAAAAAAAAAAAAAATCACCCAAGTGCACCGAGTCAGACAATACAGAAGTATCCACAGTAAACATTAGAGGCAAATGAACAATGGGATGCCAGGCAATGGTATGGATGATCTGATTTATTATAGGACTGGCTGTCCAAACTTGATGTGTTTACACTGGGAAAGTGAAACCTGAAAGGGTTGAATGCTTGTCCTGTCAGGTGAAATAGTTTTAAGAGGTTTCAGTAGGATTATTTGAGAAGACTGACACGGTAAAATCCAGCTCTAGACTTGTCTTGTTTTTTGGGAATTAGTTAAATACCATGGCTTGTCACATCTAATACGTCTTTTAATGTTAATAAGTGATAGAAAGGATGACACATATTTCAAAGTCATTATTATGTTTTTTGGGTAAAGGTGACATTACAGTTAAATACTACGTTTTGGGCACCCTTAGTCTAACTATATATTGAAAGCATAATGGGACCTTCGTATTGTAATGCAGAATTGCTATATGTTCGCTTACCTTTTTGTTTTGATCAAATTTCTATATTAGTCCTTTGGCACTGCCTACTACTAACAAAGTATTGAGCTGATGTTTTTCGAATCATATCTGATATAGCCCAAAGACACATCCCTCCAGCACTAGCATTATTGTCCCTTGATCTTGACGCGCTGCCAATCGACAAAAGACACACACGATCCTTCACATTCTCCTTGCAGCCAGACTATGTATTACAAGGAAATGGAAAAACCCTGCCCCCCCCCCCCCCATCATGTCAGAAGTTATAGACATGACAAACTTACACCACACTTATGAGACGATGAACGCTTCGTCCTTCGGGAAACTACACAAAACTTAAAGCCAATAGTAACCATGGCAAACCTGGCATGGAATTTCCTTTGGTTTAGACCAGGCATGTCCAACCTGCGGCCTGGGGGCCACATGCGGCCCGGAACTCCAGGCAATGCGGCCCACTGCCCCCTGACAATTTTTTTTTGCTGGGGAGGAAGGAAGTCGGGTCTGGGGCGTAGCCCCAGCGGCTTCCAACTAACGGTAGGCAGAGGCTGCCTCGGAGGGGAGGGGGGAGGGGAGGCGAGCATGTGCAGTGTTTCTGACTCCTACCACCATGACCACTTCTTCAAATCACTGAAGTGGTCATGGTGGTTAGAGTGTTCCTTTAATATCTCTCAGAAGAAGTAAATCTCTGTATACTGATTCCATTTAATTTGATCGTCCTCTAGTTGTGTTAAATTAGTGCAGGGGGTGCGGTGGCGCGGGAAGGGCGTGGCAGCATTTTATTACTTATATACTTTAACTATAGTATATATTTTATATGCGGCCCAAGAAAATTTCTCTACACTCAATGTGGCCCAGAGAAGCCAAAAGGTTGGACACCCAAGGTTTAGACATATCTCCCTAGAAAGTCTTGATCCTTACCTTCTTCCTCCACATGCAATACAGCATTACACTCTCTATAGCCAGGGGGGGTTTCCACTCCTGGACACAGTTTTCACCCATTGGGGTGTCCAGGGGCGGGACTTCCCTATCGAGACTTACAATCCTACTGTTCAAGCTATGATATTCCCATGACATGACACCATGGTGCCCTGGGAAGGACCTACGACTTCCACGTCTACCTTTCTGAAGCTGCTCCTCGCTACCACCACACCACCTACATCTAAACTCAACCAAAGGTCCAAAAAAGATAATTATTGGTTAACCCCACCAAACTGTTTCTGGTAATAAGATTATTGGATGTACACTAATGACTCTTGTTGATCTGATGTAATGCAGCACTTAACCTAAGCTTGTACATTATGTATCACTTTCTTGTTTATTGTTTATGTTCATAATAATGTAATAAAAACAATTGAAATAAAAAAAAATTAAAAAAAATCTATATTAGAGTGAACCCATGGATTGTAAAGAAGAAGCAAAATTAATTTAGAAATAGTATGGTTCTAAACCAAAAGGAAAAATATACTTTCCAAGTAGCCATTTTAATAGAAAAAATAAGGAAAGAAGATAAGGAAAAAATAATAGAGGAACACCATCACTCTAAATCAATAAGGGCTCTCTGCCTAAAATCCCAAAGCAATGGTGGTTAAAGTGAACTTTTTAGTTGAAGTAACAGCATGAATAAATTCCGGATGTGTCAAAAGATACAGCAACATTCATCATTTATGGTTGCGCACAACATCCAATGCTACATGTGTTTTATTTCTGTCTATGCTCCCTCTTAAGATAATTTGTCACTGTCCATTTAAACAGGTATTTTGTTAAACCGTATAGAAAAAAAAAAATTAAAAAGAGGAAAAAAATACAAACTTCACAGTGTCTGTAGTGACTGCTTGTATTTTAAAAGCTATATAAACTTAGTGGTTGGTCACACTCAAGATGTTGTATTACTCGTCCAAGCAGCGTCTTCTACTGTAATGTGTCAGGAACCTTCCCCTAGCATTTTGTTTCTGGAAAATCATTAGAACTGAGGAAACTAATTAAGTATGATAAGTAGAAAAATTTATGCAGTTGTAGCATGCGGTCTGATGCACAGCTGATATATATATATATATATATATATATATATATAACCCCTTTGGGGAGGGTGGTTAGAGCCCCGTCAGGGTTCCCGGTGGGGTCATGGACTTACTGTCTTTTATGGATTGTTATCAGATCAGGGACTTTAAGGGATTGCTTGCTACCTCTTGTGGATTTACTGCCCATGATGGACTCTTGCCTTGAGAAGGATTTTTTATTCGATATAGCCATCTGTCTCAGGTCACTTAATGGGGCACTAGAGAACTTTGTATAGGAATGAGTGCAGAAGGTGTATTTGCGAACTGTTACTTTTTACTTGCAACTACTTCAGTCAAAGATCTTTATTTGTCCATCTAAACTGTCTGGTCGGAAGTCTCTAAAGGGGTGCAGACACTGTGTATCAAAAGAACAGGGTTTACAACAAGGGGACTGAAGTTAGAGAAGATACAGTACTAACAAGCAGAATGCTGTCCATAGGAAGCTAGATTGCTGTTGCTAATGACTACTGTATTTGTGTCACTTGCTAAATCAACCAACCAGCAAGGAAACAGGTGACATGACAAAGGTGATGATTACTCTGGTAGTGAAGGGGTGTTGTGCTTGGCCCCTTTACTAGCAGGTGGTTTCCCTTTTTCTGGGACTGACCCCATGGGACAGAGTGCCTAAGGACCCAGCAACATACAGAATATTGTCACTGAGAGTGAGATTATGGGACTGCTGAGTTGGTGGAGACTGATACATGCTACACAGTACCTGCTCAGAAAAGCTGCAAACAGGGAGGGAGAGGTGTTCTCAAACAGAAGTTGTGTCCGAAGTGCTTAGTGTTAACAATGTAGGAAGTATGGTCACAGATTACAAAGAGTTAACTGTGCAAGTGTACTGCTCGCTTCTAAGTTTGTAATTCTGCCTTAAAGTAAATTTCACATGACTGGAGCTCCTACCTCAGGTTTAGGCATTAGTGAGTGCAGTTCCATAGTGTCCCTGCTAGGGTGCCTTAAGCCCTGCAAACAAGCTAGCCATTTTGTATCCCTTAAAGTGAAACTAAAGTCTTTTTCATAAAAATTACAAGCAAGCACGCTGTTTGTTGCAGAAGGGACTGTGACTCCCGTGTCTGGCCAGATGATTAAATTCCTGCACATGCACAGAGTTTTGTCATCCCAGACCAGCCAAGCAAGATGTCTGAAGACCAGAATCCAGAAGAAGCTAAGGAGAAGATACCGACGAGGGACCTTGCAAATGTTGGATCATTAGACATAAGGTACTGTAAGTGTAGCCAGGTACTTGGCTTGAGACAGAGAGTGATTAAGGACACTGTGCTGTAGTGCTCTCTGTGATTCCAATGGACTGACTGGGTTAACACTACCTTGTCTACATACACCAGGGGGAGCTGACAAGCAGAAGACGCTCAAGAGACTTGATGATTGGCAGTTTTGATTAATGGGAGTTGAAGTTTGGGAAGTTTGCTCCAGGCAGATCCAGAAGTAAGCTGACAACTAAACAATGTTACCCCTGTGGCTGCATCGATCAGACTGACTTTATTGGGACTGTACTCATGTGCACCACCATAAAGACTGGGCCCCAAACGCTAGCTGGCTGAACAACTAGGGCAAAGTTCTGCTCACTCAGATACTGTAGCTGCTTCACAAGAACTTTGCCTATTGTCGATAATAAGAGGTACATCTTTAGGGAGTCTTAAATCTCATCACTGCCATTCATATAGAGTGCTAACTAAAGTGGATATAGCTTGCTGTTAACAGAGGGGTTATCACAGTATTGATTTTCATTACTGTTTTCTAATGTCATTGCTTATTGTTGATTTTGTGGATTACTAGGTTTACACCAATTTAGCTGCATATAACTCAATTCTATGTTACTACAGCCTAGTGAACATAATGTCTAGTGAACTGTGAGTGAGCTAATCCTTTACTTACTCATGTATGTGCATATTGCTATATACTGCAACCCTTGATGGTACATTGGGTTCATTTACCACTAACCAGTCTGATGTTTACTTTTTCATACTGAACCTTAGTTGTGTGCAGGGTATCAATAGTGTGCTATCAGTAGCAGTGCAGTATCCATTTGCTTAACCTGGAGTGTTAGTGGGGCTGGGGTTGTTCTCCGAATTAAGGCAGAAGAACAGAGAACCCAGTATACAGATGTATCGGGGGACATCCGCTGCTACTGTACACACATACTGTACACTTGTAAACTAGCTAAACAGTTTAGGAAACTCAAGAATTATTCAATAGCTCAACCTAAGAACAAAAATATTGTATATATCACAGCTTACTAGTCCTTAGATGTAGTGGTTGCATTTGTTTTTATTTTCCAGGCTAATAACATTTTGGCAAGCACAGAAAATACCTGTTGTTTTTGAGAGAATTGCAGTGTCCTTCGAGAAATATAGAAGAGTAACAGCATAAAAAGACCACACGGTCTGCCCTTTTTTTTTGCATTTGGATTTTTTTTTGGGGGGGGGGGTTGTTGCTTTTTTTTTTTGTGTGTTTTTTTTTTTTTTTTTTTTGAGGGGGGGTTCTTGATTGTATCTTTCTGCGAGTTTTAACTTCCTATGGTTTGAAGGGAAACCACAAGCATCCTCATCTTTCGTCCGTGCTATCTTTTGTATGTTTTGTGTGTTTTTAAATGTATTATGCGACTTACTTTAGGATTGTGACTGTCTGTGTTGTAGGGCTTAAATATGGATTGGATTTGGTCATTCTTATTATCCATATGTTTGTTATGGTATATAATATTTGTACCATTCACCTATTTTGGGCAGTGCCATTACCTGATTTGTCACAATTAGCTATACAACTGCTGTATGAAGCTACACATATTTATAAAAACAAGGGAAGTAGGCTAGAGTTCTCCTTTTTGGCCCACATATATGATTTACTATGTGAAACCATATTGTAACATCAGCGAGTTCCCCCTTGGTCTGCAGCTGTATAGAATTGTGTTAGATCGGCACAGGCCAGTTTTTGTTTTTATATTTTTATATTTCATTATTCCTTATACTCTTAATTACAAATAATTTCCTTATATGTATTGTGGTTAAAGCTACCGGTACTTTAGTTCCGGCTTGCGTTGCATCTATTGTGTTATGCGACCCAGGGAGCAAAGTTCAGGTTCCTCTTCTGGATAAGGGAGCCGGCTCATTGGTTGTTTTTCTCCTTGCTTCCTGTGGATTTCGCATAAAAGTGACATCCAGGTATAGCAGTCCACTCCCCCCCTGATGACGCGTGTTACTGCAAAACATGTAGGTGGAGTTTGCCCGCAATCTGCCGTCATAATCCAGAAGTAGTCCGCTGCTGTATAGCGGCTTCTGATCGGACTATGTTATCTGCTATCTGCGTTTTTTATCATATATGTGGTGAGTGCAACCTTTTTATAATAAACATCCAGTTTTGAAACGTACTGCACCATTGGTCCTCTTCTATCTTTCCTTTTGGTACCATTTATCCTATGGGAGCCTACAGGGATTAGTACACACTTTTTTCCTGGAGGATTCAAGACCAAGCAAAGTGTCCCCCATTATGATCTCCTATGGGATTCTAAGGCATTTCTGATCACTGTGAGAGCGGTGATCAATGGTATCTGGTAAGAGGCTAATCGTTTTATGTGGTGGAGGTGTAGGCTGTCTCTGATTGCCCACTGTTGTTCCATCTTCGCACATCAAGGTGTCAATTACTGTGGACTTATCGCATATTGTGGACTTTACATTGTTTATTTCATTTAATATCACCGCTGCATTTATATATTTTATATCTTTTGTAGTCTACTATTCCTCCAGCCCCCCATGTCATGGAGATGAAAATGGGAAGAAGTTTGTAGTCCTAATCTAGAGAGCAGCCTAGTGACATCATAGGTGCCTCTATAGATACACTGGAGAAGTGAGTGTAGTCAACCAGGGATAGGAGTGGTGGTTTTGGCAGGATTACCAGGTGAAAAAAAGCCTGAAAGAAGAATGCAGTCACAGCGTCTAAGGATAGCTGCAATATATTTTTTTCCTCTGTTTTAGGCAAGGTTATGCATTAAAAACACATTTTTCATTGGATATGGTCAGTATTTATATGCATGTATAAAGCTATTTAATGGTACTTATACAATTACCAGTGGTCAATACACAAGGTCAGCAGAAGACAAAAGATTTTTCACATACTATAATGATTATGTTGGCTATCCAAAATTACATTTAACACTTTAAGTAGCAAAGTCTGGCCAAGTTAAGATCTGATCAGATAAAACAGCTATTAGAATAAATTGCAGGATACAAACTACTGTTTATTTAAAGCAGTCTGTCTACATCTATGGAACCGAAGAAAGATACTGCTCTTACAGAATACTCATTCTATTCTTAAGTAGTTCTCATTTTCAGACAATGCACTTAATAAAATGTAAAATACAATGACAGTAATGCACATAGTTTCTCTTCTATATAATAATCTCCAAGCCTATTCAGCAAAGTAGCTTCTATTCCATGAAATTGTGTTAGTATGGTTCATGCTGAGTGTCTGGAATGTGCTCTGCCCTTGGAGAGATGAATGACAGGTAAGTGTTAGAACATGAAAACCAATCACATCTGAAAATGAATGAAAGCCGAAGTGTGAAAAGGAAGAGAATGGTGTCAGACCAGGCAAATTATTTCAGATCATAACAAGCTGGTGAGGAGATATTTACTCCCTATCTGTTGTCAATGCATGCGCACCATGTCAATTAAATAGTGTGGCCTAAGCAGTTCTGTGCAGTCCGGACACAATGTAAAGGTTAATGTAAGAAGGTTTCAAAAACGAATGTATCATGCTGTATCATGAACCTGTTATGATAGAAATACTGGAGCTCCAGTTGCTAACATTTTTAGATGTGGGTGAGGGGCTGTCATCCTGGTCCTGTCTTTACTATCTAGTTAGCATATATGTGGGATAGAAGTTCAGGCTTTCCAGACTTTACTGGATGCATGATTGTTCTAGGCCAGCCTTTTTCAACCAGGGTGCCCAGGCATCCTGGGGTGCCTTGCGGTTTCTTCAGGGGTGCCTTGACAAAATGCCTAAAAAGTGCCCAAAAATTGTATACAAGCTTGCGCGAGGATGAAGGCTGCCTTTTCAGTTAAACCAAGTCACAGGTTTGCATTGTGCACCATTACAACTTTCTAGCTCCTCCTAACGACAAATGGCATCATCCGTTGATAAGGAAGATGTCAGTTGCCTGCATAGCATCCTTTTTAGACCCTCCCCTGCCCCTTTCCATCAGTGTTGGGGTCACATTATCTGAGTGATTGGAATACGAGTCAGTACCAGTTTGTAAAAGCATATTTACTTTGGAAGAACAAATCACCTCTAATGTTAAGTGTCCTACTTGGACTTGTGGATGTTGCTCCATTATGTAAAACTATTAAAATAGCATTTACATTTTAGAATGGGGTGCCTCAAGATTGTCCATTATTTTTAAAGGGTGCCTTGACCGAAAAAAGGTTGAGAAACACTGTTCTAGGCCATAGGATTACCACCCTTAAACCTACACATGTACAAACCAATCAGCATTAGAACATGCCATACTGTATATTCCTACCTGGGAAATTTAGAAAATCTGAATTCAAGAAGAAGGGGGTATATTCAGGGCCGACCCTACGATGGGTCCCACTGGGTCCATTGGACCCAGGCAGAATTTGGAGAGAGGCAGCAAATTACCTTCCGATATTTTTTTCTAGCAGTCTTGTGAGTTTGCGGCGCATTACGGGCGGCATTTCCCCATCTCATACTGCCGTCTGTAGTGCAAACTGATGAGTATGAGGAGGCGGAGTGTCTCCTCCTGGGAACGTCCCTCGCATGATGGTGGTGTGCGCAATGACGCCAGACATCAGTGCACTCCATCTCGTGCAGCACAGGCTGGATCTTCTAGGGTGGTGGGAGTGTCAGACACAGGAGTGACAGGAGGACTGAGGACAGACAGTAGGTGTTTGGTGAACTGGTCCGGTGGTGAGTCATGGAAGAAGAAAACAGTATATATAATATTTTATACATTTTATATTTATCTAAAATAATGGATAGGGGGGCCTTTTGATCGGCGTGATTTTTTTTTTTTGGGGGGGTAGCATTATTTTATTCTTGGACCCAGGCAGCACAATGTCTTGGGACAGCCCTCGATATAGTGGGGAGCAGAACCCCCTTAAAATCAGTGCATGTAGCCCAGATTGCAAGCGATTGTGCAGCACGTTTGAACATGACTTGCTAAGCTATTGCTAGGCCTGCCTGGTTTCACAAGTTTGTTGCACAATTGCAGCAAGTCCGCATTGCATGACTCCAGATCAACTTTCTTTGCAATCATTCTGCAAGTCTGCTGCAAGTTCTGGTTCAGTTATATTGTGCAATAGCCATGCCACCACAGGAGTCTTTGTGGCTGAATTTTAATGCTGTAGATTTGCAGAGCTCTTGCTGTAGACTCACCACTGCAACTTAATGAGGAAATGTCCAATGATGCCCACAAGAACCCTCCTTCCATTTGTAATGTTGCAGAGCTTCCAAAACATAATTAGAGTCCCTGATGAAGGCAGGGGATTGGAGACAATTGATTGGAGAAAAAAGTCAATAAACTGTGACAGCCCCTTGGTAAAACTATTAGTGCTGGCCATTATAGGTCTACCAGGTGGATGTTCTAGCAATTTATGAACCTTTGAAGGTGGTAAAAATATGGGGTGCTGCTTATTTTCGGTAGTAAATTTTTTTTTTCCTTTAAACGCATCTTCCACTAAAGTATTGAGATCTTTTTTGATATTCAGACAAAGGATCTTTAGACAATTTGTATTCTCATCCATAAGGAGTTGGTGGGCCTCCTTATGGTAATCTTCTTTATTCTGGATAACTATACTGTCCTCTTTATCTGCCTGCTTTATAATAGTATTATGATTACCTTCTAGATCTTGTAATGCCCTACGTTCTGTGGGAGTCAGGTTTTTGGACATATTTGTACTCTTATTATCACACAGGGAAAGAAAGTCACTATAAAGAAAGACTCGATGGGCTACTCTTTTTTTTTCCACGGTCACTTTTCTATGTTTCTAGGAGTCAATGGCTCTCACTACTGCCTCCCTGTCCAGTGAGGAGAGAGAGCAGCACCACTACTCTCGGGCACATCGGTGGATCGAGATCGGGCTCAGGTAAGTATGTGGGAGGGGCTGGGAGGGAGCTGAAGATACAGAGTTTTTGCCTTACTGCAGAGAATGTATGAAGGTAACAAATATTTAGCCTTAAGAACCACTTTATGTTCTGTCAGTA
This sequence comes from Pelophylax lessonae, assembly GCF_965119305.1. Lineage (NCBI taxonomy): Eukaryota > Metazoa > Chordata > Amphibia > Anura > Ranidae > Pelophylax > Pelophylax lessonae. The sequence goes on along the minus strand of NC_138776.1, from coordinate 162,555,180 downwards.
AAAGGCTTCTTTCTGGTGCAACTATGGTGAAGCTATGAAAGAATGAAAGGGAGGAATCTCCATATTTTTGGCATTTTTTATTACAGTAGGGTAAGGTACTTCCTGCCTTTTTACCACTCCTATGACCGGATTTAGCACCATGGGAAAGGTTGAAATCACAATTCATGTTTTAATTAACTGATCGCCTTCCTATCCCTTTACAACCATTCACATTATTTTTTGTCCTTCTGTCTTAAGGACAGGAAGGAAATGAGCTGAAATTTGACAGAAATACTTACTCTTCCTAAGTCTGTATCTAAACAAAAAATAAAAAGTTTTGTCTGGACTTGGGCTTTAAACTATATCAAATATGTGTACAATATAGTCCGATGTAGATAATCTCTTCTATATATGAAGGCCTTTGCATCAGTCACCAATATTACCCCTAAATCCAAAATATCAATAATTATATTATTTTTTACTTCACTAAAAAAGTAAATATAAACTATGTGTATCAATTTCAGTATGTTTAACATCATGCCTCACTGTATAATTCTTTTAAGCAATTTTTGTTTTTTTTTTAACCTTTTTTTTTTATCTGGCGATCCTGCCAATAACTTGCTGTTGGCGATTGACACTTAGGCCACCGACTCTCTATTAGCAAAATCGTTGTCAGCCTTCCTTAAACACTCGACGACTGTGCCATAGCCAAAAGACCGCTACAGCACAGTGTCCATAGACATCCTCCCAGAACCTGCCCCGTGCGCACCTCCTGCAGTGCCCTCCGGGTGCTCTCTTAGACCGATGTGCCCTTTTAGACACAGCTGATCACAGATCAAAGTAATTCGGCCAATCACATCGGCCCATTACCATTTGATCAGCTGATAGTGCCGCCTATAAGTGCCACCTATCAGTGCAGCCTCATCAGTGCCAAATGTCACTGCCCATCAGTGCAGCCTCCCCAGTGCACATCAGTGAAGAAGAAAATTTACTTAGTTGCAAAATTTTATAACTGAAAACATTGGGTTTTTTTTTTCAAAATGTTTGATTGTTTTTCATTTGTTTAGCAAAAACTAAAAATTCCAGTGGTGATTAAATACCGCCAAAAGAAAGCTCTATCTGTCTCAAAAACATTATAAAAATGTCATATAGGTACAGTGTTGCATGACCACGCAATTGTCATTCAAACGGTGGCAGCACTGAAAGCTGAAAATTGGCCTGGGTAGAAAGATTGTGAAAGTGCCCAATATTGAAGTGGTTAAGAGCTCTTTCAGTTGGATGCTGGGCTTCCTATCTGACAAACATTATAGGCATCCCAAAGGCCAATTGAAGGAGCATAAACAGTAGGCTGACAACACTGCTGCTGATTGCAAGGCAGTCAGTGCTGGCAGGATCTCCAGGTAAGAAAAGTTGCAATGTATTTGCAAAAAATTTTTGCTTAAGAAAACTGTATACAGTAAGACATGATGCCAAACATACTGAAAAAAATAGATTTTGGGATTACATACACTTTAACATATGTTACCAGATGTTCTGTTTTATATGGAAACATGGGAAATTATGCTTGGAAATTTCATTTTCTGAGGTCACAGCGCTGCAGGGTTTCCTGTTTTCTGTACAGTATACCCATAACTGTTTAATCATCAGATGTTTTGTACAAAAATTGAACCAGAAATGTTTAAGTAACGTAAATTAAGGGAATCTCTTTTTTTATATATAAAAATGGTCATTTATACCAAGGACTCCAGAAACACTCTGATGTTAATGTTTATGTAGAATATCAGTATTGTCCTATTCAGTGTCCTTGAACAATTGAAAAGTGCCTATATTTAATCAGACTACATCACAAGCTCATCTAAGTTCCACTGACACTTCTAAACCTTTACAAATGCCAAGCGAGGTGAGGAAAATTGATCATGCAGGAAAGGGGAAGGAAATGAAAAGTCATCTGCCTTTTAAGACCTACATTAATTTTCAAATTTTTTTATAGACATGATGATGATGGAACAGCTCACTTATAATGTGAAGTGTGTCTTCAATCCCTGGTGGGCCTTCACACTATTAAGCAGCCCTAAGCTACACCAGGGATTTTTAATCGCACAGCATATTTGGATTAACCTTTTGTTGACAGTATTTTTATTTTTTTTGCAACATGGCCATTTCAATGTACGACAAGTTAGAAGCTTGTGATCAAGGTATTACTCTTAAGATATTTTTTTTTTTTTTTTTAGCCACTTTAATACAGGGCACTTTCAGCCCCTTCCTGTCCAGGCCAATTTTCAGCTTTCAGCGCTGTTGCACTTTGAATGACAATTGCCCACTCATGCAACACTGCACACAAATTACATTTTTATCATTTTTTTTGAGACAGATAGAGCTTTCTTTTGGAGGTGGTAATCATTACTGGGTTTATTTTTTTGGTAAAAAACATCTTTTTCCTAATTTCTATTGCAAATAAGTAATTTTTCTTTTTTGCTGATGAGGCTGCACTGATGGGTACTGATAGGCTCCACTGATGGACACTGATAGGTGGCATTGATGAGTCTGCACTGATGAGGTGGCATTGATGGGCACTGCTAAGCTGCCCTGATGGGCACTGATGAGGCTGCACTGACAAGGCAGCATTGATGGGCACTGGTATGCTGCATTGATGGGAACTGATATGCTGCACTGATGTACACTGATATGCAGCACTGATGGGCACTGATACACTGCACTGATGATGCGGTACTGATGATGGACACTGGTAAGTACTACTGATGAGGTGGCACCGATGGAGTAATTTTTTTTCTTCACTGATGTGCGCTGATGAAACTGCACTGATGGGCACTGATAGGCTCCTCTGTTGGACACTGATGAGGCTGCACTGATAAGGCAGCATTGATGGGCAATGATATGTTACATTTATGGACACTGATATGGCTACACTCTTAGACACTGATGATGCAACACTGATGAGGTAATTTTTCTTCTTCTTCACTGATGTGCGCTGATGAGGCTGCAATGATTGGGCACTGATAGGCTCCACTGATGGGCACTAGGGATGATCGAATGGTTTGGGTCGACCATCGGTTCGACCCGAACATTGACTGTTCGAGGTTCGGCCGAATTTAGAACTTTTTGCTGAAAAAGTTCGGAATTCGGCAACCAGAACCTACCAAAATGCAATGGGACAGGAAATGGGCTTTAAAAGCCCATGATTGGACCAGAACCATTAGTAAAAGCCAATTGAGGGGGCAGGAGAATGCTAGGAATGTGATTGGAGTGACTAGGGGGTCCAGAGGCCAATCATTAGTGAATACGCCCCCCAGTATATAAGATAGCCCCGCCAAATTCCTAGCATTTTAATACAGGGACATGGAAGAGAGTGGAAGCAGTTCTGTTACTTCTGCTTCAAACGTGTCATTTAGCAATTATTAGTGTGAGGAAAGGGATATCTAGTGTAGTTAGGGTGCTATTTTCCACTATAGTTAGCTTCAAAAATCTAGTTTCTGTAGGGAAAGTGTTAAGTGCCAGGGTGACCGTAGTGTAGTGTAGGGTGAACTGACACTGACTGCTATGGCAGGGTGACCAAACCCTTCCATTTCAGGGTGACCGCTATAGAGAAAAGATTGTTTCTCTTATGTGACTTACAGAGCAGCGATATGGCTTCTCTCTGGTCAGCCTGCATTTTGCTGCAGGCGTTTATAGGGCTTTTTTGAGGACATGTTTGGAGTCAGGCATGACATCTGAACTTGTGTATAGGGGTATATATACACACACACACTTATATGTAGTATACACATACACACATATAGGTGTTATAGGAGCAGAGCCATATGCCTGTTAATTATTTCATTAGCGAAAGCATAGTGTTCTGCTACTTTCACACTTATATATGTGTATGTGTATATATACATACATGGGTGTATGTATATATACCCCTACACAGAAGTTCTGATGTTATGCCTGCCTCCAAAGTCCCCCAAAAAATGCCCAAAAAAACGCTTGCTACAAAACCGACAAGGTGTGAAAATAGCGGAGCCATATCCCTGTTCTATAAGTGACCTAATAGAAACGATCTATAGAAATCCAAAGTCAAAATCAAAAAATCTCATTTTTTTTCAATAATTTTCAATAATTGGCTCTCTATCAAAAATGACAATTTTTAAGAACTTTTTTTTGTGTGATTAATAGTCCCTGGGGCATGACCCAGAACCCTAGGCACTTTTTAGGGGCATTTATTGGGTTTTAGGGCTTCAAAATTGGGTTTTTTGATTACCGAAGTTCGGGTCCCATTGATTTCAATGGGGTTCTGAAATCCGGGCCGAACTTTTTGGAAGTTCTGGTGTTCTGGTCAAACCGAACTTTTGAAAAGTTCGATCATCCCTAATGGGCACTAATATGCTGCATTAATGGACACTGATGGATATTGATGGGGCTGCATGCATTATCAGGGCACTGATGATCAGTTTAAATGCCCAGAGCAAACAAGGGGAGAATAGATCTGCCACATAGATTGTCCATTAAAATGTCTAGTGCCTCCATCCCTAGTTAATATGGCAGAAGAGGAAAGGAATGTGGGACTTTAAATGAGTGCAGCTAGACATGTACTTATCTTGGGATGAATAACATGGATCGCATATCAGACTCACAATGGGGCTGTGTATGGCTGGCATGTATTCAAATGTATAAATAAATAATAATTCATGATCAAGTATATAAAAGTACAATAAATATAATTCATATATCAATTATATAAATAAAAATAAATACACTAATAATATAACCAATAATAATTTATGAATAGCAAATTTATTATGACACCTGAATCCTCATGGGTACACAATCTTTTCATTACACAATTTAAGACCCAAACCATGGGGACCCATGAGGGGATGACATAAACAAATATATAATTTTCAATTGATAATACATACAGTCATATACAAAAATATACTTAATAAATACCATAATATAATTCATTGACATAAAAATAGATATACTGATGACATATCCAAAATAATGATTTATGAAATATAACACAATCTTCTCTATATTATGCAATCTTTCAATATAAGAGGGTTGAATAGAAGTATCTGAGTAATTGTAGGCTTGACGCGTTTCGTGGACCTCCGTCCACTCATCAGGAGCTTTAGAAGTAGATTGTGTATCTATAAATACAAATCTATGTTAGACCTATGAACTAGTATGGAAAAGGGGGGGGGGGAGGAAAGAATGATTATATACATATATCTATATGGGAATAATACGTAAAATGTACACTACCTTCAGTAGTGTCATATGTTTAAAGAGATCCAATCCTAGGGAGGAGGGGCCGGGCTGAGCCGAAAAATGCCTGACCCGGGGCTGAGGCATGGACCACATCAGATACATAGGAAGAGGTAGGAAAGAGGTGAGAATCCGGTATGAGATGATAGGGTGGTGAATTGACCAAAAAACTCGTGAAAGAGTAATATGGTAGGTACATTGAAATCAGAAGAAAAAAAAAAAAAAAAAAAAAAAAAAAAAAAAAGAACAAAAAGCAAAGGAAAAATGTTTTTAGGAATTTATAATTATTATATTTCCTGAGATTGTATAATATAATAGCCTTTCTTTAAAAATAAATCATTCTTAAAAAATATATGATAAAAGAGAAAATTGTTTTTATCATGGATAAAAGGATTAATCCGGATTTAAAGGATAATAAATTATATATATAATGAAAATAGATCAGTGAGCCATGTGAAAAGAGTATCAAGGGTGTGGATAACAGGGAAATTGACCAAGTATGAGATAGCATGTAAAAGTGCAATGAAAATACCCGTCTCTAGACAAGGGGGAGCAAATGAAAGTGAAAGGGTGTAGTGTGATGTAGAAAAGAAAAGCATAATATGGGAGATAGATTAAAGAGTGATGAAGGAAGTGGGTCGGGAGCCATAATGAGATGTGAAAAACCGGTAGAGACATATATGTGTCCACCCCGAAGTGAATCATACTGAAAGGGGAGTGCAAAGAGTGAATGGGGAGAATGGAACGTGACAATAAAGCCAAATTACCGCAACAAGAGTGTATGAAGGTTCACCAAAGAGGATTGAAGAAATTGAAGATAATAGCGTAACCAGCCTGCATTTCCCATAGTATAGATGTGGAGCCACGCCAACGCCATGCTGGCGTCGGATATATATGGACGGAACTCTAACGCCCACATCCGGTCAGGAGACCGGATGTTGGTCATAGGGACCGCCCTCCGATGCTGATGGAAATCGGTAGTCATGGCAACGCGACGCCAAATGATGCCGCATGCATAACATACCGAGCATGGCGCCGATGATAGCGAGCCAGCCCCGCCCCCCGCCTGGATGCTGAGAAGCAGAGACAGGCAGCAGGGAAAGGCGGCGTGCGTTCATCGCAGCCCCGGAACAGGGATTCCGGGTCAGCCCTTTTCCTCCAATACCACATAGAATTATATCTGTCTCAGGAGAAAAAGAATATTAAAGGTTAATTGGGCTTGAAGAAAATGTAATCATTGAGGGAACTAGATAACTATTGCTCAAAAAATATTTATTAATAATAGATAGATAAATGGAGTTGTAGAATGAATGGTGTATGTATATAAATATAGATAACTCAGGTGGCAGACCTAAAAGGGTGTTTTCCACCCAGACTGTAGCAGAGCAAACAAGGGGAGAATAGATCTGCCACATAGATTGTCCATTAAAATGTCTAGTGCCTCCATCCCTAGTTAATATGGCAGAAGAGGAAAGGAATGTGGGACTTTAAATGAGTGCAGCTAGACATGTACTTATCTTGGGATGAATAACATGGATCGCATATCAGACTCACAATGGGGCTGTGTATGGCTGGCATGTATTCAAATGTATAAATAAATAATAATTCATGATCAAGTATATAAAAGTACAATAAATATAATTCATATATCAATTATATAAATAAAAATAAATACACTAATAATATAACCAATAATAATTTATGAATAGCAAATTTATTATGACACCTGAATCCTCATGGGTACACAATCTTTTCATTACACAATTTAAGACCCAAACCATGGGGACCCATGAGGGGATGACATAAACAAATATATAATTTTCAATTGATAATACATACAGTCATATACAAAAATATACTTAATAAATACCATAATATAATTCATTGACATAAAAATAGATATACTGATGACATATCCAAAATAATGATTTATGAAATATAACACAATCTTCTCTATATTATGCAATCTTTCAATATAAGAGGGTTGAATAGAAGTATCTGAGTAATTGTAGGCTCGACGCGTTTCGTGGACCTCCGTCCACTCATCAGGAGCTTTAGAAGTAGATTGTGTATCTATAAATACAAATCTATGTTAGACCTATGAACTAGTATGGAAAAGGGGGGGGGGGAGGAAAGAATGATTATATACATATATCTATATGGGAATAATACGTAAAATGTACACTACCTTCAGTAGTGTCATATGTTTAAAGAGATCCAATCCTAGGGAGGAGGGGCCGGGCTGAGCCGAAAAATGCCTGACCCGGGGCTGAGGCATGGACCACATCAGATACATAGGAAGAGGTAGGAAAGAGGTGAGAATCCGGTATGAGATGATAGGGTGGTGAATTGACCAAAAAACTCGTGAAAGAGTAATATGGTAGGTACACTGAAATCAGAAGAAAAAAAAAAAAAAAAAAAAAAAAAAAAAGAACAAAAAGCAAAGGAAAAATGTTTTTAGGAATTTATAATTATTATATTTCCTGAGATTGTATAATATAATAGCCTTTCTTTAAAAATAAATCATTCTTAAAAAATATATGATAAAAGAGAAAATTGTTTTTATCATGGATAAAAGGATTAATCCGGATTTAAAGGATAATAAATTATATATATAATGAAAATAGATCAGTGAGCCATGTGAAAAGAGTATCAAGGGTGTGGATAACAGGGAAATTGACCAAGTATGAGATAGCATGTAAAAGTGCAATGAAAATACCCGTCTCTAGACAAGGGGGAGCAAATGAAAGTGAAAGGGTGTAGTGTGATGTAGAAAAGAAAAGCATAATATGGGAGATAGATTAAAGAGTGATGAAGGAAGTGGGTCGGGAGCCATAATGAGATGTGAAAAACCGGTAGAGACATATATGTGTCCACCCCGAAGTGAATCATACTGAAAGGGGAGTGCAAAGAGTGAATGGGGAGAATGGAACGTGACAATAAAGCCAAATTACCGCAACAAGAGTGTATGAAGGTTCACCAAAGAGGATTGAAGAAATTGAAGATAATAGCGTAACCAGCCTGCATTTCCCATAGTATAGATGTGGAGCCACGCCAACGCCATGCTGGCGTCGGATATATATGGACGGAACTCTAACGCCCACATCCGGTCAGGAGACCGGATGTTGGTCATAGGGACCGCCCTCCGATGCTGATGGAAATCGGTAGTCATGGCAACGCGACGCCAAATGATGCCGCATGCATAACATACCGAGCATGGCGCCGATGATAGCGAGCCAGCCCCGCCCCCCGCCTGGATGCTGAGAAGCAGAGACAGGCAGCAGGGAAAGGCGGCGTGCGTTCATCGCAGCCCCGGAACAGGGATTCCGGGTCAGCCCTTTTCCTCCAATACCACATAGAATTATATCTGTCTCAGGAGAAAAAGAATATTAAAGGTTAATTGGGCTTGAAGAAAATGTAATCATTGAGGGAACTAGATAACTATTGCTCAAAAAATATTTATTAATAATAGATAGATAAATGGAGTTGTAGAATGAATGGTGTATGTATATAAATATAGATAACTCAGGTGGCAGACCTAAAAGGGTGTTTTCCACCCAGACTGTAGCAGAGCAAACAAGGGGAGAATAGATCTGCCACATAGATTGTCCATTAAAATGTCTAGTGCCTCCATCCCTAGTTAATATGGCAGAAGAGGAAAGGAATGTGGGACTTTAAATGAGTGCAGCTAGACATGTACTTATCTTGGGATGAATAACATGGATCGCATATCAGACTCACAATGGGGCTGTGTATGGCTGGCATGTATTCAAATGTATAAATAAATAATAATTCATGATCAAGTATATAAAAGTACAATAAATATAATTCATATATCAATTATATAAATAAAAATAAATACACTAATAATATAACCAATAATAATTTATGAATAGCAAATTTATTATGACACCTGAATCCTCATGGGTACACAATCTTTTCATTACACAATTTAAGACCCAAACCATGGGGACCCATGAGGGGATGACATAAACAAATATATAATTTTCAATTGATAATACATACAGTCATATACAAAAATATACTTAATAAATACCATAATATAATTCATTGACATAAAAATAGATATACTGATGACATATCCAAAATAATGATTTATGAAATATAACACAATCTTCTCTATATTATGCAATCTTTCAATATAAGAGGGTTGAATAGAAGTATCTGAGTAATTGTAGGCTCGACGCGTTTCGTGGACCTCCGTCCACTCATCAGGAGCTTTAGAAGTAGATTGTGTATCTATAAATACAAATCTATGTTAGACCTATGAACTAGTATGGAAAAGGGGGGGGGGGAGGAAAGAATGATTATATACATATATCTATATGGGAATAATACGTAAAATGTACACTACCTTCAGTAGTGTCATATGTTTAAAGAGATCCAATCCTAGGGAGGAGGGGCCGGGCTGAGCCGAAAAATGCCTGACCCGGGGCTGAGGCATGGACCACATCAGATACATAGGAAGAGGTAGGAAAGAGGTGAGAATCCGGTATGAGATGATAGGGTGGTGAATTGACCAAAAAACTCGTGAAAGAGTAATATGGTAGGTACACTGAAATCAGAAGAAAAAAAAAAAAAAAAAGAACAAAAAGCAAAGGAAAAATGTTTTTAGGAATTTATAATTATTATATTTCCTGAGATTGTATAATATAATAGCCTTTCTTTAAAAATAAATCATTCTTAAAAAATATATGATAAAAGAGAAAATTGTTTTTATCATGGATAAAAGGATTAATCCGGATTTAAAGGATAATAAATTATATATATAATGAAAATAGATCAGTGAGCCATGTGAAAAGAGTATCAAGGGTGTGGATAACAGGGAAATTGACCAAGTATGAGATAGCATGTAAAAGTGCAATGAAAATACCCGTCTCTAGACAAGGGGGAGCAAATGAAAGTGAAAGGGTGTAGTGTGATGTAGAAAAGAAAAGCATAATATGGGAGATAGATTAAAGAGTGATGAAGGAAGTGGGTCGGGAGCCATAATGAGATGTGAAAAACCGGTAGAGACATATATGTGTCCACCCCGAAGTGAATCATACTGAAAGGGGAGTGCAAAGAGTGAATGGGGAGAATGGAACGTGACAATAAAGCCAAATTACCGCAACAAGAGTCAGGCATTTTTCGGCTCAGCCCGGCCCCTCCTCCCTAGGATTGGATCTCTTTAAACATATGACACTACTGAAGGTAGTGTACATTTTACGTATTATTCCCATATAGATATATGTATATAATCATTCTTTCCTCCCCCCCCCCTTTTCCATACTAGTTCATAGGTCTAACATAGATTTGTATTTATAGATACACAATCTACTTCTAAAGCTCCTGATGAGTGGACGGAGGTCCACGAAACGCGTCGAGCCTACAATTACTCAGATACTTCTATTCAACCCTCTTATATTGAAAGATTGCATAATATAGAGAAGATTGTGTTATATTTCATAAATCATTATTTTGGATATGTCATCAGTATATCTATTTTTATGTCAATGAATTATATTATGGTATTTATTAAGTATATTTTTGTATATGACTGTATGTATTATCAATTGAAAATTATATATTTGTTTATGTCATCCCCTCATGGGTCCCCATGGTTTGGGTCTTAAATTGTGTAATGAAAAGATTGTGTACCCATGAGGATTCAGGTGTCATAATAAATTTGCTATTCATAAATTATTATTGGTTATATTATTAGTGTATTTATTTTTATTTATATAATTGATATATGAATTATATTTATTGTACTTTTATATACTTGATCATGAATTATTATTTATTTATACATTTGAATACATGCCAGCCATACACAGCCCCATTGTGAGTCTGATATGCGATCCATGTTATTCATCCCAAGATAAGTACATGTCTAGCTGCACTCATTTAAAGTCCCACATTCCTTTCCTCTTCTGCCAGTTTAAATGCCCCTGTAAGCACAGGAAAGCCGGTTACCGACTGACAGCGATGAGGAAAGTTGATAACCAGCATTTGTTTACATGTGATCAGCTGTGATTGGACACAGCTGATCACATGGTAAAGAGCCTACATCATTGGCTCTTTACCGCGATCCTAGGGACACAGTGCACCACCAATCGCTGTGCTGCGTGCCAAGAATGGGAGCAGAATGAATGCAATCCCGCCTAATCGTCATTCTACAATATGGTGGTCAAGAAGCAGTTTTACAATAGCACAAGCTAGTAGCATGATGCAAGGGTTGTTACTAAAATATTGGATATATTTTACTATTGATACAGTTTTATTTTCTGTTTTAGAATAGTCCATGTGATCATTAAGGCCTCATGCACACTGGTTTATTTTAACCGTTGTTTCTCCTGACAGGAGAGAATCAGCATTATAAACTCACCTAAGCTGTGCTTTTTCAAACCATTTCAGGTGAGTTTAGCAGTGTATGGAGTTTGGCTGTTTATTTATGGGATCTCAGGCAGTAATGCCTTAATAAAGAAAAAACACAACACAACCAAATTAATTTATTTTACATATTTATTGGATAAAATTTGACTGCGGCTTTTATTATTGCTTTACATAAAGTATCATTTGACCATATACAGATTTAACTAGCTATGAAATAACTGCATATGCAAAACTTCAGTAAGACAGCTCAGCCACTAAGACTTGAGCTGAATAAAGAATCAGACTTCAATTTTATTTAAAAACTGCCCCCTCTCAACATCAAACAAGAGGGACCCTATCACATAAAAAAGCAGTGACAGGGAAAAGGGGGGGGGGGGATGGGAGGTTCCGCTGGACGATCCTCCTCAGGCGACTGGCCCCAGACCCAACAAACTGACCCTATTTATAGAGACCCACAGGAATTCTGGAACATTCCAGGGGGTCATCTGACCTTAGCTGACCTATCAGGCTAGGGGATCCTAACCTTCTAGAAGGTTCCAGGTCAGCTGACCTGCTATAATCTATCACAGACTCCCCCGCTGTTTTATACAGTGGGGGAGCCTTAAAACTGCTAACTACCATGATCCCATAAGGAAAAGGGGGCCCTAATACAGGCATATCATCTTTTTCCTCCTATATCATTGGCCAGAATTTTAATTTATTCTGGCCATTGAAATAAACACTGAATTGCTAAAGGTGCCTAGCGTTTTGATTTACATGCTTGTCCAAGATCAGGTACTTTTGCTGGAATTAGATGCCTCAAATTTTGGGCATTCTGTCCACAAGAGACCTGGAAGAAAAACACTGGATTCCCCCATCCACACTAAGAGTGTAGATGAAGGAAGCTCCGTTGTATTCAGACAGCTATGGCATCCATGGCTACCTGAATACAATTGCTCCGCTGAGCAGTTACTACACCTGATAGGAAGCAGTCACTGTTCAACTGATAATTTTCCACCTGGCTCAGTCGATTTTAAATCCAGTTTTGATAAGAAAGGTGGTGGTATTGAAGTCTGAGAGAACAGCTATCACTTTAAAAGAAAGTTAGCAATGACAACCTACATATTTCCCTCAAGACCATGTAACTCTTGTGAAATAACCATTGGTAAAAGATACCTCCTATTTTATCTATATTATAAAGCTGAAGAAAGTTCCAGATCTGTTTGAGACAGTTTAAAGAAAATCTATACTGAGTGGTGGTCATCTTGAGTGACCTCCTGCTGAAAATACTAGTAACCTGACTACCATTGGCTTAAATACTAAAAAATACTTGACTAACTTTAAATAAGCATGCAGAAAGTCACAGTGGTCACAACTCCTTACACAACTTACTGATTGTAATAGAGGTGTTTCCATCATGATGACTGCCAGGTAACATACACTTTCGGAGGGGCAGGTGAGAAAAATGGATATCTGGGTTTCTGTTTATTCCACTTGCTATCCAGATTTAGTGACTGAACCATTTAATCTAAAGTGGATTCATAAGACAGTGCTAGTAGGAGATTGAGCTGTGGAGTACATGGATACAACTTGCTGAAATGAAGTCCTAAGAATATCCGACTTCACGAACAAGCAGTATGTTTGTTTTAATTTACTAAGTCAAAGGAAAAAATGCAAAGTTGCAGGAACCCATATCAACCAATCTTTGTTTCTCTCTGACTACTCTAAACTAATGAAAAGTGAAATCAATCTGGATGCTATGGATTATTGCCCATAATTGCTCTTTGTTCTGCTTGTTATTGGGGGGACTTTATGGCCTCTTGCACACGATACTCCTGTTTGAGCATCTCGCGGCTTGAAAATGCTCAGTACAGCTTTTTGAGCTAAAATACAGCCCATTAATTGTAATGTGCCTATGCACACAGGCGCGTAAACAAGCGCTGTGCATTCTTCAGTAAAAACAAAATAGAAAAATCTGCATTTTTGGTCAGTAATTTAAGTCTCAATGCACGCAAATACTTGCGAATACTCACGAATACTCGCAAATACTCGCAAATACATACAAAAAAAAGGTCTGGAAAAAGTAGATGCTCAAACGTAGTATTGTGTGCAAGAAGCCAAAAAGCGATGCTCAAACAGGAGTATCATGTGCAAGAGGCCTATATGAAACAATTGTGCTTCTGCAGCTTTAAATGCTTTGACTTCCTTTTCTTTTTTATTTTACTTTTAATGGAACGTGAAAGTATACCGTTATATAAGCTGAAAACTCTAAAAAGCCTTTCTCAAATTTTTTGAGGGACTTCCAATGACGTTATGAGACTTCTCCCTGAGATAAAGAAATCAATTCTTCACACGTTCCTGAGCTTCGTCACCCCAAGGCCTCTTACTCCCTCTACTCCTCTTCCATGACATCTCAAGCTAGGTACATGGGATGTCCTGTGCCATGTTGTCGGTTCCCATTTATGGGACACCAGCTGCTAGGGATTGTGCTAAGCTGGCAAACCCCCTTATTACCAGGGCTGCCTCCTATCATCCATGCAAGGTCACCCCACTGGCTGGCTGCCTAAGCACCTGACTTTATTGTGGTTGCCCCTAGCATAGACCATATAGTCTCTTGTCCTTCCACTGCAGGCTAGACCATTGTAATGTATCCACACTAATTTTTCTTCATCCTCTTTCTAACAGCTGTTCTTTGATATGCCGCGCATTGCACCCCTTTTTAAGTAGCTTCAGACTAAGCACCATGTTGGAACTTCAGATAATTTACTTGAAAACTTTTTCAAACTTTAGCAAACTACATACTAAACATGTTTAACCAGTAGAGTAAATGACAAAATGAGGTAGGATATAACTATGCATTACCCAAAGAATGAACCTGCCTACATTTACATACTATATTTGCAGCTCATGGTACATTAGTGTAATGGTCACTGGGAAGAATATTCCTTACACTTGTGGTCATTGGGAAAAATCCCACCCCTACAGACAGCTAAAAAGATAGATTATTGTTTCAGTGGTTACTTATGTGAGAGGCAGAAATTGAGCATTAGTCAAGGAACCCCTAGCAACCTCTGGAGGAACCCTACGAACCCTGGTTTAGAGAGGCTGGATAAACTAGTAGAAATATCTCACTGTGGAGGTGCACGGAAATCATTATGATAAATCATTTGAGAGAACTGCATAAAAATTGAATCTAAGCATGTGTAGATTTTAATTAAAGGGTATCTATCTATCTATAATCCCTCTAATAAAAATTACAGACTGTATCAAGGGGTTTTTATTCAGTTGAAATGGGTTTTGCATTCTCATACAAGTCTATATCAATTCAAAACCCGCTTGAGGAAGGTCAAATGAAGGTCAAAAGAAAGTGAGATCCAGGTTCAAATGCACCTGTCATTTAACTCCTAATTTTACAAGCATCTCATACTGATGTTGACACCCAAAGCCTGTCAACACAAACCCTAATTATGTAAAAAAAAATTAAAGAATGAATATTGCATAATTTTCCATGTATTCCACCTATATTATAATAAATCATTGAAAATTAATATTTATACATGCTGCCTAAGGACATGTTACTTTGTTAAATATTTAGGGTTCATTCCCACCATTGCAGTGCAGTAGCACATGGTACTAGCACTGTGTTGCAGTGCACAGCAATGTGTGGTAATATTCTACCATGAATTGTTCTACGCTATCAAAAATGAAGCAGGTCTAGTTTTTGGTTTGCTATGGTACATTAGGCATCCTATTCACGTGAACTGGCTGCCTTAAAGCAATTGACATTTTAGCATTGCTAAAAACAAAACCTATGTGGCTCATGGCCAAAGTTAAAAAAGCTATAAATAATAAAAAAAGAGCTTTTAAAAAATATAAAAATGAAGGAACACTATCATTGTTTAATTGTTACAAAGAATATAACCGAATATGTAAAAAGGAAATCAAGGACCCAAAAAATTAAAATGAATGACAGATTGCAAAAGATAGTAGGAGAAACCCCAAAAAATTATTTAAATATATTAATAGTAAAAAGGTCAGGTCTGAGCATATAGGTCCTTTACAAAATAATCTGGTTACTGGGGACAAAGAGAAGGCAAATTTATTAAATACTTTCTTCAGCTCTGTGTATACAAAGGAACATGGGGGAGCTCATGACCATAATAAGGGTGGTATTGACATAGCCCCAAATGATGCACAATGGCTCAAAAGTGACAAGGTCCAGAAATATTTAGACAGAATAAAAGTGGATAAAGCACCTGGACCAGATGGCATCCACCCATGCATTCCTAAAAGAATTAAGCACTCTAATTTCAAAGCCTTTGTTTCTAATTTTTAGGGACTCGTTAAGTACTGGAATAGTACCACTGGATTGGCGTAGGGCCAATGTGGTGCCTATATTTAAAAAGGGATAAAAGTCTTTGCCAAGTAACTATAGACCTGTTAGTTTAACTTCTACAGTTGGGAAGATACTGGAGAGTTTAATAAAAGATCACATTGATGAGCTCTTGCTGGAAAAAAAAATATTTTAAGCAACAGACTGCATGGATTCCTGAAAGACAGAAGTTGTCAAACAAACCTGATTTCTTTTTATGAGGAGGTAAGTTAAACCTTGGACAGAGGGGTGGCTGTGGATGTAGTATACTTGGATTTTGCTAAAGCGTTTGACACAGTTCCCCACACATGCCTAATGTGTAAGGTAAAATCTACATGCTTGGAAAGATCAGTTTGTAATTGGATAGAAAATTGGCTAAAAGACAGAATTCAGAGAGTAGTGGTTAATGATTCTTACTCTGAATGGTCTAAGGTTATCAGTGGTGTACTCCAAAGTTCAGTGTTGGGACCCGAACTTTTTAATACCTTTATAAATGATATAGGGTCTGGGATTAAAAGTACCATTTCAGTCTTTGCAGATGACACCAAGCCTCCAACTTACAAGCCGACCTCAATGCACTGTTTTATTGGGCAACTATGTGGCAAATGAGGTTTAATGTTGATAAATGGAAAGTTATGCATTTGGGGGCTAAGAATATGCATGCAACATACATACTAGGGGGGAGTAGAACTGGGGGAGTCCATAGCGCAGAAGGATCTTGCTGTCCTGGTAGATCATAAGCTTAATAATAGCATGCAGTGCCAAGCTGTGGTTTCCAAAGCAAGCAAAGTCCTTTCTTGTATTAACAGAGGCATGGACTCCATAGAGAGTTATATAATTTTGCCCCTGTATAAAACATTAGTAAGACCTCATCTGGATCATGCAGTTCAGTTTTGGGCACCAGTTCTCAAAAAGGATATTAGGGAACTGGAGAAAGTGCAGAGAAGGGCAACCAAACTGATAAGAGGCATGGAGGAGCTCAGCTATGAGGAAATATTAGAGAAACTGAATTTATTCTCTCTTGAGAAGAGGAGATTAAGGGGGGATATGATCAACATATATAAATACATAAGGGGTCCATATAGTGAACTTGGTGTTGAGTTATTCGCTTTAAGGTCAACGCAGAGGAGAGGGGGGGCACTTTTTACGTCTATAGGGAAAGAGATTTATCTCCAAATACGGAAAGGTTTCTTCACCATAAGAGCTGTGAAAATGTGGAATAGACTCCCTCCAGAGGTGGTTCTGGCCAGCTCACTAGATTGCTGTAAAAAAGGCCTGGATTCTTTCCTAGGTGTACATAATGGGTACTAATATTTATAGGTAAAGTTGATCCAGGGAGTGTCTGATTGCCTCTCGGGGGATCAGGAAGGAATTTTTTCCTCTGCTGTAGCAAATTTGATCATGCTTTCCCGGGGTTTTCGCCTTCCTCTGGATCAACTGCGGGTATAGCATTGTGTAAATGGGATTGTATGGTTGGGTTTTCTTTACTGTTTTTTATTGGTTGAGCCAGATGGACGTGTGTCTTTTTTCAACCTAACTAACTATATAACTATGTAACTATGGGACGTAATGTGTTAACTGCACCTTAAACTATTTTTGAGCCCTAAAACTATAATTCTAATGGACAACAGGAGGCTTCCTTGCACTTTTGTTGGCCAGTTGTTATGCTGATCTAATGACCTCAAAACTTTTTAAGCCACAAAACCAAGGCATTAGGTGACCATTGAATTCAAAATTCATGATTTTTGGGATCATTCTAAAGAAAGCCATACAAGGTTAAAATTCCTGCTGAATGTCTGAGATTCAAACCTTGTATAGGCAGGGTGAATGTAACAAGTTTGATTGATCAATCAACTTGGGTACAACCAGAATGCTGGGCTTTACCTGCAATTATTGCTAGCAGCTGCTTCTTCCGGCCGGGACAGCTTCTATTTTATCAATATTTTTGTTGTAAGTGAGGTCTCCAGAACTAAAAATTCATATAAGGCAGCGCTAACAGGTAAAAGACAAAAAACTATATATACAGTGCTAAAGGTGTATAAAAATATATATCCGTGTAACTGTGATCAAAATATTAAAATACTAAAATAAATATAAAATAAAGTGCATACGTGATCAACAAGTACAAAAATCAATACATATTAAAGTGCAGAAATATATTGCATCATGTGTCCATTGTGCAACCATATGCAAGGTGCAAAATATATAATAAAGTGCAGTCCAAAGCACCTTTCCAGCACCATAGTTTCTTTGAAAGAAATCTTTTTGGACTGCACTTTATTATATATTTTGCACCTTGCATATGGTTGCACAATGGACACATGATGCAATATATTTCTGCACTTTAATATGTATTGATTTTTGTACTTGTTGATCACGTATGCACTTTATTTTATATGTATTTTAGTATTTTAATATTTTAATCACAGTTACACGGATATATATTTTTATACACCTTTAGCACTGTATATATAGTTTTTTGTCTTTTACCTGTTAACGCTGCTTTATATGAATTTTTAACTTTTCTGGTATTTTACCTAGTGAGCATCAGCTTCAGAATTTATTATCAATTTTTTATCTTCACTTATTTATACATCAAAGCGCGGGTATTAATTTATTGGTTTTATAGGTCTCCAGAACTGCACACAGTATTCTAAATTAGGTCTCACTAAAGATCTATATAGGGGAATCAGGACCTCCTTCCTCCTACTCCTGATTCCTCTACTGATGCATCCTAGAATTCTATTCGCTTTTCTGACTGCCTGATCATGCAGTTTTTTTCATTTTACAATGATCTGAAATAAGTACCTCAAATCTTTTTCCTCTGTAGTGCTTTCCATAACTGCAGTATTCTATATTTAGAAACATTAAACTGCAGTTTTCATTGCTTTGACCAATCTTCCAGTAATGCCAAATCATGTTCCATGTTACAGACACCTCCAGGGGTATCAACCCTAAAACATTAGTAATATAGTCAAAAAATGAAATCAGATTAGTCTGATAGGATCTGCCCTCAGTAAATCAATGCTGCTTTGGGTCCAGCAAGTTGTGTATTTTTAAGTAATCAATTATCCTTCTTTTCAGGAGTGATTCTATTAACTTGACTCCAACTGATGTTAAAGTCACCGGCCTGTAATTGCCAGCTTCTACTTTGCCACCCTTCTTGTGGATAGGTACAATATTAGCTGTCTGCCAGTCATGGGGAACTTCTACTGTTAGAAGAGATTGATTAAAAATATCTGCAAATATCAACAACTTAACCTCAGAGTTCTCTTAGAACTCTGGGATGAATACCATCAGGGCTTATCGCTTTATTAAGTTTTAACCAGACCAGTTCTTCTGCTACCTCTGTCTCCAGAAATCCTAAAAATGAACCAGCATTACTAGAACCAATATGATTCCCTAACTTGTTATTGTTAGTGCAATTTATTTCTGAGAAGACTGAACAGAAGTATTGGGCCAGTTTTTATTTTAGTAATGCCATTGTATTTTTTCCTTTTATCAGGAATGTACCCCAAAAAGTTTTTTTTTCTCCTTACTTAATAAATGTAGCACTTTCCTCCTGTTTCTGTCATTTGGCAGTACTGATAATGTGTTCGGCCTCCTTTTGTCTATTTTATACTCTTCTCTGTCAGTTACACCTCCTGTTTTCTTGAATCTTCTATATGTTGATTTTTTTCTACTTTACTTTCCTACTTTCCTCTTTAGTGAACCATATTGTTTTTTTCTTCTGTTTATTCTTACTAACTTGCCTGACATTTAGAGCCCATTCACATTAGCGCGACTTGTCAGGCGACTTGTCAGCCTGACAAGTCGCGGTAGGTCGCGGTCCATTGAGTAGTACAGGACCCATTCTAATAGAAGCGACATAAGTCACTCCGACTTAGAAAAAGGGTCCTGTACTACTTTGGGGCGACCTCGGAATGACTTGCATAGACTTCCATTATGTGAAGTCTCTGCAAGTCGCGCCGAAATCGCGGTGCACAGCAGTGCACGCGACTTCACAGGTCGCCCCCCAAAGTCGTGCCACGCTAGTCTGAATGGGCTCTTAATCTAGTTCCAGGATGGTAGACTTTAACAGTGCCCACTGATTACTTACTCCTTTCGTTTTACGCCAACCTTTCAATTCATTTTTTAGAAATGTACCCACTTCAGCAAAATGTGTCCTTTTGAAATCTAAAACATTTGTTTTTCTACATGATTTTTCAATTCTTGTTTTAATATCAAACCAAAGGCATTGGTGATCACTAGAACCCAAATTTTCTCCCACCTCAACATCAGACAGTCGATCCCCATTTGTCAGTACTAGGTCTAGATAGAATATGATCACCTTGGGTTGGGATTTTTACTAACTGTTTTAGGGAAACTCCATTCAATGCTTCCACCACATCCCTGTGTGTGCTTGTAATTGCAGTTTGAGAATTCCAGTTAATGTTAGGCATGTTGAAGTCACCCATAATCATAACCTCTCCCTTTATTGCCATTTGAGTTACCTTGTCAATCAAAAAGTTATCATAATCTTCAGTCTGTCCTGGGGGTCTGTATATAACACCAATTCTAAGGGAAGATCTCTCTCTAGATGGAAGGCAGACCCAGAGGGTTTTGAGTGTTTCATTTACTTTTTTTTTTTTAATTAATGTTAGTGTTATGCTATTTTTGACATATATGTCAACTCCACCTCCCCTCTTTCCTATTTTGTCATTCCTGTATAGTGTGTAGCCTGGTATAGTCATTTCCTAGTCATTTGAATCCTTGAACTACATCTCTGTATTTTCAACAAGGTCCAAGTTGTCCCTAGACTTAAGAGCTGTCAGCTCACAAAGCTTGTTGCCTAAACTACAAGCATTATTGCACATGACATGACATGACAAACACTGCTATCTACTGCTTTATTTTTACCACCAGAAATTTTACCTGAAGTGACCACCCCATCAGCCAAGTCCTTAACAACACAAACCCTCAAATTTGATGAGGGGACAGAAATGCCCCTCATCAATTACATCTCTTCCCCCATAAAATGCATGTCCAAAAACCTCCGAAATTCCATACTAAGAAGCTCAGTGCCCTTTTGTGAGGGATGCAGACCATCACTTTTGTACAGCTCAATGTCAGACCACCTGATAGCATCATGACTAACATAACCAAAACCTTCAGCTTTGCACCAATCCTTTAACCAAGCAATGAACTTTCGTTAGACCCTACATAAGATCTCTGAAAATGAAGGAGTAAACCCTAACTGTTGAAGACCCTGGCCCAAATTCGTAAAAAAACTTCTGTACAGAATGTACATTATTCTGGAACAAAAAATGACTTGTGCCAAGGTGCACAACAACATCAACATTGCACTCTTCACTAGCTTTTTTAACAATTTTTAAAATAGGCCCTTTATCCCTCCTAACAGTAGCATTAGGCAAACACCTAACTTCCTGTGACACTTTCACATGATTTCCTAAGGAAACATCCCTTATAACTGAATCACCAACATGAAGATGACTTCTTCTTTTAGGAACCTTATCCACAATACTTGCCTGGTTTGCAACCTCAGATAAAACAGTTACTTTTGGCATTGCAATTTTTTTCTCGGGGACCTCCTTCCTATGCAGAGAAGGGTTGACAATCTCACAAGCAGCAATGTTTGCAACCTTTGTATCTGCTTCCAGACATTCACTGTGACTTCATATAAATTTTAACATGCTAAAGTGATTTCATAGGTTGTTTTCAATCTTTTAAAATTGTGCATCTTTCATTAAAAGGATACTAAGTGATCCTGCTATGAAGGTCCTTGTGACAGACCAAACTGGAACAGAGGCTTTTGGAGGGGACCAGGATTATAGTCCATGGAGGGGACCATGATTCAAGGGGAGAAGGAAGAGGGGGGAGTTGTCCTGCTTCCCCAGCAGAGGTTCCACAGTCCAGGAGAGGAGGTAGTCATCCTTCCTCCCCAGCGGCAGATCCACAGTCCAGAAGAGGAGGTGGTTGTCCTTCCTCCCAAGCGGCAGATCCACAGGCTGGGAAAGGAGATAGTCAACCTTTATCCCCTGTCACCAGCTCTAGAGATTGGGGATTTAATAGACTTTTCTGCTGAGGAGGAACAACCCGGTGAGCCTCCAGCAGAAGAGCTGGCATCAAGGCAAAGCGCTGCTATCCTCTGCTCACAAAAATCAGTAGCCTTGGAGTATTTGCGTAAGGCCACTAAAATTTAATTTTACTTCTTAGCGGAATTGCTGGTATCAGGGCAGAATATCAGTGAGCTCTGCCCAGCACCAGCAGCAGCTTCAGCCTTCCCAAGAGAAGAAGCAGCCTGCGATTCTCCCACACCTGCAGCAGTTCCGGGGGCCCAGGGTGAGAAGGTGGTGGCTCTCCTTCCCCAGCAACAGACAAAGACTCCAATCTCCTCCATGGGCCATAATCAGTGGGTAGAAGGCTTGCCCCTAGTCCCCTTCAAAAGCCTCTGTTCAGTTTGCTCTGTCACAGTCCTTATTCAGCCATTTCCTGTTAGCTGTCTCTCAGTGTGCTCCTGCATTGTCGTCAACCCCTGATGGAGACTACAAGCAGCTGTGCTAACAGTTTGCACAGGCTTTCCCTTGATATGGCGAAAGCCTTTGATTACGTTGACTGGACTTACCTTCTGACTGTTCGTTATATGGGTTTTGGTGACAATTTTATTAAGTGGATGGCCCTGCTGTATAGTGTGCCCACGGCTGCCATTCGATTGGCGGTCTCGGAGCAGTTTCCTATTGGGAGAGGAACCCGTCAGGGGTGTCAGCTCTCTCCTTCCTTATATGCCCTGGTTATAGAACCCGTAGCCGTGGCCCTGCGGGCTTCGGCGGCAGTGGGTGCTCTGGGAGTGGGGGGGCTCAAGGAGTGCATAGCTCTCTACGCATATGACATTTTATTATTTTTACAGCACCCTGGACAGTCCCTCCTGGCGGTGTTCAAATTGTTGTCGGTCTTTGAGAGGTTCTCTGGTCTTCGGGTAAATTGGGAAAGGTCCCGTGTAATGCCTATTGATGCTGGGGCTAGGGCCCATCTCACCCCCAGTGTGCCGATCCCCTGGGTTACTGACTTCAAATATCTGGGTATCCGCGTTTCCCTTAGAGTTGCCGACTATGTTTCTCTCAACCTAGTCCCGTTGCTGACTAGGGTCAAGACGCAGTTGGATGCATGGAGGCAGTTGCCTCTAACTTTGATTGGCCGAATAAATCTCATTAAGATGAAGATTTTGCCGGTCTTTCTTTATCTGTTGCGCAATTCTCTTGTCTGGGTCCCCGAGTCCTGTTTTAAATGTGTAGTATGTTTGGTTCTTTTCTATGGTCCTCCATGCATCCTCGCGTTGGTCTTAAGGCTCTTCAAGAGCCGGTGACCCAGGGCAGTTTGGCGCTCCCGGACCTGTCTAAATATTATTTAGCCGGTCAGATGGTGGTGGCTCGGAGCTGGTTGCTTTGAGATGATAGTGATGCTGCCACGGTCCTTGAGGCGGTGCTGTTGGACTCTTACCAGGGCTTGCAGTACCTGCTGTACAGGGGACCTAAGATAGTTGCTCCTTTGACTGGATCAATGCAAGCTATGATCCAGGCGCTGAATAAAGTGAGGTCCCTGACTTCCCCTGACGCGCAGGCCTTCTCCCCATATACGCCTCTATGGAATAACCCCACTCTGCCGCACTTCCATACGATCCCTGACCCCGTGCTTTGGGCAAGGGTGGGGGTTAAACAACTAAGAGATCTTGTGGGAAGGGGGCGGTTGCTTACTTTTAAACAGCTCAAGTCTAAGTACGATTTTCCCAATACTTATTTTTTTCGGTTCTTGCAGCTACTTCATGCTTTCTCTGCACAGTTTCCGTCGGGTGCGATATCTTTGATAAGGTCTGGAAGACTTACTCCTTTCTGACATGCTGGACAAGCCCCTGATGGCAGCTTACAGGGAGCTTTTTGCAATATGGCCTCCTGTGTTGGTGCGATGCAGGGACCAGTGGACCACGGTGGTCCCTGATCTACAAGGGGACGACTGGGATGACATATGGGAACTCTCTTTTAGTATGCTGATTTTGGCTAAAGAACGGTATATTCAGTTTAAGATTATTCATAGAGCCCATTACACCCCGGCCAGGCTCTTCCCCATTTATGGCTCTGGCTCTGGTAAGTGTTGGAGATGTACGGCATTCCCGGCTGACATTGACCATGTGTTTTGGCTCTGTCCACTGGTTCAGGATTTTTGGAGGGGTGTTGTTGGCTTCCTTGGTGCCTTTACGGCACTTACGGTCCCCTTGTCCATCTCAGTGAGCCTGTTGGGACTGGTGGAGGGCATTGCCCCGAAGAGACCTCAGAGGGCTTTGCTCTCGATTGCTCTTTTCTATGCTCGCAAAGCTATTCTTCTGCATTGGAAGAAGCCAGCTGCTCTTTCCCTGTCCTTTTGAAAAGATTTAGTTAATAATGTGCTCCCATTATATAAATCTTCCTATTTGAGTAGGGGATGTCCCCACAAATTTGAAAAGATTTGGCAATGTTGGCTTGATACCTCAAAAACTCTTCACTGATGTGTTGATGTCTGCTTGTTGATAAGGGGATGGGTGATCTTGTCCTGGACTCAGTCTAGCTGACATAGTGTATTGCCTGCCTTTATGGTACTCCTGCCTTCTGATGTGATGCTCGGGGGGAATGTATATGTATATTTACATCTTCTATACCTCGCACTTGTGCATGTATTTTTTGCTGTGAATCACTGCACTACCAAGGGGGGTGGGTGGGGTTGGGTTCGGGGGGGGGGGTGGTTCTGGACATGTTTGGTTTTCTATGTTGTGTTGTTTGTACTGAAAAATTTAACACAGTTTTCACAGGCATAGTCTACCAATGTCACTTGTAGGAAGCTGGACCAACCAATATAGTTTCATCTTCCCCACTGACTCCAATGCATGATGAGTAACATATACTGTTTTCTACTATACAACATTATTTACTATGTTCAGTGAGTAAATAAAGTTTAATCACAGATAATATGTTAGCTTTGTTTCCAAGTCAAAACAACATTTTCATGACTTTGAGGATGCTACAATTGGTGTATTGTGACTATGGTTAGAGTAATATTCTCATATTTTAATTTCAGAACCAAATAATTTATGACTAAATGTTATTTTGAACATGGAATGAAACTATTCTTGCAAATATTTTAATGAAAAAGCAGCCGTCTGTCTGTCCATCCATGCATATGTCTGTTTAACGTCATCATACATTTTTAACACATTGGGTACTACTGACAATAAGTAGAGTGGAAGTAAGTACTATTCAAATCAGGCCATATTTCCCATTAATCTCTGCGTTAATTGTCTCCTAGCAAGCATGAGAAATGAATCTGAAACATTAATAATTCTGTGCTTTCCCCATTTGTCATTCCCATATCACACATTTTCAAAGGCAATGTAGGAAATGCAGCTCTGAATTGCAAAGTTATGCAGTGAATCAAGAGTTAAGATAAGTCTATTACTGCATTTTGTCACTTTGTCAACAATCTAATGACCATCAATAATAGTTGAATAAGAATTGATGGAGAGAGAGATTTAATTAACCCTTGTGTCAGCAGCTCAGCATTGCTGCCTGTTTGTGTGGTAATGGAGCGACTCTGTAAAACGTCTCCTGAGCATACGCCGTCTCAGAGAACTCCAAGAGAAAAAAAAACTGTTTTATTCATCAGCAAGTCCTTGCACTGCCATTCCAATAACTTCATGTGAAGGCAACCAAATCTCTGGTCCAAAGCTATCACACACCAAATCATCCAGCAACAAGATTTATATGTTTTGTCATTGTGTCTATTAACACAGCATTCTAGGGCCTATTTGTAAATTATACACAGTTTATCCATAAATGTTCCCTGAAACGAAGCCCCGGCAATGGCCTCTTTATAATGCTGCTGGGTTTTTAGAAATTCATAGTACGTAAGGAAAAATTCGCCCCTAAAGTGTTTTATTCAGCAACAAAAAGAATTGAAGGCAAAAGAGAATTTATTGATCATGCAATAGAACAAAAGAAGTAAAAACGGTGTGTCATGGGCCATCATGCCCTGCTAGCTTTAAGAATATATCCTTATTTTTCTCTAGAAGTCCAATAAATAGAGTCTAGCTGCTGAGGCTGTACAAAAAAATCCAATCTTGCTCACAAGCCTTCTCTGACCATTTTTTATTTTATTTTATTTTTTTATATTGGATAGTGTGAAAGGGTCAGATCAGGGGTAATTAACCTTGCTACTGTTACATTCCCCCATGGAACTTCCAATATATCCCCATACCCAGACCATCAAAAAATACCATCTTCACCATGTCTTCACCCTGAGCTGTGATTTCCTGGAGCTGCTTCTTTAGGCCTGCCTGCCTAAAAGGGCCCTGGATCTAGACCTTGAGCTTAGTATGGAGTCCCAGTTGGTGCAGGTTAACTCTCCTGCAGAAGAAGGGGCATAAGATGGAGTCCCCATCAGTGTTAATTTCGTCGACTAAAACCGACTAAAACGTTTTCGTCGACTAACACAATTCAGATGACTAAAATACGACTAAGACTAAAATGGCATTTTAGTCTTAAGACTAAAATACGACTAAAACTAAAATGGCATTTTAGTCAAAAGACTATAACTAAAACTAAATCGAAATTTGCTGCCAAAAATTAACACTGGTGCATGCTCAAAGCATAAATAATAACATATTCGATTTTTCACTCCAGGACCAGCAGAAATTGTAGAGAAATGCTTAAATAATGCATTACAAATTACAATTGAACTACACCCATTTGATTATAGATGACTAAAATGAGTTTTAGTCGACTAAAATGTAGGGCGTTTTAGTCGACTAAAATATACTGGAGTTTTAGTCGACTAAATACGACTAAAACTAAAACACTTGCAGAAGACTAAAATATGACTAAAACTAAAATGCCATTTTAGTCCTAAGACTAAGACTAAAACTAAATTGAAATTTGCTGCCAAAATTAACACTGGTCCCCATCAGTGCTGGTGGATTCTCCTGCAGAAGAAGGGGCATAGGATTGAGTCCTAGTTGGTGCTGGTTGACTCTCCTGCAAAAAAAGGGGCAAAGGATGGAGTCCCAGTTGGTGCTGGTCAGCTCTCATGCAGGGGCAAAGGATGGATTCCCATTTGGTGCTGGTCGACTCTCCTACAGGAATGCAGTTGCTACTGGTGATGTCTACTAAAGAATTCTAACACAGGAGTGTCGGTCCTGTCTTAAAGCTCCTTTTTCTGTAGTGATGTTTGAAGTACCAGAGTTCTATTTTAACATGGAGCATCTGAAGGGCCAAATCCTGCTCTACCATGGAATAATAAACTCTTTTTTTTTTTTGCTTTACCTAAAAGTGACTTCTTCTCATATGTTCACATTTCCCATTATTGCCTGAGAATCACACCATGAAGTGAAATGTCAGCCCACCTGTTTCTGGCGGTCAGGGGTCAGGGGGGTACTATACTAATTTATCTAAAAAGCTCAGGCACAAGAACTTTCTTTTAAATATTCCTCAATAGCCATAAAAGGATATAAATCGACTTTGTGTGCACCAAATGCCTTTAAAAACCCAGTAATTACCTTTTGAAAGTAGCGGCGACATCATCAGTGTGCTGCACAAAGCTTATGCAATGAGCAAAACCGTGGTCGGGACACAGAAGTTACTCCCACTACAGACTGCCTGCAGAAAACTGCAAAAGGGGGTGGATACAAGACCAGTTTGGGGCCAGAGACATGCTTGGCCAGTCCATCACCTTTACCCTCAGCTTCTTTAACAAGGCAGTGGTCGTCTTGCAGGTGTGTTTGGGGTTGTTATCATGTTGGAATACTGCCCTGCGGCCCAGTCTCCGAAGGGAGAGGATCATGCTTTGCTTCAGTATGTCACAGGACATGTTGGCATTCGTGGTTCCCTCAAGGAAATGTAGCTCCCCAGTGCCAGCAGCACTCATGACACTCCCACCATCACGCTTGACTTTATACTCTTCACCTAGTTGCCACCACACACGCTTGACACTATCTGAACCAAATAGGTTTATCTTGGTCTCATCAGACCACAGGACATGGTTCCAGTAATCCATGTCCTTAGTCTGCTTGTCTTCAGCAAACTGCTTGCGGGCTTTCTTGTGCATCATCTTTAGAAGAGGCTTCCTTCTGGGACGACAGCCATGCAGACCAATTTGATGCAGTGTGCAACGTATGGTCTGAACACTGACAGGCTGACCCCCCACCCCTTTAACCTCTGCAGCAATGCTGGCAGCACTCATATGTCTATTGCCCAAAGACAACCTCTGGATATGACGCTGAGCACGTGCACTCAACTACTTTGGTCTACCATAGCAAGGCCTGTTCTGAGTGGAACCTGTCCTGTTAATTCGCTGTATGGTCTTGGCCACCGTGCTGCAGCTCATTTTCAGGGTCTTGGCAATCTTCTTATAGTCTAGGCCATCTTTATGTAGAGCAACAATTCTTTTTTCAGTTCCTCAGAGAGTTCCTTGCCATGAGGTGCCATGTTGAACTTGCAGTGACCAGTATGGGAGAGTGAGAGCGATTAACACCAAATTTAACACACCTGCTCCCCATTCACACCTGAGACCCTGTAACACTAACAAGTCACATGACATTGGGGAGGGGAAATGGTTGACTGGGCCCAATTTGGACATTTTCAATTAGAGGTATACTCACTTTTGTTGCCAGCAGTTTAAACATTAATGGCGTGTGTTGAGTTATTTTGAGACAGCAAATTTACACTGTTATACACGCTGTACACTCACTACCTTTCATTGTAGCAAAGTGTCATTTCTTCAGTGTTGTCACATGAAAAGATACTGTGTGCGTGTGTGTGTGTGTGTGTGTGTGTGTATGTATATATATATATATATATATATATATATATATATATATATATATATATATATATATATATATATATATATATATAAAAACAAAATAGATCCAATTTGCAGCAGCTTGTATATTTATTAAGAGAGTAAAAACTCATAAAGGAGACATCAAAATAACAAAAAAAATGTTTCGGATCTTTCATATATATATATTTCAATCTGACCAACTCATACAGTGTGTATATATATTACATCTGACATTTTATCCTCATATCCAAAAATTAAGCAACAAATTATATGCTGGTGTTCGGAATGTTGGACTAGTGGACCTCCTGTCAGCATTATTTTCTGACCTGCTCCTCTGTCCAGCATTTCTCTCCCAGTCATCTTTAAGGGGTAATGTTACACACTTTGTGGAAGGACAGTAGTTGATATACTGTACATTGGTCAGTTTAAGAACTTTTGTGAGGTCTTAAAGCGTCATTAAAGCTTTGTTTTTTATTTTAAAAAAAAAACACGTTGTACTTACCTGCTCTATGCAATGGTTTTGCACAGGCTCGGGTAAGTATGGGGGGGGAGGGGCTGGGGGAGTTTTGCAGCACAGAAGGTTTATTTATTTTAAAAAAATGTAGCACCCTCCTAGGTGGGTGCTAGGAAAAGTATATGGGTTACCCTGCCTGCTTATTAGGGGGGCCTTAATTGTTCTTAGCTGTCATGTGCTCTCAAGTGCCTGTTGAGTCTGGGGAGTCTCCCCACTGTGTTCAATGAGGGCTCTCATTGGACAGTGGAGGAAACCTGACCAATAGCACACCAGGGCTTGTATCTATCCCAGAGGGCAGAATATGCCGCAATGCATCCTGGGATTGGGTATAAGTCTGAGGGGAGCACATGACAGAGTGTCTTTAGCGGGAAGCGGAGTCCCAGGAGGAGAGTGACGTCTGTCTATCCTCCTGTCAGCGTGAGGAAAGGTGTCCTTGGCTGTCGGCCTTGAGAACGGAAGGTTGAGCTGAGCTGCAGAGAGGGATCCAGTGTGCTGAGCACCGTGTGGAGCTGTTGGGGTTGGAGTTTCCAGGAAATCAGTGCCGTGAGTATTGTAAACTGCCCCGGGTTCTGCCTGGGATAGGAGTCCACTCCAGGAGGTCAGAGGGATCCAGGAGCCAGCTAACCAGGAGGAAGCTTAGAAAGGGGGTGCCAGAGTCTAAGCCCTGAAGAGAATTCAGTGAGAGAGGGTGCTGTTACAAGTAGCTACCTCAGCCAGGAGGGCTAAAGGGAGCTGTGCAAAATACTTTGTGTCACCGGGGAGTGTCACAAGTCAGCGTTAACAAGCGCCAACCAGCGTTGACCGGCCTTTAGCCGGCATCTAGTCAGCGTCCAGAGGCATTTTTCTCAGTTGTCCCATTACATTGTGTATAGTGGAGCCAGAGGAGTATCCCACTCATTCCCTTCTCCCATCCAAGTTCCCAATTAAATACAAAAACCAAAGATGCTGGACTGTTTCCTGTCTCAGTGCTCACACTTGGAGAACATGCTTAAATGTACTGTTGTTGCTAGCGGTAACCCTGGCAGACCCACATCCAGCACAAAGGCTGGAAATCCTGCTGCAAAAAAAAAAAAAAACCTTAAGGTTTTATTTTTTTAAAGACTAAAAGGGGAATTCACTAAGACTGGAGCAGCTAGAAACAGCTGTGCATAGCAACCAATCAGCTTCTATCTTTCATTTTCAAAGCTTAACTGAACAATCTGAAGTTAGAAGTTGATTGGTTACAACGCATAGCTGCTCCAGTTTCTCTCTGTTGTAGTTTTAGAAAATTTGTCTTTAGGAATGTTTGGCTGTTATTGATTAATAGGGGTTTTGTCTAGTGGTGGTAAAAGTTCATGGTTAATTCTTGGTAAATAAATGGTAATAAATTTGTAGAAACCCAATTAAGGCGCTGCATCTAAATTGTTACCAATACCCACCTTCAGTATATTTTATAGTACTGTATGTTGGCTCATAATGGGATGTACAATTCCATGTCCATATCACATATCATGACTGGTGTATTGGTCATCTTACTCCCACCAAATAACCACAACTCCCTTCATTACCATTTTACAATAATTACAAACAACATTTAGAGTGGTCATACATTAGGCAATTTTCTTTCTTTTAATCACAGGCTGAAGGAAAAAAAAAAACGCTTGATTCCCACATCAACACTGAATATGTTCCTTCTTTCTGGGCTATTGTATTCTGACAGCAGGAGGTTTCCCTGCCATCAGGTTACAATGATTACTACTGCTGGCTATAGCTGACGGAAGTAGTCATATGAAAAAAACCATCAGGCTGATTGTACTGAAGTTGATCAATAGATCGACTTTAGTAAAATCATCTTGCCCATAGATGGTTCGAAATTCGGTCGATTTCAGCTGAATTGGCTGAATATAGATCCCTCTATGGCCAGATATACACAATTGTTTCACGTTGGAATTATACATATTTTATATATTATTTATTCGGTCCCAGCTCAATAAGATAACATAGCCATTGATATAACAAACCATACAAATACTGAAAAAAACAATTTTTGAATGAACTGAGATTGTACAAACAAAATGTACTTGTGTCTAAAAAAAAAAAAAAAAACAGGTATTCATGCCTGAAGCCACTACTGCCCCAACTGCTTACTATTGTTCAAAACAGTGCAGCTTTGAAAGTGTGATTTCAAAGCCACAGATCAGTGTGATTTGGACTTCAGATTTCAATGAAATTGCAAAAAAGTGCAGGAAACTTTTTCAAAGTCGCTGCAAATTGAGTTTCAATGATTTGAACAGTTCTATTGCCAGCATATGGGTGTGACATGTCATGCAATTTTGAACTGTCAAATCACATAACAAATTGCACTGGTGTGAACCAGGGCTTGTGGGCTTTAAATTGTATGCTTCTTGAGGGCAGGGACTGATGTGAATGTACTCTATATAGGTAAATCACTATGTAAATTGTCAGCACTATATAAGTACCTGTAATAAGTAACTGACATTGCGGGGTTGATTTACTAAAACTGTAGAGTGCAAAATCTGGCGCAGCTCTGCATAGAAACCAATCAGCTTCCAGGTTTTTTTTTGTCAAAGCTTAAATGAACAAGCTGAAGTTAGAAGCTGATTGGCTACCATGCACAGTTGCACCAGATATTGCACTCTCCAGTTTCAGTAAATCAACCCCAATGTATCCAAAGCCCCGTACATACGATCCAAAAATCGGACAACAGATCGTCCATTTTTTTTTTTTTTTTTTGCATGTTAGTCACATATTGAACATGAAGAGTTAACTAAAGTTACGAAAATTCTCATATGACAGAATAAAGATTCGGAAGTGATGTAATGTGTTGTAATGTATTTGTATTGTATTTTCGAACGACAACTGTACTGATTAAATGAAAATTGTGCGATCTAGTATCGTAAAAGAAGAATTTTCGTGCTTGTTCGATCAGATAATACCGGATAAGCTGTCATGATCGGCTCTCGAAAGCTGTGTACTAACGATCAGGTTATTGTTCAATCGCTTCAAAAGCGATATCTTTCATCAGATTTTCAGATTGTGTGTAGGGGCATTAAAAAGACAACATTTTTGATTCTGTTGCTGTTAGTGGGACTCATAAGCCAACTATATTTGCAATGATTCTACCAGGAGAGGACTGGGCCAGGGGTCAGGGAGGGGGGGGCAATTGCCCCCTGGGCTGCTCTGATGCCCCTGTAAAAAGGTTGCACCGCTTCTGTCACAGACATGCCTAAAGGATGGGATAGCAGACAGGACTTAGTTCTATACTTAATGACTTAATCTAAAATAAAGAGACTGAACACCAATCTGGAATTATAAAAGCCGCGGCCATTTTAATACTTGTATAAATAAATTAACATACGTTAAACATAAACTTTAACCCGATCACTAAGATCCAGGTTACCAAAAAGTTATAAATACAACCAATCAAATTATCCAAAACATATTCATCACATAAAGTGGGTAAATAGACCAAAATTCGTCCCTCTTTGCACCACGCAAAGATGACCTAACAAGTATAAACTGGCCGCGACAACCAAAGGGGAGGGGGGGGGAGGGGAACAAAACTGTCAACTTGCCACGAAGTCCTTTTCTTGAGGTGAGTGGATTCTTCATGCGCTGAGCCCCCCTTAAATACCTCACAGGCAGGCTCTAAGGCGGGAAGAAAAACAAGCAAAAACCGGTTGAAACCCTGCTCTCCCTAGCTACAGAATAAGCCCCACTGCGGTTGGGGCTTATTCTGACCATACATGGGCTTCCCTACCTAAATCTGCCTAGTAACCACTACCTCCCTGACTAAAATGGATTCTAGATTTCTTAACTAGCCTGTCACTATCCCATCTAGAAAAAGGGGGCTCATTCGAGCCCCGTTTTCTTTACATGGGATAGCAGACACGACTTAGTTCTATACTTAATGACTTAACCTATAATAAAGAGACTGAACACCAATCTGGAATTATAAAGGCCGCGGCCGTTTTAATACTTGTATAAATAAATTAACATACGTTAAACATAAACTTTAACCCGATCACTAAGATCCAGGTTACCAAAAAGTTATAAATATAACCAATCAAATTATCCAACAGACAGGAGGCTTAAGCCCTCCTGTCACCACCCCACAGCGCGGCCTGTTCGGCACAAGTGCCCAGATTGGCATTGAAGATATCGAGCTCGATATCTGAAAGGTGAACATCATCGCACCTGTAAAGCCCGGCGATTCCTCCTTCCAGCTCAAAATGCCGAAAAGACAGAATGCCTGCGTTGCCTAACCATCTAGCTAAGGCTTTGTTGATCCGCCTCCGCACCTTTTCCAATGGTTTCAGGTGCGGGTGCTTAAACCAAACGAGCCGAGGAACCACCTCAGAAAAAACAATCCGCATACCAGGGTATGCGGAATGTAGGTAAACGAGGTCATCTCTAATCCTAAAGACTAAATCCAGAGACCTAAATTTTCCAATGTCATTTCCCCCCAGATGAATGATCATTACATCAGGGGGGGGAAAGGACCTGCAAAAGTCTGCCAATTTCAGGTAACAATTCAGCCCAACACATGCCCCTCTTACTGAACCAATGGACGCGATAAAAACGTGGATCCAAACCAATGTTCTCAGAATAAATCCTCCTCCTGGCTCTCGCACGGGCCCAATGAACAAAGGAGTGGCCAACGATCCAGATCGAGAGGCAGTGGGATCCTAAAAATTAATCACAAGTGTTAGGACGAATATACGTGATATAAGCATTAGACTTCCACCTACCAATTTCCTTCAAAGCCTGAGCATTGACCCCCAACCTGGCGGCCTCACTGGCCGCACCAATCCTAAAAGAATGCGAAGACAGCTGGGAGTGCTCCAGGCCAGAAAACCTCAGACATTTACGGAAAACGGCATTGAATTGGAACTTGGTCAACGCCTTACCCGACTGGTGAATGAAAAGAGCCCCTGCAGCAGAGGACCGCACTGCCAAAAATCTTTGTAATAACAAAACAGGGCACAGCTCGGAATGAGGGTATCGGTGCAAACGAATCCATTTACCAACACCCAACTGATCCGTTTTGGAAAAACGCAGCAAAATACCGACGTCAGCCTCCCGAAGGTCAATATCGGACAACAACAGGCCGGAACCGCTACGCCCGCCATCGTGTATGAGTTCCGAAATCCTCAGCGCTCCAAAAAACATGACCGAAAAAGCCGCCTTGAAAAGCGCCGATTCATACGGCGAAAAACAAATACCCTCTGTTACTAGACATAGTTGTTCCAAAATATGAGGAGTCACGGCCTCCCTGCGATCAGGGCGCCAGTTCGCTTTCCGATAGCCTTTCAAAGCCTGTTGAACAGCAAAAAAGGCAGAGCAGGGGGGTTGATTCCACAATTTAGCGAAAAAGGAAACACCTGCGAGTAATTTGTTGACATGAGACCAGGAATATTTTCTAGAAAATAAAAAATTTAAAAAAGACAAAACTAGATGTTCAGAAAAATTATCAGGAGATTCACCAATTGAGCATAAATGGGACAACCAAAGATCCCAGGCCGATTGATATCCGGCCAGTGTTGCTGGGGCCAAGGAAACCGCAATATTATGTGAAACCAGATTCATACAATGCCCCATAGCTGAGCCGGATAACGACAACCCACTTGATCCGCGTCTGGAAATAGCCGAAAAAATCGCTCCATCTGCAGACGAGATAAAGAATCTGCCAAATCGTTATCCTTACCAGGCACATAAGCGGCCTTTATCCATATGTTTAATTTCAAACACCGGGATACAAGGTACCGCAAAAGTTTTACAACAGGAGGGGATCTAGAAGAAAGGCAGTTAATGGAAAACATTACCCCTTTATTATCAGTGCGAAACAGAATGCGCCTGTTCCGGAAATGGGAACCCCAAACCTCGAGGGCCACCACAATTGGGAAAAGCTCCAACAACACGCTGCTGCGAGTGTAACCCAATTGCTCCCATCTGTTAGGCCATGAATCAGCACACCAATGAGTACGCCAGATTGCGGCGAAACCCACCGTGCCCGCCGAGTCAGTGGCGAGACAGAAATCCTGATCGGTGACAAAATCCTTCTGCCACACTGCTCTACCATTAAAATGAATCAGAAACTGCACCCAGACCAGCATGTCCTCCTTGATGTCGGAGGACAATCGGACGTGTGCAGTAGGTGATTTCAAACCTGAGATAGCAGCATAAAGCTTCCTATCAAATAACTTACCCAAAGGGATGATCCGAGAAGCAAAAGCTAGGAGCCCTAACAGAGACTGCATCTCTTTTAAAGTTGCCTTCTTCCTGCGAATCATCGCCAACAAACAAGATTCCAACCTGTCAACTTTCTCCTGGGGCAACCTAAATTCCATTAGAACGGAATCAATGTGAATACCTAAAAACTGTACCTCAGTCGACGGCCACTCTGTCTTTTCATGCGCTAAGGGGATCCCAAACTGTTCGCAAATGTCAAAAAATGTTTCAAGCAAATGTAAACAATCAGAGGACCCCGCTCCACCCATGAACAAAAAATCGTCCAAATAATGGACAAGACAGGAAGAGCCCGACTTGCTGGACACAACCCATTCTAAAAAAGTGGAAAAACATTCAAAATAAAAACAGGAAAGGGAACATCCCATGGGAAGGCATCTATCAAAGAAAAATTGATTCAAAAAGAAAAAACCCAGGGAATTAAAGGAATCAGGGTGGACTGGCAGCAGGCGAAAGGCAGACTTGATGTCTGTCTTTGCCAACAATGCCCCCTTTCCCAATCCTCGCAAAATCACCAAAGCATCCTCAAAAGAAGAATATTGCACAGATGCATCATCCCCGCTGATCTCATCATTTAAAGACTCCCCAAAAGGGAACGATAAATGATGGATGAGACGATAAGTATTAGGCTCCCGCTTTTGAACTATACCAAGAGGAGATATGCGAAAATTGGGAAAGGGAGGGAAATCAAATGGGCCTGCAAACCTGCCCGCCCGCAGCTCCTTGCAAATTTTGTCCGCAACCACATCTTCAAGGTAAGAAACAGATTTAAGATTATTCACCAGCTTGCAACCTGTGCCTTTAAAAGTGGGCAAAAAGAAACCATCGGTGAAACCCTCAATTACTAGCGTGGCTTTCGCCCTGTCGGGGTACTGCAGAAGCCACAGGAGCATTGCGCATACTTTCACCGGGGTTGAGGCCTTTTGAAAAACTCCCTGCCTGTTGAGAACTCTGCATTCTCTTAAAGCACTTGGCAACTGGGTGGGAACCTGCACAAAAGGCACATTCGTGCCTATATCTGCAGGTCCCAGGCCACCTGCACTGGGAATCATTGTAACTAAAGCAAACCCCTTTCCGAAAGGAAGGAGTAGAGTTTGGCTGAGGCTGAGTAATCATAGACGGCTGTCTATTAAAATTAGGCCTCTGTGGGAGCAAAAGATCCAGCCAAAGGCTGATATCCTTGACTCCCCATTTTAAATTATGCTGCACCGCCAACTTCTGACGGAAGGCAACGTCATAAGAAAACCAAGCCGTGCCGCCAAAGATTTTATATGCTTCCAAGATGATATCTAGATGTTGAAAAAGACCAACACACTTGGAAGGGTGTTTCTCACACAGTACTGCAGCATATATAAAAAACGCCTGTAACCAGTTGTAAAAATTCTTAGATACAGGGCGTCTCCTCTCGTCCTCGTCCTTCTTGTCCCCTTTAGAAACAAACTCCCTAGCCGAAGGCAGCAAAGAGAGCATATCTACATAGAGTCCACTCCAAATTTTCTCCTTCACTGAATCAGATAGGTGAAAACCCAGAGGGGACATTTCACAAGTTAAAGCCTCCCTGAGGCACACCTCAGGGAAATTTTGAGATTTAGCCAAGGTGACAGAAGCAGGAGGAGCCAGAGGAGAAGCTAAGCTAGATGCTGGATTAACCCCCGTGCCAATTCCCAAAAGGCCACTAGATGGCGCCCACACATCTAACGGAGAAGAAGCCTGAACCTGGGCGTCAGCAGACGCAGTAGACACAGGCAGACTACTATTAAGTGGCATAGAGCCGCTACCCATAACCTGAGGGGCAGTAGACAAAACCTGCTTAAATTCTTTTAAAAAGCCCTGCAAAACGGCAGACATGGCTTCAGTGGCCGCTAGGGGAGACACACCCACACCCTCCCCAGAGCGCCCCATCCCGGCTAGATCAAGGCCCACTGAGGGGGGCACAACGGGTAAAATCGGGGGGACCACCTGAGGAGAGAAAAGGTTAGAAGCCTCACCTAGCCCCAGAAAGGGCGGACGATCGCTGGGCTGCTGATCCGGAACCGGGTGTTGAGATGGCGCCGGGGCTGCGACCAGCCCGCCAGCGGGGCGTGAGGCCGAACTGCCTCCTCCTTCCCTCCTCGGAGACGGGCGTGGAGACAGCAATGGATCCTTCTCGGCGATGTGCGGCTCCCTTCTGGCGACGGGCGGCTCCCTTCGGTTGACGGGCGGCTCCCTTCTGGCGACGGGCGGCTCTCTTCTGACGACCGGTGGCTCCCTCTGGGCGACGGGTGGCTCCTTCCGGGCGGCGGGCGGCGAGTAGCGGCGGCGGGGCGCTCTCCTCCTCTTCGCCGGGACGGCCTCCGGCCCGGAAGGCCTCGATGTGCCGCGCCTGCGCACTGCCGACGGACGATCTTCTTTCACTGGATCCGGTGACGAGGATGCCCTCTGACCTCCGCCGACGACAACATCCGATCCGCATCTTGACCCGGTGATGGCATCTGTGCTTCTACTTGACCCGGTGACGACATCCGTACGCTGACTTGACCCGGCAACGACATCCGCTCTCCCGCTTGACCCGGTGACGACATCCGCTCCTCCACTGGATCCGGCGGCTGAAGACACCGTAGCCGGAAAACGAACAGTCGCTGCCGGAGGCTCCGCTGGACTCGATGAGGAAGACATGGCCAGGCACCGCAGAATCCAGTCTTCGGAACCCTCTTCATCGGCCCTCTCGATCAAGCGGCGAAGAAGACTCATCCTGAAGATCAAAGCTGGAACAGGATCAAAACTGTCAACTTGCCACAAAGTCCTTTTCTTGAGGTGAGTGGATTCTTCATGCGCTGAGCCCCCCTTAAATACCTCACAGGCAGGCTCTAAGGCAGGAAGAAAAACAAGCAAAAACCGGTTGAAACCCTGCTCTCCCTAGCTACAGAATAAGCCCCACTGCGATTGGGGCTTATTCTGACCATACATGGGCTTCCCTACCTAAATCTGCCTAGTAACCACTACCTCCCTGACTAAAATGGATTCTAGATTTCTTAACTAGCCTGTCACTATCCCATCTAGAAAAAGGGGGCTCATTCGAGCCCCTTTTTTTTTACATTCCTGGTGAAGAGAAGTAAAATGTCTCAGCCATTGACCTATTGAGTGCAGGTTGAAGAAAAGGACAGAGTGCAGGCCTTCCCTCCCAGCATGGATGGTGTAAACTGTGTCTGAGCAGAGGCCAGTTCCGTGCCCCACTGGAGACTCTCCTCCCTGGCCATTCCCAGCTGAGCTGTCCCAGCAACCCCAACTGCTCCCTGCTAGCCAGGTCGGGAACCCGGATTCAGACGGTGAGTAGAGAGTACCTGGAGCAGGGCTTCAGCCTGGAATGGGGGTCAGGAGGAGGACAAAAAAAGGGAGATTGGGAGGGGGGTCGAGTCGCTGCACCATGGGCCAGTGGTTTGTACTTGCCCCCTGGGCCGAAAGTTGCCGGTCTGCCCCTGGATTCTACCCCTTATCATTTCAAGCTGCCCCAGTCAGCCTTTTTACTTCCATTATCTTCCTTACATTTACTTTGATTACCTCAGGTGGGATCAATATTGGGGCTTCTCCCGCCAGATCTCTCCATCGGAATCGCTGGTCTGTATCTTCCTTATCACCATCATGTCATGCTATGCTTAAGGGCACAGCATTATCCTAGACACTTGGCCTAGGAAGTAAATAAATCTAAAAATGACTGCATTGATCCCTTTAAACACAATTGGCAATAATAGTAATCATTGTTATCAGGACTAATAGTGATGGTACATCCCAAATTTTGAGTTGTCACCAGAAGCAGAATAGCGAGGAAATCGTCCAATGAATGCTCCTTTTCTGCTAACACCTGTATCAGAGGGGGTTTCCCTTACTTTGGCGAGATTTCAATAAGACACAGATGCAAAGACTATCAAAAACAAACCAAAAAACAGTAAACATGATATGACGCTGCCTGAGCAGCAAGAGATAGGGGAGGTATCCCTTCCTCTAAAAGCTATTTTTGTTCTCAAAATAGCAAACTAAATTACAGCAAAGTGGTAAATTGACTCACCAAATTGACTGGTGAATACAATTAGCTGTGCCACCTGTTCCATACAAATTGTACATCTTAAATAGTTATATGCAATATTTCATATCCAACTGACCAAAAAAAATCCTATACACTACTGTGCAAAGGTTTTAGGCAGATGTGAAAAAAATGCTGTATATTAACCACTTTAATACCAGACACCTTTACCCCCTTTCTGCCCAGGTCAATTTTCAGCACTGTCGCACTTTGAATGACAATTACGTAGTTATGCAACTCTATATACAAATTAAATTTTTATCATTTTTTAGACAGACAGAGCTTTGTTTTAGTGGTATTTAATCACCACTGGGTTTTTATTTATTTATTTTTTTAAACAAACAAAATTAAACCGAAGATTTTGAAAAAAGAAAAGTGCTTCTGTCATAAAAATTTGCAAATAAGTTATTTTTCTTCTACACTGATGTGCGCTGATGAGGCTGCACTGATGGGCGCTGATGAGGCTGCACTGATGAGGAGACACTGAGGAGGCTGCACTGATGGTCACTGATAACCTGCTCTGATGGGCACTGATGAGGCTGCACTGATGGGCGCTGATGAGGCTGCACTGATGAGGAGACACTGATGAGGCTGCACTGATGGTCACTGATAACCTGCTCTAATGGCCACTGATGGGGCTGCATTGATGATTAGTCCCCTGATTATCAGTGTAAACAATGTATTCACTGTGCCCTGTAAAGCTGGATACACATTATACAACTTTTGTTGTTAGATTTACCTTCAACCATGTAGTGCAGGGGCCTGACGGATTGCATACAAATTGAAAGTGTTTAGATTTGTCCTCAAATTATATGGTTTTGGTAAATCTAAAGGAAAAAAATCTAAATACTATTGTATAGTGTGTATGGGCCATTAGACTTGCCAGTTACCGACTCTGCTTTCCTCACACAGAGACAGAGTGTGAGGAAAGGAATGGTGATAACCAGTAAGTCTGTTTACATGTGATCAGCTGTGATTGGACACAGTAATAACATGGTAGAGGGCTGCTGTGTTTGGCCCTTTACTAAGATCTGTGATCAGTTGTGTCCAAAGGGGGCATGCGGGAGGCGCAGGCGTAGGAGAACATCCTCGGATGTGTTGGCACAGCCCCACCGCAAAGAAAAACTTTTTTTTGCCCGGAATTCAGCTTTAAATAATAAATCCTTACTTTGATGGGGATAGACATGCATAGAGGCAATGCAAATCATGACTTTGATGTGAAATCTAGTAAACCCCAGGTGAAGAGGAAGATTAAAACTGGGGAAAAAATAAATTTCCTTTAAAATTCCTTTTTTATATCTTGCATTTTGTGAGTAATGCTTCACTGTGCAGCAGGTGAGGAAACCTATCTGGCTTACAGTGTAGCAAGATTCCAGTGTAGTGAGGTGGCTTTTTAAATTAGAAAGCATGAGAAACAGAAATGGTTAAAGAAGGTACATCAGTTTATTATTAGAAAGGCCTAATAATAGTGGAAGAAAAAAAAATAGACTCTGCTAATCTGACTGCACGCTGCGTACCAAAATCCTTGAAATTTGGTGGCAGAAATAGACCAAGTGGTCCATCAAGTATGCCCTTTTTAACATTGTCTTGAAATAGACCTATGTTTATTCCAAGCATGTGTACATTTGATTGACTCACTACGTAGCTAACCTCTGAAAAACCTTCCTTGTGCTAGTTTGAAGTTCATATTAGATATACTGCAGTCCTGAACCTTATTCGCTTCCTTAAAGTCATATTAAAGCTTTGTATTTTTTTACATTAAAAAAATAAACATGCCATACTTACCTGCTCTGTGCCCTAATCCTCCTCTTCTGGGGTCCCCTGTTGGCGCTCCTGGACCCTCCCTTCTGCCAGTGCCCCCAGAGCAAGCAGCTTGCAATGGGGCAACCAAGCAGGCACGCTCCTGAGCCACTGCTTTGCGTGTCCATTCACACACAGAGCTGTGGCTCGGCCCCACCCCTCTCTCTCCTCTTTGGTTAACCTGCTCTGATGGACAGCAGTGGGAGCCAATGGCTCCTGCAGCTGTCTCAGCCAATGAGAAGGAAGAGTCCCCAGAGAGCAGAGGCTCTTGTGCACAGTGCTGGAGGAAGATAGGGCTCAGGTAAGTATTAGGGACCTGGGGAGCTGCTGCACAGAGAAGGTTTTTTACCTTCATGCACGAAGGTAAAAAAACTTGAGCCTTTAAAACCGCTTTAAAGGCTCTGTTCACCTTTACCAAAAACTGCCTATGCAAGTAAGGGTCTGTAGAAAAAAACAAACCTTGCAGCTTTGACCAAAGTTGAAAAATGACCTCGCTAAAGGTGCAGGCCATTTATATACCTCATGAAGGCTAGCTGAAAAACTCCCAGAGATTGCATCACCCTGTCTTGCCTTGTTGCTAGGACATTGCTAAGCAATTCATAGCTCTTACTGTTCAGCTCCTACACCATTCCAGGAGCTAGCTCTCAAATGCTGAGCTCAGAACTACTGCACCAGGGGAGAGAAAATGCATGAGATGAGGTTTGAATCAAAGAAAGAGTTTGCTCCTGGTGGTGGAGGTGAAATTAGGAGCTGGGTGTCTTTTAGTAGAATCCTAGCAATAATGCAATCTCTGGGAAGCTTTCTGTCAGGTTTCAGGAGATATGTAAATGGCCTACACTTATAGTAAGGAAATTATTCAATTTGGTCAAAGCTGCAAAGTTTGTTTTTATTTCTATCTACAAACACCCCTTATCTGCATAGGAATTTTTTTGGTATAGGCGAACTATGCCTTTGAGCGT
This sequence comes from Pelophylax lessonae, assembly GCF_965119305.1. Classification (NCBI taxonomy): domain Eukaryota; kingdom Metazoa; phylum Chordata; class Amphibia; order Anura; family Ranidae; genus Pelophylax; species Pelophylax lessonae. Next base: position 162,512,740 of record NC_138776.1, on the reverse strand, counting down.
TTCTGTTATCCTAAGAGGAAGTACCTGTACCCGGAGGCATGCAGCAGCATGATCTGTAACCGCTGGGTCCGGTGGATTACAGTGATTGGTACCGAGTTGCTGTGATTAGCCCAGGTACCTTGTGATCACTGTTACCAATCACAGCAATCACATAATCACAAGTCAACAACTGTCATGAATGGCATCCATTCATGATAGCATTGTTTACTTTTGTGATCTCTGTAATTGGTCAAAGTGTTCACATGGTACAAAGCCAATCACAGCAACCCTGTACTGTGTGATAGCTGTAGCCATTACAATATTAAACACTGAATCGTAAATTAAGGCCATGCTTGATGGTTAAATTGATTGCTTTTACAGTGACCATCACTGTAATAGGCAATCATAGTGTAAAAAAACAAAACACAATCACCTTCCCAGAGTAGTAAAGTGTCATTGGTGACACTGAAATACTCTAGGGACAATATGTAAAAAAAAAAAATGTAAACGAAAATTTAAAAAAAAAATGTATTTTTTTTTTTGACACACAGTCACCAGTCAGTGTCCCTAATAACCACCCGTCACTGTCCCTAATCACACCAGTCGCAGTGTCCCTGATCACTGCCTCACCATTACCAGTGACTGTCTCCAAGCGCATCAACGGTTATTAAACCCCAACATTAGGGTTCAACTCACAAGAGTCAAGACTAAAGACTGCCCCTTAACAGTTGCTACACAGAGACCATTGCCCCTTTAACTTATTAAAGAGGTACCTCTCTGGAGACGCTACACCATATCCTAGTCAACTCTTTGGAGTGCACTCTGATCCAGTATTATTATTATTATCCACATTGCCATTTGTTGCTGACTTGCTGATTCTCGTGCTAAGAAACGGATTCTTAGTCACTTTAGCATAGTTATTACTCTGTCTATCAGATTGTGTTTGAATTCAACAATTGTGTTCTGGTTCAAACACTGGTTCTTTTAACCACTTTACGTCTGCTCGCGGTAATACTACTGCGGCAGAGTGGTTCGTTATCGTCTGACGACGTAGTATTAACGTCGTCAGACACTCCCCCTTCTGGGCGGCGCTTGCGCGCCGCCGGAGGCTCGCTCCCGCTGTTTTCATTCACAGCGGGAGTCGGGCCAGGGGAGGAGCAGCGGCGTTTGCCGCTGCTCTGCCCCGATCGCCGGGGATCTAGTGTGGAGATCCGCCCGCCTGTGTAAACACAAGCGGACGGATCTCCATAGTGACAGGGAGTGACAGATCGGACTGTTCAGCATAGCTGGACATCCGATCTGTCCATGACTCACTCAGTCACCTCCCCCCTACACGTCAGTAAGCACCAGGCATACATTAACCCCTCCCTCTCCAATAAAATTAACCCCTTCCCTGCCAGTGTAATTTTTACAGTAACAGTGCATATATATAGCACTGATTACTGCAGTAATGTCACTGGTACCCCCAAAAGTGTCAAAAATGTCAGTCAAGGGTCCGATCTGTCCGCCGCAATGTCGCAGTCCCACCAAAAAAATCGCAGATCGCCGCCATTACGCGTTAAAAAAAAAACACCAAAAATGACAGAAATCTTTCCCTTTGTTAGTAAACGCAATAACTTTTGCGCAAACCAATCAAAATACGCTTATTGCGATTTTTTTTACCAAACATAGGTAGCAGAAAACAAATTGGCCAAAAATTTTTTAAAAAATTGGTTTTTACATCTTTTTTGGGGGGAATTTCATATAAAAAAATGTTAAAAATATTGTTATTTTTTCAAAATAAACGCTCTTTTTTTGTTTATAGCGCAAAAAGTAAAAATCGCACAGGTGATCAAATACCACCAAAAGAAAGCTCTATTTGTGGGAAAAAAAGGACATAAATTTCGTTTGGGTACGGCGTCGCACGACCGCGCAATTGTCAGTTGAAGTCGCACAGCGCCGAATCGCAAAAAGTGGCCTGGACGGAAGACAGCAAAATCCTCCGGTGGTAAAGTGGTTAAGGTGGCTGGAATTTCAGGCTTACAAACAGAAACTCCTGAAAACATAAGCACTTCAACATGGCTTTATCAGCAACTGTCAACATCATCAACATCTATTTTATCAGGAAATCAGGGCAGACTAAAGTGTCTGCATGTGCATTGCATTGGTCCCTCCCTTTGAAGACAGCATGGGATCACATCTAAAGAGATCACCTGGCCCTCAGAGGGCTCCCTTGAGTCCACTTGCGCCTGGGTGCACCTCTTGCATAGGAGAGAGGTCTACAAGCTGCTTGAGATAGGCCTTGCCACAACACAAAAAGCAATTGACCCTTTCACACAAGAGGTCTGATGAGATTCGGCTGTCTGTTTTTTGGGGGGACCCAGTCTGACCCTCCATTCTCTTCTATGGGCAGTCTGATTTAAACTGACTTGTGTCCATTTACACCTGGCTACTTCTGGCTCTTATTGGATCCATCAACAAAAAAAAGAAAAATGGAAGGGGATCAGTTCTCCTCCATCTGACTGAATCAGATTGAAGGGCAGTCAGGTGTAAACAGACAGCCAGTCCGTTTACATACAGTTGCCCATAGAGCAGAGAAGGCTGTGTCTGTTTTCCACTCTACATTAGCGGAGCAGACTGTCAGTACTAGGATCCCTTTATGACCCAGCAAACCTCACCTGGGACAGCCTTTGCCTGGAAATCAATGGTGATTGGCCAGTTCACCTTTAAATCACCTGTATCAGCATACCACCAGTGCTCGTGATAGCGTTGTTACCTTGTGTGCTCCTGCTAGGCCAAGCTAATATCTGCTCTGTCTATATCGTTTATGACCCGGCTAGTTTTGACTCTGCTTTGCTCGCTTCTGATTCTGTACCGTTTGGACTCTGATCTATCTGTGTATGACCCAGCTTGTCTAGACTACGCTTTGCCTGATTCTACTATAGTGCCAGACTCAGCATTACTACTTGGCTGCCCAGCCAACCTTCTGCTACATCTGCAGCAGTGAACCACAAGTACCAGCCAACCTCCTGCTACATCTGCAGCAGTGAACCACAAGCACCAGTCAACCTCTACCTTCCTCTGCAGCGGTGAACTACAAGTTCCAGCTGACCTGCTCTGCTTAGACCTGCTCATGGTATGTGCTCTTGTTTATTGAACTCTTTGCATATCAACACATCTGAACTGTTTCCTGCTATCTGCTCCTAGCCTGACACAGACATGGGTTTGTCATCCAGTTGCCCATAGAACAGAGTGTGCTGTGTTCGTGTCTGCTCTGCGTTAGCGGACCAGACACGGATCTGCCATCCAGCCGCACCACTCAGCTCAGCAGTGGATCAGCGGACAGATCCCCTATTGAGAAAAACTAGATCCAGCCTTTGTGAAAGGGGCTCTAAACTTACCATCTCATTAAAGCGGAGTTCCACCCAAAAGTGGAACTTCCACTCTTTTGCTTCCCCCCCCCCCCCCTCCGGTGCCACATTTGGCACCTTTAAGGGGAGAGGGGGAACGGGTACCTGTTTTTGACAGGTACCCTTCCCCACTTCTGGGAGACGGCGCCGCGGCGCTGTCCCTCTGAAGTTTGGTCCCCTCCTCCTTCCCCTGCCGCCGAGCCAATTTGAATGCGCAGCATGCTTCGCGCATGCGCATTAGGGACCCACCCGTGAAGCCGCAAGGCTTCACTGCCGGGTTCCCTCACCGGCAATGGCGGCGGCAGCACCTGACAGCTGATGGTGCCGACATCGCCGGACTCCAGGACAGGTAAGTGTCCTAATATTAAAAGTTAGCAGCTACAGTATATGTAGCTTCTGACTTTTAATTTTTGAAGGGGGAGAGGGGAGGCTGGAACACCGCTTTAACTGTCGTTTGCAGACTTCTGATTTTCCAGGAAAAGTCTGCCTCCTATAGCAGTCTACTATGCATACCCACCAATTATTTTATTTTGAAATGTTTGTATAACAAGGCCATTATAAATTCAGATAATGATTATTGTTGTTTTTCTTGAATCTTTTCTAATGACCTAGTACTTTGGAGCCAAGGCAGTATACAACAGTAGTTATTTCCAAAAAGGGAATCCTATTACAAACTGAAAATTGAACGGTATGCGGATAAACATCGATCTGCTTTTTTTTTTTTTTTTTTTTTCAGACTGACTTATTTTGATCTACAACTAGATTTATAGAACTTGCTCATTTCACATTTGACCTGAACTAGAATGCAGTTTGAACCTGGTCTCTAGTGCAAAACATGATGAAAGCATTAACCAATGAATCTGTTTTCTGTTCCTTCCTGGAAGTAAAATAGCCCAGGAGGGAAACCCACAACACTCGGCACATAAACCAATTTAATATCTAAACCTGAGGAGAACAGAAAATGATATCACTTGTTCTAGAAGGCAAGATTTTTTCTGATGAAAATATGTTTTTTCTCTAAATAATTTGTAAGAAAAAAGAAATCTAACCAGTAAGACTTATTACCAATATATGTAATATACCCAAGGTGATGGCCAGTAAACACTGTGTAAATGGCAGGTGATAATCCATTTTGCTGTGGTAGAAGAGTTACATTTAATGGTTAAAATGTATCTAAAGGAAAAAAAATACGTTTTTGATAGTGGTCATGGTTTAAACCCCATGTCTGCCCATTGGGGATACAGTAAACCCCCCTCCATTGCGGGGGTTACGTTCCGGACCCAGCCGCGAAAAGGGAAAATCCGCGAAATAGAAAAACCCTATTAAAATGCATTGTAGGCATGTTTTTTTTTACTGTCACTGTACGTGTAAAAGCATTTTAAGGTCTTTAAACACACTTTTAAAACAATAGAAACTCATTTAAACACATAAAAGATACTGAGAGACATAGCAAGAGTTATGGAAAACACAAAAATATTTCATTTTTAATGATTTATATAGTAAAATAACATTACAAAAAAAAACGCAATATACCGGGACCGCAAAAACTGAACCGCGATGGAGCGGGGGTTTACTGTATTCACTTTCAATATTTGTCCTGGTAACCACTTCCACTAGGTTTGAACCAGAACAGGAAAAGGCAAATGGGGACACTTGTTCCTGTGACTAATATCTAAGAGGGGATTAGTCCAACTCTAGAGTGATTTCCTTCCTGTTATCCAGGATATGGGTCTGGTATGCCCCCCTGCCCCCCAGCAAAGCACCAACAGCCTCATCCTCACATCTTTGGGCTGGTGGATGTGGGGGTCTGGGGGGGACTTTTCAACAACTCCTTTAGCACAAGGAGGCCACAAAAAAGGGTAAATGGTAAATAAACACACAGACACTGTAGTAAATGTCCTTTTTTTTTATTAAAAAACATTATAACCATTTTCACTATGAGCTGGGACTCACCGACCCACTGTCCCTTCACTCCCTTGCCACGATGATCATCTTATGCCACTACTCCTGTCACAAATGACAGTTTCCTGTCTGACTGATGAATAAGAACAAACGTTTTGGTGTTGGCGGAGCCTCCCCACCATAACCCCAAAGAGCTGGCTTTGAAGGAGGCCCAAAAATTGTAAAGGTGTGCACCTGTGGAACAGGTTCGCAAACATGGTAGTTTTTGTTTAGCATAGCCTCCCCACCTTAACCCCAAAGAGCTGGTGTTGAAGGAGGCCCAAAAATTGTAAAGGTGTGCACCTGTGGAACAGGTTCGCAAACATGGTAGTTTTTGTTTAGCATAGCCTCCCCACCTTAACCCCAAAGAGCTGGTGTTGAAGGAGGCCCAAAAATTGTAAAGGTGTGCACCTGTGGAACAGGTGCGCAAACATGGTAGTTTTTGTTTTAGCATAGCCTCCCCACCTTAACCCCAAAGAGCTGGTGTTGAAGGAGGCCCAAAAATTGTAAAGATGTGCACCTGTGGAACAGGTGCGCAAACATGCTAGTTTTTGTTGTAACCAAAATGAGGTTCTGTGAACGTAAAGAGAATGAGAGGAGGATTTGAGGGTGGCACCATGGTCCAGGCTTAAACTGAGGCTCAGCTGCCACATCACAACGATAGCCTAGTCTACAAGGTCTGCATCAGGTGCATCAAAGCTTGATATCCACGACTGATTCATTTTAATGAATGTCAAACGGTCGACTGAGTCGGTGGAGAGTCTCGTTCGATGGTCTGTGACGAATCCTCCTGCTGCGCTGAATGCCCGTTCCGATAGGACACTGGAAGCAGGGCAGGCCAACAACTCCATGGCATACTGGGCCAGTTCTGGCCAGTGGTCTAATCTTAAGACCCAGTATGCCAGTGAATCGGCATCGTCACATGAAAAGCCCTCTGTGTCACTTTGTGCCCTCACGTAATCGTCCACCATGTGATGCAGACGCTGTCGATGCGATGTGGCAGCTGAGAGGCCTGGGCGGTGAGGACTAAAAAAAGACCGAAAGGCATCCGTCAACCGCACGCCTTCTTCAACGCTCCTCTCGTGAACACCAGTAGAATCCATGGTAGGTTGTCCCCGCCCCTGCACCCTACGGGAGTCGGGGAACGTGTTCACCAGAATCCTCTTGAGACTGTCCTCAAGGGATTTGATCCTGTGGACTCTCTGGGTGGATGGGAAAAGCTCAGAGACGTTAGACTTGTACCGGGGGTCAAGTAGGGTGGCCAACCAATAGTGGTTAGTCTCTTTAATGGCCTTGATTCTGGGGTCCTTTCGCAGGCTCTGAAGCATGATGTTTCCCATGCGTCGCAAATTAGCGAAGGCCTGAGAAGCTGACTCCACGGGGTCACTCATAACGACATTATCTTCAGCGGGCTCCTCCTCCTCCCAGCCACGCACTACTCCAAAGTGTCCCGAGGGAGTCAAACTAGGCCTTGCAGATTGCCGCATGTCTTCCTCCTCCTCCTCCTCCTCAAACCCTGCAAAAGTTCCCGCAGAATCGTCCTCCTCCTCCTCCTCTTCCACCCCTGGATCCTGCTCGGGCCTCTGGGAGCTAGGCATAATGGGGTCAGGATTCTCAGGGTAAAGGGGGCCTTGAGACTGCTGCTCTACCTCCAGTGCCCTGTCCATAATGCCACGCAGAGTGTGCTCCAACAAAAACAGTACCGGTAGGGTGTCACTGATGCATGCGCTGTCCCAGCTGACCATCCTTGTGGCCTCCTCAAATGGCGAGAGGACAGCGCATGCATCCTAAATCAAAAGCCACTGCCGTGGTGAAAAGAAGCCCAGGCGCGCAGAGCCAGTGCTGGTGCCGTACTCGCATAGGTATTCATTGAGGGCCCTCTACTGCGTGTACAGGCGCTGCAGCATAGCCAAGGTGGAGTTCCAGCGGGTGGGCATGTCACAGATGAGGCGGTGTACCGGCAGGTGAAACTCGCGCTGCACTTCGGCCAAACGTGCAGTGGCACTGTACGACCGCCTGAAGTGACTGCACACCCTTCTTGCCATCCTTAGCACATCCTGCATTCCCGGGTACGAGTTCAAAAACCGCTGTACCACGAGATTCAGGACATGCGCCAGGCATGGCACATGGGTTAACTTTCCCTGACGAAGGGCAGCCAGGAGGTTTGACCCATTATCAGTAACCACCATCCATGGCTGCATCTGGCATGGTGTCAACCACCTCTGGGCCTGTGCCTGCAGAGCCCCAAGAATCTGAGGGGCAGTGTGCTGCCTGTCCCCTAGACACACAAGCTGCAGCACTGCGTGACACCTTTTGGCCTGAGACATAGAATAGCCCTTTGAACGTTTACGTGGTACCTCATCATATTCAAAGGACCATTCTGCAGAGGAGGGCATGGAGGAGGTAGAGGAGGAGGAGCAGGAGGGGGTAGAAGTGATCGATCTACCCGGATCAGCGACACCACCAGCTGTTTGCAGACGTGGGGGCAACACTGGCTGCAGCACCGAGCCCTGGCTACAATCCCTTCCGCTGGCAAGCAGTGTCACCCAGTGAGCAGTGACAGAAATGTACCGTCCCTGCCCATGTTTGCTTGACCAAGTGTCAGCCGTCAAGTGTATCTTACGGCTGACTGACTTGGCCAGGGACGACACTACATTGCCTTCCACATGTTGGTATAGGGATGGCAGGGCCTTACGGGAAAAGTAATGCCGACTTGGCATGGCACCTGCCACTGTGGAACTGCACATTTTGCGAAGTCACGGAAGGGAGCAGACTCTACCAGGTTAAATGGTAATAGTTGCAGAGCCAGTAGTTTAGCCAAACTACTGTTTAGACGCTGGGCATGTGGGTGGCGGGGAGTATACATTTTTTTTCGTTCCAGCATGTGTGGAATCGAAATTTGGCGTCTAGATGTTACAGCTGGTGGTGTGCTGGAGGTAGATGCGACACTGCCTGCTATATCATCATCCCTGTCAGTGGAGGCTGCCAACAGGTGACGAGTGACTATAGCAGGGCCAGGAACAGACTGATGTGCAGGTGGAGCAGGTGGAGCATGAGGAGGAGCGCGAGGAGGACTAGGACGCCGACTGACCAATCTTTGGCCCTTCTGTGGGTTCTTTAAATGCTCCTGCCAACGGGCCGAGTGGTGGGTTGTCAAATGCCTGTTTAGGCAGCTTGTACCCAGGTGGTTGACATTTCTGCCACATTTTATACCCTTCTTACAAATCTTGCAGATCGCAACTGTTTTGTCTGCATGGGATGTCTCAAAAAAGTCCCAGCAAGATGAGGTGTGTATAGTGGCCCGGGAGACAACAGGTGCGGCCTTAGATGGAGCGGGCCGTCTGCTCTCCCCTCTTGTTTGCTCTGCCTCCTCCTCAACCTCAGACCCAACATCTGACTCCATCAAAAACGGAGCATCAGGCCTGGCCCGGGAGACAACAGGTGCGGCCTTAGATGGAGCGGGCCGTCTACTCTCCCCTCTTGTTTGCTCTGCCTCCTCCTCAACCTCAGACCCAACATCTGACTCCATCAAAGACTGAGCATCAGGCCTGGCCCGGGAGACAACAGGTGCGGCCTTAGATGGAGCGGGCCGTCTGCTCTCCCCTCTTGCTTGCTCTGCCTCCTCCTCAACCTCAGACCCAACATCTGACTCCATCAAAGACTGAGCATCAGGCCTGGCCCGGGAGACAACAGGTGTGGCCTTAGATGGAGCGGGCCGTCTGCTCTCCCCTCTTGTTTGCTCTGCCTCCTCCTCAAACTCAGACCCAACATCAGACTCCATAAAGGACTGAGCATCAGGCTGGAGTAGATGGCCGACACTGTGGTCAAACAGCTCAGCTGACTCCTCTGTCATGTCTGAAGTTGGGTCTAAGGGAGGACGTGAGGTGGACATGGACTCATCTGTATTTGTTCTGCCAACTGCAGAAGACTGACCACTTTTCTCTGCCTGGGTCACTGTAGTTGCAGATGATGCCGATGATGAGGGTTTGGTGATATAGTCCACCACCTCCTGTACATACCGTGGACGTATAGCTTGGACACTGCCGGAGAACAATCCAAATGGTGGCCTGGCTGAGGACTGACCACCACGTCCACCCCTGCCTCTAGACACCCTAGAAGCTGTGCCCCTTTCCGCAGCAGGGCCACGTATGCCTTTTCTTGGTCTACCAGGCATATTTGTCCCTGATGCGTTGGCAACTGTGTGCGGTGAAAAACGCACACTGCTATGCGACCCACAGTTGTCGCTGGATACAGCACAGCAGATGTGTCACGCACAGTAGTAAAGCCTTTTGCACAGTGGACCTAACGCTTTGAACAACAGGCGTTAGGTTGTCACTGATGCGTTGTCAACTGTGTGCGGTGAAAAACGCACACTGCTATGCGACCCACAGTTGTCGCTGGATACAGCACAGCAGATGCGTGTCACGCACAGTTGCAAAGCCTTTTGCACAGTGGACCTAACGCTTTGAACAACAGGCGTTAGGTTGTCACTGATGCGTTGTCAACTGTGTGCGGTGAAAAACGCACACTGCTATGCGACCCACAGTTGTCGCTGGATACAGCACAGCAGATGCGTGTCACGCACAGTTGCAAAGGCTTTTGCACAGTGGACCTAACGCTTTGAACAACAGGCGTTAGGTTGTCACTGATGCGTTGTCAACTGTGTGCGGTGAAAAACGCAAACTGCTATGCGACCCACAGTTGTCACTGGATACAGCACAGCAGATGCGTGTCACGCACAGTTGCAAAGCCTTTTGCACAGTGGACCTAAAGCTTTGAACAACAGGCGTTAGATTGTCACTGATGCGTTGGCAACTGTGTGCGGTGAAAAATGCACACTGCTATGCGACCCACAGTTGTCGCTGGATACAGCACAGCAGATGCGTGTCACGCACAGTTGCAAAGGCTTTTGTACAGTGCACCTAACGCTTTGAACAACAGGCGTTAAGTTGTCACTGTATTTTGCTGCCTAGCAAGCACGTACACCTGCTGTGATACAGCAGCACTGTGCAACGTGCTCACTAAACAGAACCCTCACACTTTCCCTACAGAAACTCAATTTTTAAATATAACTAATGTAGTACAAAGTTCCCTAACTACACTAGATATCCCTTTCCACTAAATAGAAAGCTCCATACAGCAGAAGACTGACACTGTCCCTTAAGTTTTTTTTTTTTTTTTTTGTAACTCTAAGAACCAGCACAATCGCTGTATCTAACTACACTGGCTGTAAGCTAAATACAATTCTGCTATATGGAGCTTTAGAACCACTCGATATGTAGGAAATGTAGTGTAGCAAAGCAGGAGTCAGAGAACTGCTTCAACTCTCTTCAACAGGATCTGGATAACTGTGCTAGGGGTTAGGCGGGGCCATCTTATATAGTGTGGGGCGTATTCACTCCTGATTGGCCTCTGGTCCCCGTAGTCACTCCAATCACGTTCCTAGGAGACTCCTGCCCCCTCATTGGCTTTTGCAGACGTTTCTGGGCCAATCACGGGCTTTTAAAGACCAGTTCCTGTCCCAGTGCATTTTGGGCGGTTCTGGTGGCCGAATACCGAACTTTTGCCGCAAAAAGTTCGGTATTCGGCCGAATATCGAACATCCAATGTTCTGGTCGAACCGATGGTCGACCCGAACCGTTCGATCATCCCTACTGCTAAATACCTTTTTGCATCAGCAGTTAGAGCAATGTTGTTACTACTTTTAGTGTCTGGTTAAAGCTTGTAGGAGTTTTCATTTGGCTCTGAATGCCCTATGAGCCTACAGGACCTCTGCCCCTCTGTCTGGACAGCTCTGATTGGCCCTGTGTATCACATGCACTCTCCCAAGAAAAAAAAAACCTCTCTAGCAATACACACCAAACTGAGCATGCGCAGCTTGTCCCCTAGCCTCCGTTATCTCAGCAGATAGATTAGGGACTGTGGTAGAAGGGGAGGAAGAGAGAAGACAGGATCAAACAGTCTTTTTACTCAATGTGGAGGATTAACCCCTTAGATGCCACAGTGAGTATAACAAGCATGCTTTACTACATATACACATTAATTTTACTTTTGTGGGTTTAGTTCGCTTTTTGGAGCATGTTACTGTACATGTTACACCTCTTTTTATGGTGTAATGTGTAACAAAACATGCTTCAGCAACTTGAGAATGGGGGACACCTCAGGGGGGTAGTGGGTGTGGCCAAACTGTTAACAATGGGAGGAGCTTCTTTGTACCTATAAAATATGCTTTTATTGCTGTGCAACAAGCAAGAGTCTCACAGACCCATATAAACCTCTGTACAATCAATAAAATAAAATTTAAAAAACTTTCATTACATTTGGTTTTCTACAAACTGAAAATGGACAGAGAACTAAGACTTTGTCTGAGCCTACCTTAAAAAATAACTTAATTAAAATAATAAGGGGCCGCTTAGCAACCAGCAACTATTGACACAATGAACACTTTGGTAAGAAGTATGTAATGTACAACATAATGAATGTAATGTAGGAGTCTTGAAGGGCAGGGGTCAGGGGATTGCAAAAGTCAGGAATATGTAATGCACAGACTTCTGCAGTCAGTGTCGGGTTTAGGGACACATAACAGAGTGCAGGGGTTTAGAGTGTGTAATGCAAAATATTCAAGGATTAGGAGTAGGTAACACACAGAGTGACTGTAGTCAGTGCTGGTTTTAGGGGGTTATGAGGGTCCAGAAGTATGTAATACAGTGAATGCAGGGCATAGGAGTGTGCAATGCACAGAATGCAGGCACAGGAGTGTACAATGTACAGAATGCAAGGGACATGAGTGTGTAATGCACACAATGCCGGGTACAGGAGCATGTAATGCATAGTAGGAGTCAAGAATAAAAAAAACAGAATGCAGGAGTAAAAGTGTGTAATGCACGGTGTAGGGGTTAGGAGAGTACAAAATTTCACCTGCACACAACATTCTCTCCGTCTTTACCCTTTTAGCAAAAATCCCTTTTCTCCACCTTCCAAAAAAATTCAGCACTAATCTGCGCGCTCACCCCTCCCAGAACAACTTTTTGCCCCCCCCCCCCCCCCCCGCACAAATTCTCTCTCCCCCTCCCAGACCAAATCCTCACACACACACCCCCCCAGCACAATTCTTTTCTTCCCCCTTTTGCCAGCACAAATCCTCCTCCACTTCCAGGATTTGTTCTGGATTCATGGGATGCCGGGATTTAGTTCAAATCTCTGGATGGTTCCGCCAAATCTGGGATGGTTGAGGTATGAATAAACTGTAATATATAAAATTTCTGTTCCTAGATATAGATACACTTTAAGAATTTTGTTTTGTTTTGCACTGGAAATGGCAGTTTAAATCTAAGATTTAGTGCCGGTTCACATATGTGCGCCTGCGGAGATCGCATGTAATTCGGAGCGCACTGCTCCTTCATTACATGCGATCTCCAAAGACGCACAGGAGGCATTTTTTCAGCCGCATCAGGATCGGATCGCACAGTGGTTCACACTTGTGAGATCCGATCCTGTGCAAACTGTCAGATCGCACTGCGATATGCGATCAAACTGGGGGTGTCGTTAACATTTAATTGACACCCCCTGCGTATCTCATATGGCAGTGTGAACTGCCTCTTGTGCGGATGCGATGCGGGAACAGGCTGTGAATTCGCAGCCTTCCCGCATCGCACAAGTGTGAACCGCCACTTACTGTTGTTACTGTTCTGCCCCATTTCATTAAATTTTTCTGTGTTCTATTGAACTGCATTAGGTTCTTGTTGTTTTGTAGTATGCTGACATCTAGTGGGGGTTTCGGGCCACCACAACTTGTTTACGAATATGATTTTGATATTTTCATTTGTCCTTCCCTTCCGTTTAGTGCTAGTTAGTTTAGCGCCCACTAGGGAGACCCGACCCACTTCTCGCATGTTCCCTCAGTCACTGTTAATTTTTCACAGGGACATGGTTTAGGAAAATCATTCTCTTTCTACTCTTCATAAAACTTGAAAAACATTATGTGTACTCAATTGGCTGAAGAGTTAAAGCACAGTATTTGCAGAACACATATTCCTGAAACAGACTGTAAATGTAAATGGGTGCTGCAGTGACCACCGGCTGGAAACCAAAGACATTCAAAGCGAAACAAGGATCTCCACAATAGGTCCAAAGCTTTATTCAGTGATCACATCATAGTAACAGTAGTTCTGTTTCGAAGCCATACAGGGTCCCATTAGGCATGTGCTCACTGCATTCGTTTAAATCAGTGTATTAGGCACTAAGCAGTATAGGAGGGATCTTTGTGCAAGTCCACTTTTGGACAGCTGTTACACTTTTTTACATAATGCACTTACATTTAAGGAATAGTATTGATATTAAGACCATTTCTTTTATCCATCTAATATATGTCTTGTTCATGATCACTGAGGAATGAAATTGAGATTGGTTACTGCTTTTGTAACTAAAATTGTTTTTACACTCACTGAGCTTTGACTATTTTCATTACCAGAAGGTGTATAACACTAATTATATTTTTGAAATGATTTGTATGAATAGTGACAAATGAATAGTCAAAGTCAACTAAAATCTAATATAGAATATAGATAGTCTTCCATTTTGTTGTGTATATATACTGTATGTGTGTATATATATATATATATATATATATATATATATATATAAAAATATATATATATATATACTGTATATATATATATATATATATATATATATATATATATACAGTATATATGTGTACTATATATATATATATATATATATATATATATTATCAAACTTTTTTCTGCCATCATATCATTTTCTCAAGTATACCTTAACGTTCTTTAATTTTATGCAACTTTGATGAAGACCTGCCACATTTCTAATTTTTGCTTCACTGCCCACATCTTTCCAATTGTGACTACCAGTAATAGCTGAATTCCATTTTTTTTCTAAATATCAGTTGCCAGTTTGCAATGAGTCCTGAGGCGATGACCTTTTAAAGTACACTCCACAAATGTCTTTTTATGTATCCAGAACAGTTCACTCTGAGTAGAAAAATGATGACTTATTACCTGCGTCAAAATCCATAGACTTTTTGCTGGTATTTTATAATCTACTTCCCATGTTTTATTACATAGCTCATGTACCTTTCTGGAATACAAATAGAAGGCTGCATTACGGAGTAGCCTTTCATCTATTACCCCCACCCCCTTTTCTTAAAAAAAAAAATTCCAATCCATTACTCCCTCTCTCCACATTCCAGCACTGCACTCCTTGCACTCCTCCGGTCCTGGTAGTATATTCACGCCCATCCCTTGACTTTACTGTAAAACATTGCAGAAATAGTATGGTTCCAGTTGGGTGAGGATGCTGGTCACCTACACCATTTACTGATATCTTTTATTGGAGATGAAGATTCCTCGTGGCATTGGAAAGAGGGAAGAATAGCTGACTATATTCCAGGACCTTTAACCACTTAAGCCCCGGAAGATTTTACCCCCTTCCTGACCAGGGCCTATTTTGCGATTCGGCACTGCGTGAATTTAACGGACAATTGCCCGGTCGTGCGATGCTGTACCCAAACGAAATTAACGTCCATTTTTTTCCCACAAACAGAGCTTTCTTTTGGTGGTATTTGATCACCTGTGCGATTTTTTGATCATGCGCTATAAACAAAAAAATGCGTCAATTTTGCAAAAATAACAATATTTTTCAAATTTTTTTATATGAAATCCCCCCAAAAAAAATTTAAAAATCAAAATTTTTTAACATTTTCAGGTCAATTTGTTTTATGCTACATATGTTTGGTAAAAAAAATCGCAAAAAGCGTATTTTGATTGGTTTGCGCAAAAGTTATCGCATTTACTAACAAAGGGAAAGATTTCTGTCATTTTTGTTGGTTTTTTTTAAACGCGTAATGGCGGCGATCTGCGATTTTTTTGCGGTACTGCGACATTGCAGCAGACAGATCGGACCCTTGACTGACATTTTTGACACTTTTGGGGTTACCAGTGACGTTTCTACAGTAATCAGTGCTATACATATGCACTGTTACTGTAAAACTACACTGGCAGTGAAGGGGTTAACTTTTTTTGAGAGGGAGGGGTTATGTGTGTCCCTAGGGGCGTGATTCTAACTGTGATTGGCTGTGGCTTGAGGTGTAGGAACAGTGATCAACGGTCCTACATAGTAGAACCGTATGATCACTGTTTCTACACAGGGGAGAATGACAGACGGCTTGTTTACATCAGCCGCCTGGCTTTCTCCCTCTGCAGCGACGATCGCTGAGTGACCAGCGGACATTGGGTCCGCCGGTCACACGCGCGGGGGGGTCCGTGACTACGCAGGAGCGGGAGCGCGCTTCCAGGGGGTGCGCGCTCGCTCCCTAGACCCTCACAGGCTAGCGACGTAGTACTACGTTGCTCTGCTTGCGAGGGGCTGACTGCCGACGTAAATAGTCGTGCGGCAGTCGGCAAATGGTTAATACTCAGTCTCATGGGAAAGTTTGGAGGATGATTTTTGGCTTTTTGGGGAACAAAGCACATATCAATTGTACCTCTTGACAATAAAACAGTGAGGAGAAAGGGAATACAAACATGATTGTTAGGTTTCAAAACAATATTATCAAATCTTTTCAACAATTGTGTAGTGCTGTCTGGGCCCTTTAAATCCTTTGCAGTACTGAGAATAAATACCACCAAAGATGTCCCCCTCCCTCTCCCCTCTGATGGACAGCCCAGGAGAAAGAGGAGGCTGAAATGTTCCCTGATTGGCTTCTGCTGCAGCTAAAATGGGACCCACCCCCTGTCAAACCTAGCCCAGGCATACTTCTGATTGTCTGGCAGGACCGTGGAATCTGATTGGCCAGCAGGGTTGTAGCCCTGCCCACCACCAGACAGGATAGAGCTTGGACCCAATGTGGGATACAGACAATATGATAGGACCCAAGGGGAAAACAAGCTTCCTGGGAAAAACTGCAGGGAAGTGCTCCTTTGAGCTGTAGATGGTTATATAGGTAAATAGTTAGTCAGGTTGAAAAAAGAAACAAGTCCATCTAGTTCAACCATTATAGGAAAAAAAAGAAAATTAGAAAACATCCATATACACGATACTATACCCACAGTTAATGCAGGAGAAGAAAAAACTATGAAGCATGGTCCAAATTGCTCCATCTGAGGAAAAAAATTCCTTCTTGATCCCCCAGGAGACCTTCAGTTATTTCCGGGATCAACTACCCCTGGTGTTATGACCTATAAATGTTAGTATCCAGTTCTATTTTGTGCATTTAGGAATGCATTAAGATTTTTTTTCAAAGCCATCTACTGAGCTGGCTATAACTATTTATTGGGGGAGTCTACTCCGCATTTTTACAGTTCTTACTTTGAAGAAGCCTTATGTGGAGGCTAAATCTCCTTTCCACCAGGCATAAAAAGTACCCCCTTGCCCTCTGTTCTGATAAAAAATTGAATAACTCAACACCAAGTTGACTATTTTGACCACTTATGTATTTATATATGGTGATTATATTTAATTAATTTCAGCTAATCGTTCTTCATTGCTGCGCTCCTCCATCCCTTTTATCAGTGTAGTGACGAACCTAGGGACAGGCTTGAAAATGGGCATTGCACCCTAAGTATTACTGGAGCCTGGGAGGCTTTGTAGAAGACTCAAGGTTTGTAGAAGACTCAAGGCTGCTGTTACAGTAATCGCTGTACTGCTTCTGCGAGCTGTGTTGCTAAACCTGAGAAAGGTGTATCTGCCTGAAGAGTGAAGAGTGAAGAGTGATGGTTTGCTCTTGCCAGATGGTTGCTGTGCATCTGGAGGTGAGTGAACCAGGAGTCTCAGGGCCATGCTTCTGCCAGAGACTCTATGATGACCATCTCTCACTGCTGGAAGAGGTTGACATGCTGCACTGTATGCTGCTGCTGGATGAGAAGTGCCAAAGTGTTCTAGCTATTGTTTCATCCTGTGTCGCAGTGTTCCAGCTATTCTGCTTCCATTGTTCCAGCTACCCTGCTTTTATTGTTCCAGCTACCCTGCTTCCATTGTTCTAGCTATTCTGCTTCCATTGTTCCAGCTATCCTGCTTCCATTGTTCCAGCTACCCTGCTTCCAGTGTTCCAGCTATCCTGCTTCCATTGTTCCAGCTACCCTGCTTCCAGTGTTCCAGCTATCCTGCTTCCAGTGTTCCAGCTATCCTGCTTCCATTGTTCCAGCTACCCTGCTTCCAGTGTTCCAGCTATCCTGCTTCCATTGTTCCAGCTACCCTGCTTCCAGTGTTCCAGCTATCCTGCTTCCAGTGTTCTGGCTATCTTGTCATTCAGCATTCCAGCCATCACCACCTGGTGAAGCTACAGATAGCTGTCTTGAGAGGGAGACTTTCACTGGTCACTGGGGCCCATTATGACACTTTTCCACTGCAAGTACCGGCTCAACTCTACTCGGCCCTGCTTGGCCCGGTTTGCTTTTCCACTGCTGGTACCGCATGGTACGGTGTTGGAAAGTTTCGGTACGGTTTGGTATGGTTTGCTTTTCCACTAAAGTAGTACTAAAGTTAAGTGGGTGGGATAACAACGATTCTCTGACCAACCAGTGGCTAGTAGTGACTGCATGCAAAGGATTGTGGGATATGGTACCGGTATGGTACCTCTTGGAACCACAATCGAGGTGGTACTGTTTTTAGAGAGCCGTACCGTTCGGTTCCATGTAGTTGAAAAGCGCCGCCGTACCGTACCGAACCGTTCCTACACCATACCATGCGGTACCAGCAATGGAAAAGCACAAAAGCGAGCCGAACCGTTCGGTTTCATGCAGTGGAAAAGCGCCATTAGAGACAAGGACCAGTGTGTAACGCTCCTGCGTTTCTTATAAGGTGTGGATTTTCAGCTGCAGAAATAGTTCCACGTCAGTAGTCATGTAAGAGATATGCTGAGATACCATTCCCAACCTCAATGACTCATCATGTGTGGAAGGTCTTATTTCAGCCAGTAAATACACACAAATAGCAAGCTGGTTCCTAGAGTGACTTTATGTATGTGGTAACACAATGATGAAGGTTGAGAGATAGGTTGAGTGGAGGTGGTAGGTGATAGACACTTGAAGGTGAGACAGTAGCAGATGGATGCAGGAAGGTTTAGCAATGTTGTATGATAGCAGATGATAGAATAGCAGGTGGACATACAAAAGAGATCAACCCAGTGCAGAAAAGTAGCAGTAGTCTCAAGAGCTAGCAATCTAGTTTATGCAGATGTGATAAACAGTCTTTACTATGCAGAGCTAGATAGTGTAAGCTTAGTATAAGTTTATAGAGAAATCCCCTGCGGGGTACTTAGCACTATTAGCGATACAGCCGAAGGGTGGTTCAGGAGAGGCGGATGATCCAGTAGCGGGATACAGGGATCAGCGCAGCGAGGTTCCGTAAGCGAAGTAAGCTTGCAAGCATGGAAGCTTCAAGCAAGGTTAGCATCCAGGTAAGGGTGTTTGAACGAACACATGTGAGTGAGAACCGACGCCTTAAATAGCCATCTAGTCCGGCGCTGAGTGATGAAAGCTCCAGTCTTAAAGGTGTATGCGCACCTTTCCAAAAGTAAATGGTGGGGCGCATACACTTGTGGAAAGTGTAATTTAGGGTACCAAAGGTACCGGAACATTACAATACCCCCCCCCTTAAGGCCTGCTCCTGAAGGCCTCTGGAGCTGGTTTGTCTGGGTATCTCGCATGAAAATTGCGGATTAATCTAGGGGCATGTATGTCAGAGGTGTTTAGCCAGGTGTCGTCTTGGGGCCCATAGTTCTTCCATCTAACCAAGTACTGAAGTCTTCTTCTGTAGATACGAGAATCCAGAATCTCTTTTATCTCGTATTCTTCTCCACCTTCAACTTGTACAGGAGGGGGAGGTGGAATATTAGGCCTTATTCCTTGGTCCGGAACATGGGGTTTTAGTAGCGACACATGGAAAATGGGATGGATTTTTAGGTCCATTGGCAATGTAAGCTGCACTGCAGCTTTTCCAATAAGCTTCTTGATTGGGAAAGGTCCCAAGAACAGAGGTCCAAGCTTTTTGCTAGGGATCTTCAGTCTCAAGTTTTTTGTTGAGAGCCAAACGAGGTCCCCGATAGTATACTGTGGAGAAGGTCTTCTACGAAGATCATAGTACTTCTTTTGTTGACTGTGAGCGTGTGCAATGGTAGTATTTAGTAAACCCAGAGAATCCTTTATTTGGGTAAGATAGTCTGAGGCTACTGGGTTATTTGAAGGAAGGATGCGTGGAGGGAGAATAGAGGGATGGAACCCATAGTTCAAGTAGAACGGACTCTGCTTGGTTGTACTGTGAGTTGCGTTGTTGTAGGCAAATTCTGCCAGGGGGAGAAGATCCAACCAATCATCCTGTTGGTAAGAAGTGTAACAACGTAAATACTGCTTGATGCATTGGTTGACTCTTTCAGTCTGTCCGTTGGTCTGCGGATGGTAAGGAGAAGTGAGCTTCCGCTCAATCCGTAGTATGTGACATAGTTCTTGCCAGAATTTAGAAATAAATTGGGATCCACGGTCAGACAGAAGAAATTTTGGGATACCATGTAATCTGAAGACATGTTTCATCAGGAGTTCTGCCGTTTGTTTGGACGAAGGTAGTCTGCGAATAGCAATGAAATGTGCCATCTTTGTCAGATGGTCCACTGACACCAAGATGGTATTAAATCCTTTGGAAGGAGGCAATTCTACGATGAAGTCCAATGACAAAACCTCCCATGGAGTTTGGGGTATTGGTAGACTGCATAGTAGACCGGATGGTGTCGTAGTGTCAATTTTGGACCTGGCACAGACATTGCATGAAGAGACGAATTTTTGTATAGATGTTTTCATGTCAGGCCACCAGAATTGTCGAGAAATCAAATTGAAAGTCTTTGTCATACCCATATGTCCTGCCATAGGCACATCATGCGATAATTCCAAGATCTTGGTGCGTAGGGTAGGTGGTATGTAAAGTTTGTCGTTGTAGTAGAGGAAGCCTTCTGCATCAGTATTTAGTTGTGGTGGGGGTGAATCCAAACTTATACCATGCAGAACCTCTTCCTTTAAGGAACGGACAACTCCAATAATGCGTTTGTGAGGTATTATAGGAACAGAAGGGATTTCAAAGTAGTTTTCTTCAGTTAGTCGTGATAGTGCATCCGCCTTTTTGTTCTTATCTGCAGGTGTGTAGGTCACTAGGAAGTTAAACCTTAGAAAGAATAGTGACCATCGTACCTGTCGATGCGAGAGAGTTTTACTAGTCTGAAGATATTGGAGGTTTTTATGGTCCGTGTATATAATTATTGGTAGTTGGGTGCCTTCGAGTAAATGTCGCCAATTCTCCAGAGCCAATTTTATAGCAAGCAGTTCCTTTTCACCCACGGGGTAATTTATCTCGGGACTGCTCAGGGATTTAGAAAAAAAAGCGACTGGATGAAGTGGTGAAGTGTGGGTAGGTCGTTGGGAGAGTATTGCTCCTACTGCCATGTTTGACGCATCTACCTCCAGAATGTATTGGAGGGATGGGTCTGGATGGCGTAATATGGGAGCGGAAGTAAACCTTGTCTTTAACAAGTGGAAAGCCTTATTTGCTTCTTCTGACCATTTAAATGGTATTTTTATGCTAGTGAGCTGTGTGAGGGGTCTCACAATAGCAGAAAAGTTTTTTATGAACTTCCTGTAGAAATTTGAAAATCCCAGGAATCGCTGTAGCGCCTTGCGTGTAGTTGGTGTAGGCCAATCCTGAATGCAGGATATTTTACTCATGTCCATCTCGATTCCTGTTTTGGATATGATGTAGCCTAGATAGAGTACCTCATCTTTATGGAACAAGCATTTCTTCAGCTTCACATAAAGATTATGTGCAAGCAATCTCGATAATACAAGTCTTACATGTCTTATGTGTTCAGACAGGGTCCGTGAATATATAAGTATATCGTCCAGATATACCACAACACAGACATCTAGTAAGTCTTTAAAAATATCGTTTATAAATCGTTGGAAAACTGCAGGGGCATTGCATAGGCCGAATGGTATCACAAGATATTCGAACAATCCGTATCTAGTTCTGAATGCAGTCTTCCACTCGTGTCCATCACGGATTCGAATGAGATTGTATGCTCCTTTCAGGTCTAATTTTGAAAAATAGGTAGCTCCACGCACCTGCTCAATGAGCTCAGGGATAAGCGGTAGAGGATAGCGATCTTTTATTGTGATAGCATTCAATTTCCTGTAGTCGATGATAGGTCTGAGACTTGAATCTTTATTGCGAACGAAAAAGAGTCCTGCTGCTGTGGAAGAAGTGGAAGGTCTAATAAAACCTTTTTCCAAGTTCTCATCCAAATAGGTTTTGAGATGGGCAAGTTCATCCTGTGAAAGAGGATAAACATGACCGAACGGCAATTTGCTATTTGGGAGTAGATCAATGCTACAATCATAGTCTCGATGAGGAGGTAATGCTTGAGCATTTTTCTCAAGAAAAACCTCAGAAAGATCCTGATAACATAGTGGTGCAATCTCATCTGTCACCACAGACAGAATCTTCCCGGAAAACGGGAGGTTACACGTTTCCTCGCAATAACAAGAAGGGAAGGTCAAGGACCGTTTCTTCCAATCTATGGTTGGTTGGTGTGTGTGCAACCAGGGAAGTCCCAACACAATGGGAAAGTGGGGTGATGGTATTAAATCGAAGGTAGAAGTCTCCCTATGAGACTCGTTAATAGTGACTAGAAGTGCTTGTGTCTGATCGGTGATCGGACCAGAGGATAACGGAACACCGGTAATAAGACTTACTGAGACAGGTTTGAGTTTAGAAATAATAGGAATTTTATTTAAAGCAGCAAAACATATATCCATATAATTTCCACAAGATCCTGTGTCAATCATGGCCTTAGTAGTAATCCTGTTCTGGTCCCACTGTAATGTCAACAAAACAGAAATGTAGGGGTTAGTGAATGAAGTTGTCAATCCTCCTAGGGAGACATGTGAACACTCACCCTTCTTTTTGTTGACTAGGGGACAGACGTTTATCTTGTGATCCGGGGATGCACAGTACAAGCAGAGATTTTCATTTCGTCTTTTGGCTTTTTCCATAGTTGATAGCGGTGGGCGTATGGTTCCTACCTCCATAGGAACGGCCAGACTCCGAGAGGAAACAGATAATGGCATTCCCATCTTTTCAGCCTTTCTTTCTCGTAGTCTTCTATCTATGGTAATACTGAGTTGTATTAATGCATCCAGGGTTTTTGGCAGATCCGCTCGGGCGAGCTCGTCCTTAACGGCTTCTGATAGGCCAAGCCTAAATTGGGTTTTCAGAGATGCATCATTCCATTCTGAATCAAGGGTCCATCTCTTGAACTCTGCGACAAAGTCTTCTACAGGCCTCCTTCCTTGTTTCAAGGATCTTAACTGAAGATCAGCAGTACTCTGCCTATTGGGGTCATCATATAGGCTAGTGAGCTCTGCCAGGAACAAGGCATAGGAGTTGAGAAGCTGGTCGTTTTTCTCAAAAAGAGAATCTGCCCAGGCTCGAGGATTGCTTGATAGGTAAGAAATAATAGTACAAACCTTAATGTGATCAGTAAGGTAGGTACGAGGTTTTAGCAAAAAAAGTAACTCACATGCGTTTTTAAATTCGCGAAATTTTTTGCGATCGCCTGTAAATACCAAAGGGGGATTTATCTTGGGTTCAGGGGACTGAGCAGAGGTAAGTTGTGTCAGTCTAATTACCTGCTGCGACAGAGCCTGATTGTCTTCTTTTAATTCAGCAAGTGCGTGTATTAACGCAGATACTTGCTGTTTTAATTGTGTCACCTGAGTGGCTATTTCTGCTGAATCCATTTTTTGGTTCGTTCAATCTATAACGCTCCTGCGTTTCTTATAAGGTGTGGATTTTCAGCTGCAGAAATAGTTCCACGTCAGTAGTCATGTAAGAGATATGCTGAGATACCATTCCCAACCTCAATGACTCATCATGTGTGGAAGGTCTTATTTCAGCCAGTAAATACACACAAATAGCAAGCTGGTTCCTAGAGTGACTTTATGTATGTGGTAACACAATGATGAAGGTTGAGAGATAGGTTGAGTGGAGGTGGTAGGTGATAGACACTTGAAGGTGAGACAGTAGCAGATGGATGCAGGAAGGTTTAGCAATGTTGTATGATAGCAGATGATAGAATAGCAGGTGGACATACAAAAGAGATCAACCCAGTGCAGAAAAGTAGCAGTAGTCTCAAGAGCTAGCAATCTAGTTTATGCAGATGTGATAAACAGTCTTTACTATGCAGAGCTAGATAGTGTAAGCTTAGTATAAGTTTATAGAGAAATCCCCTGCGGGGTACTTAGCACTATTAGCGATACAGCCGAAGGGTGGTTCAGGAGAGGCGGATGATCCAGTAGCGGGATACAGGGATCAGCGCAGCGAGGTTCCGTCAGCGAAGTAAGCTTGCAAGCATGGAAGCTTCAAGCAAGGTTAGCATCCAGGTAAGGGTGTTTGAACGAACACATGTGAGTGAGAACCGACGCCTTAAATAGCCATCTAGTCCGGCGCTGAGTGATGACAGCTCCAGTCTTAAAGGTGTATGCGCACCTTTCCAAAAGTAAATGGTGGGGCGCATACACTTGTGGAAAGTGTAATTTAGGGTACCAAAGGTACCGGAACATTACACAGTGTCATCAATAGTGGAAAGTCTTTTTATGCTTTTCTATTGAACGTTTCACCCAAAAGACTCCGCTTGGCCAGAGGTTTGGACAGGGCCTACTGCACCTAATTAGGTTATACCATAACCTGTGCCATGCCTGTCTTCCAACTGTAATGTTTTGGTATTGCATCCTTAATATTGTTGCTGCTTAACTAACCCATTCTCTCTCCAGTGCTTTGCCTTTTTAAATAAAGCTAATTTAAAATGCAACAGGTTGGCGCTCTCAGGTCCAGGTTAGGGTGGTTCATTACAGGTGCAGGGCAGATGGACCCAAAACAATCTAGCAACTCTTTTGGAGGTGCAGCTAAAATTACAGGAGGAATTTTCTATCCCTTAACATACATTCTTCTAATACTTGCAACTAACGCAAGCAGTATGGGTGCTGAATAAAATTGTCCACTATCCATTCAATAATGCCAGTAATACAAGAGAAAAATAGGGACTTTCTAGGATGGCACCCAGGAATTATATTCAAGATGTAGGTAAAAAGAAAATATTTCCAGAGCTATTAGTCACATTATACAATGTTTAAAATAATCACATATGATGCTCAATACATCTTGGAAGTTCACGCACTGGTGTCAGTAGTTTTTATTTTTTTGGTATTTTAATTGTATTATTTATTAACTTTTTATTTTATTTTATTTTTTACAATGTCACTGACTATGACTCTGTCTATTCAGAAAAGGAAGGAGCTGGTAAATTACATATTTACCGACCCCTTCCTGGTTCTCTATTGTGACACATCCCCTGCAGCAGCCGGCAGGAGAGGGGAGGGAGCACAGTTGGGGGGGGGGGGCAGGGGATCACACAGGGGCCCAGAGACAGCAGAACACAAGTGAACTGGATAGGAGGAGTGGCGGGGGCAGCATACAGAGGAACCAATCTCCTCAAAGTTCCTCCTGCAGCTACAGGAGGAAAAAGTAGGACAATGATTTCTCTACATGCTGCCCCTGCCCCCCAGAGGGGGTCCAATCCAGGTGTACAGGGGAGCCGCAAGGCCCTCTGGAGCATGGGGCCGGTTGCAATTGCAACTCCTGCAACCCCTGTAGTTACGCCCCTGCATCAATCTAAAGCTACATCTCCACAAGGGAATAGCTAATTGGTACTACTGCATGGGAGAAAGAAGCAGAAAGTTACTTGACTCTTGTCAAAAGGTGGCAATATTGAAGGAGACCTCCTCCCTTCCCCATCTACAGTGCAGGATTGAGCCCCTCTTTTCTTGTACCATAAGTTGAAAAAGTGTTCTTGTTAGAGATATCCCTTCACTTACTGTCACTAAGATGGGGAGTGGAAGAGAAATCTTCCCAATGGCATACTGGACATCAGAAAAAACGTGGCAGGAGTTCTTAAACACGTTAACTAAACAGTCCAAGGCACCAATGGAAAAATTTACTCTCACTTCTGTCCGAATGACAACATTTATATTTTTTATTGGGACAATAATAAAGTATAGTCTTCAACATGCACATAAACAGCATTTAAAAAACTGTTTGTTGTCACGAGTTAGCCTATAGTTTTGTCTGTATATTCTTACCTCCTTGCTGCAGTGCTTCTGTTTTGCCTCCCTTCACATGTGGTGTTTGGGCTTCTCTGTTTCCTATGGGCGTCGCCTGCTCCACAAGGGGGTTATATCCTGTTCCTGTAAATTACTTCCTGGGTCACCTCCCTGTTTGCTTCCCTATATATACACAGGCTCAGTGCACTGTTCCTTGCTTGAGCAACTTCGCTGTTATTTGAGCTCCCATCCGTGTATCCCTTGGCTATTGTATCTGATCTCCTGTGTACCGACCCGGCTTTGTTTCTCTGTCTACGTTTGTCTGCTGCCTGTCCTAACCTCGGCTTGTCTCTTGGATCTCCTATAGTCTCCTGTTTACCCTGCACACGCCAGTGGTCTCCACATTCTCAGCTGGGCCTACCTGGGGGCCGCGACCTGGTTCCAGTCTGCTGCAAGTCCATCTCCCCCATCAGGGGCAATGGTGAAGAAGCAGGCTGGGGCTTAGACTCCGCGCCCTGGGGAATCCTGAGCTGGGGATCTATAAGGGCTCACTACCACAGACCCGTTGACATTTGTTTCTTTTTCTAGGAAAAGGCTAAAACCCTTTTCATGCTATAGTGTGCCCTTTGCAAATTTTATCTCATTTCCTGTCTAGTGGCAATGTGGATGTAAGGTAAAAATCTCCCTAAGAAAAAGTTTTTGTTTAAGTCACACTTTAACTGCAAATATTGATATACAAATGTAATGAGCATTAATCAATATTGGTAATGCTAAAACTTTAAACAGATTTTTACCTCTTATTTTCTGGTTACCATTTTAACATTTGTAAGGCTATTTTAAAACAGACCTGGGAGTGATATTAAAACCCAAAAGCAAACATTTATTATATTGAAGCTTACCTTTTCCTATACAGTACGTGATGGCTGCATTGATTTTCTTTTCAAGGCTTTCTTTCTTCTTTTTTCATCTGATGATTCAGCCAATAAGTCTGTTTTTTTTTTTTAACCAAGCTCTCCAGCAGAATGCATAAGTTACAGAGATGAGACAAACTATTTACCACTGACAGGGGTATTTACAAATATCAGCTTTTATTTGCCTATTTAAAACCTTTATCCTAAAAGAAAAAAAAAACGTTTTCTGTAACTGCTTATAAAGTATTAGCTGGAGTTTGGCTTCAATTTCTTAGGGTATTTAAATCTGCTAATACATCTAACACTCTCCTCCCCCCAGACTGATAATGTTGCTGTCCAAAGGTGCCCCCTGTGCTCATTCATTCACAGTAGGAGCATTCTAATACAGAAGGTGTGTTACTAGACAGATCACCAGGTGCAAAAGAGGGGAAAAAGTTAAACAAAAGATAATTAAAGCATCCACCACATCTAATGACTGGTAAGCTGCAACATATAATGTTTTAGGTTTAATACCCCTTGACGATTGTTCTCAAGCTTGGTCCTAAGCTTCCCAAGATCAGTCTATCATTTCAGAGAAGCATGTGAGAGTCAATAAGTGTAGCTCCAGCTGCTGTGAGGGCAGTGCTTGATCCATAGTCTGGATGTGAATGTTTACTTTTTGGCCTCACAAATATGAACACCAAGGTTCAAAAAGACAGTTTAACAACTGTTGGTGCCTCAACCAGATTGTACATATAGATAGCCAATCTGGCACATAATGATGTTTTAGGGGCCACCTAGGGACTGAGAAAATGGAGGCATGTATCACTGGCCAGTTCATTTTCAGGAGGGGTCTATACAACACATCCTGAGGTAGGTGTAGGTGTGCCAGGAAACCAGACCACATGGGGATGCAGGTAAAATAAAGCATTTCATTGGAGCAAACAACAATAAATGCAAAGCAAGAGTAAGGAAGTGAGAGCAGGAACAAGCCAGGGTCAAGTCCAGAAGTGGGTAGTCCTCCTAGCCAGGGTCGAGTCCAGAAGCGGATAGTCTGCCGATGCCGGGTAGTCTGCCAATGACAGGTCGAGAGCTAGAAGAGTCGTCAGCCAAGCTAGGTCATTCATGGAGGAACACTGAGAACAGAAGACTGCTAGCAGAGGTGCACCTTGGAGCTCAAACACAAGGGCAAGGACTGCAACCTATCAGGTGAAAGATATAGTCAGGTGTGCAGCATCATCACTGTGTGACACCCACACAGTCAGAGTTTATAAAAGACAGCAGTCTGCACATGTCCAAGATGTAAAAATAGTGGAAAGGATGCGCTAGCCTGACAAATAGTTAGCAGCACCTAGAACTCCCTGAACATTGGGAGAAAAATTGATAAGTGAAGAAAGACTAGTGCGCTAGAAATAAATGTACATACCCAAACATAATAAATTATGACAAATTTGATGAAACACATAAAGAACAAATTAATTTCGTTGAAAATTATCCATAAGCCACAACAGTGCAGGAAAATAAACCATAAATGAATAGTGCCATAGAACAAAACGTGCAAAAAATGCTCAAAGAAAGATGCAACAAAGAGTCAATAATAAACAATGTGGTATCAATGGAGCCTTAAAGGTGAAGTCCAACAAACAATTCCTTGATATTAGATGAATTCACACAACCTGTAATGTCAAGTGCTGCATGCAACCCCCCCCCCCCATGATCAAACAAAAGAATAGGTGGCTGCTTACCAGAGAAACATGATCAGAATGCCTGTGGTTATCATACACTCTAGGATTAGACTGGCCCCAGCAGATGATGGAATCTCTTTAAATACCGGCAATCCATGGATCGAGATACTGCATGCACATTCAGGGCTTTCCAGAACTCACATAGAAAGGAATGGAAAGGCTAATAGTGCGTTACCTCTAAAAACTTTTTTAATTGAATAAAACAGTTGCACTTACATGTATGTAGGCAAAAAAACAGCATTGGCAAGTATGCAAGGCCGCCTGCAATGCGGACTGTGCGTGGTGACGACGCAGCTGCTCCACCCTATGCGTTTCCCCTCAGAAGGCGTCAACTGGGATTGGAGGCGTTCAAGTCCAGAAGCGGGTAGTCATCCAAGCCGGGGTCGAGTCCAGAAGTGGGTCATCTGCCGATGCCGGGTCGAGAGCCAGGAGAGTTATCAGCCAAGCCAGGTCATACATAAAGGAAAACTGAGAACAGAAGACTGCTAGCAGAGATGCACCTTGGAGCTCAAACACAAGGGCAAGGACTGCAACCTATCAGTTAGGTGTGCAGCATCATCACTGTGTGACACCAAGGCAGCAGGCAAGTGATGGTGCAATCAGAGTTTATAAGAGGCAGCAGCCTGCACATGTCCAAGATGGCTGCAAACAGGAGGGCAAGGTAAGACCTCCACAGTAGGCCATACACAGTTCAAATCTCAGCCGGTTCATTAGGAACCGGTCGAGACTCAAAGCGTGTATCCGCAGGCTGAATATACCAAGTTTTTCGATCGATCAACTTGGGTGCAACCAGCATGCTGGGTTTTACCTGTGAGTATCGCTAGCAGCTGCTATAGCTGCAAGCAATAATCACTGTTTTCTCCCGGCGGGGACGGCTTCCCCTGCCCTCCCCCTCCGGGAGAAGACAATGGCTTGGCAGGAAGGATGCCAGCATCAAGACTGTCTGTGTTGATGGGGGAATCAAGCAAATTTATGGCTGGCTTTAGTGCACTTTTTTCAGTCCCCTGTAATGATCCATGGTTGGGTCTAGCCCACGTGTCTTTGCTCATTATCTAAATGTTTAACATGACACATGCAGAGATTGCTGGGGCAGCAGTAAGCCAAAGATCCACAAGAAAAATATGCCTCTCATTAAGAAATCACAGCAACAGATGTGCCAATTGTTCTTACAGTGGTGAACAAAGCAGATTAAACAGGTGATTTGTATTACATTACACGACTAGGAAGACATTACAGAACCATATCTATTTTTCATGATCATCACCAAAAAAAAAAAAAGCAGCCATTCTCTGGGTGATATGTGATCAGATATGGATAAAACATTTATGTGAATTATGAATATTTCAGAAGAGGTCACATTAATGTTTCTGTACTCTCATTTATTCTGTATCCAGTGCTGAGTTGCCTTTTGGATGGAGGTTTTAAGAAATATTAGACTTCTGCCACGGTGTCCCATATATGACCTCTAAAATACTATTGTATGTCAAGGGTCTCCCATTTTTCCTCTTAAAAGGTAAACTGCAATCTACAATGACAACAGAGATTTTATTCTCTGAAGAGGAGCCTAGAGACTAGCAGAGCTCACATTACGTGCATGACATGACTTTATTCTATTGCGGTCACTTGTCCCCAGCATATGCCAATTTTATTCAGTGCCTCAGTGTTTAAACTGAATTTTTAAAGGCCATGCAAAGATCACATAGATTAATCACATGTATTTTGAAATATTTTACAAGTATAAATTCATTACAAGAGTTTTTTCACACCCCGTTCTTGTAAAAATTGCAAATTAGGTAAGAGACCAGCAAACTTCACATCAAGAGGAATCACTTTGTAATATTACAGCAAAAATGTACAAGTTTTTGGATGAAAAATATCCTCTTCTTCTGGTCAACAAACTCAGTGATACGTATTCAAAGCAACATCCTGCTGAAGGGTTGGGTTGGGGCTAAGTTTTACCTAAGATTTGCGCAACTTTTACCCACAATTTGCACATTTTTTACATGAGATGCAAAGAAAAAGTGTCCGAAGCCTGGATAAAAAACCCTTAGTTTTGGTGAAATGTTTACATATTGAGATTATGTAAAAAAAATCCACTTGGTATGTCTTCAACACT
Organism: Pelophylax lessonae; assembly: GCF_965119305.1. Taxonomy (NCBI): domain Eukaryota; kingdom Metazoa; phylum Chordata; class Amphibia; order Anura; family Ranidae; genus Pelophylax; species Pelophylax lessonae. Next base: position 162,482,509 of record NC_138776.1, on the reverse strand, counting down.
ATCTATGTGTAAAGGCAACATTTTTTTAATATGCCTATTTGATAGGCAATCCTGTTAGAAATTCTCAAAACCTGAACTTGGCAGTGCATTGAAGTCTGTGGTGGGGGAGCAAAGCCTAATGTAAAATTCTGGCAATTTATGGGGCTATTAGGCAAGTTATTGTCAAAAATGGCATAGAGAGCTGAGCACTGCCAAAGGGAACACCTAACAAAGCAAAAAAAAAAAAAAAAGATTTAAGAAACACCAGTCATGTAAATTACATATTTAAGAGATGATTTTACGGTGTATACGATGTTAAAGAACACTACAGTTTTCACGGACAGCTATATTTTGGCATCATATACGTAATTAAGATGTGTACACTTAATTTTTTTTTATTTTATCCAGAGGTAATAAACCTAAACTGACCGGTGGAAGTAAGACAGGCCATACACAGTGTGAATTTCTTTCACACCACGGGTTGCAGGAAAGAAACTTGCACAATTTTCCCCATCAACACAGATATCAGGGCCGGATTAAGAGCATCATGGGCTTGGTGCTGAGGATTTTGAAGGGCCTTAAGGGCCGTACCTTGGCATGCACCCAGAGGAGGAAGGGTGCAGCCATGCATGCCTAATTCAACATGGGATGCTGTCTCTGAAGCCCATAAACACATCCATGCATCGGAAACTGTCCCTCCTTGTCCGGCCTCCGTGCTGTGTGGGGAGGTTCTGAGGGAGCTGCCTGGGGAAGCGAGCATAGAAGCCAGACTTCTGTGTTTACAATTGACAGAAGAGCGGTAACAGTGAATATGGCCAACCCGGGGCCTATATTAAGGTAGGGGCCTGGAGCTGCAGCTCCAATAGCCCCTACGTTAATCTGGCCCTGCAGATAGTGCTGACAGGGGAATTCACAATCGTCTTCTCCAGGCGGGGGGCGGGAAACTGACAGGAGAAGACAGTAATTATCGCTAGCAGCTATAGCTGCAGCTACCAATAATCACAAGAGAATCCGGCAGGCTGGTTGTTCCCAAGTTGACCGATTGATCAACTTGGTACATTCAGCCTGTCCATTTACGGTTCGAATCAAACCTTGTATAGCCAGCCTATTGGCTGCAACAGATTAAAAGCTATAGGAAACTTTATGGGACTACACGCAGTAATGATATAACTAAACAATCAATAAGTTAAGTACACATAACAGCATTTTGGACAAATATTGGGTGCAGACGTTCACTATTGGTTTTTAAAAAAGCAAAGCTTTATTCATGACAACAAATATCAGGAATAAATTCCCCCTTTTTTAACTTATATCAAACTTATAAACAGTTTAATAACTATGACGCAAGCCACACAGATTGGAAATAAAATTTAACAAATGTCCCCTTTTGAAATCAAAGGTGATGCAAAATTTTATATTCCGGAAAATAAAAAACTTTACTCACAGCAGCAAATATCTTGAACGCTTAAAATTACTTATATCCACTTAGGAATAGCTTAGTCACCACGACTCAAGCTGTAACATTTTGTATTGACTGTCCTCCTTCGAAGGTAACCCTACCTCCTAATGAGTGGCTTCTGAAGCGACTGAGCCTCCCGTTGACCTGAACCCCTTTTACACCCCTCAAAAGACCTTCTGAAAGATTCCAGAAGGTTAGCTGACCTTCCAGAAGTTAATGCCAAGAGTGTAGTGGGGGAACTTGAAACCTGTCACTGCCGCAGTCCTATTATATAAGGAGAACAGATTAGGTAAGGGTGGGCCTAGAAACAGGCACCCTCTTTTCCTCTCACTATTAAAAAAATAAATAAATAAATCTAAACCCCTTAACTTTATACAGAATGATCATTGGAACAACAGTTCAGAGACTCAACAGTCCTTTTTAAGACCACCATTTTGTGTTATTCAGCAACATCTATACTTGCTTTTTAGCCCCATTGCAATGCTTCTTTTTTTTTATTTTTTATATGTGTTTTTTTTTTATTATTATTTTATTAGGCCTGTGCTTGTTATGAAATGGTGGAGCCACTGACTAGTTTGCTAAAGAGCCAAAATGTAGTAGAGTCTAACGAGCCATCTAGTGTTCACCAGCACACCCTGCAAAGAATGATTGACTATGCTTCAGAACAACTCCCAGGTTGCATGATTTCGGGAACACTCAGGTTAGCATTCTTTCTTGGCGCTTAAAAAAATTAAATTGTTGACAAAAAAAGACCTGCCTTGTGTCTATACATGTTGGCTTAGTCAAACTGCTTACATACCCCCTTACATGCTGCACCTCCTTTTACCTCTCAATTCTACTCACAAAATTGCCCTAGTCCTTGTCAATTTATTCTTAAGTGGAACTATACTCAAGTCCACTCCAGCGATGCAGTGTCCAGAAGCTCCCTGCCAGCCACTGACAAGTTCAGTTCATCGACCAATCGATTTGGTCGGGCTGAGTTGATGCCACTCCAATGCATGTAGGGAATTCATTAATTTCCACAGATACCAAAATTGTACATTGAGCTGTGCATTTAACATATTTAATACATTTTATTTACCAGTTAAATGTGTAGAAATCTGAAAGTTCAAAGACTGATGTTGGGTGCCACCATCCTTGATGTGATATCAGCAGCCACAACAGACTCAAAGCTGTCACTCAAGTTACATAGTATTCTCCCTCGCTCCTCCTCCGGAAGATACTGTACATAATAGTTTATGGAAAGGGAAAACACTGCAATAAGCATTTACATAGCTATTTATGGGTGGTAAATGAGATTGATACAGCCCTGTTATGTAAGTGCAATATTTTATTAAACAACTGCTTGTTTAAATCCTACTACACCATGAGGAGGCCTTCTTTTTTCTCTCAGTATGATACTTTCTGCTTTGGAGAGGAATCTGTTGGCCATTGTATAGCTGGATCCTGGAGTGGTGTACACATTGGAGATTGCCATATTATCCTTACCTGCCGGGCCTGGACAAGGGGCCGGACAGAGAGGCAGCTGCCCTGGGCACTGTGGTATCATGTGAGGTGGGGGTTGCCACAAGGAGATTGGGGGGGGGGGATTTGCGTTAGAAGGGGTAATTTGGGGGGCAGCAGGGGGTAAGTATTGTTCTAGTTGGGGAAATTTGGGGGAGGGGGAGTGCTAAGAGGGGTGATTTAAGAGGATTTGTGCTGGGAAGGGAGATGGTTGAAGAAGATTTGTGCTAGGAGGAGGGGTTTGGGTGGAAATTTGTGCTGGGAGGGGGGATTCGTGTGGGGGGGGGAGATGTGTACTAGGAGGGGAAATTTTAGGGATTTGTGTTTGGAGTGAATTTTTTTTGGGGAGTGGGCAAAGGTTTGTGCTGAGAGGGGGGATTTCAGCAGGGGGGCGGATTTGTACTTGGAGGAAGGGGAACTTATGCTTGGGGGGGGTAAGATTGCAGATTAGTGCTTAGTGTTTTTGTGGGGGGATTTTTGTTAACTCATAATGCTCATACATCTTGAGGGGGGCACAGTTTGACATGTTCACACTGGGCTCTAGATGACCTTGTCCCAGCACTGCTTACCTGGAATTGACTAACTGCACTAGTTGGCTGCGTATTATGGTGGCTAAATCTCTCTGCTGAGAGGCTGCACCTTTGGAGTGTTGGTGATGGTGATGATGGAGGATTTCCTTCATTTATGCGCTCATCTCAGTGACACCTTTATGGATTCAAGCTTACGAACTATCTGTATGGACACCTTGCGCAAACCTTTTAGGTGGGAGTGTGCACTTGTTCTCACCTTTTAAATATACAGCGCTGCATGTTCTATTACTTTATTTGAATGCTGTGCATTGCCTGCATTTTTTGCTAGCTGCTATGCTTCTAAATACTATATTTGGAATCTGAGTGCTGGTATTCGTGTGTATATTTTAAATAAGCATTTAAATACTTAATTTTTGGGTGATTTTATCTGCAATTCTATAAGCTAGTGACAGGGTCTCTTTAACTTCCTCCCCTTTACCTTTAGAATATATTCCTTATGATTCATGACATATTTCTGTTTCATGTTGAGTTTAATCATTAGTAAGCCACAAGGTCTCAAGGCAGGAGCAAGGGTCCAAAGTTATTACAAATAATTATAAAACAATATAACAAATGATTTTTTTTATTTCATTTTATTGGTAAAAAAAAAACATAGCAGATTAATATTTAATAGACTGATATATTCGATTTACGTATAGCTTTAGCCCAGTAAAGAAAATTGGAAATGTGAGAAGATGCTATTGCTGAAAATGTTGACTGGCTGTCAAGCTAATCCATCCCTTCAATACTGAGCCATTGACCAAGAACACATCCATAGTTCTGACTTCTCTTGCTCTTCTTTCGCATTTTTCTAAGACAATATCAACCGGCAAGCAGTTAGAATCTTTAGAAGCTCAGCAATAGCAACCTTATTTATTATTTGCAAATGCAATTTTCCTTTAAATCTCCTAGAAAGATTTTTTTTAATCACTTTTATGCATCTAATAGGCAGACGGTTTTAAGCGCCTTTTAAGTTGTGTCCTTTTTATCATAAATACCAAAAATGCTACAGTAATAAAATTTGAAGTTCAAAGCACTAAGGACTAGTAGCAACAGCCTTTGTCAAGTCCCATTTAGTGGTAAATATTTCAAGCCTTTGAAGTGGCTCCACCTAGCCATTCCCAGCATTATGAAATGAATAAAGTCGCTTCTGTCTCCTATTTAGTCTGTTATCATTATCCCCCTGAAGTCGTACTATACATGAAAAAGACTCCAACATAAACACTTCATTGTTATAAAATGAAACAATTACAGTGGGTGGATATCTGCCTTTTGATTGCATCTAGGTTTTTATTTAGATAAATGGATGGGTTATATAGATCAGCTCAAAACTAAATAATAATTTCAAAAGAGTTTGGCTTGCAGTGTGTTTACAAATCCAATGATATGTGTGAACAGTGTATGGGTATAATGGCCCATAAGATGAATTATGTACAGTAAGTATAGCATAAATACTGTTTAGGTGCCATCCCCCAAAATCGTTTTATCTATGGTAGGAATGTCTGGATTAAAACAAACTGCCATTTTAAAAGTGTATGTACAGCATATTATTGACCATGAATTATTCATTCTTATTGTACCCTGAGGATCATAAATTATTGAGGGAACATATCAAATGGAGAGTGGAGCGAATTCATGTTCCATCTTTTTGTACAAAAGAGTTTCTGCTAAGAACTGCAAAATCCTTTCTCTACAGATCAATTATAACTGGGGTTTTGTTATCTTCTAGCTGGACAAAAAAAGTGGTCTTTCTGAGCCCCAGATGTTGTTTTTATCCTATACTAAGAGGCCAGATTGTTTGTTTTATATATATATATATATATATATATATATATATATATATATATCATTAATATTAGATTAATTCAGCTACACTGGCTGATTATCAGGCAGATTTTGTACAATTTTTTCATGATTGGCTAGATTTGCCACAGGGGACAAGGTTGGAACTCGGTTATCTGCTCATAGCCTAAAGGGATTGTAAAGGCAGAAGGTTTTTTTTTTTTTTTTTATCTTAATGCATTCTATGCATTAAGATAAAAAAAAAAAAAACTTTCTGTGTGCAGCAGCCCCCTTCAGCCCCCCCCCCCCCCAACACCTACCTGAACACGTGAGAAAAAAACAGAAAAAATTCCCAGCTCAATTCACCAACCAGTTTGCTTACCAACCAAATTAACCTGTCTAACAGTATGCGTTAAAAACAGGGGTTTAGTTTTCACACATTTGCAAACTCCAGACTGTAAAAGAGGGAAGCGCACGCTTTATTATGTGACAAACAATACGGTTAAATCACACTCACATTTCCATCCTTGTTGCACAAGCACTTCGGCATGTCAACAGAAGCTCGTCGCTCCTCCCGTCCCTCCAAGTTTTCCTACGGTCTCCTCTCTCGCGGCTGCCGCCACTATAAGCCCGCTCTCTATCACTTCCTGCTCATGGCTCCCCCGCCAGGTCAGGTTAGTAGAGAGAGAAGTCAGCAAACCAAGATCAGCGAAAATCCAAAGCAGTAGTCCACGAGGCAAGATCAGGAACAGGCAGAGTCGCCCTAGTATAGGTCTTGTTCCCTGGGCGTTGGTGGTAAACTTAGATTTCGTTGATAGCTGTTGGCCACTCTGCCTGTTCCTGATCTTGCGCCATGGACTACTCCTTTGGATTTTACTGATCTTGGTTTGCTGACTTCTCTCTCTACTAACATGACCCAGCGGGGGAGCCGTGATCAGAAAGTGATAGAGAGCGGGCTCATAGCGGCGGCAGCCGTGAGAGAGGAGACCAGAGGAAAACTTGGAGGGACGGGAGGAGCGAGGAGCTTCTGTTGACATGCCGAAGTGCTTGTGCAACAAGGATGGAAATGTGAGTGTGATTTAACCTTATTGTTTGTCCCATAATACCCGAGGTCCACGTGCGCTTCCCTCTTTTACAGTCTGGAACCTGCTTTTTAAGAGGAGCTGCAGCGACCAGGACATACCTGCTTAAAGACATACAAAAAGTGGGAAGTGGACACATGATCAGCGCCACAGGCTGGTGAAGTATATCCCTATGAAGTATATCCCTATGTGATGTTGGATTCCAGCATGTGCAGGGGCTATTTCTGTTGATTACACATTTGCAAACGCATGTGTAAGCTGCAGTTTTTGTCTCACATGCATTGCCCTTCCATGTGCTCTTTGCTATGAAGGCCTGTTATAGGTGGGGGCAGGGGCCATTTTTGTTTGTTGTTGATGTATACTGGTGAGTGGACACACTGGATGCCTTTGCTGCCATTGTGCTATGAGCTGGGCATCCACTGTGGCCCCAAGTGCCTTTAAGGAGGATTGGGTTACCTACAGGCTCACCTGCCCCCTATCTATCCATTAAAGTGCATGTGCTTCCACTGTGGAGACTCTCATACATTTACAGGAGTTAGCACTGCAGGTAATACAGGGTGCAGTGAAGTGGCCCTGAAACTTACACATGTGTTTGCAAATGTGTGCTAAAACTCTGTTTTTAAAGCATACTGTTAGACAGGTTAATTTGGTTGGTAAGCAAACTGGTTGGTGAGTTGAGCTGGGAATTTTTTCTGTTTTTGTCTCACATGCATTGCCCTTACATGTGCTCTTTGCTATGAAGGCCAGTTATAGGTTGTGGCAGGAGCCATTTTGTTTGACCTACCTGAACCCGTCTTTATCCATCAATGTTGCAGGAGTGTCTAAGCTGCCTGGGACTCCCCTTTTCATTGGCTGAGACAGCAGTGGGGCATGATTGGCTCCTGCTTCTGTCAATCAAAATCTTTCTGCCAATCAGGAGAGAGAGGGGATGGGGCCAGGTCACAGCTCCATGTCTGAATGGACACAAGGAGCTGTGACTCGACTCGGGTGCCCCCATAGCAAGCTGCTTGTTGTGGGGGCACTTAACAGGAGAGAGGGGCCAGGAGCAGCAAAGAGGGACCCGAGAAGAGGTGGATCCAGGCTGCTCTGTGCAAAACCAACTTCACAGAGAAGGTAAGTATAACATGTTTGTTATTTTTTATTTTTTAAAGAGACTTTACAATCACTTTAAAGAGCACATAAATAAAATGGCATTAAAGTGATTCTTAAGGTCCACCATTCATTGAATTTCTTTCCTGCAACCAGAAAACCGCAAAGAAATTTTCTCAATTTTCCACATCAACACAGACAGTATTGATGCAGGAATACCTTCTGCTGGGCCACTGTCTTCTCCTGGTGTGGGCAGGTGGGGGAAGCCATCCCCACCAGGAAAAGACATTATGTGATTATTGCTAGCGGCTTTAGCAGCTGTTTGTAATAATCGCAATAGAATCCAGCAGGCTGGTTGTACCCAAGTTGATTGATCAACTTGGTGCATTCAGCCTGCCCATTAACGATTCAAATCTCAGCTGGTTCCTGCAAAACCAGCTGAGATTCGAACCCTGTATGACTGGCCCTAGTATAACCATTTTCTACCTTATGCATATCCTGCAATGAGGTAAAACATTCTCCAATACTAATCCCCCCCATCCCTAAATACCTACCTGACTCTCTTATCAAACCAGTATTGTCCCACCTGAAGCTCCACTGCTCTAAATAGGCCAAAGTCATACACGGGCAATCAGGCGACAGCAGAGTCAGTAGAACAATCCAGGGGTCTGAGCCAGGGATGAGACAAGACAGATAAATGGCAAGCTGAGTTGGTAACAGATAATCCAATGATAGCATAAGCAGGAGCATGAGAACACAAAGGGGGGCTGACAATCATCCAGCAGCTTGTGGATCAAACTGCAGGCTAAATAGGCCACACAGGTGTGAGCGATTGTGCACCAAGATTGCGCCTGAGTACCCGCAAACATGTCAAGTAGTAGAACAATCCTCCTGCGCTCGAGTGAAATATGACGGAGGGAAGGAAGATACTTCAGACTCAGGTGGATAAAGCCTATGGTCTTGCTGCCCCCTCAGGATCAAGAGTATCCAGAACCAACTGGGAAAAAGACAAAAGAAAAGGGGCGCACCGACCTAGTGCATTACCACTAAAACCATTTATTAAAATATTAAAAAGTATGCAATATACTCACAATGCAGGTGTGAATGTACACACATAACCATATTGTACATAAATCTCCAAGGTAGCCAAGGTCCCACACGAAGCTGAATGGCATGCAGTGTGCCTCATGGGGCTGCTGTGGCTGGGCTGACGCATTTCAGGGGTGTGCCCCCTAACTCAGAGCCAGAAAAGTTGCTGCTGACGGTAAGTGGTAATGCTCTAGGTCGGTGCGCCCCTTTTCTTTTGTCTTTTTACCCGCAAACATGGTCTGCGTCCCTGTTGGGTGTTGGCTAATGTGCCAGCTTTCTTATGAATAATCCTCTGACAATGGGTATTATAAAAACATCCCCCCTTCCCACAAACCTTGTAGAAAGCGTAATATTAAGATAAAGTGCCAATGTTGCAGCAACATATATTATGGGGCGCTAATATTTCAAAATCAAAAATATTTTTTATATATTTTATGGGGCGCCAATATTTCAAAAATGCAGTTTATCCGTCTACAACACCAGGCAAAATCTGTGGTAAACCAGCAATTAGTTCAACTGCAAATGGTTTGCTTGCTGTGGTTTTAGTAAAGAAATTCATATTTTTAAGTGGTTTGAATATAACTTCAAGTTCCTTTTTTAAAGTGAGCAGTATTAGATACTTTACACTTAAAAAGAATTTCAAACGAAATCTATAACTGCAAATTATAAAATAATGTTTCCCATTCTAGGACATGGATGATTTTTACTATAGTGCAATAAAGATGTTGCAGAACCAAGGGCCGGGACAAGGAGCGGCTGCCCTGGGCACTGTGGTATCATGTGAGGTGGTGGGGGGGGGGGGCCCATAAGGAGATGGGAGGGGAGATTTGAGTTGGGAGGGGGAAGTTGGAGGGTGACAGAGGATAAGAATGGTTCTAGGAGGGGAAATTAGGTGAGGTGCTAAGAATGGTTATTTGGGGGGGATTTGTGTTGGGAGGGGGAATGGGGGAAGAGGATTTGTGCTAACAGGGGGAATTCTGGGGGTCTGTGTTAGAAAAGGTAGAGGGGGGAGGGAATTTGTGCTAGGAGGGTAAATCTTTTTTTGTTCGGGGGGGGGGGGCAATTTGTGCTCGTAGGGATGATTGCGGATTATTTGTGCTGGGAGAGGACATTTGGTGGGGACGATTTATGCGAGGAGGGGGAATGGGAGTGGGGGGGAGAGGATTTGTGCTAGAAGGGGTGATTTCTTATTTTTTTTGGGGGGGGGTTGTGCTGGGGCGATTTGGAGAGAGAAAGGATTTAGGCTTGGAGCAGGAGTGGGGGGGGGGGCAAAGATTTCAGGGGGGGGAGATCTGTACTAGGAGGAGGAGGGATTTATGCTTAGGGGGGATTTGTTTTTTTTAGGTGGGGGAGTTTTGTATGTTTGCCCTGGGCTTTAGATGACCATGTCCTGGCAGTAGAACCAAAGCACATGTTTTCTCCGAAGGAGTTAAATTATTTACATGTGCTCATGATAAACCAATCAATGAACTCTCATAAAAATTGTCAAACTATTAAAAGGACATTGATTGTGTCCCTGATGGAGGAGATACTGAATGAGTAGCAAAAAAACGTCAAACTGCAAATCTTTATTATAAATGGATATTGATCTATTATCTTGTTGTGTAAAGAGAGCTGCAGAATGTGGTCATTTTCCTTTATGTAGTGCTATCTCATGCTGCTGGAGATCATATGGGAACAGAGGTGGGGCAGCTGATAAGGAGAAAATGTGCAATTAATTTGTAGAATTTCTTGATCTTCTGTTTTAAATTCAAGAGCTATGCCAGATGTTAAATGCACAGCATTCCAAAGGGAAATGAAGTGTTACCTTCAGGATATTTAGCTTCTAATGTATCATTAAACCATTTCAGTGACTTGTTTTACTTTACAGTTGGCAATGTCATAAGATTGATTGGTGACTTTGCTATTAATGAATTTAACGTGCATTCTTTAATCAAAGATTGGAAGATGTGCTCAAATGACCACAAGATATCTTCTTTTTCATGAGTCTAACCTAACTTCTGTTCAGCAACATCTTATATTTTATTTGTCTTATAAAACCCCCATTATTGACAGATGCTGAGGGTTTTATGTATACCATAGCTTATAAATATTATTTGCAGCCAAGCTCTACTAATATAAATTGGAGATGTCATTACTCACACTGTAAAGGAAAAATGTAAAATTAAAGTAAATGTAAACCATGATTGACATTTTTTTGCTAAAGCACTTTGTGTCATAGACCAGCATCATTTTTATTAAAAATCTGTATTTCATTCTTTGTTGCATCTACAGTAAGTGCTAATTAGGGATGAGGTTCGGGTTTGCCACTACCATGGGTTCAAGGTGAAACCTGTGTGTCCGTGGTTTATTGATCCTGCAATTTATTGTGAGAATTAGCCAAATAAACTATAATATACTGCTTGGCCGTACAACTCTTCTACGTCAGCTGGTAGAGAAGGGCCAATAAGAAGGTTTTTGGATAAGCCAGCCCCCTTACTATAAAAGGGTGGGTTCCCAGCAGCCACATTAATAGCGTGCTTTAGCTGTGATATGGAAAGCATAAAAAGTGCTGCATAGGGAGAGAGAGCAGGATCTATAGGCACTGGAGGATCTATAGGCACTGAAGGGTCTATTAAAGAATAAATCAATCTCTCGTAACATGGGACACCCATATTTAGGATGTAACATGTAACATGTTACAAACGGAGGAGCCTCCGCACCTCCCCGAGTCCCCTATCTGACAGCTAACGGGGATCTTCTCCCCACCCCCCACTAGCTGTCACAATTAAATAAAACCTGGCCAAGTGGGGCTGTGGTGCTTACTCAGTGCCCTTTGAATATAAAAACTGCAAGGTCCGGCAGCCTGTGCGGGTGTCTGTAGTATTCAATGAACTACCACGGCACTGTGCAACGTGGTGATAGTTCATTCTCTTTTCCTGTCTGATTGTATCTGCTTGCCTCTACGGGCACACAGATACACTGGCAGATCTACTGGAGAACTGCATGGCACCAGCAATCTGCTGATCACTGGTGCAATGCTTTACAGGCTCCAAAAAAAAAATACACATTTTTTTACCTGCGAAAAAATGTGCATTTATTTTTATTTTTTTTCTAAATCCTTTATCTTATCCTAAAGGCTTAGTTCACTTTTACCAAAAAACTGTTAATACAAATAAGAGGCATCTGTAGGTAAAAGCGAATTGTGAAGCTTTGCCTAAAGTTGCCATTTTTATAGGTGTAGGCCATTTATGTACTTCATGAAGCCTGACCTGAAAATTCCCAGGATGTTGTTAAGGACATTGTTAAGCAAAGCATTACTATATTACTGTTCACCTCCATCATCCCAGGTTTGTGAGGTTTGAATCTGAGAAAGAGCTCACTGCTGTAATGGTGAGGGTGAGTGGTAATATCTGGGCCTCACTTAGCAACATTCTAGCAACGTTCTTGGAGTTTTCAGGTCAGGTTTCATGAGATATGTAAATGGCACTCCTCTATAACAAGGGTATTATTACTGTTTGGAAAGCTACACAGCTTGCTTGCATCCACAGACATTCCTTATCTGTATAGGCATATTTTGATAAAGGTGAACTAACTCTTTAAGCTGACCATATAGGAATTGAGATTAAGCTGGTTCAGCATGGACTGGCTAAATTTCAATCAATGCATGTGGCTGCCCTGATCAACAGAAGTCAATCGTTTGATCAACTTCTATTGAAAAACTTCAGCCGCTGCAGCCGATAGCATACAATGTCCCTGCAGGGTTGTTTCCCCACAACCTAATTTGTGTGGATGAAGGAATATGTTTGTCATCAGTAGATGAAAACCCATATGGAACATCTTGTAAGTAGCACAATGCTGTGTATCTGGGAGAATTTTAGAGAAAGGGAAGGGAAGGGTTACCCTTTTTCATCCTCTGTTACATTGCAATTCTGTTAATGTCCTGCAACCCGTTCCTATGCACATGCAGTACAGCAATAACATGATGCATGTGTCTAAAAGGGGATATTTTCTCATTGTTGCTGGCTGTTTCTTTGTGTTTTGATTTCTTTAGATCTCACACCATTGTGCAATACTTGTCTAGTCTCTCGCATTCAAATTGTGGTCTACCCCAGCTGCTTTATCTACTGTCCAGCCACTGTACAATATTTGTGGCTATTGTCTCTCAAATAGTAGACTCAAAATTTGAATTCAAGATAAAACCCACCTCACCTCTCACTCATAGGGTGCATTCACATTTGCAAATACACTCTGCCTTTGATTACATGTAAGAACCCCAGAAGGGGCTCCTGCAATTAGCTGTGAGTAGGCAGCCCCATTAGAAGTTATGGGTGGCTGCTTGGTTTCACAGCAATCATGCCCACTTACATGTAACTGTTGATACAGCAATCACATGCGAGTGATCGGCTCTAGAAGCAGATTGCCTGCGCCCAGGGCCAATCACTCGCATGTGATTGCTGCTTGAGAGATTACATGCGAGTGGACATGATTAGATGTGAGAACCAGCTGCCTCCTATTGATTTCAGTGAGGCTGCTGGGGTTCTCACATGTAATCCCAGGCAGGGTGTATTTCCAAGTGCGTATTCAGTGAGAGGTGGGGCAGGTTTTCTCTTGAAATAATTATGGGTTTTGACCATCCATACGTGTACACAAGATACAGAAATGGAGTTCTGCATGGGCTGTGGACTGTTTCATGGTCAGTGTTTTAGGTCTTTGCCTAGTTCTGAAGTGGGCCCTTTAGTGGAGTGTGTGGGTGACATCATCGCGCTTTCAAACATTGCATAATTTCAGCCCCGGCCTGTTACATTTTGGTGTGGAGTATCCAAGTGCTGTCAGTGGTAGAATCATATCTTACACCCCCAGCATGGGTAGCTTTGTGTCAAAGTGCCAAACTACCTAGATCTCCTCCATTACAAGATAACGTACTGTTTCATATAATAGGTTCCCCATACACAGGAAACAAAGCATAACAGTTCTGGCGCAAGGAGGGTATATGTCCCAAAAAGGGGGAATTTCTAAAGATGCCGGAAACCAAAAGTAAAGGATAAAAAGCATCAGTCCATGAGTTCATAAATAAGATGAATTCAAATAAAGTCCCAGTATAAAACAAGTAACAGCGGCTGCCATCCTGAGAGTGTGTCCAACTCTGTAAAGATATGATGAAAGAAAAGGGGGAAGGCGCCTCCTCAGTGTAATATTGAAGTATTCTTTTAATATCACAGGATTAAAAACACTTAAAAAAAGCAAAGGTAAAAGGTGCTTTGATAAGGTACTCAGCCCCGAGGTATGGATCCATCCTGCAGGCCGATGGCTTTTAAGATGCTGGGCAGTCAGTGGTAGAAGACGAGAATCACCAGTGTCAGTGGGAGTTTCACACTGGCCAGTGTGGAACCCAACGGCGGAAGTGACGTCAATGGAAAACAGGAAGTTCGGGCTGTATCTGACAAGGCTATGCGCTCAGAGCCCACAGCTCCTGCTATTGGCCTAGTGCTGCACACAAAGATGCAGCTTAAATAAGAGGGCACCAAACAAAAAACAGGGGGGAATTTCTGCGCTAAAAAAATTATACAAAAATGGTGTGAGAAATAGGAACTACCAAGCTGCTAACACTAAACCAACAGACAGTGATCCAAAAAACATAAAGTAAAAAAATAGTGTAGCGCTAAATCATTAAATCACACGTGAATGCAATAAACATAAGTGAATATCATATGCAAAACGAACAAGAAATAATTATAAATATAATAATGAGTGATAAAAGTCCAAGAAAAGTCCAAAAAAGTGCACAAAAAGTCCCAATAAAATAAATGTGAATTCTCATCCAGGGAGGAGACTTCTTTGACAAAGCTCCTCTTGTGACAATCACAGGGAAGTGTAGGCAGGGGACACCACTGTGCAATAGTATAGGAGGCAGCTTACCAGAACGGTATGGCCAATCAAATTAATGAAATGGCCTCACAAGCATATAGGTAAACAGATGGGCTCCAGAATCACCAAAAACAGCACCTGGGAGGTCCGGTCTCCACGGTATGTCCAAATGGCCAGACAGATGCGGATATGTATGGAAGATATATGACAGGACACCATAGCGTAATCACGTAAAACTTTCCAACAAGGTTTATTAAAAGGCTACTTACAATAACCCAGAAATAGACAAGCACATCAAAAAAGTAAAAGCTGGAGATCCGATCGCGGCGTCCCGCGTCTTCACTACAGATGGAGAAGCACAAGCCAGCACGGAAGGAGGCGTGAAGACGTTGCGTCCTAGGAGCATGAAATTGTCCAAAATGTCTTGGTATGCTGACGCCTTAAGAGTTCCCTTCACTGGAACTAAGGTGCCAAGCCCAACCCCTGAAAAAAAAAAAAAAAAACAGACCATAATTCCCCCTTCACCAAATGATGTGGACCAGTGCACAAAGCAAGTCCATAAAGACATGAATGAGCGAGTTTGGGGTGGAGGAACTTAACTGGCCTGTTCAGAGTCCTGACCTCAACCTGATGGAACACCTTTGGAATAAATTAGAGCGCAGACTGCGAGCCAAGCCATCCAACATCAGTGCTTGACCTCACAAATGCGCTTCTGAAAGAATGATTAAACATTACCATAGACACACTCCTAAGCCTTGTGCACATCCTTCCCAGAAGTGTTGAAGCTGTCATAGCTGCAAAGGGTGGGCCAACTCAATATTGAACCCTACGGACTAAGACTGGGATTCTATTAAAGTTCATGTGCGTGTAAAGGAAGGCTTCCTAATACTTTTGGTAATATAGTGTTTGAAAACTCATATATTGTGCTTTATGTAACATTTCTAACTATGGAACCTGTGCTTTACCAATACTGCAGACAGGGCTGCTGTTAGATATCGCGGGGCCCCTTGCAGACTACCTGGCAGGGCCCCCTCAAGAAAATATTAAAGATATATTTAGCTAAAATTACAACAAAATCACTATTATCAGACACAAATATAACAAAACTCGCATAATTCCTGCTAAATCTAAAAAAAAAAAAAAAACGATGTTAAATAAAAAAGAAGATGAGATGAGAAAAATATACAGGCTGGGCAGTTGGAGCTCAGTGATCAGAGAGACAGAGAGAGAGAAACAAAGTTACAATTTACAAATAAACTCCTGAGCAGAGATAAGTGCTGGAAGGGGGGCCCACACAAGGGAGGGGGATTACTGAGGGACCACTGTCTCTTTCTCAACAGACAAAAGCTGATAGCAGGGAGAGGGACAGATCAGATTCAGGTGCTGGAGGAAGATTTCTGTATTTGTTGTCCATCACTAATCCCCCTCTCTGTGTGGGCCCCCCTGTGTGCTAGGGACCCCTACAAGAGGGCTGATGGTTCCCCCCTATCAGCGGCCCTGACTGCAGATAAACCACGGCAGACATTTTCAGAAATGCAAAGATATCTACTGTATCTTTAAAAAGAAAAGTAAAAATTATATTTGCCCTTTTTGCTGTGGTTATTAGGTACAGTATAGCCACTGAAAATATGTTAATGCATAATGGCATTTGCACAAGCCATCTTTTAACCTTTGATCTGCTTCTAATTCTTATTTTCTCTCTAAAATCAGAAAGAAAATTGCAGCACAATACTGGCTTCCTATTATTGCCAATTTGTCCACATAAATATGATCACAAAATGACCGCAGCTGGCTAATTTGCAATTACATTTGTTTCAGCGAGGACCTCATAATGATTATACTATACACCATGACGGGTGCAGTCGTACTTTGATGTTACCCATTACTGAATTATTATCAAAGTGCATCCATTTAAAAGTAAAGCTAAAATGTTTTTTTATAACATTTTGTTTTACTTTTTCAGTTTATAAACTGATATTTTATATTAGTTTTGGTTATTTGTATATAACCTGGCCCGGCAGGAGGGATTCCCGCATCAACACTTTCTGTGGTTGCAGGAAAGGAAATTGCTTCATGTATGGCCAGCCTAACAATGCTGCTGTCCAAAGGTGCCCCCTGTGTGCCTTCATCCAGAGTGGGAGCATTCTAATGCAGGAGGTGTTTTACTGCATGATAACCAGGTGAAGATAAAGGGGGAAAAAAGCCTAAAAAAAAGTAGACTTTTTAGAAAGCCAGAAGGTTGAGCTAATTGACCAAAGCTCAAACATAAGTTTTAGTTGGTCTTGCCCTTCATACCAAGCTCCAACAGGTATGAATACAAATAAATGCAGTTCTGTAGATATTAACCACTTAAGCCCCGGAAGATTTTACCCCCTTCCTGACCAGGGCCTATTTTGCGATTCGGCACTGCGTTGCTTTAACGGACAATTGCGCGGTCCTGCAACATTGTACCTAAACAAATATGACGTCCTTTTTTTCCCACAAACAGAGCTTTCTTTTGGTGGTTTTTGATCACCTGTGCGATTTTTTGATCATGCGCTATAAACAAAAAAAGAGCAACAATTTTGCAAAAATAACAATATTTTTCACATTTTTTTATATGAAATTCCCCCAAAAAAATGTAAAAATCAAAAAAAAAAATTTTAACGAGTAATGGCGGCGATCTGCGTTTTTTTTTTTTTTTTGCAGGACTGCGACATTGCGGCGGACAGATCGGACCCTTGACTGACATTTATGACACTTTTGGGGTTACCAGTGACATTACTACAGTAATCAGTGCTATACATACGCACTGTTACTGTAAAAATGACACTGGGAGGGAAGGGGTTAACTTTATTGGAGAGGGAGGGGTTAAGTGTGTCCCTAGGGGCGTGTTTCTAACTGTGATTGGATGTGGCTACTTGTGTAAGAACAGAGATCAACGGTCCTACATAGTAGAACCGTGTGATCTTCATTCTTACACAGGGGAGAATGACAGGCGGCTTTGTTTACATTAGCCGCCTGCCTTTCTCCTGCTCTAACGGACGATTGCACGTGTCCGGCGGACATCGGGTCCGCCGGGCACACGCGCGGGGGGTCTGTGAGCGAGCGGGACCGCGCCTACGGCGGCGCGCGCTCGCTCCCCAAAGCCTCACAGTCTAGCGACGTACACCTACATCGCTTTGTCTGTGAGGGGCTGACTGCCGACGTAGATCTACGTTAGGCCGTCGGCAAGTGGTTAAAATGTATGTATTTTTAATGCAACTAGTATAAATTCTAAAATTTGGTTTGGTATCAGCCTCTTTTTACTTCTATACAATAGCATTTAGACAGGGAGAGGGAAGGGAAGAATTTGGATCCAATCAGATGTGTTCCATGCACATATGCTGATAGGAAGAGAGCAGAGTGAGACTGTCCAGTCATAGGCTGGGGACAGGAAGGTGGCATGTTTGTGTTGCTTACCTGCAGAAGGGAAAAGTCAGGTCACTAAGGTTTTACAATCTGCCAGGGCTATGTTAATCTCAGGACCTAATAGGCAGAAATCCCTAAATATGTATTTTGAATTATTTTTAGATTCTTGTCTTTAGTTCCTCCTAAAAGCCAATAACCAGACTTTGTCTTTATACTTGCATGCTTATATTTTTAACATGGAAATCTGAAAGTTAAAGCCCAACTCCAGGACAAAAAAAAAAGGATTAATTACCCGATCCATTTGCTTCTCTGCGCTGCTAGACCGGGGTCCCCACAGCACCTTCTCCCCCACGCTCCAGCGGTTTGTGGCCCTGGCATCATCAAGACTGATGCAGGATGCATAGTCTTGCATTAGACACAGTGACACTAAGGGACAGTCCGCCGCCACAGCACAGGGGAGTGTAGGAGCGTAGTCTGTCAGAGGAGCAGAGAATCGGGTAGGTAAAAGTCTTTTTACTGTCCCCTAGAAAAAACAGTTAACCTTTGCAGTGCAGCCATAGTCCCATTGCAAGGGAGACATTTCAAATTTCCTGGAGTTGGGCTTTATTATCAAACCAATGTAAAGAAGATCTACTAAATAATAACCACTTCTGGAGCGGAAGGATTTACCCCCTTAAGGACCAGGCCATTTTTTGCGATACGGCACTGCGTTACTTTAACTGACAATTGCGCAGTTTTGAGACGATGTACTCAAATAAAAAAAAGTTGAAGTCCTTTTTTTGCCACAAATAGAGCTTTCTGTTGGTGGTATTTGATCACCTCTGTGATTTTTATTTTTTGCGCTATAAACAAAAAAATTGCGACAATTCTGAAAAAAAAAAAATGTTTTACTTTCTGCTATAAAACATTCCCCAAAAAAATATGTAAAAATCAACTTTTTTCATCATTTTAGGCCAATTTGTATTCTGCCACATATTTTTGGTAAAAAAAGTATATTGATTAGTTTGCGCAAAGGTTAGCGCGTCTACAAACTAGTGGAAAGATTTATGTCATTTTTATTTTATTATTTTACTAGTAATGGCAGGGATCAGCGGTTTTTAGCAGGACTGCGACATTGCGGCGGACAGATTGGACACCTAACTGAAATTTTTGACACTTTTGGGGGGGACCAATGACAATACTACAGTAATCAGTGCTAAAAATACGCACTGTTACTGTACTAAATGACACTGGCATGGAAGGGGTTAACACCAGGGGCAATCAAAGGGTTAAATGTGTCCCTAGGGGAGCTTTCTAACTGTGGGGGGGATGGGCTTTCTGCATGAACACAGAGACCTGTGTTCCTAAATAAGAGGAACACAGGATCCCTGTTTATTACTGACAGAACAGCGGTCTGCCATTGTAAACACGGCAGACCGCCGTTTGGTTTCCACGAGGAGCGATCGTGGGTGCCCGGCGGCAATCGCGGCCACCAGACTCGCTGACCAGCTTCTTATGTGACCGATAGCGGTCCCGCAAAGCGACGTACAGGTACGTAGTTTTGCGGGACAGAGCCGATCTGCCGCAGCACAACTGCAGCAGGCAGTCTTTAAGTGGTTAAAGTAGAACTATAGGCAAAACTTTTTTTTTCTAATTTTGGTAAGAGCAAGGGAGGGTTATACCCCTGTCAGATTTTTTTTTCTTGCCATCTGTGTCCAATTTCGGAGATTTCTCTTCACTTCCTGTCCCATAGCCAGGGCTTTTTTTCAGCGGGAACGCGGGGGAATGGACTGACTATATAGAATGGCAAGAGGGGCTAGGCTGTGCTGCAGGGTCTATTGATGCTGTTGCTGAGGAGGTCTATTGTTGCTGGTGGGGGGACTGTTTGTTGCTGGCGCTGGGTCTTATGTTGCTGTGGGGTCAGTTGTTTCCGGGAGAGATCAACTGTTGTTGCTGGCTGTGGGGAGATCTGTTATTGCTGCTGGGAGTCTATTGTTGCTGGGGGGGGGTTGCTGTGGGTGGTCCATTGTTGTTAGGGGGATCTATTGTTGCCGGGTGCAGGGGATCAATTTTACTTCTTTTCTTGTTATCATTACCAAATTCCATACAAATTACTTAGCACCACAAAATAATACTTGGTATTGTCTAAAAGGGCAGTAATCTAATCCCACTCCACTTTGTACAAAAATAAAACAAAGTTTTACCTTTAGTTATATTTTAGGTACATTTTAAAAGCAGGCAACGCTAGTAAAAACAAAAAATACGAATTACAGCTTCTCTTCCCAATTAAAGAGACCCTTTTACCAGGTCATTTATTTCAACAAAAATCTTAGTATTTCTTACCATTGCCTGAAAAAGCCTCCCTTGTGTAGACATCGAAAAGCCCCAAGACTGCAGCTTGGGATGCCATGCTTGGATGTCATGACAGCAACCCCAGAAGACTCAGGGGAGTCACTAGGTTGCTAGGAGTACCTTGAGCAATGAGCAATGTCTGCCTTCCAGATAAGTTCCCAGTGACTCCATTGATCTTTTTAGCTGTCTATAAGGGGGTGATTCTTCCCAATGACCCCAAGTGTAAGGAGCATTCTTCCCACTGACCATCATACTAATGTATCATAAATTGTAGATATAGTACATTTTAGCAGGGGTTCCCTGAGATTGACCAGGACCTATTTTGGGATTCGGCACTGCGTGATTTTAACGGACAATTGCACGGTCGTGCGATGCTGTACCTAAACTAATTTGACGCCTTTTTTTCCCCACAAACAGAGCTTTCTTTTGGTGGTATTTGATCACCTGTGCGATTTTTTGATCATGCGCTATAAACAAAAAGAGCGTAAATTTTTCAAAAATAACAATATTTTTCACATTTTTTTATATGAAATTCCCCCAAAAAAATGTAAAAATCTAAATTTTTTTAACATTTTAGGCCAATTTGTTTTACGCTACATATGTTTGGTAAAAAAAAAAATCTCAAAAAGCGTATTTTGATTGGTTTGCGCAAAAGTTATTGCGTTTACTAACTAAGGGAAAGATGTTTGTCATTTTTGTTGTTTTTTTTTTAACGCGTAATGGCGGGGATCTGCAATTTATTTTTGTGGTACTGCGACATTGCGGCGGACAGATCGGACCCTTGACTGACATTTTTTACACTTTTGGGGTTACCAGTGACATTACTGCAGTAATCAGTGCTATACATATGCACTGTTACTGTAAAAATGACACTGGCAGTGAAGGGGTTAACTTTATTGGAGAGGGAGGGGTTAAGTGTGTCCCTAGGGGTCGTGTTTCTAACTGTGATTGGCTGTGGCTACTAGTGTAAGAACAGTGATCAACAGTCCTATATAGTAGAACCGTATGATCACTATTTTTACACAGGGGAGAATGACAGGCGGCTTGTTTACATTAGCCGCCTGCCTTTCTCCCGCTCTAACGGACGATCGCGAGTGAGCGGCGGACATCGGGTCCGCCAGGCACACGCGCAGGGGGGTCCATGACTGAGCAGGAGTGGGAGCGCGCATCCGGCGGCGCGCGCTCCCTCCCCAGAGCCTCACAGGCTAGTGATGTACCGATACGTCACTTTGCCTGTGAGGGGCTGACCGCCGCAGTATATGTACTTGCGGCGGTCGGCAAGTGGTTAAGTGTTGCTTTGTGTTGAAAAGGTTGAGAAAGACTACTCTATATTGTTCTTCTTCACTCCTCCCCAGGCAGCTACACAAAAGAGAGGTATAGTTAATCAGTCAAAAGATGGGTTGCACCATGGGTTGCAGGAAAGAAAATCACACGATCCCTCCAACACATTCAGTGTTGATGGTGGAATGCCTCTCGTAGCACTGTTGTGTTGTGCCAATGGGAGAGCATGGAGAGCCTTCCCGTCTGGCAGAACACAATGATTACTGCTACTGGCTATAGCTGCTGGCAGTCATCAAATGTATACAATCCGACAGGCTGGTTGTATCTAAGTCAATCAATGGATCAACTTGGGTAAATGCGAATTTTAGCTGGTCCATGCTGAATGGACACATTTCGATCTGTGTATGGCCGGTTTTAGGCACTTCTAGCAAGGGAGTGAGCTATGTTGAGCAAGGAAGGAGGCGAATGTGCTGGGGATAACTGTCCAGGAGTAGTTACATTTACTAGCATGTTCAAAGGTGCATGAATAAATGTGCAAGTGTATAAAAAATAATTTGTGGAAAGAAAAAAAACCCTGCAAGTAGACATTTAAAATCCTTGATTTATCTTTTTTTTTTTTTTTTACCTGCAATTTTTTAAGTTGGTGACAGGGTCTCTTTAAACGCAGAAACATGGGAGGAGGATATTAGCGTGCTCCCATGCAGATAGATTTCCATTTAGACTTTATATCCCATTTTCCTTCTGCTTTCCCTATATTAGACTCCGGTCAGCGTAGCAGCAGTGTCTTAAAACACATTGAAGCAGAAGAAAATGCATGCTGTATTAAATATATACAGGATATATGCGTTTTGGTGGGTATTTAATTTACCATATACTGTAGTAACTGTGCACTTTATATGCATACTATTAAAAAAAAAAAATACAGACACTTAAAAAAAAATAAATACGAGCTATGAAATTTTATTATAAATCTGTGCCTTATGATCAATATATATTCATTTCTGTGCCTCTTCGTAATGATGGACTCAATCATTTTCTTTTTTTTTTTTTTTTTTACTGTCAAACACTGTTTCTACAGTCACAAAAATGACAAATTTTTATAGCCATTACTTAAGCAATACGACCATTCGGAAAGCGGAGTTGCCAAGTATGGCAGTGACAGAAAATACTTAGAGAGTACCCTTTGGTCACCTTGTCTGAACTTTGGTTTGATATTCTGTCTGTTTTTCCATGTTCTGTTTTTGTACTGTGTATGCCTGTATTCTGTATGAGCGCAATGTTTTTACTAAAACCCCAGAGGTTATCACCCGATCTAATTGGTCTGGAGAGATTGTCACTTTGTATCATACAACTAAACAGCTATTCATATAGGAATGCCTGAGTACATCTAACTAACAATGATGACCTTCATGTACAGAAGGTTATCCGTTACAGGTGGTTTAGCTGAAAATATTATCCCGCAGTTATATATTCTCTCTAACTTTCTTTAAATTGCCGTTATTCTTGGCATACAGTTTGCTTCTTTGACCTTGCTTTGTAAATGTATGTGTTTACAGCATTGAACATATGCCACAGGATGGTTTGAGCAGCAGTAGAGTGCTCTAAGTTGGTGATTCTCTCGTGGTCAGTGAAGGCGGACTTTGCCGTAAAATGCAAGGTCCATTTTTTATGTTCAGGCCTTCTCCCCTTGTAAAAATCGCACAGGGTGTGACATCAATATCCTTCCAGCAAGAATTCTGGGAAATGTAGAGCAGACCAGGTCTCATGAAAATACATTCCAGTCTAGTGCAAAGGCATCTTCTCCTAAGAATTGGACTGCTCCACATTTTGCAGGATCTCACTGGAAGCATGGTGGTGTCCTCCTCCCCTAGTCAGTACAAGCAGAAGACAGTGAGAAGATAAATATAAAAGAGAACATAATCAAAAGCATCTCCCATGGGACTTTGTAGCAGCCAATAAAGCAAAAATGTATCAATAATTATAAAAGGTTTATTATACAAACAATAATAAAATTCCAAGTTACAAATACTCGTCTCATGTACAGCACTTGTACAATATGATATGTGACTCTCACAGCAGAGGCACATACTGTAGAACATCATTGTATATCTAGCCGGGTGGCTGTTAAGCCGCAAACTTCCAACACGTTTCAATTGTTGAAAGATCTTCCTCAGGGGATAATTGTGAGAGTACTTAAATGTATAAACAAAATAGTAGAACATAGAAGAAAAAAAAAAAAAAAAATATATATATATATATATATATATATATATATATATATATATATATATATATATATAGCAAGTAAACACACCATATTGCCAAAAGTATTGGGACGCCTGCCTTTACACGCACATGAACTTTAATGGCATCCCAGTCTTAGTCTGTAGGGTTCATTATTGAGTTGGCACACCCTTTGCAGCTATAGAACAGCTTCAACTCTTCTGGGAGGCTGTCCACATAGTTTAAGAGTGTCCATGGGAATGTTTGACCATTCTTCCAGAAGCGCATTTGTAAGGTCAAGCACTGATGTTAGACAAGAAGTCTTGGCTCGCAGTCTCCACTATAATTCATCCCAAAAGTGTTCTATCAATTTGAGGTCAGGACTCTGTGCAGGCCTGTCCAAGTTCCTCCACCCCAAAATTGCTCATCCATGTCTTTATGGACCTTGCTTTGTGCACTGCTTTAAATCATTTGGTGGAGGGGGGGGGGGTATGGTGGGGGGTTGGTTGGGCTCGAGCTCTTAGTTACAGTGAAGGGAACACTTAAGGCGTCAGCATATCAAGACATTTTGGACAATTTCATGCTCCCAAGTTTGTGGGAACAGTTTGAGGATGGCCCGTTCCTCTTCCAATATGTCTTTGCACCAGTGCACAAAGCAAGGTCCATAAATACATGGATAAGCGAGTTTGGGGTGGAAGAACCTAACTGGCCTGCACAGAGTCCTGACCTCAACCTGATAGAACACCTTAATGATGAATTAGAGTGGAGACTGCAAGCCAGGTCTTCTAGTCCACATCAGTGCCTGACCTCACAATTGCGCTTCTGGAAGAATGGTTAAACATTCCCATAGACACACTCCTAAACCTTGTGGACAGCCTTCCCAGAAGAGTTGAAGCTGTTATAGCTGCAAAGGGTGGGCCAATTCATTATTGCACTCTACAGACTAAGACTGGGATACCATTTAAGTTCATGTGTGTGTAAAGGCAGGGGTCCTAATACTTGTTGTTATATAGTGTATATTGGATTGTGTGTATGGTCTACAATACAACTGTTATTCAACATGGACTTGTCTGTAGAGACTGTAATGTTTCTTTCGTATTTTGTAAGATATTTTATTACTTTTGTTGTAATTGCATTGAATTACAAGTTTAAAAAAAAATAAACAGCATGTTAAAAAAGAGTTGCATGTGACTTCTATGGGGCCCTTAAGCACAGGGGCCCAGCAAAGTAAGCAACAGCGACTGAAGGTAGTAAAACATTAGACAGCTACATTGGAATAAAATGTATTTATATATGGTTTGAAAACCTCTATACAATTGTTCTGTAGTTCATTAATATTATGAATCCCTAACCTGCCTCCCTCAAAGCCTCTCTGACACCTCCAAGGCCCCAAAACATATTTCTGGCCCTTCAGCTGAGTCTTTCGCTCTCGGCCGGGGAGGATGAGATGCATTCATTTTCCAAGAACACCCATCATGCCAGCTGTGAGTTGTCTCTGCCTCCCCTTTTACTGCGGAAGTAATAGATTTCCACCATGCTGCCAGGACTCATTCCCACTTGCAGCCTACATCATGATGAATTCAACCTGCAAAGTAAACAGACAAATATTTAGGGTGGATGAGTGGTAAGGCTTCTGTTCATGCAGTGAATGGTGTTCTCTGTAAAATGCTAGTTCATTTATATGTAACAACTTCATCTTTAGAGTAGACTGTATAGGAATAATAATTTGTCTATACACTGTCCAAAAGTGCAATTTCCTTATCTGGAGACTAACTTGTTGAAAATTCTTAGCAACAAACAGGACTTATTTTTCTCAGAAAAAAAGGTACAGGCACTAGCCCCCCACCCCCTCCCCCTTTCCCTGTCATCTTTGTCACCACCCCTTGTCTCTGCCCCTACCTACCTACCTACAAGCACTACCCTGTTTAGAGAAATAGATCCTCCAGCAGCAATAATAGATTTCCCTGCCAACAATTATAATTTATAATTCAACCAGCAGCATTGCTAAATCCCCCAACAGTAACAATAAATCAGCCTCTAGTAACTATAAACCCCCCAACAGCATCAATGAAATTTCGCAGCAGCAACAATAAATCCCCCTCCAACAACAACAAATCCCCCTCCAACAACAATAAATCCCCCTCCAGCAACAATAAATCTGCCTCCAGCAAAAATAAATCCCCCTCTAGCAATAATAAATCCCCCTCTGGCAAAAATAAATCCCCCTCTAGCAAAAATAAATCCCCCTCTAGCAAAAATAAATCCCCCATCTAGCAATAATAAATCCTCCTCTGGCAAAAATAAATCCCCCTCTGGCAAAAATAAATCCCCCCTCTAGTAAAAATAAATCCCCCATCTAGCAATAATAAATCCTCCTCTGGCAAAAATAAATCCCCCTCTGGCAAAAATAAATCCCCCTCTGGCAAAAATAAATCCCCCTCTAGTAAAAATAAATCCCCCTCTAGCAACAATAAATCCCCCTCCAGCAACAATAAATCCCCCTCCAGCAACAATAAATCCCCCTCCAGCAACAATAAATCCACTTCCAGCAACAAAAAGTTCCCCAGCAACAACAATAAATCCCACTATTTCACTGAAATTAAATGTAATGTAAAGCAGTTGAATATAAGTGTAGCACCCTACAGGTAGGGCCATGATTTTCAGCTGGGCTGTCATGTCTCCCAGGTGTGTTTGCTGAGAGGGGAGTCTTCCCACTGGCTCCATGAGAGGATTCTCATTGGACAGTGGAGGAAACCCAATCAGAGACACACTCAGGCCTGTATCTACCCCAGAAGGCAGATTCTGCCTCAGAGGATTCTGGGAGTGAGTATAAGTTCTGAAGGAACGCATGACACAGCATTTTTGGCGGGAAGCAGAGTTCCAGGAAGGAATGTAGGGCTGTCTCTCCTTCTATCAGAGGAAGCGGGTGTCCCGGGTGGCGGCCTAGGAATCAAAAGAGAGCGGAGCTGAGCTGCAGAGGGGATCCGGTGTGCGCGAGAACCAGTGGAGAGTGAGAGGGGTCTAGTTTCAGGAAAGCCTACAAAGGTCGGGAGTACTGTGGGCTGCCCCTGGGGGTCTGCCTAGTGTCAGAGGGGACCACTCCGGAGAAGGTTCTAGGGATCCAGGAGTCAGCTAACTGTTAAAGGGGTGCCTGGTCAGAGGACCCTGAAGTATTATAGGGGTTACCTAGTCAGAGGACCCTGAAGTATTAGAGGGGGTACCTAGTCAGAGGACCCTGAAGTATTAGAGGGGGTACCTAGTCAGAGGACCCTGACGTATTAGAGGGGGTACCTAGTCAGAGGACCCTGAAGTATTAGAGGGGGTACCTAGTCAGAGGACCCTGAAGTATTAGAGGGGGTACCTAGTCAGAGGACCCTGACGTATTAGAGGGGGTACCTAGTCAGAGGACCCTGAAGTATTAGAGGGGGTACCTAGTCAGAGGACCCTGAAGTATTAGAGGGGGTACCTAGTCAGAGGACCCTGAAGTATTAGAGGGGGTACCTAGTCAGAGGACCCTGAAGTATTAGAGGGGGTACCTGCAGTTTAGGCCCTGAAGAGTCAATGTACAGCGCGAAGTGTACAGAGTTGAGAGTTGAAGCTGCACAAGCAGTGACAAGAGGGAGTTGTTCAGTGACTTTTGGGCTAAATCAAGTATCAGGAGTCAAGAGTTCTACAGTTCTGGAGTTTCTGAGCTAACAAACAAGTTAAAGTCGAGGTTCCAGCACTAATTCAGTCAAGCAGCTTTTGAAGCGTCAGGAAGCGCTGGTCGGCATTCAGCTGGCCCCCAAGACAGCGTTAGTGAGCATTTTTTTGTACAAAGTCCCAGTTAAGCCTAGAAGAGCCAGAGGAGTATCCCACTCATTCCCTTCTCCCATCCCCTAAATACAATAAAACAAAACAAACCAAAGATGCCGGAATGGTCGTTGTCTCAGCTCTCACACCTGGGTTCACAACTTAAATGTGTTGGAAGTGTTACCGGTACTGATGGCAGACCCACCTCAGGCCCCAGGCCTGGAAATATTGCTACATAAGATTTTTTTTTTTTTTTTGGCTGCTGCTGTTTGGAGTATTTTAGGGGTACTTTATCACACCCAAGTACCCCATCTCTGCCAGTACTTATATTGTTTACAGCCAAAAGCTGGGACCTGTGTTGGCATGTCCTGGCAACAACTATGGCTGTCATTGGGTGTTAACACATCTCTCAACCTCACCCACCCCCCAGCTACTACAACTGCCACTCCCCCCCCCCCCCGAAAAAAAAGTAGTATATTGCATCCTACCAGTCAATAGAGCAGTGGCTAAAATTATTTTCTTTTTGTGGCTTTTTTTTTCCTACACAGGAGATTTGCTAAAACTGGTGCACACAGAATCTGCTGCAGATGTGCATCACAACTAATCGGCTTCTAAATTCAGCTTGTTCAATTAAGTTTTGACATTAAGGCCCCTTTCACATATACGGTCCGTTCAGTTCATCAGTTCAGTCGCGTCAAAATGTATCAGTTTTGCATCCGTTTTTCATGCATTTTTCATCCGTTTTTCATCCGTTTTTCGTCAGTTGTCATCCGTTTTTCATCCGTTTTCATCCGTTGTCATCGTCCGATCCGTTTTTTTGACGGATGAAAAATAGGACATTAATCCGTTCAAAAAAACGAACATTGACGGAAGCGGATGAAAACGGATGTTAACTGATGATCATCTTTTGTCATACGTTTTTACATAAAGATGCATTGATGTCCTTTTCATCCGTCAACGGATGGATGAAAAATGGACAAACGGACAGCATGTGTGAAAGGAGCCTAAAGCCTAGAAGTTGATTGGTTACTATGCACAGCTACACCAGATTCTGTGTGCACCATTTTTATTAAATCTTCCCCACCATAGGTGCACGCAGCCTATTGTACTGTATTAGGGTGTGCACCCCAAAGCTCAAACAAATGTGTGTGTGTGTGTGTGTGTATGAATATATATATATATATATATATATATATATATATATATAAATTGTATACAAGTTTAGCACAC
This sequence comes from Pelophylax lessonae, assembly GCF_965119305.1. Taxonomy (NCBI): domain Eukaryota; kingdom Metazoa; phylum Chordata; class Amphibia; order Anura; family Ranidae; genus Pelophylax; species Pelophylax lessonae. The sequence continues at coordinate 162,453,863 of NC_138776.1, read as the reverse complement.
ACTCCCTCTGACTTCTGCTCAGTGCACACATGACACACTACCAGAAGAATGCGGGCCAAGGCGAGATCTCCGAAGCAAGGAACATCCCTAGTCCGCCACTCAAACTTATTTGCAGCACAAGAATAAAGCAGAGAGGAGGCAGGGCCCATCTTGGGGATGTTCCTACAGTCCTTCTTAGAGCCAGAAGTGCCTGAAACTGATGGGGGAGGAGATTTGTCCCGATAATGTGCATGTCATTTAGGACAGTTGGCCACTAGGGGTGATGAGGATGTGTCTAGGCACACCTGGCACACCCTGGTGGTTCGCCTATGTCCCCCACAGTATCTCCTATAGCAGGGGTCTCCAAACTATGGCCCTCCAATTGTTCAGGAACTACAATTACCATCATGCCTTGTCTTGTCTGTGAATTATGAGAATTTTACAATGCCTCATGTCATGGGACGTGTAGTCCTGTAACAGCTGGAGGGCCATAGTTTGGAGATCTCTGTCCTATAGGATGAACGCTTGCTGGATAGCTACTTAGCATTGCATTAAGGTATAAACTTGGCTTAGCCAAACTCTATGGAGTAATATGGGGGATGGAGCTGGATACAGATGGGTGGCACCAGATTAACAAAAGATCAATTAATAGGACAGACAGAGAACACTCTTTTAGGATGTAAACTCCATGAGCTAGGTCCTCCTGGTCCTTCTGTACTGAACTGTATTGTACTGTACTGTCTCCCTCCATTTTGTAAAGCACTAGACAAACTGTTGGCACTATATAAATCCTGTATAATAATAGTAATATTAGTACTGAGATACTAGACTTAGGTCTATGGGTACTCTTCTTCACATTGCTTTCATATAGTGGTTTGAGTATACAGTCTAATTCAGGAAACAAACCAAAAAAAGTTGTAAATGGTGGTTATATCCTTCGTCCTGTGTGGATTTTTGGGGATAATTTAGAGGCAATTGAGCATGAAGCCAAAGAAAGTTAAGTAAACACCATTCTTCATGCTGCTTTGCACTCCCATTCACAAGAAAAGTGTCTGTATGAATGCATCCTGAAAGTCATTGTCTTGTAGTACAATGCTTGCTGTCTGATCATTTACTCTGCTTTCTCAACTGAACATGAATATAAACCACAGACTGTAATTTTCTTGAAAGTAAACACCATAGGTGTAATGCAGGAATCTATTTTTTTTTTCTGTTTTCTATTTTTTCAGTTTTTTACTTGATGCTTTCACCTAATATATTTCTAGAGTGAAATGAAAGAATTTTTCCCTGAGTTTTTAGAGATTGTTCTTGTTTCCTGACTCTTAAGTGCTGAGCACAGAAATCCATTCTGCTGTTTTGTCCTCGTTATTCTCTCAATAAAAAAGCGCAGCACGTGGTCGTAGCACCAAACTACCTTCACGTGTGAAGTACTCTGATTTTAGCACTTTTCAATCATTATGTCATTTCTAATCGCCGTACTCCATAGACTGTCATCAGATGTTACCGATAACATGGAACAAATGTGCAGAGATTGCCTCACACTTACCCCTTCTCAAATATAAACTATGAATAAAATACCAACACAAGAAATGGTAAATAAATGGCCGCGGCACCTTTATTGGTATATAAATAATTTATTAATAACATTTTTATTAAACAGATATTAAAACGTAAAATTCAAATATACATATCTCTCGCTCAGTCATAAAACTCGAGCGAATATCCTCAAATAAAAAATTCATCAGAGTCCCTCCTTGATTCAAGGGTGACATAACCACATAACAGATGCTGCGACGGGATGGCGGGGAGGGGAGCTCACCAAGCCGTTCCAGATCAATTGCGACATGAGCCTTCACGCGACACTTTATATAACCCTTCTTCCACGTGACGGGAACTTTCTAGAAAGGCATGTGTTTCCCGCCTGACTTTTACGCACGTGTTTCCCACTTCAATTCATGTGATGAGCCTGTAAAGGCTTAAAACGGAGTTCCGGGCACAGAAATGATTTTTTGCTGAACATACCCCCGGGACAGTCAGGGCTAGCACATTCCACAATGGCTAGCCTCTGATCTGTCCCGGTTCGCACTTACCTTTTAGAAGAAATACTTACTTAGAAAATTTCTTCCACAGCGTTTCCATCTCTCTTGTGGGCAGCTGAAGCCGGCGCGGTTCTCTTCTCTGTCTTCTTCCACGTCTTCGTGTCCCAGAATGCACTGCACCGGCCCCTCTCGTCACTTCAGGTGCGGCGCCGCATTCCTAAACAGCTTCTGGGCATGCCCAGAAGCTGTTTAGCAGGGGAATGCGGCGTCGCCCGGAAATGACGAGCGGGGCCGGTGCCGTCGCATTGATTCCTGGGAGCTATGACGTTTAGCTCCCAGGAATCATCGCGAGGCAGGAAGTGACGGGGTGAGCCGCGGCTCCGAGGGAGGAAGCAGTCAGAGGTGAGTATTTACGATCTTCAATAAAAAGGTGAGTAAACAAAAAAAATAAAAATAACTATCCAATTCCTTTTCAGGTGAGCTCTACCTAGCGGAGGGGCACAAAAAAAAATAGTTTTTTGTGCCCGGAACTCCTCTTTAACCACTTGCCGACCGCCGCACGACTATCTACGTGGGCGGTCAGCCCCTCACAGGCAAAGTGACGTAGGTCTACGTCGCTCGCCTGTGAGGGTTTAGGGAGCGAGCGCGCGCCGCCGGAGGCGCGCTCCCGCTCCCGCGTGGTCACGGACCCCCCCGCGCGCGTGACCGGCGGACCCGATCGCCGCCGGCCACTCTGCGATCGGCGGGGGAGAGGGAGATAGTCAGGCAGCTTGTGTAAACAAGCTGCCTGTCATTCTCCTCTCTGTATGAGAGCTGATCACATGGATCTACTATGTAGATCCATTGATCACTCTGCATACAGTTGAAGCCACAGCCAATCACAGTTAGAATCACGCCCCTAGGGACACACACAGCCCCTCCCTCTCAAATAAAGTTAACCCCTTCACTACCAGTGCATTTTTACAGTAACAGTGCATATGTATAGCACTGATTACTGTAGAAATGTCACTGGTAACCCCAAAAGTGTCAAAAATGTCAGTCAAGGGTCCGATCTGTCCGCCGCAATGTCGCAGTACCGCAAAAAAAATCGCAGATCGCCGCCATTACGCGTTAAAAAAAAAAACAACAAAAATGACAAAAATCTTTCCCTTTGTTAGTAAACGCAATAACTTTTGCGCAAACCAATCAAAATACGCTTTTTGCGATTTTTTTTACCAAACATAGGTAGCATAAAACAAATTGGCCGAAAATATTAAAAAATTTTGATTTTTACATTTTTTTTTGGGGGAATTTCATATAAAAAAAAGGGAAAAATATTGCTATTTTTGCAAAATTTACGCTCTTTTTTTGTTTATAGCGCGTGATCAAAAAATCGCACAGGTGATCAAATACCACCAAAAGAAAGCTCTGTTTGTGGGAAAAAAAGGACGCCAAATTCGTTTCGGTACAGCGTCGCACGACCGCGCAATTGTCCGTTAAAGTCACGCAGTGCCGAATCGCAAAATGCCCTCTGGTCGTTTAGCAGCCAAATCCTCCGGGGCTTAAGTGGTTAAAGCCACAGTAACCCAATAGTTTTTTTTTTTTTTTATTCTAAAAAAGAGCTGTGGCGGACACAATCCCATGTAGTGAGCCCTTAATTGTGCCCACTTGCCATTCTATTAAATGTCCTAATTCCTTCAGCCCAGACACAACTCTATACCTCCCCTGCAGTACTTCTATCAGGCCTTCTGTATTTTCAATGCAACTTTGGTTGTAGGGACTTGCTGTTTTATAACAAAAAAGGTCACCATGACTAGCAAGTCATGTTGGGACATCCAGTGCATTTATTCTTTGTTCTCTGCTATCCCATACCCTTGGCAATGCATGTTTTCATAAAAGGTGGGGGGGGGGGCTAGGGTTGCCACCTGTCCGGGATTCACGTGGACAGTCTGGGTTTTGAATAATTTGTCCAGATTTCAGTCTGCCTGAAACCCAGACACAATTTTCATACAGGAATGTGGCTCGGAACAGGGCCTGGCAGGAGGGTGGGGGAGCACTATGCATGCCGCATTACTAATCTCTTTGGAGTGCCCAAAGGTGTCCCAGGTCTCCTACAGTCCTATAAAGTATGTTAAAAAAAATATTTTAAAAAATGCTGTGCGCCGCTAAAGTGTTTCACTTGAGGGAAAAGTTGCAACCCTAGGGGGGGCACATTCTGCAATTTTGTTAGGTTTCCAACTTACTAGTATAGATGGATAGATGATTATGATAGTATGGATCAGTGTTTCTCAATCTTCTTAAGTCAAGGCACTCTTTAAATTAAGTACAATCTCAAGGCACCCTCCAAAATTATAGAAAGTCTTGAGGCACCCCATTCTAAAATGTCAAAACTATTCTGATAGTTTTACATAATAAAGCAACATCAATACACATGGGACACCCAACGTTAAAGATGATTTATCCTTCCAAAGCAAATAATACTTTTGCACACCGGTACTGACTAGTATTCCAATGTATCTCTTCTACCCCCGTTTTCTCCATCACTTGCCTAATGAGACCCTTAAAGCTGATGGAGAGAGGCAAGGGAAGGTAAAACAAGGATGATATGTAGGCAACGTACATCTTCTTTATCAACGGATGTCATTGGTCGTTAGGATGCCAACAGCTAGAAGGTTGTAATGGTGTACAATGAAAATCTGTGAATGTGTAACTAAAAGGCAGGCTTCATCCACCCACCACCTGTATACAATTTTGGGGCAATTTTTAGGCATTTTGCCAAGGCACCCCTGAAGAAACCTCAAGGCACCCCAGTGTGCCTGGGCACCCTGGTTTAAAAAGGCTGGTATAGATAGTCAGAAGGAATTCCTCCTCTGACAGACCGCATGCTATGGCTTTTGGCTATATTATAGAAAACCATTTCATTTTGTTATTTCACACTATGGAGCGTATTTATAAAAAAACTTTGCAAAGCAATTCGCCAAGTGAAAGTGCATGTACATTCATTCTGTTTATAAGGACTTCCCTATTGCAGATTTACTGGCCCTCCTGTGCAGGATCATGTACAGTATATATGTAATTCTGCACTTTTGCCCACAGGGGGCACACGCGTATCACCAGCAGGCCGCTTCTGCTGTGATTAATCACAGCAGAAGCCGATCTGGATGTTCGCAGGCACCTGACTATTGTCAGTAAAACACACAGAACAGGGATGTAAACAAGGCAGATCTCTGTTCTGACAAGGGGGAAGGGAAGGATTTTGCGTCCTTGCAAAGCAGGGAATACAATCCATCTCTTCCCCTAGTAAAAGCAGCATACAGTGTACACCAAAACACTGGCTAGGCACACAGTTAACCCTTTGATACTCCTAAATGTTTAACCCCCTTCCCAGTTATTGTCCTTAGTACAGTGAGAGTGCATATTTTTAGCACTGATCAATGTATTAGTTTTACTGGTTCCCACAAAGTGTCAGTTAGTGTCCGATTGCTTGCAGCAATATCGCAGTCCCGCTATAAGTCGCTGATCTCTGCCATTACTATTATAAAAAAATAAATAAAAACAAATTCCATAAATATATACCCTAGTTTGTAGACGCTATAATGTTTGTGTAAACCAATACACTTATTGGGATTTTTTTTTGCACCAATAATATGTAGCAGAATGCATAATGGCCTAAATTTATGAAGAAATTAGATTTTTTACATTTATGATTGGATATGTTTAATAGCAGAGTAAAATATAGTGTTTGTTTGTTTGTTTGTTTGTTTTTTTTCAAAATTGACGGTCTTTTTTTGTTTATAGTGCAAAAAATGAAAAATGCAGTGGTGATCAAATACCACCAAAAAAAAGCTCTATTTGTGGGAAAAAATTACTTCAATTTTATTTAGGTACAGTGTCACTCGACCGCGCAATTGTGTCGTATCTCAAAAAACGGCCTGGTCATGAAGGGGAGTAAATCTTCTAGAGGTCAAGTGGTTATTAAAGCTATTTCCTGTGCTGGCTGATTGTTTCTCAATTATTTAAAATGCCACATTTGGCCACTAGGTGGTATCACTAGCATTTACTAGGACACCTATAGCCTTCTAGTGGACAAATTCAGTATTTTCCATTTTAAATCAATGAAATCAATGAAAAGCAATCGCCCATTTAAAAATGCAATTTTTTTTACGAACACACACCTATGTGTAATTATTCACTACATCAGTGTCTGATTACTTCTTACATCAGTAAATATAGTTTTGTTTTAAAGCTCTTTTGATCAAGACACTTGTCAGGTATTGAGAAAAGCTAATAACAACATGTAATTCCACCATTAAGCGCCCATTCACACTGGCGCGACACGACTTGCTGGGGTGACCTGTGAAGTCGCGGTGCACCGTGACCTCGGCGCGACTTGCAGGGACTTCATATAATTGAAGTCAATGCAAGTCGCCTCCAGGTCGCCCCAAAGTAGTACAGGACCCTTTTTCTAAGTCGGAGCGACTTGTGTCGCTCTTATTAGAACGGGTCCTTTACTATTCAATGGCGAGCGACCGACCGCGACTTGTCAGGCGACCAAGTCGCCTGACAAGTCGCGCTAGTGTGAATGGACCCTAATAATGCAACCAGAGGTTGCTTTCATGAATCAAAATTTCTTAAAGTTTAGTCCAGCTTTTCTCAACCTTTTCAACACAGAGGAACCCTTGAAATAAATTTCTGGTCTCGGGCAACCCCCAGCTAAAAATTAAAAATCTACAACTCATTCATGACACATTAGTGTGACAGTCAGTGGGAAGAATGCTCCTTACTCATCATCATTGGGAAGAATTACCCCCATACAGATAGCTAAAAGGAACAATGGTGTCTTTGGGAACTTATTGGAGAGGCAGAAATTGCCCTTTGCTCAAGAAACCCCTAGCAACCTCAGGAGAAACCCTAGGGTTCCATGGCACCCTGGTTGAGAAACCCTGGTTTAGTCTGATGTTCCAAGAAGTCTTTAGGTTCCTGAAGATATCAGGAGTTTTGGGGGAGCGGAGGAAGGTGGATGGGTACAGCTTTTGCTTCTGCAGCTTCAACTTGGTCCTGCCAAGACGAAGTAAATCTTTGGTGAATTCCAGCAACACAATATCACACTCATGAGTTCTAGGTCCAGCTTCCAAGTAACTTCACCCAGGCTGGACAAAATGGCATGCAGAATGTTTAAGTGGCTATTAACATCCAGCTATGATGAAGGCCCGATAGGCTGAAATGCATCCACAGGATGCTTTGGATTGTATAACGTGTTAATCAATGAATGAAAACAAATTTATGCAGCGCTAGCAACAAATTAGTGACAAAAATTGTTTGAAATGAAACCAATCTATATCATATAAATTCAATATGTAATGATAAAATATATCAATCACATTAAAGTGCATAAATTCCTATAGTAATAAATTAAAGTGCATAATTAAACTAAAAAATTAATAAATATACATTCAAAGTGTGAGATTTAAAGTGCAAAAATAGTGGAATAAAGTCCTTATTGATGATCCAAGAAGGTGCCAAAGTGCCAAGTAAATAAAGGTGCTTGTGAGGTGAAGGTGCCCTCTTGGTTCCCCACTCACCGGAATTAGATTGTATAAAAGCCCTTGATTTTATTGCACATTTGCCCAGGATCAGATGTGGGATTCCTCCGATGTGTCCTCCGTGTTGAAATTGTTCCCGATAACACCATTAAAAGAAGAGAGGGCCATACATCGTGAAGTACGTAAGGTATAATTTTATTCCCCAAAAAGCGATTGAATACTTACAAAATCAAAGAGTTAAAATGGCATGTAGCAAACAAAGCAAGTGGCGCCGCTCTTGGCGTGCGTTCCACATACAGGAAGTTCCCGACCGGAAATGACGTTACGTCCGCAACCGGAAGTGCGTCAACGCGTTTCGCCGTCACACACAGCGTCTTCAAAGGACATCACTTCCTGTTGACAGAGGCTCTTTATACCATAGCCTCTCCTACATCATATCCGGATTTGTTTAGGGAACGTAACTTTACTTATCTTAAAATTCATATGTCACATGTCTATTGTTGGTCTAGCGATATTAATCAACTATACCAGAATTTAAAATAAGCTTATTACATGACTTTAGAAAATATATGGACGTTTCTACATCCGGGCGTAACTTCCTGTTTACAAATATAAAATCCTATTATACACTCGCAGTAAATATTCCTCATATTAATATACAATAAAACCTATAAAGCTCAAATTATTGTAATTCCTAGAGCTATTTTGTTATTTATGGTGATGGGTTTGGATTAATTATTATATTGTGCTATATTATAGATATATGGATATGTTAAATAATTAGCAATAATATTGTTATATTTTATTAACGGAGATATAATAAATTACCATAATTTTAAAACAACTTTTATTAAGAATTATTTATATTAAAATTATTATAAAAACATAAATTTTGTTAAAACCAAAGATAGGAGACAATAAAATATATAAATAACTATTTTAAAGGAGGGTTCTACAGAGCTGGAGGAGGTTTTTGGTTTTATGTATTTTTATTAGAATTGACATAAAAAAATGTTTATATATTAAATTATAATTTTCAAGCTAATTAAAATATTTTGGTTGAACATTATTAAAAATATATAAATATATAAAATAAATTAAATATTAAGAAAATATTTTAAGGAAGGTGAGAAATTAATATCAATAATTTTACCAATCAGATAGAAAGCAGTTCACATCTACATCCACATTCAAACCTTTAGGCTGGAGTGTTTCCAACCGGTGGATCCATTGTGTTTCGTTTTGTGACACTGCTTGCTTTAGGTTGCCACCCCTCCAATGGGGTTCAATTTTGTCAATTGCACAAAAGGATAATAAGGTGGGATTACTTTGGTGGACCAGTTTAAAATGGTGGGAAAGGCTGTGGTTTTTAAACCCTTTTCTAATGTTTGAAACATGTTCCCTAAGTCTTATCCTCAGCTCTCTGGTGGTTCTACCAACATACTGTAACCCGCAAGGGCATGAGAGGAGGTATGTCACATGCGTGGATGCACAAGTAATGAATTTTTTTATTTGATATGTTTTACCGTTAAAAGCAGATTTAAAAGTGGTATGTTTTCTTTTCCTGAATTTGGAGGTCCTGCATATCATACATCTGCCGCAGCTGAAAAACCCATCCTGATCCCAGAACGTCCCTATTTTCGTGGGTGGATTGACTACATTATGAGCTAACTGCAGTCTTAATGTTTTGGGTTTCGTATATATAAACTGTGGCTTGGATGGAAGGAGAGTTTTAAGAACATTGTCTTTTAATAGAAGGTGCCAGTGCTTTTTTAAAATCTTCTCCATTTGTGTGTGTTGTCTCGAGAAGCTGGTCAGAAAGGCCATACTGTAATCTTTCTTTTCCTTTACTCTCTTTTTGAATAAGTCCTTCCGTTTGATATTTTTGACTTTATTTGTAGTATTTTCAAGATCTTTCCTTCTGTATCCTTTGTTAATCAATACATTTTTCTAGGGATCCACACTCCAGTGCCATTTTTTCCTCTTATATCAATTTACATTACATAAGTGAAGAGGAGCAGTTACTGAGCACCAGAGTTCCATGGCAGCCCGAGGAGGACAAGGAGATAAAACACTTTCTTTGTATTTGAAGAATGTGTAGGAGAAGGGACAGTTGGTGAGTGTTTTTGCATGTGCACGTGAATAAAAGAAAAAAAAAGCAGAATTGTGTAATATGGAGTGAAAGGGAAAAAAATAAGATAGAAAAGCACAGAGGACATTGAAGCAGCAGAGCAGAAAGCAAAAAAAAAAGAGAGGATGAGAAAAATGCTGTATGAGCAACACTGCATCCTTCCTTTCACCAAATGACTTTGCTGTATTTTCTGTAGTACAGCTGAATATGACCAGGCTTTTTTACCATAGTCATATGGGGATAAGATTTAAAAATGTTCTTTAGCATTTTAATAAGTGATAAAATAATAAGTATTGGATATATTAATTTACAATTGATCACATATGTGACTTGCATTCAAGTGGTCAACATAACATAGAACTTTGAAAAGTGCTGTCCTAAATACTTTTTTCGTCTTTGTGACTATAAAGGATAGCTGTGCTAAGAGAATTATGGAGGCTGCCATTGATGACCTTTCCTTCTAAAAATGCTAGTTGCTTGGCTGTCATTCTGGTCTCATAGCTCCAATACTACCTGACTCTCCATCCTGGAACAAGCATTCAGATAAGGCGCTCTGACCTCATTGGCTGCATTCCTTTTCCAGGTTAGTGATTAAAGCTGGCCATAGACTGATCGAAATTTGGCTGGTTCTGCAGGGCCAGGATGAATTTCTATCAGTGTTTGGCCGTTCTTGGTGGGGAAAGTATGGAGGGGAGGGGTGTTCCTCCATCCACCTTGCTTGCGTGGATGGAGGAACCTTAAGCTGGCCATACATGGATTGAAATTCAGCCGGATCAGCAGGGTTATAGGCACTGTGGTTGTACCGATGACTTCTGTTCAACCGCCCTGTTGGAAAATGTTTGTTCGATGAGTGTATTCTGATGGTGGAGAAGTCCCCCTGCTGTCAGAATACAAAGACACATCAGAGAGGATCCCCAATTCTCATTGAGTGCGTGGTTGGGGAAATCAGGGGAAGTATTTTTTTGTTCTAGTTGAATGAAAAAAAGTGACTCATTTATGGCCAGGCTCCACTATGTATGCCCAGCTTTGGGCAGCACTGATGCCATTAGATAAACATGACTGCCAGGTACCTACCATCTTAAAATGAAGAGGTAGAGAGGTCAGCAATGGCAATCCCCTACACACACAAAGGATTTTATCATATGTAAAGAAGAACTCCAGGCCAACTGAAACATGTATATAGTATATACTGTACCTGTTTGTACTTTCTCCTAAGATTTACACAGCCTTGATAGACAAGACAGCCAGCCCGAAGACCTGACTTTTCTCTGCTACAGTTAAACAACACAGCTAGGTCTCTTCCCTGCCCCCAGACTGTGATTGGTCAGTGAAGGAGCATCAACAGATTGACAAGGTCTCTGCATTTTCCCTCTTGTCAAAATGTGAATGCAGGAGACCTGATTGATCCTATGTGCTGCCCGTTACTTTCCCAGTCTGAGTGTTGTACAGGTGTGTACAAGGGACTGAAATCGAGTCAAATTCAGGTATTTACACTACTTTCTTTTAAAACAACGTTTAATGATTTTTCCTAATAAATTATTGGTGGTTTATAATGTCTACCTGGATTTCAGCTTTAACACAATATTTTCAAATGTCTTAATTAAAATGTAAAAGTTAAAAAAAAAATTAAAGCTAAATATTGCAAATAAAGTGGACAACAAAGGGTTAAAAAAATCTTTTATAGATGGGTTTCAAATCTAACAATAATAGTATACAGCATACAACAGTGGTCAACCTCCAGTGTGCTTGAAGTGGTTAAAGTTAAGGGGAGCCCTCTTGTGGTCACATTGGGTACATTTAATTTTCTTTAAACCCATCCAGGGAAGCACTTCGTACTACTGAGTTACATACTGTACATTCATTTATCTACAGGGCACTGGGTGGCATACATAAAGAGTATATTAATGTATATACAGGAGTCTGCAATCAAAATCACAATACTTTGTTAATCAGGTCTACGGTGGCCACACAAGAATTTAGTCTGCCCTCTGCAATCAAAACATTTAGCTGTTTTTTGCCTAATTTTTAAGCAATATTGCAAAGCATGTTTGCTTTTTGCAATACAAACAATAAAATATTCATTTTTGTTTGATCAATTTTAATTTAGTTTTTATAAAAACAATTGAACTGGCAGATATTTTTCATTTATTAGGCTCCATTCACATATAGGCGTTTCGGATCGTGGGCAGAATTGGTGTGAATCTGCTCATGATCCTGAACCATTGCAAGTCGCGGGACGCCCGTGCGATTCCCATGACTTGTAATGGCACCCCAAATGCGGCACAAATTTTGCGGCGATTGTCGCCCGACGAATGGCAGTAAAATCGCTCAAACACAATCTCGGGACGCCTGTCGCCCAAAAGAAGTTCTTACTCTTACAATCACCGCAAAATCGTGCCGCATTTGGGGTGCAATTGCAAGTCATGGGAATCGCACAGGCGTCATATCATATGATAAGTTGGGTCCACATGTACCGGTGAGCGCTTAACCATTACCTCTTCTGTTGGTGTCGGGATCAGATGTCCTTCTTGGATCACTCTTTTCACCTTGGATGATTTGTGTTATTTCACTTGGGACTTTATTGCTTTTTCACACATATATATATATATGCTATCATATAGTATGCACAGTACTTTTTTACATTTTGCTTAACAACACATGCCTGTTTTAGTGTGCTAGCTGCTTATATTTGTTTCTAGTTAGCGCAGTTTATTTATTCTTATTGTCCCGCGACTTGCAATGGTTCAGGATCACGAGCAGAATGGCAGCAATTCTGCCCGCGATCCAAAACGCCTATATGTGGATGGAACCTTATCCACTTTAAGCTTCATTTAAAGGATGCTGAACATGTCCACAAGTAATATATTTTTTTTTTCTTAAATAGATTCTATCAGAATATTGAAGCAATTGCATTATTTAATAATTGACTTGGAGAACTATAGGTGAGCAGGAAGCATTGGGAAAATCAAATTCCAGGCAGGCAGTCTTGAATAAACTACTATCAGAGTTGTCTAATTTTATTATTATAAAAACTGGTTCAAAATAGTAATGCTGATATTTTTAACAGAAAAGGGGCAACCCTAGGTGTGTCAGCAAGGGCATAACTAAAGCTCTATGGGGTAATTTTAAATATTTACACACCAAACAAACCTTAATAGGTTAAAATTGCAAAATTGTAAAGATTTTATGCACTGTTCCCTTTAATAAGATTACAGAGACTTGTGCCAAGTGTATTTCTGCTTGTAATTTCATTTATTGTAGCAGGTTTATGCAAAGTATGTTTAACCTCCCTGGCGGTATGATTCTTTTGGATTTTAGGTGCTGAAAGCGGTACCATTATTTTGCATGTAATTCTTGTGAATGAGCAGCCCAAACCAGCTGTATACATTTATTATACATATTATATATATATATATATATATATATATATATATATATATGTATACATATATTATGTATACATATATTATATATATATATATATATATATATATATATATATATATATATATATATATATATATAATGTATACAGTTGGTTTGGGCTGCTCATTCACAAGAATTACTTGTATATATATATATATATATATATATATATATATATATATATATATACGTGTGTGTGTATATATATATATATATATATATATATATATATATATATATATATATATATATGTGTGTGTGTGTGTATATATATATATATATAATGTATATGTGTATATATATATATATATATGTATATATATATATATATACATATATTTACATAAAAAGTACAGTAAAACTGCAGGAAAGGGCACTGGGGGGCAATGTAATGTGATTTTATTTCATTTTGAACGGTATCAGTGTGTTTGGTGCATTTTACATTTGAATTTGCCGCCGGTTCCACCCCCCGGCGGACGTCACGTCGCCGGAGACGGAAGCCGGGGCTCGCAGACGATCGGGAGGAAGCTCCGCCGCCGCACACCGCCCGCAGTCTTCGCTGGATCCCGGAGAAAAGGTAAGTAAAACCTCCTCCAGCATCCAGCGATCTTCTTAGCGCTACCCCGAGTGTGACTCGGGGTTACCGCTTTTGGCACTAAAATCTTACCCCGAGTCACACTCGGGAATACTGCTAGGAGGGTTAAAGCATATTGTTACACTGTTTCTTACCCTGAGCTGATCACCTGAAAGGTATCAGCTGTGACAAACAAGATTCAGCCTAAGCTGCTCTCACCCCATGTTTGCTGTTTGGCGTTTAAGTGTCCGCATGTTTGTCTACCGCTTCCTGGCAGGTCTGTGGCGAAGGATCATTCGCACACGCCGGAATTTTTGCTTTTTATAAACAGGCGTACGCCGCATAGGAAGGTGGGTTTGAAAGCAATGGCGCGCACGTGTACACCACGTACACACCGCGTATGCGCTATTCAGTAAAAAAATGCGTAAATTTAAAGGAACTGTTTCCAAAGCGCTAGCCTCTGTCAGAGGCTGAAGGGGAAACAGAGCAGCAGCAGCTGGGTTGTGTGAGTCACTGTGGGTGTATGTTACTGGCACAAACAGGTCCTGTATCTTAGGATAATCAGTGCTGTGTGCATTAGGCTGTATAAGCTTGGCACAAGCCTTGAGTACACTTCAAAGGTAGTACCTTAAGTTTGTCTTGCTATAAAGCAATGTCTGCCCGATAAAGGGCTGGAGGGAGCAAAGTTGGAAAGGGCAACATAATGCCACTGTCAGGCCTTGAAGGTCCTAGACATGCTTCCACTGTGTCTACTCCTCCTGATAAGCCAGAGGCATCTAGCCAATCTGAGCCATCACAGTTGTCAGGCATAGTAGCTACTCTGTGTACTTCTGCCACAGCCTATGTTACCAAGGATGATTTGGCATTGGCATTAGCCAGCCTAGAGGGTAGGATTGCTGACATGATTGCAGCACCACATGGAGGTCAGAAGCGGGCTAGATCCCCCTTTCCTGAGCCGCCCCTTGAATCAGTTCAAGGTTGGGCAGAGGATGTGGAAGATGTAGCTGAGGGTGACCCCATGGAAAGTCAAGCTGAAATTTCTACTTCTGGGGAGTCAATCGGAATTTACACTTCCGTGGAGGATTATCTATCAGCCTCTCAATCCCAGAGATTGTTTATTCAGTATCTTGCTTAGATGGTCCGGGATGAATTTAAACTTCCGCCCTTAGAGACAACTGAAACCTCTTTTTCCTCCCTAGGCTCATTGCACCCTCCTCAGAGTCCTCAGACATTTCCCATACATACGCTCTTGGAGCAAGAAGTGTATAATGATTGGGGTCATCCTTACAGGATGTTTGTTCCTCCTAAAATGTTTTCATTGTTATATCCTATGGAGGATACGTTTTCTAAGAGATGGAAAATTCCCACTGTGGATGCAGCCATTTCTTCTGTTAACAAGAATTGAACCTGTCCTGTGAATAATGCCAAGATTTTTAATGATCCAGCGGATAAACAGTCAGAATCTTTATTGAAAGACCCCTTTGCTGTTGCAAGTTCTGCAGTACAACCAGCAGTAGAAGCCATAGGAGTGTGTTAGTCTTTAAAAGACCGCATAAAGTGAGTGTCCAAGACAGTTCCCTCTCAAGGAGAGTCTGTGGAAGATCTGTCAGATCTACCTCACACTTTCTCGGTAGATGCTCTTATGGACTCCAGAAGGCAAATGTCATGGTTTGCTCTGATGATATGCGCAGAATCCTTTGGTTAAAGAGCTGGTCTGTGGAATTACCATGTAAAATAAATGCTAGCTAGCTTCCCCTTTCAGGGAGAATGCCTTTTTGGTGATGATCTGGATAAGTATATCCAAAAGATCTCGGGGGGGGGGGGGGGGGGGAGAGTATGTTGCTATTTGTAAAGAGGAATAGCAGGCGTCCTTCCTTTAAAATCCCCATCACTCATAATACCAGTGCTTCCAATTGGCAATGGCCTCAACCGTCTGCATCCGTACCCAAGCCTTCAGGGCAGGGTCAGAAATAGCCCTGGGCCCAGAGATCAGCCAAGTCTTCCTCTAAGCCCTCTCAGTGAAGGGGCACCCCCACTTGCCTGGGTGGGGGGAAGGCTTCTGCAGATGTCATGGGTATAGGTGGAGTCGATTCAGGACAACTGGGTCGTCCCCACCATTTCACAGGGATACAAGCTGCAATTTCAGGTGTTCCCGCATCCTCGGTTTGTGAGGTCAAGTATACCATCAGATCCCCTAAAAGAAAGATCTCCCTTTCAGGCATTGGACCAGCTGACACAGTACACAGGGCTCTGTACTGTGATTCCCTAAGCCGATCAGCAGGTCCTGGTCTTAAATCATTGGCCGGGACCAGCTAACCGACTTGTGCTGTAGAAAATGACAATACAGATAGGGCAAGTTAATATTGAAGCGCTGGTTTACCCATACTTACTGTTAAGATATCCGCCCGGGGTGGGTGGAGTAGTTCATGCTCCTGGGATAATTGTAGAGTTTCACCTGAGCATTAAATATCAATCCATGTAAACCCCAATTGTCCCTCTAAACTTTATAGTAACTTATGTTGTAACACTAACCCAGTCTTATCCTTATCACAACCATCCCTATAATCTTAAAGTCCCACTCAGGGAAATCTAAAAATGATCCCTTGCATTAACCATTTGCCGACCAGCTGCCATAGTTATACTGCGGCAGGTTGGCTCTGTTACGCGAAACAACGTACCCGTACGTCGCTTCGTGTAGCAGTAAGTGTGAGTGCACGCGCACTGCTGGAGGTGCGCACATGCGCTGATTGGCTAGATGGGGAGCCAATGAGCAGGTCTGATGGCTGCGGCGTCCACGGCAGACCGATGTTCTGTCAGTAATGAACACAGGGATCCTGTCTTCCTCCTATTTAGGAACACAGGTCTCTGTGTTCATCCAGTGGGTCCATCCCCCACACAGTTAGAAAGCACCCCTTAGGCACACATTTAACCCTTTGATCGCCCCTGGTGTCAATCCCTTCCCTATCAGTGTCATTAGTATAGTAACAGTGCATATTTTTAGCACTGGTTACTGTATTAGTATCACTGGTCCCTCCAAAAATGTCAGGTGTCCCATCTGTCCGCCGCAATGTCGCAGTCCTGCTATAAATTGCTGATCTCCGCCATTACTAGGAAAAAAAATAAAAATAAAATAACGCAGGGTCGTATCACAAAAAATGGCCTGGTCAATAAGGGGGTAAAACCTTCCGGTCCCTAAGTGGTTAACTGCTTGTTTATTCTAGGGGAGAGTGAAACCACTTACCTGATAGTCTGCCCCAGACTGTCTTTCAGCATCATCTCCAATGTAGGGGTATGGACCCTGCATTGGATCTTAGACTGCTGGAGTATGGGGGTGAAGATGCTGCAGAAACCTTTCTGTAGAGAAAGTAGAGGATTAGCAAGTTCTCTTTCCCATAACCCCGTAAACCCAAACAAGAAGTTAACACTGTAGTGCAGGCGCAGCCCCACTGCAAGGGAGATTTTCCCTCGAGTTGGGCTTTATCTATTACCCTTTAAGGGGATCCTCACTGAGTCTGAGCACCTCAAACCAAAAACGATTTAATTCATTTTTAATATCCAAAGCAAACTCCCCCATCCATCCATGTCTCCATGCTTTATTTTGGTGAGAAATCTCTTTGAAAAACACCCCCTAGCATTTCTGGCCGTGGCCATCTTGAGTAAGGGCAAATAATTCATGTGAAACCAGAATTATTTTTATTGAGAAGTTTCTGCAATAAGGACATGAGGTATAATGAGTCTGAGGGACAGGAACTGCTATTCTGTTCATACATACTACAGTATTACATAACTATATATATAATAATATCAACATTCTGATATACAGGAATAACATCCTCATAGAAAATAATAACCAATTAAACAATGCTGATATGTTGTTACTCCTTCTGCATCACAGTGGTCTCATAGTACAATCTAATATCAGATATAAACACATAACACTATAATACCCACATTCCTGGTACACTGTAGTCATGTGATGCTCCCACTAACCAACTAACCCACTAACATTTGTACAGTCTGTTATTCAATCACACAGTAGTGACAGGAGCCTTTACTGATCACAGGGATGTAAATTAAATCGACTTTGCCCTGTTTATAACCATAAATATACTCCCTCTTACCTGCAATAAGGACATGAGGTATGAGTCTGAGGGACAGGAACTGCTATTCTGTCCCCAGGAACGAAAGATCTAACTTTTAGTTCCTCCCATGCCTTGCTTGCAGTTGTGCTTTGTGCTGCCATCTACTGGTGGTTTCATAGAAATGCCATAAAACGGAAATGTGTTGTTTTTTATTATGGAGTACCTGACATCCCTTACAACAGCAGCATGAGGATTAAAAAATAATCAATGTTGATTGGGGGAGTGAAGTTCCACTTTAAGTTATCGGTCATACTATCCCATCCTGTAAGCTCATTCTAAATCCTCACACAAAATCTTCCTGTACAACATGGGTGTCCAACCTTTTGGCTTCTCTGGGCCACATTGAGTGTACAGAAATTCTCTCGGGCCGCATATAAAATATATACTATTAGTTAAGGTATATAAGTAATAAAACACCGCCGTGCCTTTCCCATGCTGCCACGCCCCCCCCCTAGCACTAATTTAACACAACTAGTGGATGATCCCCCCCCCCCCCCCCCGAGGCTGCCTCTGTGGCCTTGCCCCTGACTAGATTTCCTTTCTCCCCAGCAAAAAAATAATAATTGTCAGGGGGCAGTGGGCCGCATTGCCTGCGGTTCTGGGCCGCATGCGGCCCCCGGGCCGCAGGTTGGACATGCCTGCTGTACAATAACCTTGCCTTGTCTCCCTAACACTATCTAATCCTGCAAACAGAAACCAGGATCAGGATTAATCCTGTTCATTTTTACATCAAATTTTGATTAAAGAGGAAGTCAATTCTGCTTTATTTTTACCTGCAAAGTAATAGTAATACTTTGCTGCCGACGTAGATCGGCGTTAGGCAGTCGGCAAGTGGTTAACATAAAATGTATCACCCAAGTCTTAAGATATTTAACCCTTTGTTAGGAGAGAGTGCACATTTAATTTACAACTGATAATGAGGTCTGCCAGCACAGTTGTAAGATTCTGGTACCTTCGGTACCCTTCCAGCCCATTTCTTCTGCATTGGGTCCCACCTTTTCAGCTAGGTGGAACGCATATAGCTACCTGTCCCTTTAAATCTCATGACGTCATCAGTAGGCGCCGCTCTGAGCGGCTATTTCAATCGCCGGCTTTCACTCACAAGGTGTTCGTGCGTTAGGCAGTCGGCAAGTGGTTAACATAAAATGTATCACCCAAGTCTTAAGATATTTAACCCTTTGTTAGGAGAGAGTGCACATTTAATTTACAACTGATAATGAGGTCTGCCAGCACAGTTGTAAGATTCTGGTACCTTCGGTACCCTTCCAGCCCATTTCTTCTGCATTGGGTCCCACCTTTTCAGCTAGGTGGAACGCATATAGCTACCTGTCCCTTTAAATCTCATGACGTCATCAGTAGGCGCCGCTCTGAGCGGCTATTTCAATCGCCGGCTTTCACTCACAAGGTGTTCGTGCAAACCGCTTGTTACACAGCCTTGTCTGACGCTGCCGAAGCCTCCAGCTATTTCCTGTAGCTCGCTACTGATCCTGTATCTCGCTACCTGATCCTTATCTCATTACCGGACCCCTCATCTCTCTAAACCAACCAGTGATAAGTACCCCACAGGGGATTCCTTCCTATCAACTTACACTATCTACTCTTGCATACTAAAGACTGTTGCTATCTATGCATTACTATTTCTATCATCTGCACTGTTACATAGATTGCTAGCTCTTGAGTCTACTATCATATATCCTTGCACTAAGTTAACAATTCCTGTACACCTCATCTGCTGTCCCCTACCACCTGTTATTGTACATGATTGCTAACCTATCTGCATACTATCTATCACCATCTGCTAACACTCCAGAACATTACTATTGAGTGCCTATCATTGCTATCACTACTCACGCCTGTCCTTTCAGCACATCACCTCTATACTATCGTATACAACCTATCACTCCAGGAACATCTTATCTGAGTGTCTGTATATTTGCATGGTGAGGCAGGCTGGGCCACAATGATGAGTCTGGAGAGTTGGATATGGTAATTCAACACATCTCTACACGACTACTGAGTGGAAATTCTGCAGCTGCAAATCCAGTTCACTAAACAAACGCCGGAGCGTTACAACAGTGCAGGCAGCTAATTATGATAAACGTACTCCCCAGGCCCCGACTTAACAGAATATAGAAGGACATAACTTCATAGTTACATAGTTACATGGTTACATAGTTACATAATAGGTGAGGTTGAATAAAGGCAATAGTCCATCCAGTTCAACCTGTGTAGGTGTGTGTGGCTGTAATCATCTTGCATACCCCTGAATGTTCTGATCCTTGAGATGTACATCTAAGAGTCTTTTGAAAGCCACCATACTTCCTGCAGAAACCACCTCTTGTGGTAGAGAATTCCACAATCTTGTAGCCCTAACAGTAAAGAACCCCCCACGTTGCCTGAGGTTAAAACCCTTCTCCTCTAATCGCATTGTATGCCCTCGAGTCCTCCGTTTCTGAGTGTTCAGAAAAGAGCAAATCAAAAAGTAAGCAGCAAGATTTAAATATATAACACGCCTTCAAGTAGTATTAAACTCAAAACCAAAAATGTAATATATTGCAGTTTACCAATCCTTTGATGTGGAGGCTGCATCAGTTTTCCTTTTTAGTCTTTTTCCTCTCTGTTTTCACCTGGTGATCTGGCTAATACCACACCTCCTGTATTAGTGAGACACAACTCTGGATGAATGGACACAGGAGGCACAGCTACCAGAAGCATTGTCAGGCAGGGAGGGGTAGTTTTATAGTGCTAAAGTAGTTGTAAAGCCCCAAAGTGTTTAACCTTAAAGGGGAGTTCCACGCAAAAGTTCCTCTGCTCCCCCCCCCCCCTCTGGTGCCCCATTTGGCACCTTTCAGGGGGGAGGGGGGAACGGGTACCTGTTTTTGACAGGTACTCTTCCCCACTTCCAGGAGACAGCGCTTCCCCCACCGCCGAGCCAATGAGTTTGCACAGCGCGCTTCACACATGAGCAGTAGGGAACCTGCTGTGGAGCTGAAAGACTTCATTGTCAGTTTCCTTTAGAATGAATGGCGGTGGCAGCATCCGGCAGCCGATCCGAAAATTGGCAGGGGTGCTGCCATTGCGGGCTCCCTGGACAGGTAAGTGTCTATATATTAAAAGTGTCTATATATATTATATTATTTGTATATATATATATATATATATACTGTATATATATATATATTATTTTTTATATATATTTATGATATATATTAAAAGTCAGCAGCTACAGTATTTGTACCTGCTGACTTTTAAAAAAAATGTCCACAGTTGGAACACCGCTTTAATGCATTCTATGCATGAAAGCCGAGGTCCACCCTGAAAATTTCGTCCGTCCGCTTTCTTTAATATACCTGAAAAAGAATTGGATCATTTCAATTTTTTTTTTAATTTCACTTACCTTCTTTTTAATGAAAATATACTCACCTTCCTTCCTCTTCCTCCCTCTGCAGCCGCGCCGTCACTTCCGGTTTGCGATGACTCCTGGGAGCTGAACGTCATCGCTCCCAGGAATCAATGCGCCTGCACCGACCCCGCTCGTCACTTCCGGTGCAGGCGCCGTCATTCCCTGCTAAACAGCTTCTGGGCTGTTCTTAGCTGGATACACACTATACAACTTTTGTTGTTCAATTTCCTTTAGATTTACCTTCAACCAGGGCTGCTGATAGGGGGGGACCATCAGGCCTCCTGTAGGGGGGCCCCAAAAGCATGGGGAATTGGTGCGGTCGGGCGGACGGACAATTACAGAAGGAAGCCATGTGCGGCTCTCTGCCGCAGTTGAAATCCAGTTTCTCCCCCTCCTGCCAGCTTTCAGCTGCTGCAGGGAGAGACACAGACACAGAGCATCATTCCTGTAATTGGTTCTCCGACACTGATCCCTCCTTCCTGTTCTGCCTGCTGCTGACCCCTCTCCTCCCCAGGTGCTCCCCTTTCACTGTGCCTGCTTCTGACCCCTCCCCTCCCCAGGTGCTCCCCTTTCACTGTGCGTTGCTGGCTTCCTTGTCCTGTAAAAAAAAACAACAAATTGTAAAAAAAAAAAAAAAAATAATATTAATTAAACACTGTAATAAATTGTTTTGTAATAAATAATTTAAAAATATTGTAAAATAAAATAATTGTAAACATTTTTCAAAAAATAAAATTTTTTTTATGTAAAAAACAGTTTTAAAAGGGCTAATTCACACAGGTTCTATGTTTGTGTCCGCTAATAATGATTTTATTGTATTCTTTTTGAAAATATTGTCTTGATATATTTGGGAGGGAGGGGGGCCCTGCCAGGTAGGCTGTACGGGGCCCCGTGATTTCTAACAGCAGCCCTGCCTTCAACTATGTAGTGCAAGGGCCGGCCTGATTGCATACACATTGAATGTGTTTAGGTTTGTCCTCATATTATATTATATGGTTTGGGTAAATCTAAAGGAAAAAATCTAATGAAGATTGTATAGTGTGTATCCAGCCTTATACACACGTTCAGAAAATCGGACGCATTTCGTTCCATGATACTAACATTGAATTCAACAATGCGTACAAACCGTATGATTTTTGTCGTACGATTCTGGAAAGCTTCCCGGGTGCTTAGCTACGTATCAGATGGTGCAAAACAAAAACAATGGCAGCCAGGCTTTTTCCATGCTATTTTAGTGTTTCTGATCATGCGCGGTCTTTGTTGATCGATTTTTAGCGTAGGCATACTGTACTGATTAAACACATTTCGTTCGCTAGGCTATCCTACGACAAAAGTTTTCATGTTTGTCCCTTCGGATTTTGTTGGATGAACTGTCATGATCGGCTGTCGAAAGCTGTGTACTAACGATCAGATTATCGTGCGATCAAGTCGAAAGCGATTATTTTCGTACGATTATCTGAACGTGTGTACGAGGCATTAGCTGGATACACATTATACAACTTTTGTTGTTTGTTTTCTTTTAGATTAAAGCTGGATACACATTATACAACTTTTGTAGTTCGTTTTCCTTTAGATTAAAGGCCCGTACACACGATAAGAAAATCTGAAGGGAAATTTCATCTGACGACCGATCTGCCGATTTTCGGATTGTTAGTATGATGCTTTCGACAGTCGACTTCAACTTTTCGGCTGACAAAATGCTGATGTACAGTAGGGCTGCCACGACGCGTCGACGTAGTCGACTACGTCGACTACAAAAAATCGTCGACGTGCGTAAAAAGCGTCGACGCGTCAGCATGTGGCGTGACGTCACACGCATCTCGCGCGAGTTGCATTAAAATAGCGGAACAGCAGCGGTAATGGCGACATCTGATCCTGGGGGAGAAAAAGCCAGCAGCAGCAGCGGTTCCACGTCCAGCAGCAGAGTACCAGTACCACAAAAGGCTTCCAGCAGCAGTTCCAGCAGCACACCACCAGTACAAAAGACAGCGAGAGCCCGATCACGGTCGTCAAGGGTATGGGAATACTTTCAGCAGAGGCCAAATAAAATGGTCCTTTGTTCCCTTTGCAAAAGTGAAATGGCATACCACGGCAGCACAACTGCTATGCACGAGCACCTCAGAAGAAAGCATCCTGGCGCACTGACCACAAAGGACGAGCCATCTTTGTAAGTACTAGTACTTCTAATTTCAACAATTTAATTAATGCATTGCATTGCTAGCTGATGATTGCTTAGGCCGGGCCAGCTCACTTTTCTTAAATGGACTACAAGGCATTTTGCATTTGCAGCCCTCAGTGTCTGTCTTGTGGATCCCTCAGGTCATGATTGACAACAAGTGCAATGATCTGACCATGACCACCAGCACACCTGAGAGCTATTTTGACTGTCACTGCACTCTGCAGCATTATTAATTACAACATTGGCCATGGATATCTCAAAATTCTACTAGAAAAAATACAATTAATATTGGTAGCGTTGAGGCTGAGCATTCATAGATGTGTAAATTGGTAATGTTATTAATTATTATTATTATTAATTATTATTATTGTTGTTTTTCCTCAGGAAGAGGCAAAGCTGTGTACAAGATTTTTTCTTTCATAAAAAGGATGTCACTGCTTGCACACCCCAAGTGGCCATTACACTTACCAATAGCATACTCAACATGATTGTAAAAGATATGAGACCTCTTTCTATTGTAGACGGTCAAGGATTTCGTGAGATGATCAGCACATTTTACCAGGATACACACTTCCCTCCAGGTCCCATTTCACGAAGCTGATAGAGAGGAAATATGAGGAGAATTTTGAAAGATTGAAAGCGTCAATCAAAGATCTCAAATCCAAAATGGCTCTCACCACAGACGCATGGACCAGTATTGCCACAGAGGCATACTTGGGTGTCACATGCCACTTCATTAATGAAGACTGGAAGTTTACATTCTACAATCTGACCACTATGCCACTTGAAGATCGCCACACAGCTGAAAACATTGCTAACTGGGTGGAAAAAGCAGCTGAGAATTTTGAGATATCCATGGCCAATGTAATTGCAGTTGTTCATGATAATGCTTCAAAATGTTGTCGCTGCTCTGCGTATTTTGGAAGAAAAGCATCCTGGCATCTCTTCTCTCAGGTGTGCTGGTCATACATTGCAGTTAGTTGTCAACCATGCCCTGAGGGATCCCCAGATCAGCAAGACACTGAGGGCTGCGAAGTGCCTTGTGGAACATTTTAAAAAAAGTGAGCTGGCCACTACAAAGCTTAAAGCAAAGCAACAACAAATGGGTACCCCTGATCATGCACTAATAAATGATGTATCTGTAAGATGGAACAGTACTTTACACATGATCAGTCGCCTGCTTGAACAGAGGTGGCCTGTGACTGCCACACTTTCCGATCCTGATGTCACACCACGAGGGAAGCGCTTCCTGGATTTAAAACATGATCAGTGGAGCTTACTTGAGGAAGTGGAACAAGTCTTGAAGCCTTTTGAGTGTGCTACTGTTTTCTTGAGTGGAGAGTCCTATGTGACTGGTTCCGCTCTACCTCCTTTGGTAAAAGGCCTCCAGAAATCCATACAGAGCACAATTTGCGAGACAGCGGCAGTCAAGGCTTTCCAAAATGTTGCTGCACAGGAGATGACCACAAGATGGGAGAGGGAAACTAAATTCAGAGATGATGGAGGAGAAAATATATGTCTTATTGCAGCAGCCCTGGACCCCAGATTCCGCAAGCTAAAATTCCTGGCAGCAGAGGATAGTTTAAAAGTTCACCTCAAGGTCCAAGCTCTTGCTCTTGAAGAGAAAAGAAGATATGAGGAAGAGCAAACACATCAACGTCAATGTGAGGAACAGGTTCAGTCAGCCAGTGCAATGAGTCCAGACATGAAACTTTCAGAAAAGAGGCAAGTGTCTATGTTGGACTCTTTGCTGGGTTCAGATTCAGATGAACACCACAGTAATGGTGAGGATGACACTGGTCACATCCAAGATCCAGAAATTCACAGTGAAGTTGTGAGGAATGAGATACACATGTACTTTAGTGAGCAGGCCATTCCAAAGGAAGACAATCCACTGAAATGGTGGAAGGAAAATGAAGGGAGGTTTCCCATCTTGGCCATGCTGGCAAAGAGTTACTTGTGTGTGCCTGCAACATCAACCCCATCTGAAAGGCTTTTCTCAGTTGCTGGCAACATTGTGACTAAAAAAAGGAGCAAGCCTAACTGCAGAGCATGTCGATATGCTAACCTTCCTCCATTGCAATGCTATATTATAGGTACAGGCCCCCAACCTGTACCTGTTGCACTCTCTTGGGTTGTATCGTTGGACTTCTTTAAACTACAAGATGGCTGTTGGCTGCCTTCAGGTAATCTTTCCTCAGTATTGGCCATTATAATTTGCACAGTGTTGAGCGGTGCTTGCTTTTTGTTGGACTTGGCTCCTTTAAAACTATGTTAGTTTTTAGGTATGTTTTACATTTACAAGTAACACACACACCAAAAAAAATACTGGTCAAACACTGTATATGGAAAACATACCTAAAAAGTAACCAAGTTTTAAAGGAGCCAACTAGTCCAACAAAAGCACTGCTCAACACTGTGCAAAAATAATGGCCAAAAATAATGGCCAATACAGCAAAAGATTACCTGAAGGCAGAGAGCTGACTTGTAGTTTAAAGAAGTTAAAGTGTTAGGCAGATATGGCATTTTTCATGCCTGATGCCCTAAAGTGTTTGGCACTTTATGTGTCTCTTGTATTTTTGCACAGTTGCACAAGTGTTGTTGAGCACTGCAGTGCTTTATAATTTATATGGCATTTTGAATGCTTTTGGTTTTGAACTAATGGCATTATTCCTGCCTGATGTTAAAGTGTTGTTTACATTTTATTTTTGCCACTGAAACTTCAACCACATTGAAGTATTTTTTGGAAAAACTTTAATAAAAGTTGAAATATTATATTAGAAGTTGTACGTATCATTTTTTGTAAAGTTATTCAAAGGATTATTTAACTAATCAAAGAAAGAACACTAGATTAAGCAAAAAAACTAAAAATTTAAATAATCGTTAGATTAGTCGACTAATCGTAAAAATAATCGATAGATTAGTCGACAGACAAATTAATCGTTAGTTGCAGCCCTAATGTACAGGCTATAAAATTTTTGTCGTCCGTAATACAACGTCCGATTTTCATCTCATTAGTACAGATTTCGACAGAAAAAAATCTTAAGAGCAAGACTAGGCATGCTCAGAGAGAAAGAACACATACAAAACAATCCAACACATGACATCACTTCTGAAGTAGAATTCTGTCGTACGGGAAAATTCGTATGAAAATAATCTCTTCACTTTCCCCATCAGACTAGCATGCCACAAAAAACGGACGACAGATCGTTCGATAATCTTATCGTGTGTACGGGGCTTAAAGCTGGATACACACTATACAACTTTTGTTGGTAGATTTCCTTTAGATTTACCTTCAACTATGTAGTGCAAGGGCCTGCCTGATTGCATACAAATTGAAAGTGTTTAGGTTTGACCTCATATTATATAATTTTGGTAAGTCTAAGGCCCCTTTCACACATGGAGTCCGTTCAGATCCGCCTGCCAGTTTTTTTTTTGGCGGATCTGAAGCGTCTCTATGGGGCATCGGATGTCAGCGGAGACATGTCCGCTGACATCCGATCCGATCCAATCCGATCTGTCAAAACCAGATGGATGGAAACCCTATTTTCCATCCGTCTGGCAGATTGGATCGGATGAGAACTGAGAGACGGTCCGTTCGCATCCAATTCCCCCATAGAGTAATGGGGACCTGACAGCTCTGTCTCTGCACACAGCGCGGAGACACAGCTGCCATCCTCCTGCTCAGTGGATCGATCCCCCGCTGAGAAAAACGGAGTCCGCCTGGCGAGTCCAGAAGTAGTCCAGAAGGTAGCTGACATAGAAGACCTTATATTTCAAGCCAGAGATTCACCGCATCAATTCTATAACATCTGGGCCCTTTGGTTTGACTTCACAAACTCCCCCACATATCGTTCATTGATTAAGCAGCAACCATAATTTCTCTTACTGAACCCGCGTTGACACCCCCTTCTCAGGACATACTGTGCTGCGCCCCTATTATCTGGTCCAAGTTTAGGCCCATTCCTTTCCCCCCTCCTCTCTCCCCCCCCCTTTTTTTTTTTTACCCCTTAGTTTGCCCCCCCCCCCTCCTGACTACTGATATTTGCATTGTCCATGTGAAATGTAATTAACGTCACCCCCAGCCTTACTCCCCTTATGTGCACGACTTGCTTTACTGGTAGGCGGACATGGTCTGGCAACAGCAGGCTCCCCTGTGGGGTTGTCGAGGCCCAGACTGGTTTGCAAATGCACTTGGCTTTTCTTTTTGTATCAGAACTCTTTCGATGCTGGGTGGTTTTCTTATATATGATTCATTGCTCATTGTTCATATGGTATTCCAATATTTGTTACCACCGTGCCATACTGGCTACCTTTTGTGCTTTCCACGGTCATCATAGGTGTGCACAGCCTATTAAATACATTAGGGTGTGCACATAAAAGCTCAAACACATACATGTGTATATATACTGACCGTGTCAGTAGGGCAGTGGACGGTGTCCGTAGGGCAGAGATTGGTGTCAGAAGGGCACTGGATGGTGTCAGTAGTTTTTATTTTAATTATATTATTTTTTACAATTTTATGTATTATTTATTTTTTTTTACTGCTTTTTTTTAGGAGCCTCGTTGGGGGGCTTTGCTGAAATATAAGGGTGTAAATCTGCATCACACAGGGTGATTAGGGTGTGCCCAGGCACCAGTGGTGTATTTTGGTTTTGAGCTGCCCTAGGCAAGACTAAAATTGGGCGCCCCTCCCCCTCATATGTAAATTTGCCCCACCCCTTCCTGTTTAACAGATGTGACTCCTTCCAAAATTGAAGGACTACAAGTCCCAGCAAGAACCCCTGAGATCTCATGAGAGGGGGGTGAGAGGGGGTGGATATGGGAGGGTGAGGGAGGTTGAGAGAGGGAGAAGGTGGTGGGAGAGAGAGAGAGAGAGAGGGGGTGTTGGGAGGGAGAGAGACATGGTTCTCGGAGAGAGAGAGAGGGGGTGAGAGGGGGGTGGATATGGGAGGGTGAGGGAGGTTGAGAGAGGGAGAAGGTGGTGGGAGAGAGAGAGAGGGTGTTCGGAAAGAGAGACATGGTTCTCGGAGAGAGAGAGGGGGTGAGAGAGAGAGAGAGGGGTGGGAGAGAGAGGAAGAGGGGGTGAGAGAGAGAGGGAGAGGGGGTGGGAGAGAGAAGGAGGGGGTGGGAGAAGGTGTGATGTCACTGATTGCTAGACACCAGGGGCTCTAGCAACCAGTGGCTAATAGAGTCTCAGATGAAGGCAAGGGTGGCTATTTTGCTGCCCCCCTGCATAGTGCCGCCCTAGGCCTGGGCCTTGTAGGCCTAGGCCAAAATACAGCACTGCCAGGCACACCCTGTGCGCACGCCTATGACGGACATGTATTACATGATGTGACTTTGAATTGTTCCTTTTTTGGCTATATTCACAATGTTACTGTTTTTGTCTTACTTGAAATATTCAATAAAAGGTTTTATCAAAAAAAAAAAAAAAAGAAAGTGTTTAGGTGTGACCTTATATTATATGGTTTTGGTAAATCTAAAGGAAAAAATCGAATAAAAATTGTATAGTGTGTATCCAGTCATAGCTTGCGTTGTGTGCCCTTGTAGGAGACAGGTTCAGCAGTAGCTCCTAATTCTGCTTGTAATGCCACTTCTATTACAAAGTAAAACTTTCCGGATTGTGACCTTGCTGTGACTGGCAGAGTTGAGGGTAGTTAGTTGTGCCTGTCCTCGGTCTCTGCCTCCCAGGCGCCAGCTCTATCACTGTGTCTTGTAGTAAAACAATAAAAGGGACAGGACTCTGATGTCTGATAAGCTCCACTTCTGCTACACCTTATGTTTACAACTATGGCCACAAGAGGCCAAAAGAGAAATGCTGCTATCTTGCCAGGGTGGGGATGACAATGAAGACACTAGCGTCTGTCACTGTCCCTTTCTTCCCATCCTTCTCCCTTTACCTTTCATCTTTCCACTGGCAGACACAAAAAAGGAAAGAAGACAAGAGCTTTCCCCCAGTTTTCGTGAGAACAGCCAGCAACAATCCTCCTACTTAGCCGCTCCTCTGACACCCATACAGAGGATGATTCTGCAGCATTTACTCCTAGACCAATTGAAATGTTTAATCTGGGTGGAATGTCAAATTTCCTTTGCGGCAGTAAAAAAAATCTGATTACTGATTAACAGTGTGAGAGCTAAACTGTACATGGGATGTTTAACCAGTTCAGGACCGTAAGGATTTGCCCCCTTAATGACCATGCCATTTTTTTTGCGATTCGGCACTGCGTTAATTTAATGGAAAATTGTGCGGCCGTGCGATGCTGTACTCAAATAAAATTGATGTCCTTTTTTCCCCACATATAAAGCTTTCTTTTGGTGGTATTTGATCACCTGTGCGATTTTTTTTTTTTTTTTGCGCTATAAACAAGAAAAGAGCGACAATTCTAAAAAATATATATATATATATATATATATATATATATATATATACATATATATTTTTCACATTCTGCTATATAGCATTCCCAAAAAATAAAAAAATTAAAAATTAAATTTTTTTAACATTTTAGGCCAATTTTTTCTGCTACATATTTTTGGTATAAACAAATGACAGTAAGCGTATTTTGATTGGTTTGCGCAAAAGTTATCGCGTCTACTAACTACGGGAAAGATTTATGTCGTTTTCATTGTTTTTTTTTTTTTACTAGTAATGGCGGTGATCTGCGATTTTTTAGCGGATTGCGACATTGCGGCGGACAGATCGGACCCCTGACATTTTTGACACTTTTGGGGGTACCAGTGACATTACTACAGTAATCAGTGCTATAAATATGCACTGTTACTGTAATAGGTACACAGGCAGGGAAGGGGTTAGCCCTGTGGGTGATTAAGGGGTTATATGTAAGCCTAGGGGAGTGATTCTAACTGTATGGGGGCTGGACATGTGAAATGACCATAGAGACCTGCGATCCTATACAGAAGGATCACAGGCGCTCTGTGATCATTCCAGAGAGAAGAACGGTCAGCTGTGTTTACTACAGCTGCCCATCCTTCTCTCTCAGCGGGGAGCCTGCCCTGTGCATCTGTGCTCTGTGTGTAGCAGCCCTCCCCCCCCCCCAATACTTACCTGAGCCCCATCTCGATCCAGCGATGTGCACGGGAGCCTCGCAGACTCTCACTCCTCATTGGTTGAGGCATCAGCGGGTGTCATTGGCTGTCAAATACAGCCAGTGAGTCAATCAGGAGAGGGAGGGGGCAGGGCCAAGCCAGGGTTATGCTAGTAGTGGGCATGGGGGGGGGGGTAAATTTTGCTGGGAGAGGATTTATGCTCAGAGGGAAATTTTAATGAGTAGAGTATTTGTGCTAGGAGGAGAGATTTAGGGAGAGAGTATTTGAGGTGGGGGGGGGGGGGCTCAAAGGTGTGTGCTGGGAGGCAGGAGAGTTTTTTATTTAGGGAGAATTTAGACTGGCAAAGGGAATATATGCGTAGGGGTCAGTGCGCTTTATTTATTTTTTTTGGGAGGGGGGATTTTTGCAAACCCATTATGCTCCTATATCTTTGGGGGTGCAGTTTGGCATTTTCGCCCTACGCACTACATAACCTTGTCCCGTCACTGCCTGCAGGGGTTGCAGCGTGTCCCTGGATGCTTTTGAATCAAATGTTATGAGCTTGATCATAGCTGTGACTGGGTTTATTTATGCATGCCAACTACTGATATTTAAGAATTAAAAAAAAAAGATGAGGGGGTTATCAAAAATAAACAAAATATTTTTTTAAAAAATTATAAAACTTTAACCTTTCTACCACCGGAGGATTTTGCTGTCTTACGTCCAGGCCACTTTTTGCGATTTGGCATTGTGCAACTTTAACTGACAATTGCGCGGTCATGCAACGCCGTACCCAAACTAAATTTACGTCCTTTTTTTCCCACAAACAGAGCTTTCTTTTGGTGGTATTTGATCACCTCTGCGCTTTTCATTTTTTGCGATACTAATAACAAAATGCAACAATTTTGAAAAAATAACAATATTTTTCTATAAAAATATCCAATATATTCAATTTTTGTCATATATTTAGGCCAAAATGTATTTAGCTATATGTCTTTGACAAAAAAATTCTCAATGAGCGTATTTTTAACCGCTTTAAGACAGGAAGCTTTTACCCCCTTCCTGACCAGGCCATATTTTGCGATTCGGCACTGCGTTAATTTAACGGACAATTGCGCGGTCGTGCGATGTTGTACCCAAATTAAATTTATGTCCTTTTTTTCCCCACAAATAGAGCTTTCTTTTGGTGGTATTTGATCACCTGTGCGATTTTTACTTTTTGCGCTATATACAAAAAATTTTGAAAAAATAACATATTTCACATTTTTTATATGAAATTCCCCCCAAAAAAATGTAAAAATCTAAAATTTTTAACTTTTTTTGCCAATTTGTTTTCTGATACATATTTTTGGTAAAAAAAATCGCAATAAGCGTATTTTGATTGCTTTGCGCAAAAGTTATCGCAGCTACTAACTACGGGAAATTGATGTCATTTTTATTGTTTTTTTTTTAACTAGTAATGGCGGCGATCTGCGATTCTCTTTTTGCGGGACTGCAACATTGCGGCAGACAGATCGGACCCTTGACTGACATTTTTTACACTTTTGGGGGTACCAGGGACATTACTACAGTAATCAGTGCTATATATATGCACTGTTACTGCAAAATGACACTGGCAGGGAAGGGGTTAATTTTTATTGGTGATCAAGGGGTTAATGTATGCCTGGTGCTTACTGACGTGTGTGGGGGAGGGGATTGTGTGACACAGGCACAGATCGCAGGTTCAGCTATGCTGAACCCTGCAATCTGACCCTGCCTGTCACTTAGGAGATCCGCCCGCTTTGTTTACACAAGCGGGCGGATCTCCACACTCGATCCCCGACGATCGGAGAAGAGCAGCGTGATCACATACAGCGGGGGGTCTACGTCGCTGGACAATAATGAGCCACATTGCCGCAGTAGCAGCAATGTGAGCGGTGGTAAAGTGGTTAAAAGTTAAAAAAGTTATGAAAAAAAAAAATATTTAAAAAAGTCCTATGTCACCAGGTCAGAGCTCTGTAGGTATGCAGTACACTAGCAGCAGACAGGGGAGGTCTGGGCCAGGGGGCAGGGGGGCAATTGGCCCCTGGCCCGGTCTGATGTCCCATAAAAAGGCTGCACTGCTTCTGCCACAGACAAGCCTAAAGTTTTCTGGTGAAGAGAAGTAAAAAACCCCTGCCGCTGACCTACTGAGTGGGGGGTCGAAGACAAGGACAGAGCGCAGGCCTCCCCCCGTGGGGATGCTGTAAACTGTGTCTGAGCAGGGGCTGGTTCCATGCCCCACTGGAGACTCTCCTCCAGCCCCAACCGTGCTGTCCCAGCTCCCCCAAACTGCCCCCTGCTGGCCAGGTCAGGAACCTGGATTCAGCAGGTGAGTAGAGAGTACCTGGAGCGGAGCTACAGCCTGGAATGGGGGTTAGGAGGAGGCCGAAAAGAGGGAGAATTGGGAGGGGGGTTGAGTGGCTGCACCATGGGACTCTGGTTTGTACTTGCCCCCTGGGCTGAAAGTTGCCAGTCTGCCCCTGGTAGCA
Source organism: Pelophylax lessonae (assembly GCF_965119305.1). Lineage (NCBI taxonomy): Eukaryota > Metazoa > Chordata > Amphibia > Anura > Ranidae > Pelophylax > Pelophylax lessonae. Next base: position 162,420,908 of record NC_138776.1, on the reverse strand, counting down.
GACCATCCGAACAAACAGCCCTAGCAATCAGTCTTCCAACCACATAGGCATAGCCCACAGCTATTATTATTATTTTTATTATTTTTTTTATTATTAATTATTATTATTATTTGTATTATTATTATTAAAATTATTATACAGGATTTATATAGCGCCAACAGTTTACGCAGCCCTTTACAATAAAAAGGGGGACAGCACAATTTACAAAAGGAATAGGAGAGCCCTGCTCACTGAGCTTACAATCTAAAGGGAGCCATCCATTTACTTTTTTCTCCAAATACACCGCCCTGTAAAAAGCGTTGGCACGGTATAAAGCGCTCTACACACTTTACGAAAAATTCTGTCCCTTTCAACCTAAATGCCAGCAGCATTGTTCAGAGTAAAAAGCCGACTGGAGTCGTGTCCCAGTCACTGAGCACTGAACTCCGCTGCAGCTGTAATGTATATGGATGGAGAATAGTCAATTAGGAGCTGTTAGGGACATGGTTTAAAGATCTGACATAAAATAGGAACTGAGTATAAAGGCTGAAGAGGCAGCTAGTTGATCACCAACATAAAGCTTGTATTGATTGCTGGCATGGAGGCTGAGGGGTGGTGGCAGTTATGAGTATAATTTACAAATCAATATCAGTCATGCACTTAGCAATGTGGACGCTGGGTGCTTTTCTTCTCTCAGTGACAGGGTCACATGTGTCACTAAGGGGGACAGGAATCCAATCTTTAGAAGCGTTTTTATGATTTCACAAACACAATAAGAATACAAGAAAAAACAACACTGCTGACAGTTTGATGAAATAAATAGACTGAGGTTTCAAAATGTCTTGCAACTAAGGAAAAGGATTGACCATCAGATGTGGCACTACATGTCCCAGCAACTAAGGAAAGGAGTGACCATCAGATGTGACACTACATGTCCCAGCAACTAAGGAAAAGAAGTGACCATCAGATGTGGCACTACATGTCCCAGCAACTAAGGAAAAGGAGTGCCCGTCAGATGTGGCACTACAAGTCCCAGCAACTAAGGAAAGGAGTGACCATCAGATGTGGTACTACATGTCCCAGCAACTAAGGAAAAGCAGTGACCATCAGATGTTACATTACATGTCCCAGCAACTAAGGAAAAGGAGTGACTATCAGATGTGGCACTACATGTCCCAGCAACTAAGAAAAAGGAGTGACCATCAGATGTGGCACTACATGTCCCAGCAACTAAGAAAAAGGAGTGACCATCAGATGTGGCACTACATGTCCCAGCAACTAAGAAAAAGGAGTGACCATCAGATGTGGCACTACATGTCCCAGCAACTAAGGAAAAGGAGTGACCATCAGATGTGACAGTACATGTCCCAGCAACTAAGAAAAAGGAGTGACCATCAGATGTGGCACTACATGTCCCAGCAATTAAGGGAAAGGAGTGACCATCAGATGTGGCACTACATGTCCCAGCAACTAAGGAAAGGAGTGACCATCAGATGTGGCACTACATGTCCCAGCAACTAAGGAAAAGCAGTGACCATCAGATGTGGCACTACATGTCCCAGCAACTAAGGAAAAGCAGTGACCATCAGATGTGGCACTACATGTCCCAGCAACTAAGGGAAAGGAGTGACCGTCAGATGTGGCACTACATGTCCCAGCAACTAAGGAAAGGGAATGACCATCAGATGTGGCACTACATGTCCCAGCAACTAAGGAAAGGGAATGACCATCAGATGTGGCACTACATGTTCCAGCAACTAAGGAAAGGGAATGACCATTAGATGTGACACTACATGTTCCAGCAACTAAGGAAAAGGAGTGACCATCAGATGTGGTACTACATGTCCCAGCAACTAAGGAAAAGGAGTGACCATCAGATGTGGTACTACATGTTCCAGCAACTAAAAAAAAAGGAGTGACCATCAGATGTGGTACTACATGTTCCAGCAACTAAAAAAAAAGGAGTGACCATCAGATGTGGTACTACATGTCCCAGCAACTAAGGAAAGGGAGTGACCATCAGATGTGGCACTACATGTTCCAGCAACTAAAAAAAAGGAGTGACCATCAGATGTGGTACTACATGTCCCAGCAACTAAGGAAAAGGAGTGACCATAAGATGTGACACTACATGTCCCAGCAACTAAAAAAAAGAGTGACCATCAGATGTGGCACTACATTTCCTAGCAACTAAAAAAAGAGTGACCATCAGATGTGGCACTACATGTCCCAGCAACTTAGAAAAGAAGTGACTATCAAATGTAGCACTACGTGTCCCAGCAACTTAGAAAAGAAGTGACCGTCAGATGTGGCACTACATGTCCCAGCATCTTAGAAAAGAAGTGACCATCAGATGTGACACTACATGTCCCAACAACTAAGGAAAGGGAATGACCATTAGATGTGCACTAAACGTCCCATCAACTAAGAAGAGCGGTGAAGATCAGATTGTGGCACTACATGTCCCAGCATGTGAGTCTATGTCACCTGAGGCACTACTTGTCCCCGCAACCAAGAATTAGCAATGTAAGTTCATATAAAATCAGGCTCTACATGTCCTACAATCTATGGAAAATGAGTGCCAATAATATTCAGCTGTGGTTCTACATATCCAGATGCGGCATTGAATAAAAAAGTGAGTAGGATTGGCACTACATGTCCCAGCAACTAAGGAAAGGAGCGACGGTCAGCTGTGGCATTACATGCGGGAAGGGGATGATGGTCAGATGTGGCACTACATGTGGAAGGGGATGATGGTCAGATGTGGCACTACATATGGAAGGGGATGATGGTCAGATGTGGCACTATATATGGAAGGGGATGATGGTCAGATGTGGCACTACATGTGGAAGGGGATGATGGTCAGATGTGGCACTACATGTGGAAGGGGATGATGGTCAGATGTGGCACTACATATGGAAGGGGATGATGGTCAGATGTGGCACTACATGTGGAAGGGGATGATGGTCAGATGTGGCACTACATATGGAAGGGGATGATGGTCAGATGTGGCACTACATGTGGAAGGGGATGATGGTCAGATGTGGCACTACATATGGAAGGGGATGATGGTCAGATGTGGCACTATATGTGGAAGGGGATGATGGTCAGATGTGGCACTACATGTGGAAGGGGATGATGGTCAGATGTGGCACTACATGTGGAAGGGGATGATGGTCAGATGTGGCACTACATATGGAAGGGGATGATGGTCAGATGTGGCACTACATGTGGAAGGGGATGATGGTCAGATGTGGCACTACATGTGGAAGGGGATGATGGTCAGATGTGGCACTACATGTGGAAGGGGATGATGGTCGGATGTGGCACTACATGTGGAAGGGGATGATGGTCAGATGTGGCAATACATCTGGAAGGGGATAATGGTCAGATGTGGCACTACATATGGAAGGGGATGATGGTCAAATGCGGCACTACATGTCCCAGCAACTAATTAAATGCGTGACCATCAGCTGTGGCATTACATGTGGAATGGGATGATGTTCAGATATGGCATTACATGCGGAAGGGGATGATGGTCAGATGTGGCACTACACCTGGAAGGGCATGATGGTCAGCTGTGTCTCTGCACGTGGAAGGGGATGATGGTCAGATGTGACTTTACACATGGAGGGGGACATGGTCAGTTGTGCACTACATGTGGAAGGGGGTGATAGTCAAATGTGGCACTACACGTGGAAGGAGAAGATGGTCAGCTGTGGCATTACACGTGGGAGGGGATGATGATTAGCTATGGCATTACATGTGGGGGAGATGGTGGTCAGCTGTGACATTACACATGAAAGTGGATGGTGGTCACCTTTGGCTTTACACGTGAGAGCGAATGATGGTCAGCTGTGGCATTACACACAGGAAGAGATGATTGCCAGCTGTGGCATTACACTCAGGGCCGGTGCAACCACTAGGCAAACTAGGCAGCCGCCTAGGGCGCACTGCTGCCTAGGGTGCAGCCACGGCCAGGGGGACCCTGATGTAAGGTGGGCTATGGGGACCCTGATGTAAGGGGGGCTATGGGGAACCTGATGTAAGAGGGGAATTTGGGGATCCTAATCAAAGCGTCTGTTTTAAGGGTTTAAGGAAAAGGGGTGATGGTCAGCTGTGACATTACATGTGGGAGGGGATGATAGCCAGCTGTGGCATTACATGTGGGAGGGGATGATGGCCAGCTGGGGCATTAAATGTGGAGGGGGTGATGGTCACCTGTGACATTACATGTGGTAGGGGATAATGGTCAGCTGTGGCAATACATGCGGGAAAGAGATGATGGTCAGCTGTGGAATTACATGTGGTAGGGGATAATGGTCAGCTGTGGCAATACATGCGGGAAGGAGATGATGGTCAGCTGTGGAATTACATGGGGAAAGGGGATGATGGTCAGCTGTGGCATTACATGTTGAAGGGGATGATGGTCAGCTGTGGCATTACATGTTGAGGGAATGATGGTCAACTGTGGCAATAAATGCGGGAAGCGATAATGGCCAGCTGTGGTATTACACTGGGAAGGGGATGACGGTCAGCTGTGGCATTACACTTGGAAGGGGATGATGGTCAGCTGTGGCGTTACACATGGAAGGGGATGATGGCCATTTGTGGCATTACACGTGGAAGGAGATGATGGCCAGCTGTGGCATTACATGTGGAAGGAGATGATGGCCAGCTGTGGCGTTACACATGGAAGGGGATGATGGCCATTTGTGGCATTACATGTGGAAGGAGATGATGGCCAGCTGTGGCATTACGCATGGAAGGGGATGATGGTCAGCTGTGGCATTACACATGGGAGGGGATGATGGCCACCTGTGGCATTATATGTGGGAGGGGATGATGGTCAAATGTGGCATTACACATGGAAGGAGATGATGGTCAGCTGTGGCATTACATGTGGAAGGAGAAGATGGTCAGCTGTGGCATTACATGTGGAAGGAGAAGATGGTCAGCTGTGGCATTACATGTGGAAGGAGAAGATGGTCAGCTGTGGCATTACACATGGAAGGGGATGATGGTCAGTTGTGGCACTACACGTGGAAGGGGGTGATAGTCAAATGTGGCATTACACGTGGAAGGAGAAGATGGTCAGCTGTGGCATTACACGCAGAAAGATGATGTTCAGCTGTGGCATTACACGTGGGAGTGGATGATGGCCAGTTGTGGCATTACACGTGGAAGGAGAAGATGGTCAGCTGTGGCATTACACGCAGGAAGATGATGTTCAGATGTGGCACTACATGTGCAAGGGAGTGATGGCCACCTGTGGCATTATATGTGGGAGGGGATGATGGTCAAATGTGGCATTACACATGGAAGGAGATGATGGTCAGCTGTGGCATTACATGTGGAAGGAGAAGATGGTCAGCTGTGGCATTACACATGGAAGGGGATGATGGTCAGTTGTGGCATTACACGTGGAAGGGGGTGATAGTCAAATGTGGCATTACACGTGGAAGGAGAAGATGGTCAGCTGTGGCATTACATGTGGAAGGAGAAGATGGTCAGCTGTGGCATTACACATGGAAGGGGATGATGGTCAGCTGTGGCATTACACGTGGAAGGGGGTGATAGTCAGCTGTGGCATTACACGCAGGAAGATGATGTTCAGATGTGGCACTACATGTGGAAGGGAGTGATGGCCAGCTGTGGCATTAAACATGGAAGGGGAGTGATAGTCAGATGTGGCACTAAATGCTCCTAAACAAAGAAAAAAAATGCAGCAGAAATAAGCAGATGCAACATTAACTAAAAAAAAAAAAAGTCTGATTGAGCAGAAGTTGCACTACATGTCCCAGCGACTATGGAAGGAAAAGCTGAAATGTGGCAGTACTAGGGTTGCCCCCTCATCCCTATAAACCAGAACACACAATAATTACACAGGTTCTGAGGCTGATTAAGGTGGTAATTAAACTCTTAGCGCCTTATACCAGCCTCAGAACCTGTGTAATTAATGTGTCCTGGATTAAAGGGACAACCCTAGGCACTAAATGTTCCAAAAACGAAGAAAAAGTAGTATGAATGAAGATCAGATGAGGCACTACATGTCCCAGCACGCCCGATGTATGATCGCAGGTTGCCCTGTGTAGGTAGGGGTGGAAATGCCAGGTGCCCATTCTCCCGGAGCTGGCAGCACAGCTCTCTCCCCCCCGGGGAGTAGCAGAGTGATGACAGTCCGGTCGGTGTATAGAGAGTATCATGAGCCGAGTACAGAGCACACACCGACAGCACTCCTCTCCATAGCACAGCACATGCACACTGTTTGTGATCTCCTGTACACAACTGCGCTCTGACTCCCCGGACTGCCTCTAGGAGGGGTGTGTCAGCTACAAGAGCCTATCACGCTGCGTCTCCCGTGCCTCTGCCCCGCCTCTCCTATACCTCAGCCCCGCCTCTCCATGCCTTAGCCCCGCCTGTGGCCGGTCTCTTCCCTTGCAGAGAGTGAGATGTCCCCCCTGCTGGTTCCCCGCTGCCAGTGCTGGCGCTGTCGGGACACCTTGGCATTGTGGCAGTAGACGGGGCAGGGGGAGGATGCTCGGACACCGCTAGGCGCCTCTCTGCTCGGGATCAGCACTCACATGCTCCGTGTCGGGGAAAGTCGTGCCAAGTGGATGTGGACAGTGTAAAGTAGCGGACAGCTTTCTGCTCCCGGACTGTGCACCGCAGCGCCTGGCACCGTGTAGCCAAGCTGTGGCAGGCGATCAGAAGCCGAGGAGGGGGGCAGAGGGCTCCGATCCTTGTCTCTTATACCCTGGAAGAGTGGCTGATTGCTGCAAGGTGATAGCAGAGTGTGCCCGGGGCACCATGACTGCCATACGGATACCCAGCACACTCATCATCCTCCTTCTACTGGTCGTCTCCGACTTGGGATCGTCTGTAGCAGGTAAAGGACTGGAGGATCACACCCCAGCAAGCAGAAGTTGTGATCTGAAGTTATAGGAGGTGATGGAGTATCTGGGGTACACCTCTACTGACCTCATATTAGGAGGTGATGGAGTATCTGGGGTACACCTCTACTGATCTCATATTAGGAGGTGATGGAGTATCTGGGGTACACCTCTACTGATCTCATATTAGGAGGTGATGGAGTATCTGGGGTACACCTCTACTGACCTCATATTAGGAGGTGATGGAGTATCTGGGGTACACCTCTACTGACCTCATATTAGGAGGTGATGGAGTATCTGGGGTACACCTCTACTGATCTCATATTAGGAGGTGATGGAGTATCTGGGGTACACCTCTACTGACCTCATATTAGGAGGTGATGGAGTATCTGGGGTACACCTCTACTGATCTCATATTAGGAGGTGATGGAGTATCTGGGGTACACCTCTACTGACCTCATATTAGGAGGCGATGGAGTATCTGGAGTACCTTTCCCGTGATCTGAAGTTATAGGATGTGGAGTATCTGGGGTATCTTTCTCATGGTCTAAAGTTAGGATGTGATGGAGAATCTGGGTTACTTCTCTTTTTTTATGATTTAATGGAGTATCCGGAGTACCTTCCTCATAACCTAGTTTGGAGATGATGGAGTACCTGGGGTATCTTTTTTCCTGATATGAAATTAGGAGGTGATGGAGTATCTGGGTTGCCTTTCTTGTTATCTAATGTTAGGAGATGAAAACATTGGGGTACCTGTCACATGGTCTTTTAGTTAGAAGGCAATGGAGTATCTGGGATACCTTTCTCATTTTCTTTTTGGGAGGTGATACAGTATCTGGGGAAGGGGGTTTTGGAGTATCTGGGGTACATTCCTCATGATCAGATTAGGAGGTGATGGAGTATCCAGGGGAACCTTCCTCATGATCTGAAGATAGGGGGTGTTGAGTATCTGTGGTACCTTCCTCATGATCAGATTTGGAGGTGATAGAGTTTTCAGGGTGCCTTCCTCATGATCTGAAGTTAGGGGGTGATGGAGTATCTGGGCTACCTTTCTCCTGGTCTGGAATTAGGAGCTGATGGAGAATTTGGGGTGCCATTCTCATGATCTGAAGTTAGGTGGTGATGGAGAATCTGGGGTGCCTTCTTCATGATTTTAAGTTATGGAGAATCTGGGGTACCTTTCTCATGATCTGAAGTTATGTAGTGATGGAGAATCTGGGGTGCCTACCTCATGATCTGAAGTTAGGAGCCGATGGAGTATCCGGGGTACTTTCCTCATGGCCTCAAATTAGAAGGTGATGAGATATCTGGGTTAGGTTTCTATGAAGTCACCCCTACATCCATGGAGTAGAATCTACCAGGCTTAGTCCAATCCAGATTCGAATCACTCCCTTTTTATCGGTTGTGCTATTGATGACAAGGTTGCATTTGCAGTAACCTATTTAAACCTTTCATCTGCTTTAGAAGTCTCCCCAGGATTGCTGGGTCTGTCTGTGTTGTTGCAGATTGCCCTATGCTGCATGACAAGGATCCTCAAACTACTGCCCTCCAGCTGTTGTGGAACTACACGTCCCATGAGGCATTGCAAAACTCTGACATTCACAGATGTGACTAGGCATGATGGGAATTGTAGTTCCTAAACAACTGGAGGGCCATAGTTTGAAGACCCCTGCTGTATGAGACGAGCCCCCTGGGTCTACATATAGCATAGCACCTTGAGGACCTCCAGGAGGCAGATGCTTGGCCCCAATGAGCCCATACTAGCTCAAGTGTACACAGAGGATTAAAGAGCTCATCATAGACATCACTTGCTAGTCTGTTTGTTTCTATTGTCTGTTGCCTCTTCATGGTTACAGGGATCATGCCTAGAAATAAACAATGTTGTCTTCTGGTGATCTAAAAACATCCACAATAGCAGAGTATGTGTTGTGTAAACAAGGGGCTGAAGTTTGGAATTGTCTGGCTTTTACTCCATCAGGGTTTAGGCAATGGAGTGGGTGACAGATAAGCTTCATTTACATGTGTGACTGTAGTCTAGTCAGCAGAGCACAAGTCTTTTCAAACTCCTTGAAGGAGTTAATTTTGCTTATATGTGGGGTTGGGCAGTACGGTAGTTTTGTTGTTCTCAGCCTTGCAGCACTTGGCTCCTGGGTTTGAATCTCAGGCAGGCAGTTTGCATGTCCTCCCTGTGTTAGCAAGTAAACTCAAAGTGTCTATGCACATGAGTTATTGCATTTTGCATCTCATTCATAAGCTGAGCAATTTGGGAGGGTTGAGGAAAGACCTGGTGACCGACCCCTATAAAAAAAACAAAAAAAATGCTGCATGGAGTTTGCATGTTCTCTCTGTTTGTGTGAGTTTCCTCTGAAACGCTAAAGACATGCTGGTAGGTTAATTGGCTCTTGGCTTTACTGGCCCTTGGTACCCATGTATTATGATTAAAATATATGGTGCAGCGCTAAATAGTTTCTCCAAAAAAGCCTCATCAGAAGAGGAGAAAATTCCTTGGATCATGCATGAACAGTATCTGCATGGAGTTTGCATGTTCTCCCTTTGTTCACATGGGTTTCCTCCCACACTTCAGGTCATTTGATTGACTTGTGTCTAGATTAGCCCTAGTATATGAGTACTATGTGGCTATGCATGTTTTAGGGCAGGGATCTCCAAACTACAGGCCTCCAGCTGTTGCGGAACTACATGTCCCACAAGGCATTGTAAAACTCTGACATTCAGACATGAGTAGGCATTGTGGGAGTTGTAGTTCCTGAACAACTGGAGGGCCATAGTTTGGAGACCTCTGTTTTAGGGCATTCTGCATGCCAGGCCCAGCAATTGAGGGGAGTGTTGAGGAAAGACCTGGCAACCTAATGGGCCATACACACTATAAGATTTTCTGAAGACTTTTTCCTTTAGACTTACCAAAACCATATAATATGAGGTCAAACCTAAACACTTTCAATTTGTATGCAATCAGGCAGGCCCTTGCACTACATAGAAAAGGTAAATCTGAAGGAAATCTAACCACAAAAGTTGGATAGTGTGTATCCAGCTTTACTCATAAAAGACAAGGCACCATTTGCATTGAGTTTGCATGTCCTCCCTATGTTCTCTGGAGTTTTCCTTAAATGCTCAAGTTCTCTTCCACACTCAACAAGACATGATTGACCCTAACTACTGTATATTGGACCTAGTATGTGTGTACTACTTGGCTATTCACATATGTTATCATATTTTGTGTACCAGTCCCAAGCTGAGTAGTTGAGGAGGGTTGAGGTAAGACCTGGCGACCTACCCTGTAAAAGATTCACCAAAAAAGTTGTATGCAAAAGGCTTTCAAGGATATTAAGCTGGATACACACTATACAACGTTTGTTGTTTGATTTCCTTTAGATTTACATAGAACTATGCTTGCCTAATTGAATACAAATTAAAAGTGTTTAGGTTTGACCTCATATTTTATGGTTTTGGTAAATCTAAAGGAAAAAATCTAAAGAGAATTGTATAGTGTGTATCCAGTTGTAGTCATGGTGGCTAGAGAGTTGGCCCATAGAATCACCAAGAGTTGGATACAACTCTGTGTGTGTGTGTATATGTGTATATGTATATATATATGTGTGTATATATATATATATATATATATATATATATATATATATTTATTTATATACACATATATATTAATATATATATATATATATATATATATTTATATATATATATATTTATATATTTTATATATATATATATTATATATATTATATATATATATATATATATATATATATATATATATATATATATATATATATATAATTCTTTTGATTCAAGATTTTTGATTGATTGCTCAGCTACAGGAAAAAGATTGTTATCCTGGAAGAAGTGCAGTAAGAATTGTTTCTCGTTTTGATCCAGTTTTCCCTGATTTACAAGCTCCTGGGTGCGTCTAATTAGAGTTCATTTTGTATGTCTGGATGAATAAAGTTGCTATGTGGTGGGAAAACAGTAATTGAACTAATTATGCCATTTGCCCTTCACATTGCTGGTTCCTGCAGTGCTCTGCACTGACTGGTCATGTGGAAAGCAGAGACGATCAGGATCCCACTGTGGTTATGTTGGAGTTTGTCAGGCCTGCCTATCCCTCCGGCTCGACAAGCGTCTCTGTGCTCGTGGGGTATTGTCACAACATAGCTGTGCGTCCGCTGGAGTCTTAATGGCTGCCAATCGGGACGCTCATTTAATTAGGCGAGCAGCGGTAACCCGTAGTTACCACTTAGGCTGCTTATTTGTATTGTTGCACATGGTTGATAAGTAAAACCGGTTGCTGTGGGTGACTACTCATCACTTCTCTGTGCTTTGTGTTCAGCCTGCAAATACAGTTGCATAGTTTTCTCTGATTTGGGTTCCATATATCATTAAGTATAAATAAATTGATGATGTTTTTTTTAATCACATAATTAAATTGCCTATTCATATACATATATATATTATTATTAATATATATATATATATATATATATATATATATATATATATATATATATATAATATTATTATTATTATTTTTTTTTTTTGTACATGTACTTTGAACGTATCGTCTGTGGGTAATTTTTGTCTCTGTGGGTTAAACTGGATGGACTTTTCAACCAGACAAACAAAAATCTATAGGCTCATTAGTTTGTCTTCATTGCAGATCATTCCAATCTAATTTAGTAAGATCTTTTTGGTAATTCTAAGTAGATTTGTAAAAAAAAAAAAAAGTTGATGTCTCAACCTATTTTTTTTAACTTTTTTACAGTTTAAGGGTACATGGTTTATGGCCCTAATGAAATCACTGATCATCTACCCCAGCCTTTCCCAACCTTTTCAACACAGAGGAACCCTTGAAATAATTTTCAGGTCTCAGGGAACAATTCATGATACATTAGTGTGATGGTCAGTGGTATGAATGCTCCTTATATTTGTGGACATTGGGAAGAATTTCCTTCTTCCAGATAGCTAAAAAGATCAATGGTGTCAGGGGAACTTATCTGAGAGGCAAAAATTGCTCATTGCCCAAGGAACCCCTAGCAACCTCTGGAGGAACCCTAGGGTCCAACAGAACCCTGGTTGAGAACCACTGATCTACGCAGATGACAGATCAGAAAGCAGCACAAGTTTACTGATCTTTACGCACTGCGTTTATTGACCCGTGGAAGATATTAGAACTATGTTCAGGTCATAGAAAAAAGTTCTATCAAACAATTGCGTTTTTTTTTTTTTTTTTTGTGGCTGTGTGCATGAGCCCTTCAAGTTGAACAGAGGGATTATTTAAAACAAAAAAAAAAAAAAGAATCACACTGTGTTTATTGACCTGTGTAGGATATTAGAACTATGTATAGGTCCGTAGAAAAAAGTTCTAAACAAATGCTTTTTTTTTTTTTTTTTGTGGCCATGTGCATGAGCCCTTTAAGCTGAACAGAGAGATCATTAACTAATAAAAAAAAAAAAAAATGGCTGTGGGGTCCCACTGCAATGCAAGGGTTAAATGTCCATTATTTGTAGGGGTATTGGAAGAGGCCATATTACGTACTGTACTCGACTCGCTGGCCAACTTCTGCGCTGTCCTCTTCTCCCTGGTTTTCCAGGTTGTGGGCGGCCCTTTTGTACTGTCACCTACAATGCGGGGCGGCATTTTTTTTAAGTAAAAATTTTCAGGACGCAAAAAAAAAATGAGCTACCAAGAGCGTGCATAATCCAAAAGAGCAGACAAAAGAAGAAGACAGCCCAGTTGAAGGAACCAACTAGGCACAAAGGTGGACTTTAAGGGGACATAATCGGATAGACTTGGACATTGAAAGTTGTATAAAAAACAACATTTATAGGCACAAAGGTGGACTTTAAGGGCACATAATCTGATAGACTTGGACATTGAAAGTTGTATAAAAAACAATATTTATAGGCACAAAGGTGGACTTTAAGGGCACATAATCTGATAGACTTGGACATCAAAAGTTGTAAAAAAAAACATTTATAGGCACAAAGGTGGTCTTTAACCTTCTTAGCGGTATTCCCGAGCGTGCCTCAGGGTTAAATTTCCAGTAACCCCGAGCCACACTCGGGGTACCGCCAGAAGCATAGCTGGATCCTGAAAGCAGGGTTACTTACCTTGTCACCGGGATCCAGCGATGTGTCTGGCGGCGGTTCTTCCTCCCGATCCTCTCCGTGCCCCGGCTTCCGTCTCCTGCGACGTGACGTTCGCAGGGGGGTGGAACCGGCGGCAAATACAAATGTAAAACACACCAAACACACTGATACAATTCAAAATAAAAAAAAAAAATCACATTAGTTTGCCCCCCAGTGCCCTTTCCTGCAGTTTTACTGTACTTTTTATGTATATATATATATATATATATATATATGTAAAAACAATATATATATGTGTGTGTGTGTGTGTGTGTATATATATATATATATATATATATATATGTATACATACATACTTTAACTTATTTATAGTTTTTTATTATATTATAATTTATGTTTTTCTGTTTCAAACTTTATCATACCTGAGATGTTATAAAGAAGAACGCATAGTAAAAAAAAAAATCATATGTAAATAGTTGGTTTGGGCTGCTCATTCTCAAGAATTACATGCAAAATAATGGTACCGCTTTCAGCACCTAAAATCCGAAAGAATCATACCGCCAGGGAGGTTAAGGGCACATAATCGGATAGACTTGGACATCAAAAGTTGTATAAAAAACAACATTTATTAAATAAAGGTTGTTTTTTATACAACTTTTGATGTCCAAGTCTATCCAATTATGTGCCCTTAAAGTCCACCTTTGTGCCTAGTTGGCTCCTTCAACTGGGCTGTCTTTTTTCCTTTTTCAGGACACAATTTTTTTGGGGTCAACCAGAAGCCAGGCACTTGGCTTGCAGTTGCAGCGAGTGTGATGGACAGCACCATCGAATTGCCATGGCATGTATACAGCCTCCTTCGGCTGTTAGATATGGGCAGCATAAGGGGGCATCTCACACTTCCAACATATATTACATTTGGAAGGTACATTAATCTAATTATTTGTAAAATAAGTTCTTTGTTTCAAGGAAGAGATGATGATTTAAAAAAAAAAAAAAAAATGCAAATACTTAAAAAAAAAAAAAAACGATAGAGTAGCAAAGCATTCTCCCCGTTTGTGTAAGTCACCCTTTCAGAGTAATTTTACTAAGAGATCCCTATATATCCCACCACTACCGGCTGTTCTGATCACTTTAAGAGATGGGAATAGGATTTACTTACCAAGTCTTTTGCATGTCAGCGTAACTGACACTCGCTTTATGCAATATCTGCTGTCAAAAACAAAGTCTGCTTTCTGCAAGGAGAACGATTGCTTTGCATTAGATGTAAATAAGCGCCGGCTCCCACGTGAAGGTTTGGGATCCTTACTATTATTATTATTTACTGACTGTCTGCGGAACTCTCAGGGATTCTGCTAGAGTTTATCCTGCAGCATTTTCATAAGCGGATGGAAACGTCTGCAACTTCTTTCAATGCAAATCATTGACCGCTGACTTTCTGCTAGTTTGGGCTCCAAGCAAATGAGATAAGCAGGTGCAAATACTTCACGTTCTGTAAATGTTTTTTTTTATTTTGCCCCAAAAAAATTAGCTGTATTTAATTAGACAGTGAATGGTCCATTAATGTGCAGCAAGGCATCATATTTTTGTTTGTTGAAGTCAAATAACAGAACAATTAGTTGCTATGGGTTGCTATGCTTTGCTTAGCACCTTTTTTTGCTTTTATAGATAAGCTTGTTTATGGAAAAATGTATCCCAGTATAAGCACTGTATAGTGAATTGCATTAAATCTGTTCAGGCAAAAGCAAAAAATAAAAAAAATGTGAAATTCCTAATAAAATATAAAATGCCAAAACCCGCTTTTGCTGCAATATTCAGAGATTTCTCCTGCAGTACTGTTTTCTGCCACTAGATGCCCTCAGTATGATAGCCAGTATACTTTCCTATGAGCCCAGGTTGTTCTAGAGCCATCCCTGCCTGTGACTGAATAGTGAAAGGGGAAGCAGCAGAGTGGTGAGGTCATCTTTATCACTCTGCTCTTTCCTCCTATTGGCAAACTGATTGGCTTGTGCTGTTTCTTTCTCTGGTGTTCCAGCCCTGCTATACAGGAGGCTTACACTAGGTACATTAAAAAATATATATTGATTACAGAGCTGCTTTTCTAAAAATAGTCTCAAGGTAAGCTTGCACACATGTCTACCAAGTGTATCTCATACTTCATAAATATATAATATGACACAGGCAGTATTGGAAACATTGGAATGCAATCCCCAGAGACATGTCGCTCTCTGCATGTATCATATGGGATCATCAATGTGTGTGCTGCACTAAGCCATCCAACATGACTAATGAGCATGACCATAATAAAGACTTACTGCATATTAATCATTTGCTGTCAATATATATTTGATTGGATAACTGCTACCCATATGCAGGACAAGGGAGCTGCTGCTTTGAAATCAATAGTGAAAAAGACCAAATGTCCATGTAAAAAGCACTTGGCTGAGTGATCCTTCTTCTCAATTCTGCTACATATGTTGCAAGAGTTGAGAAAAGATTTCAACCTGTTTCCGTTCTGGAGATATTAGACACATTTCCTAGAAATTGGCAACATTTTCTTTACAATGACAAGTTCTAGAGGAGGGGTGAGGTTACTGCAGGGCTATCCATTCCTGAAGTTCAGGAATTAAAGCGGTTGTAACCCTAAAAGGGAAAGAAAAGCCTCTGTTCCTTTTAGGGCATGATCTATAGTACAGTGCTGTGCCATGTAGATTGTCCCTTTCTATGCTGTAAAATACCTGGTTGATCCTACCTGTTCCTTTGTCCCCTTGTGTGCACTGTTAATGGTAATCATAGCTGCTGATCCATGATCCTCAGTCATCCCACTCTCTGCTCAGAGTCTCTCCTTCCCTCCCTGTCAGTGTGAGAGCCGATCTCCTCCCCGCCCTTCCCCTCCTGCTGTTCCTGTGTCCCCTTGTGTGTGCTGACCACGGTAATCATAGCTGCTGATTCATGATCCTCAGTCATCCCACTCTCTGCTCAGAGTCTCCCCCTCCCTCCATGTCAGTGTGAGAGCCGATCTCCTCCCCGCCCCTCCCCTCCTGCTGTTCCTGTGTCCCCTTGTGTGTGCTGACCACGGTAATCATAGCTGCTGATTCATGATCCTCAGTCATCCCACTCTCTGCTCAGAGTCTCCCCCTCCCTCCATGTCAGTGTGAGAGCCGATCTCCTCCCCGCCCCTCCCCTCCTGCTGTTCCTGTGTCCCCTTGTGTGTGCTGACCACGGTAATCATAGCTGCTGATTCATGATCCTCAGTCATCCCACTCTCTGCTCAGAGTCTCTCCCTCCCTCCCTGTCAGTGTGAGAGCCGATCTCCTTCCCCCCCCCCCCCCCCCCCGCCTGCTGCTCCTCTCTGTGGATTGAACATAACAACATTTATAAATAATTGCCATTCCCTCTGTTTTATCAAGATATAAAGTGCTGTGTCCATTTTTCTTCCCTATATACCTTTTTGCATAACACCGCTGTGCGGTCACATGACCTCCCTCTGCTGGCTGATGTCAGAAGGGAATCTCACCCCTCCCGCCCTCTCCTTTGATCAGGGAAGGAGAGCAAAGGAGGACACGTGACCGCACAGAGGTGCTGTGAGAGAAGGTATTTAGGATTAGAAAAAAACGGACACAGAGTACTTTATATTTTGATAAAACAGAAGGGATTATTATTATATTATTATTATACAGGATTTATATAGTGCCAACAGTTTGCGCAGCGCTTTACAAAATGAGGGAAGACAACACAGTTACAATACAATTCAATACAGGAGGAATTAGAGGGCCCTTCAAGTATTGATTATTCTGACTTTACTGTAATGTCTGTTTTTCTCAGTGATCACTCATCTGGCTGCCTTAGGCAGGGCGAAGACCAGTTTTGTTGGACACATTTAAATGCAGTGAAATTCATTTTTAAAAAAGTATGCTCTAGTCATAGCTAAGGTCAAAATAAGGCCTTCAAAGGCCTGTATTAAATACAGATTATCTGTTCAATGCCGCAGTTTTTCATGTCAGCATCACTGTAGCGGATTAATTCATCGTGGGCTCTTTGAAGTCTCTCACATGCAGAAATCTTGTCGGTAGCTGAGTGAAATCTGGCTACAGTGGATAGTGTAAAACCCCAGATTAAAGGAGTTGTAAAGTCAGAAGGTTTTTTTTTTTTTTTTATCTTAATGCATTCTCTTAATTTACAGGGATTTCCTCCCACTTCCTGTTTGGTTATGGGACAGGAAGTAAAGGGAAATCTCCCCAATGGGACACAGATGGTGAAAAAAAATCTGACGGGTTATAATCCTCCCTTACTCTATCTAAAATGGGAAAAAAAAAGGTTTTGCCTATAGTTTTACTTTAAAGTGTTACTTAACCCACAACAGTAAAATCAGTGTGTATAGGCAGTAAAACAGCATTTTTCAACCAGGGTGCCTTGAGGTTTCTTCAGGGGTGCCTTAGCAAAATGCCTAAAAATTGTATACAAGGCAGAGCCTGCCTTTTAGTTGCAGTTTCATTGGGCACCATTACGACCTACTAGTTCACTGATGTACTAATGACCAATGACATCATCAATTGATAAGGAGGGTGTCAGTCTCCTGCATAGCATGCCTAATTGACCCCCCCCCCCCCTCTCCATCATTTTTGGAGTCACATTAACCGAGTGATGGAGAAAAACTGAGGAAGAAGAGAAACATTGGAATACTAGTCAGTACTAACTTGCAACTTTAATGTTAGGTGTCCTACGTGTGTGGCTGTTGCTGCATTATTTAAAAATATTAGTTCGTTTTTACAATTTAAGATGGAGTGCCTCGAGACTCTCCAAAACTTTTAAGGGTGCCTCGAGGATTTCTCTGATTTTAAAGTGTGCCTGATTGAAAAAAGGTTGAGAAACACTGCAGTAAAGCATGCTTATTATACTCACTGTAGAACCTAAGGGGTTAATCCTTTGCATTGTGTAAAAAGGCTGTTTGATCCTGTCTTATCTGATCCTCCCCTGCTTCCACTGTCCCCAATCCATCTCCTTATAGAACAGAGCATTGGGGGAAAGCTGCACATGCTCAGTTTAGTGTGTATTGCTAGAGAGTTTTTTTTTCTCTTGAGAGGGTGCATGTGATCAGCAGAGGGCCAATCAGCACTGTCCAGGCAGAGGATCAAGGGTCATACAGCCTCATAGGACAGTCAGAGGAGAATGAAAACTCCTACAAGCTTTAACCAGTGCTCGGCTGGACACTGATAGAAATCACAAGACTGCTATATACTGCTGATGAGAAAGACATATTTAGCAGTTTATGTTTACCAAAACGCCTCCTACAAGCTTTAACCACTTAAGCCCCGGAAGATTTTACCCCCATTCCGACCAGGGTTTGTTTTGCGATTCGGCACTGCGTGACTTTAACGGACAATTGCGCTGTCGTGCGACGCTGTACCTAAACGAATTTGACGTCCTTTTTTTCCCCACAAACAGAGCTTTCTTTTGGTGGTATTTGATCACCTGTGCGATTTTTACTTTTTGCGCTATAAACAAAAAAAAAGAGCGGAAATTTTCCAAAAATAACAATATTTTTCAAATTTTTTTATATGAAATTCCCAAAAAAAATGTAAAAATCAAAATTTTTTAACATTTTAGGCCAATTTGTTTTCTGCTACATATGTTTGGTAAAAAAAAAAAAAGCAAAAAAGCGTATTTTGATTGGTTTGCGCAAAAGTTATTGCGTTTACTAACAAAGGGAAAGATTTCTGTCATTTTTGGTGTTTTTTTTTTTTTAACGCGTAATACCGGCGATCTGCGATTTTTTTTTTTTGCTGTACTGCGACATTGCGGTGGACAGATCGGACCCTTGACTGACATTTTTGACACTTTTGGGCTTACCAGTGACATTACTGCAGTAATCAGTGCTATACATATGCACTGTTACTGCAAAATGACACTGGCAGGGAAGGGGTTAACTTTATTGGGGAAGGAGGGGTTAAGTGTGTCCCTAGGGGTGTGCTTCTAACTGTAATTGGCTGTGGCTTGAAGTGTAGGAACAATGATCAACGGTCCTACATAGTAGAACCGTATGATCACCATTCCTACACAGGGGAGAATGACAGGCGGCTTGTTTACATTAGCCGCCTGCCTTTCTCCCTCTCCACCGACGATCGCCGAGTGACCGGCGGACATCGGGTCCGCCGGTCACACGCACGGACTTCCTAGGGAACGAGCCGTGGCGGGCACGCGCTCGCCTGCTATTGGCTCACAAGCAAGTGACAGGCAAGTGACTTATATATACGTCACTTTGCCTGGCCGGGGCTGACCGCCGCAGTATATGTACTTGCGGCGATCGGCAACCGGTTAACCGGACACTGATAGAAGTCATAAGGCTGCTATATATTGCTGATGAGAAAAGGTAATTAGCATTCTATGTTCTGTGTACTGTGAGAGAGCAGATATAGTGAATGCAGGGTCCTGGGTTTAGTAACACTAACTAGCAGTGAGTTGAGAAAACCACCACAATGGCCTTCAATGTCTATGTACAAGACAGATGCAGGCAACAATCTGCTATGATGGTTGCTACAACCCATGCAATGTATGTAATTGGCCTGGAGAGAGTTATTTATTGTCTCTGCTACTACCAGTAGTGCTGCAGAGTCTCCATTAGCTTGGCAACATTTCCCAGCTATCTTTGTAACAGTTTGACTTAAAAAAAAACATAGATTGCCAATGCAGACCCAAGCCTCAGTCTGACCTTGCAAACCACAAGTTAAAAAAAAAAAGGGGTTTCCAAGGGTAGCTAATGGGAGTTTATCAGCTCCAAGTGATGGCAACCTCAAAGCTATTTGGTTGGTTTGATAAAACGGCGTAAAGGCCAGGGTTCTGATCAGGACACCATGTTGATTACCTAAGTTAGAGGAGTGGGAGAAGGTGGGGAGATACAGTATCTCACAAAAGTGAGTACACCCCTCACATTTTTGTGAATATTTCATTCTATCTTTTCACGTGACAACGCTGAAGAAATGACACTTTGCTACAATGTAAAGTAGTGAGTGTACAGCTTGTATAACAGTGTAAATTTGCTGTCCCCTCAAAATACCTCAACTCACAGCCATTCATGTATAAACCACTGGCAAGAAAAGTGAGTACACCCCTAAGTCAAAATGTCCAAATTGGGCCCAATTAGCCATTTTTCCCTCCCTGGTGTCATGTGACTCATTAGTGTTACAAGGTCTCAGGTGTGAATGGGGAACTTGTGTGTTAAATTTGATGTTATCGCTCTCACTCTCTCATACTGGCCTTTGGAAGTTCAACATGGCAACTCATGGCAAATAACTCTCTGAGGATCTGAAAAAAAGAATTGTTGCTCTACATAAAGTTGGCATAGGCCAGTGATGGTGAACCTTGGCACCCCAGATGTTTTGGAACTACATTTCCCATGATGCTCATGCACTCTGCAGTGTAGTTGAGCATCATGAGAAATGTAGTTCCAAAACATCTGGGGTGCCAAGGTTCACCATCACTGGCCTAGGCTATAAAAAGATGCCCAAGACCCTGATACTGAGTTGCAGCATGGTGGCCAATACCATACATCGGTTTAACACGATAGGTTCCACCCAGAACAGGCCTCACCATGGTCGACCAAAGAAGTTGAGTGCACATGCTCAGCCTCATATCCAGAGGTTGTCTTTGGGAAATAGACGTATGAGTGGTGCTAGCATTGCTGTAGAGGTTGAAGGGGTGGGGGGTCAGCCTGTCAGTGCTCAGACCATACGCCACACACT
Organism: Pelophylax lessonae; assembly: GCF_965119305.1. Lineage (NCBI taxonomy): Eukaryota > Metazoa > Chordata > Amphibia > Anura > Ranidae > Pelophylax > Pelophylax lessonae. The sequence continues at coordinate 162,400,177 of NC_138776.1, read as the reverse complement.
GCATCAAATTGGACTGTATCTGGAGGACTAAAACAGAAAACAGACCAGGAAGGCAGAATAAATTCATCCTATGACATTGGCATTTCATTTGCGATTCTAAGTACGTTCCTGCCCAGAAGCTGTAGTTACACTTTAACAACAACGTCCATGAATCATGCACAGTGGGTAGCATTGCGCCCCTCCAATGAAACCTATGATTCATTTAACTTTGGTGTTACTACTTTCTAGCAGATTATTCTTTCATACTTTACCACTCACTTCGGTCAATGCCCAATAGCCCAGTGGGAGTTATTAGCTGTTTAAAATAAAAAAAAAATGCATGATGGTAAACCTGGTAATTATTGTGGATTAGTTGCTATAGCTATTTAGCAGAGTTGCTGATGCCGGTCTCTAACTATTACTAGTATGATGTGGAGTAAAAACAATTAACTTGGGGCTGGTGGTGGTGTGTAATGTTTCCCACGGTTTAGCTTAGACAAATGGCTGTAATTGTGATTGAGATCTCCTGAGTACATACACGTTTACTTTAGGGAGTAATCTCTTCATACAGGGATTTTCGTTGATCCTCGTGGTCATTTTGTTCTCTGTCCCTCTTGGCTTGTTTTTCATTCAGCAATAGGGTGAGTAATGGGAGAAAGAGATGAGGCAGAGTGGGACAGCATAGAGAACTGTCATCTGGAAAATGAAATGTTAGCCCATTGGCCAAGAGCAGGCTTTGTATGTTATATTTTCTAATTATTGATTTAGTATATACACTGTTACCAAAAGTATTGGGACGCCTCCCTTTACACACACATGAACTTTAATGACATCCCAGTCTTGGTCTGTAGGGTTCAGTATTGAGTTGGCCCACCCTTTGCAGCTATATCAGATTCAACTCTTCTAGGAAGGCTGTTCACAAGGTTTAGGAGTGTGTCTATGGGAATGTTTGACCATTATTCCAGAAGAGCATTTGTGAGGTCAGGCACTGATTTTGTAGAGAAGGCCTGGCTCGCAGTCTCCACTCTAATTCATCCCAAAGGTGTTCTATCAGGTTGAGGTCAGGACTCTGTGCAGGTCAGTCAAGTTCCTCCACCCCAAACTCACTCATCCATGTATTTATGGACCTTGATTTGCGCACTGATGCGTAGGTATGTTAGAACAGGAAGAGGCCATCCCCAAACTGTTCCCACAAAGTTGGGGGCATGAAATTGTCCAAAATGTCTTGGTATGCTGACGCCTTAAGTGTTCCCCTCACTGGAACGAAGGGGCCAAGCCCAATCCCTAAAAAACAAGCCCACACCATAATCCCCCTCCACCAAATGAATTGGACCAGTGCATAAAGCAAGATCCATAAAGACATGGATGAGCGACTTTGGGGTAGAGGAACTTAAATGGCATGCAGAGTCCTGACCTCAACCCGATACAACACCTTTGGGATTAATTAGAGCGCAGACTGTGAGCCAGTTCTAAAAATATGCACTGTCACTGTACTATTGACACTGGCTGGGAAGTGGTTAAACATCTAGGGTGATCAAAGTGTTAACTGGGTGCCTAGCCAGTGTTTTTCTGTTTACACAGTGTGGTGCTTTCACTAGGGGAAGAGATCGATTCTAGTCTCTCAGAGACACAGGATCGCCCCTCCCTCCCTGTCAGAACTGAGATATGCCTTGTTTACATAGGCATATCTCAGTTCTTTGTGTTTTACTAATGATCGGCGGGCGCCGGAGGACATTGAGTCCCTGGGACCTGCAGATCAGCCTCTTCTGCGAATTATCACAGCGGAAGTAGCCCGATGGTGGCACATGCGTGCCCCCTGCGGGCGGAAATGTAGAATCACATATATTTGTGCGTGATCCTGCCCACAGCTGCCACCCTATAGCAGGAAAAGTGGTATAGGGTGGTCAGCAAGTGGTTAAAAGTAAACAGATTTTCGAAGTACTTTTGAATGACATTCGTAAAGTTTGTTATGAAGTCTACTAGTGTATGGCCAGCAGAGTGGATTTGATTTAAATCATCATTTAAATCACTAGTAAAAAGGCTCGATTTAAATCCACTCGATTTATCATAATTTTCAAAGTGCAACTGTCATCTCTGTCCTGCAGCGGCTCCTCCTCTAGGCTGCTGTTGACTCACTGACAGTCCTATTCTCTTTAATGGGACGGCTGGTGATGCGGCATTGAAACAACAAGGTGAGGGACGTGGCGGCAGCAGGTGAATGGATGCCCTCTAACAGGCGCTGACATGATGGATCTGAAATGACAGGTGCTCTTTAAATATAAACATTCATTCTTGCCTGTAGTTAGTGTGAAATTGTGTGAATGCATCAATGCAGTGCATGATATCATAGCTTGCAGAACTTGGATTCATTGAATGAATTTACCAAAAATGTAAATATTGCAGAATATACAGCCTTATGCTACATAACTAAGCTCCATTTCATGCTGAATAAACAAAATTATTAATGTATCTTAAATAGAAAACTATCTTTAGATAGATTTTTACTCGAAAAGCATTTTATTAAAATAAGTTTGAAAAAAAAAAAGAAAATCAGATTTAAATAAAAAAAAAAAATCTTATTTTAATTAAAAAAAAATTGTTGATTATTTTTTATCCACCCTGATGGCCAGCTTAACCAATCAGACATTCTTTGTGTGGTTCAATGGTAGTCTCAGTGTACTGTGTTGTAGTACTAGTGATATTATTGTGTTGTACTAGGTGTGGTGATTCCTCAATAAATCTAGTATCATTTGTTACAAGTTTATGCAAGCAGATATCTCAACGCAGCTTAGAGAAGGACAAACACATCATTTTTCTCTATTAGTATATTTTAAAAAGTGGAAAAAAAAAAAAAAAGTGGGGCAATTTACATTTTTTTTTTTTTTATGTGTTGGATGCTACTTGACCCTCTTGTATCACTTGCGTTTGGAGCTGTCCCTTGTCGTCCTTTTGTTGTATTGTGGAATTCTACAAAATCCCAGTCCAGATCACTCATAAATGACCCCTTTTGTTCTTTAACTGAGCAGGAAGACAATCATTGACGTGCCCTCTAACAGTTTGCCTAAATCTCCCTTCACTTGGCTGGCCCCCTGTGAGATGCTTTGGTTACACTAAGAATACAATCAAGTTTAATAGAGAAATCTGACTGCTAGGATTGAAGATTACTCATACTGAGAACAAAGATTCATTCATGGGAAAATAATAGGGTTGGAACCAAATAAAAAAAAAAAACATATATAGATATTTCCAGCAATTTCTCCAGGGGAATATGTACATGGCTGTCTATGGGAAACTCACTTGTTATAAGTTGTAAAATGAAGTCGTTCACACTAGTGTGTTCTCCTTTACAAGGGTATTCTTAGACTTCCTTTTTTTTCATGTATTAGGACATTGTATTATGGCTCTTCACTCTTTCAATGCAGAATAATTATTCTTTAAGGGGATTCCAAAAATAATTAAAAAAATATATTTTATATATATATATATATATATATATATATTTTTTTTTGGGCTGGCCTCTAGCTATTCTAAACTATTTCAAAGTGAGTCTGTCCCCAGACAAAGTGGGGACAGGCTGAGTTTCCTCTTAATAAAACGGTACTAAAGGTCGTTTAAAAAAAACAAAAAAAAAAAAAAAAAAACTTCCCTCTGCAAATGAATGTCATAATATGCTTGCATAGTGCTTTGCATACTAGCACATTATGAAAGATTTACCTTAAAATGAAGCGCTTCCATCTTCACCCTCGTCTTCCTCCCGGATTTGCGGGCTCCAGCTGTTTTAATGGCTGAGCTGCGAAGACGTCACTCCCACGCATACGCATGGGAGCCATGGTCGTGGCACAGTGCTCTAAAAGGATGGCATGCCATCAGAGTGCAGTGTGCATGCGCCTGTGCTGTCACCGGATGCAGAAGTAGTGGATGTCTTCTGGATAAGTGGTCTCCAAACTGTGGCCCGTAGCCCTTTACATGCCTTTTTACGGCCCTTGACAATTTCTTCCACAGATATGAAGTGCTATTCCTCCCACTGATATGCACAATGGGGCACTATTTCTCCCACTAATACCTATGATGAGGCATTATTCCTCCTACTGACATCAATAATGGGACACTATTCCTACCACTGACACCAATGATGGGGAACTATTCATCTCACTGATACTGATGATGGGGTACTATTCCTACCACTGACACCAACAATGGGGCACAATTACTCCCACTGATACTGATGATGGCGCACTATTCCTCCCACTGACACCAATGATGGGGCACTATTCCTCCAACTGATCCTCCTGATGATGGGACACTATTCCTCTCACTGATACTGATGATGGCGCACTATTCCTCCCACTGACACCAATGATGGGACACTATTCCTCTCACTGATCCTGATGATGGGGAACTATTCCTACCACTGACACCAACAATGGGACACAATTTCTCCCACTGATACTGATGATGGGGCACTATTCCTTCCACTGACACCAATGATGGGGCACTATTCCTCTCGCTGATCCTGATGGGACACTATTCCTTCCACTGACACCGGTGATGGGGTATTATTCCTCCTAATGACACCAATGATGGGGTAAGCAAAACAAGGAGGAAAGCCGCTCAGGTGCCAGTTCAGCACTCGGTGCAGGTCAGATCCGCCATCCAAGCATATAGACATCCAAAAAAGAGAAAGACCGCACTCAGAGATGTTGAATGAAAATCAATAGAACTCCTTTATTCTCCATGAATACAGCAGACAGACCTTTTGTGTGTGGTTATGATTAAGCGATTTTTATCGTGAAACGCGTCAACCCGACACGTCTGTCCGTGTATTGCACTGTCTGTCTGCTGTATTCATGGAGAATAAAGGAGTTCTATTGATTTTCATTCAACATCTCTGAGTGCGGTCTTTCTCTTTTTTGGATGTCACCAATGATGGGGTAGTACTCCTCCCACTGATCCTGATGATGTGACACTATTCCTTCCACTGACACCAGCGATGAGGCATTATAGCTCCCAATGACACAGACGATAAGGCATTATTGTTATCACTTATACCCATTATGGGGCACAATTCCTCTTCCTACTGATCACAGGCGCTGTGCAATTTATTTACTCCAACTGGCCACAGACCGGCCCCCCTAAAGCCTAAAGGACCGTAGCCACTCAGGGCTGTACGCAGGGTTCAGCAAAAATGACCCTCTCTCTTGCCTTTGGTGGGCAGCACTGATGCTGAGTGTAACACATTCAAGTGAATTGGGCTATGTTCCAGCTGCAATGTACGTGGTTGTGGCAAGGGGTTGCGACCTTTTTAGGGTTAAAGTGGGTAGTTGAGAGGCGACATATCACCTTCCAGTCCCCTCTCAACCACCTTCTTAAGAGCAGTCCACCTCAGATCACTTTTCAGAGGGTTGGCAAGGGCTGCTGTCCTAAGAAACAATTTTTATTCAAGTATTTATTTCAGTGTCCATTTGGTTCAACTGACTTCAACGGAGAAGCTGCAGAAAAGCATGTAGTGCATTTTTACAGCGGTTTTGCAGTGAGTTGCGTTTTTAAAACTGGCCAAAAAAAAAACGTAAAAATCGCAAACCGCAGCAAAATCGCAGTTAAAAAACCTGGAAAGCACAGCAAAAAGCCCTGCAGAAATGCTCAAAGGTGACATGCATAGGTGTGAATCGAGCCTTAGGAGATTTCCCTTCACTTCCTGTCCCTGTAACCACACAGGAAATGTAGGGGAAACTTCCCTACAAAAATCGTCAATAAAAATATGACGCAGAGGGTTCTAACCCTTCCCCTTCTTACTAAAAATGAAGTCTTTTTTTATTAGAAAATTATAAGAGAAAATTATATCACAGCGCAAACAATAGTGTATGATAGTAAAGTGATTACGTTCTACTCAAAAAAACTCATAAAGTGCACCGTGCAATTATGTGCAAAAAAATGGGGTGTAGAAACCATGTAAACATATACTGTATAAATATAAAAAATATATAAATATAAAGTGCCAGTCCAGATGTAATAATTGTTTAAGATCTCAGTAGATGATAAAATGTACACAGTCCCAAAAGATGTCTCACAAAGGTGCTGGAGTGCCAGGAAGAAAGTGCACAAAACATGCAATCTTTTGTAGTGCAGTGAGCCAGTGCCGGACCTCCCCCTTTGGGTGTTCACTTACCGGACAATGGTGACCCCTATGCTGTATAGCAATAGAGATCGACAAGGCTTATGTCCTAGTAAGGAACCGGCTATTCCAACTCCTCCAAGGCGAATGTATCTCCACAGATGTAAATGCCCCGATACCGGACAATGGTGACCCCTATGCTGTATAGCAATAGAGATCGACAAGGCTTATGTCCTAGTAAGGAACCGGCTATTCCAACTCCTCCAAGGCGAATGTATCTCCACAGATGTAAATGCCCCGATACATGTATTGGAGAAAAGGATGCTCATATAGTGTAAATCCGATAAAAGGTTTTTTATTGTGCAAATAATGAAAATAAACTCACATTTTGTTGCTAAGTTAAAGGCATATAGGTTAAAATTCTCGTCCTTCCTGGTAGCAGGTGCCGCTAGAACGCCCCGTGGTTTCGGCGTGCGTTCCACCGCACCGGAAGTGACGTATCGCAAGGACGTAGACCGGAAGTGCGTCGACGCGTTTCGCCCTCCTCTTCCGGGCGTTTTCACAGACAGAATACGTCAAACAAAATGTGAGTTTATTTTCATTATTTGCACAATAAAAAACCTTTTATCGGATTTACACTATATGAGCATCCTTTTCTCCAATACATGTATCGGGGCATTTACATCTGTGGAGATACATTCGCCTTGGAGGAGTTGGAATAGCCGGTTCCTTACTAGGACATAAGCCTTGTCGATCTCTATTGCTATACAGCATAGGGGTCACCATTGTCCGGTATCGGGGCATTTACATCTGTGGAGATACATTCGCCTTGGAGGAGTTGGAATAGCCGGTTCCTTACTAGGACATAAGCCTTGTCGATCTCTATTGCTATACAGCATAGGGGTCACCATTGTCCGGTAAGTGAACACCCAAAGGGGGAGGTCCGACACTGGCTCACTGCACTACAAAAGATTGCATGTTTTGTGCACTTTCTTCCTGGCACTCCAGCACCTTTGTGAGACATCTTTTGGGACTGTGTACATTTTATCATCTACTGAGATCTTAAACAATTATTACATCTGGACTGGCACTTTATATTTATATATTTTTTATATTTATACAGTATATGTTTACATGGTTTCTACACCCCATTTTTTTGCACATAATTGCACGGTGCACTTTATGAGTTTTTTTGAGTAGAACGTAATCACTTTACTATCATACACTATTGTTTGCGCTGTGATATAATTTTCTCTTATAATTTTCTCGTATTTATGAATTTTGGGTTACCACTATTTATGAACAGCTGCATTCTAGCAATTTTAAATATTGTCATTAGTTAATTCACTTATCTTTGCGCTGTATTTGCACTGCACTTTAACAGATTTGGTTATTACCATTTTGAACAGCTGCATTTAAGTTCACCATTAATTTAGTTAATATTTATTCATTTTTCCTGAGCGCGGTACACACCTACCCACAGTCTTTTTTTATTGCTTCCTATTTCCTTGTTGGGAAGATTCTACTCATTATTTTTTTTTTTTGCCTAGGAGACCACACTAGGTATGAGGATTTAAATCCTTTCCTGTTATCTGATAAAAAAATGCTCTGCATTCCGTCTGTGCCCCTGTCTCTGCATACCTGTCAAACGCAGTTGATGTGTATTCATTCACTTAGTGCCGGTTCACACATATGCAAAGTCAGACATTACATGTGATTCGCAGCGCACTGCTCTGCAAATCACATGCAATGTCTGTGCGTTGCGACTTCAGCTATACAGATTGTATGGCTGAATTTGCATCGCATTCGGACCAAAGTCGCACAGGACCCTTTTTTTTGGTCTGCACCAGAATCGGATCGCTTGGGTGTTCACACCTATGCGATCCGATTCATGTCTGAACTGACAGTTCGCACTGCGATATGCAAACTGACCTGGAGGTGTTGTTAACTTTGTATTGACACCTTCTGTCACAGTCTGTGAACTGCCTGCGACTTAAGTGCGATGTGGGAACCCGCAGTGGATTTGCAGGTTCTTGCATCGCATATGTGTGAACCGGCACTTATACAGGCTGCCTGAATGCCCTTGTGAATGAGCCCATACCCCAATATACTGTATATGCTAAAGCTGGCCATAGATGGTTCGAACCTTAGGCTAGGTAAACAGGGACCGGCTGAGATTACAACCATGTATGGACAGGCTGATTGTACCCAAGTAGCTAAAGCCGCTAGCAATAATCAGTGGCGGCCCGTCCGCCCCCCCTATCCATGCGTCTTGCCCCCTAATCTGTATGCAGGGCGCCGGACACATGGATTCCAATGGGTTTTTTTTTCTTTTGAAGCACGTGATTAGAGCCAGAGGCTCTAATAGGCTTCAAAAAAGGGTGGGCTCGGGGCGCATAGCACTGTGCCCCGAGCCCACCCAGTTGTGTGACAAAAGCGAATGAATATTTGCTATTGTCACATGGATCCTCCTCCTGGCCAATCAGGAAGCGGGTGAGACCTGTTTCCCGATTGGCCGAAAGGAGAAGCCATGCCATTGGCCAAGGAGGAGGATGAAGGAGACACAGAAGACTGAGGGGGAAGCCGCCGCCACTGCTGCCTGTCCACAGGGTGCATGGTGAGTGAGTCGGCAACGGGTGTGCGGGCTGGTGTGGTCCAGGAGGGGGGGTATGGTGTGCTGCCTGGTATGGTCCGGGAGGGGGGGGGTGGGTATGGTGTGGTCCATCTGCCGCCCCCCCCTGGCCCATGGAGCACCAGCCCACTGGCAATATTCACAGCGTGTTCTCCCAGCCGACGGCTTCCCGCGCCCCCCTTGCTGGGAGAACACAATAGCTCTGAGGGTGGGATTCCTCCATCAACGCTGACTGTGTTGATAGGGGAATCAAGTGATTTTTCTTTCTAGCAACCTGTGATTGTAGGAAAGAAAATCGTATCATCTATGGCTGGCTTTAGAAAAGTAAGGCTGGCCATACACGGTCCAAATCTGAGCCAGTTTAGCAGTAACTGACCAAGATTCAAAACGTTAATCGATCAACTTGCCTGCTGGATTCTTTTGCCATTATTGCTAGTGGCTGCAACCCGTGGTTGCAGCAAAGAAATTTGCTCTGTGTATGGCTGGCCTTAGCCGGCTTTATCTGTGTTCTCATTTATGACGACCATGCATTTTCTTCCTTTCATGCTGGCAATGAAGATTAGAGAATGGAAAAGGGGAATTGGTTGCTGTAGGCAACGTAGTTGTTTCTTCTTTAGACGCCTTTTTCACGAGACCCGCTGTATCCATCAGTGAGATGTAATTATTTCACCATTAGGCCCAGGGAAAACCCAGATCTGTTTGTTGATTTCAGTATAATATGATAAGCAGCGTGTCCTGCTTGTGGTGTTCCATTAATTCCTCCTTCCCTGGTTCAGCACAACATCGAATTATGGAAATAAGCTCAGTGCACTTAGCAGGCCCAGGAATGATGCCGGGACCGATTTGTGTATGTAGAAAAATTGAATTGAGTAATATATTAGATTTTCAGTAATAGTCCCTTTGTTTTATACCTGCAGAGATCAGATATTTTATATGAGTTATGCTGACAGTAACTCTGTCAATTTTCTTTATTGCCTTGGAAAAGAATTATTAAATGACAATATGGAGAATGGGGCCAATTCACGCCTCGTTTGGTGCAATGCCTTTTTCCACTCGGTGGGAACCGCACCAGAATTGTATTGTCAATGAGGTTCTCTTGTATAAATGGTGAGTATCTTGTAACCTGTTAAAATAGCATTAATCAGCGTTTTAACCTAAAGTGGAACTACACTTCATTTGAGCACCACAAACCAAAAATGTTATTTAATTGATTTTTAATATTCAAAGCAAAATCCCCCCATCCATTCATGTCTCCATGCTTTATTTTTTTAGAAATCACTTTGAACCCCCCCCTACCATGGCCATCTTGAATAAGTGTAGCATTTACTTCCTGGAATCCATCTGCCCTTAGCTCAGGTTTGCAAGCAGGAGGGGTTGTGCTCAGGCAAATTAGTGCCCCTCTCAAAGCTCTGCCTGGGTCCAATGGACCCAGCAGGACCCATGGTAGGGCCAGCCTGGGTGTGCTTAGCTGAGAAAGCCCTTCCTCCCCTGCTGAAGACTCCTGGAATGTGTGACATCATTTGCCTAGCATAGAAACCAGGAAGTAACTTAAGAAGTGTAAAAAAAAAAAAAAAAAGTTTAAGTGCCGGTTCACACTGGGGCGATGCTGGAACCCTGCAAATCCACTGCGGGTTCCCGTATCCCACCTGAATCGCAGGCAGTTAACACTGCCATATGCGACCCGCTGGGAGTGTCAATACAAAGTTAATGACACCCCCAGATTAGTTTTCATATCACAGTGCGAACTGTAGGTACAAGTGGTAGAACTGAGTTCACTAGCACTTGAACCACTTAAAGACCGCCCATCTGCCGCAGTTTTACTGCGGCAGGTCGGCTCTGTCCCGTGAAACAACATAACTGTACTGAGGAAGCGAATCCGGGGGCCGCTATTGCCGCCGGGCACCTACGATCGCTCCTCATAGAGACAGAACGGCGGTCTGCCGATGTAAACACGGCAGACCGCTGTTCTGTCAGTTATGAACACAGGGATCCTGTGTTCCTCTTATTTAGGAACACAGGTCTCTGTATTCATGCAGCAAGCCCCCCCCCCCCACTCCACCCAGTTAGAAAGCACCTCCTAGGGACACATTTAACCCTTTGATCGCCCCTGGTGTTAACCCCTTTCCTGCCAGTGTCATTAGTACAGTAACAGTGCATATTTTTAGCACTGATTACTGTAGTAATGTCACTGGTCCCCCCAAAAGTTTCAAAAATGTCAGGTGACAGTCCCGCTAAAAATCGCTGATCGCTGCCATTACTAGTAAAAAATAAATAAATAAAAATGACATAAATCTTTCCCCTAGTTTGTAGACGCAATACTTTTTGTGCAACACGATCAATATAAACTTACTTTTATTTTTTTTTTTTTACCAAAAATATGTGACAGAATAAAAATTGGCCTAAAAAAAAAAAAAAAAAAAATTAGATTTAATTTTTTTTTATAGGGAATGTTATATAGCAGAAAGTAAAAAATATATATATTTTTTTCAGAATTGTCGCTCTTTTTTTGTTTATAGCGCAAAAAAATAAAAATCGCACAGGTGATCAAATACCACTAATAAATCTCTATTTGTGGGGAAAAAAGGAAATCAATTTTAATTGGCTACAGCGTACGACCGCGCAATTGTCAGTTAAAGTAACGCAGAGCCGTATCGCAAAAAATGGCCTGGTCCCTATGGGGGTAAATCCTTGCGGACCAGAAGTGGTTAAGGCCTACTAACCTTTCCAACGCATACAGTATATATGACATGGATGCAGGAGGAATTTAAGAACTCAAGCGCCAATCAATTAGTATTATAAGAAGGAGGTCAGAAATGGTAAGCACTGCGGAAGTCTAATCTGCAGTTCCAGGGTTGTACATTATAATCATGAATTCCATTGGTGGTGGTGTGTGCATTTCTCTAATGTTGTGTCCTATGTCCATTGTTCTATGGAGTGACAGCTGTATGATATTCTGGAGGGCTCCATGACCGCTTCAGTTTATGGCTCAGTAATCTTACATCAGGGGAAATTAATGCAGGGCCATACATTAATCATATTCATGATGCCGAGCTTTGTGAGCCATGAAATCTGTGTGTGTGTATTTGCTGACATATATGTGACATTATTTACTTTCAGTTTGAGCGTTCGTATATTTTATTGCGCTGATTTCAGGAAAAAAATAAAATAAACCATGTTTGGATGTTGTGCCATATTTTTGTCAAGCTTCACTGGTATTGAAGGACTTTTCACAAGTGTATCTAAATCCAAAAACAAAACTTTTTATTTTTACATTTATTTTTTAAAAATTGTTATTTTATAATGCAGCTTACCAGTCCTTAGATGTATTGACTGCATTAGTTTCCTATTTATTCTGACTTATTTTCCTTAATTTTAACTGGGGATCCTGCCAGTAACACACTGCCTGTCCTAGGATGACAACACTCACTCGCTGCTTCTATGGAGGAGCAGAGTTGTCACCTTAAAGTGTAACTGCATTGCATCTGGGCACCACAAACCAAAAACGCTATTTCATTCATTTTTAGTATTTAACCACTTCTGGACCGGAAGATTTTCTCCCTTAATGACCAGGCCATATTTTGTGATTCAGTACTGCGTTATTGTAACGGACAATTGCGTGGTCATGCGATGCTGTAATTAAATTGATGTCATTTTTTTTACCCACAAATAGAGCTTTCTTTTGGTGGTATTTGATCACCTGTGCAATTTTTTATTTTTTGCACTATAAACAAAAAAAAAGAGCGACAATTCTGAAAAAAAAAAAAAAAACAATATTTTTCACATTCTGCTATATATATTTCCAAAAAAAAAAAATGTAAAAATCAAAATTTTTTAACATTTTAGGCCAATTTGTTTTCTGCTACATATTTTTGGAGAAAAAATCTCAATAAGCATATTTTGATTGGTTTGCGCAAAAGTTATTGCGTCTACTAACTACGGGAAAGATTTATGTCATTTTTATTGTTTTAACTAGTAATGGTGGCGATCTGCGATTTTTAGCGGGACTGCGACATTGCGGCGGACAGATCGGACCCCTAACTGACATTTTTGACACTTTTGGGGGGACCAGTGACATTACTACAGTAATCAGTGCTAAAAATATACACTGTTGCTATAATAATTACACTGGCAGGGAAGGGGTTAACATTGTGGGTGATTGGTGGGTTTTGCATTTTTTTTCTATGCCACAAGGTATTTGCGCAGCGGTTTTTCAAACACAGTTTTTGGGAAAAACATACACTTTTTTTAAATTTTAACTTAAAAAAAACACAATACATTACACAAATATTTTGTAAAATATAAAAGATGATGTCACGCAGAGTAAATAGATACCAAACATGTCACGCTTTAAAACTGTGCACGCCCGCACAACGACGACAAACGTTGTACATTTTACTATCTCTAGGGGGCGATTTAAAAGCCTTTACAGGTTACCACTTTAGATGTACAGAGGAGCTCTTGTGCTAGAAGTACAGCCCATGATCTGACGTCCGCGGTGATACCTTACATGTGTGGGACGATCGTGGTTTGCGGTGTGCGCTTGGGACCTGAGGCACACGTTTTGCCTTTGCGCGCTAGCATGGAGTGGACAGGGGCACTTTTTTGAACTTTTCTCATTTATATAATGTTTTTTTTAGGATTCCAGTAAACTGAAAGTGATGTCATGACATACCTTCTAGGTTACCTTATCTGAGACCCGATCAAAGCCGATCCCAGCTTTCTTCTCGTCCCTGGCCAGCCGGCAGACCTGCCGACTGGTCGCTCGGGTCTCCCGGTGAGACGGTAGAGCTCGGGCAAGTGGCAGAACGCAGTGGGAGGGAGGAGGGCATCCCTCCCGCAGCTTGTAATAGCAGCCAAGCGGCTGCTTAGCCACTTTGGTTGTTCTTACAAGAGAGCCGACCGACTTCTCTAAAAAATGGTACTGAGGTGATGACTGCTGCAGGCACCACTCCGGTACAACAAGGTAAAGTCAAATGACGTACAGGTATGTGAAATGGTTAAAGCTGACTCCAAGTAGATATTAAAGACAGCTCTAGAATCAATAATACAGTACATCATAAAATGCTTTTTTTTAATGCAACCAGTGTACGTGAATCTGACCCAGTATCTTCAGGCTGGGGCGGGTCCAGGAGGACCTGCGCTCAGAGGAAGTGAGCTGAATGGTGCTGGTCTACAAACTGAGGACCTCTAGTGGCAGAAAAAGAGTACTGCGTGCAAAATTTCAGGCTAAAAGCCAAATATAGCAGCAAAAGCTGGTTTTGTTATTTTATCTTTTAATTGACTATTTTTATCTTGTTGTTGTTTTTACCGAAGTTCTGTTTTAAATGCTCCTCATGTGATACCAGTGATTATATCAGGGTCAGGTGATAATCTCGACCAGTGACGGTGTTGGATGTTTTTACCTTTTGGCCTGTTGTTCCCGTATTTAATCCTATCAGCAGCTTTGTAAGCAGTATAATATTCCAGTATGTTGGTGGGGGAAGATCACCTGGCAGATGTACTTTCCTTTTCTCTTGCAGTGTCTATGTATGGCCATTTATATTGTCTTTTTATTGTGTGTGTAAATAGTCTGGGTGGAGGAGATTTCCAGCAGCCGTTGGTGCTCAGCCCAGTGTAATATTGTAATACATAGTTCTGCAGCCTATTAAACAGCGGGATTTACATTTACGTGAAGGGCAAGCCTCCCTTTCAGAACCATTACACTTTCACGGCTGAAGTTGGCATTGTGTGTTCTGTACAGCTCAGCAGTAACTATAAAACATGAGTTCTCTGCCAGGCTGCGGGCATTGCCCAGTCCAGCACAATACGGCTCTCCTCGGTAGTCACATTTTACTTTCTGGCTTCAACCTCTTTTTCCTATTTCTGAGACTGTTATGTTTTGTAGTGAATAATGTATGGAGGAAAATATTAGTTATTTCCGCAGAAACACATTCCTCAGACAAACACCAAAAGCCATTTCACTGAGTATTTCTGGATCCTGGTTTGTATTACCGTGCTTTATTACCCATCCTGGGCTAGGGCCTAGCTTGTGTCAGTGTCCTCATAGTCATTTGCTTAGTTACTGCACAGTGTCCCCGATGCTGTAATATAGGAATATTGCAAAGGACAATGGCTAGATGACTGGGTCAGAGCAACTCTAAACCTAAAAAATAGGGGAAACCAGCCAGAGAAGATGTTAGGCCCCAAACATACAGTAGCTGCCCAATGAGACACAAGTGGCTTAAAGCGGAGTTCCACCCTGGGACACTTTTTTTTTATAAAAATACCCCCGGGACAGTCAGGGCTAGTGCATTCCACAATGGCTAGCCTCTGATCTGTCCCAGGTCGCACTTACCTGCAAGAAGAAATACTTACCTTGAAAATGTATTGTCCAGCGCTGCCATCTCAGGTGTGGGCAGCTTGAAGCCAGCGCGATCCTTTCTGTGTCCTCTTCCGTCTTCTTCGGTCCCACGATGCACTGCGCCGGCCCCGCCGTCACTTCCGGGGGTGCAGCGTCATCCCTGCACAGCTTCTGGGCATGCCCGGAAGCTGTTTAGCAAGGTATGACAGCGCCTCCACCGGAACTGACGTCGGGGCCGGTGCAGGGGCATTGATTCCTGGGAGCGATGACGTTCAGCTCCCAGGAATCATTGCAAAGCCAGGAAGTGACAAATTGCCGTGGCCGCCGAGGGGAGGAAGAGGAAGTAAGGTAAGTATATTTTCTTCTAAACAAGGGAAGTAAAAAAAAAAAATTGCGATTATCCATTTGTTTTTCAGGTGACCCAAAGCGAGAAGATGGAGGTAAGTTTAATTTTAGGGTGGAACTCCGCTTTAAGGCTCCATTCACACTTGTACGACTCCAAAGTTGCGCTGACTTTGAAGTACAACTTTGGAAGGGCGAAACTTTGATATGACTTTGGCTTTGACCAGTGATAATGGACAACTGTTGCACACAAGTTACATAGTTGGTAAGGTTGAATGTTCAACCTGTGTAGGTGTATGTGTTTGTGTAGATAATTATTTCCCATATCCCTGTGTATTGTGTAAGATTCACGTCTAAGAGTCTTTTGAAACTATCAATACTTATGTTGACACCACTGATTGTGGAAGTGAGTTCCACATCCTTACTGCCCTGACAGTGAAAACCCCCCTAAGCAGCTTACGGTTAAACCGCTTCTCTTCCAATCTCATTGTGTGGCCATGTGTCCTCTTACACTCCCTGAGACTGAATAGTTTCCTACCTACACAGGGATCACCATTGAGATATTTGTATATTGCTCTCCTATCTCCTCTCAAGCGTCTCTTCTCCTGGGAGAATACATTTAGCCCTTGTAGTCGTTCCTTGTATTTGAGGTCCTCCAGCCCCCTTTTTTCATTTTTTTTGCCCTTTTCTGAATTATCTCCAGTTCCAGTACATCCTTTCTGAGGATTGGTGACCAAAACTGGACAGAATACTTCAGATGTGGCTGAGAGTTTTATAAAGTTGCATTGTATAACATTCCGGTACGACTTTCATTCAACTTTTGAGGGTTAACATTGAAGTCTATGGCCCTCAAGTTGCATGAAATACGGACCAATGTAGTGCAGGAACTACTTTGAAGCTGCTGCAACTTTAAGTCGTGCATATATAAATGGGCATTGTTAAAAACATTGGGAATGAATTGTTTTGCCACTTTGATGTCCAAAGTTGTATGACAAATTGCACAAGTGTGAATGGAGCCTAAGATTAGAAAAATGAATATATACTAAAGCGTTTGTTACCCTAAAAAAAAAAACACATCCTGTTCCCTTAAAGCATGTTATACAGCACAGTGCTTGTGCTGTGCCATTTTGCCCCTTCTATCACCTAAAAAACCTGGCTGATGCTGCCAGTTTCTACCCTCCCCTCTGTACACTGACCACGGTGTATCATGGCTGCTGAGCCCTAACACCGTGGTCAGTGTATGTGCCTCCATCATCCACAGCTATCTGCAGCTCTCCTCTGTCCTCTTCCCCCCCCCCTCCCCTCCCTGCCTGTCAGCTCTCACTAGTGCCTCTCTGCTCCCCTCCCCGCTACTAGAAAACTATGTGATCTTTACACCATCCCCTCTGTTAGATTACAACCTGTATCCTAGTGCTTGTGCTTCATTAAAAAAAAACAGATTTCTACCTGTTTTCGCAGCGCCTATCGGCGCTCACGTGGCTCCCCAGCCCCCTATTCAACCTGAACCCGATCGAATCCAGCGACATGCACAAGAGCAGTGGGTCTCTCTGCTTTCTCCCTCCTCATTGGGCAGATTGATGGCAGCAGCCATAGGTTGTTTTTTTGGAAGTGGAAGAAGGGCACAAGGGGGGGGGGGGGTATCAGGAACATGCAGAACAGGAATGGGGGATCGGTGTCGAGAAGCAATTGACGATTACCAATGCTGTTGGGGCCCCCTGTGTGCCAGGGCCCCATACAGGAGGACTGGTGGTCCCCCTCCCCCCTATCAGCGTTCCCAACATGAGGGTAGCCATGTTTGCTCATGACATATACTATACAAGCTCTACTTTGTGTTTTTTTTTGTTGGGCTTCTTATCTAAGTACAAATCTACCAGTAAGTCAATGCTTGACTAAAAGAAGTAGACCCGCTGCAATCTCTATTGACCTGAAACATCCACAGTGCTCTTGGCAATCAGACCATCTGATCTTTTGTCCACATTTCAATGTTAGAGAAGCTCAAGAGGAACATTTTTTATTCATTCAAGACAAAGTTCCTTTTTTTTTTACTGTGATTCAGTAATGCCGAGATGTACTCTATTGATCCATGTACAGCGTGAATTTAAATGGATTCAGTTTAATACGGTGCTTACAGGGATAATGCTGGAAGCAATCCCAATGCTGTACCAACCTGCAGGCCTTGAGCTAATGGGCGCTCTATCGCTGATATCTAATACAGTAGCCAAAAATGTTAAAGCCAAGTCTCAAACCTTTCCTTTGTAATCCTGTTCCCCCTCATGCTATGATTTCTAACTGATTTTTGCTTGGAAGTTCTTTAAAATACCTTTTTTCTCTTGTTCACGCTATTGTCTGCTGAGCTGCAATGATCTCCATAGAACAACACAGGGGTACATAGAAAACAATTTGTTTCTATGTGCCCTGGTCACACCATTTTTACTCTATTTACTCTATTTTTGCAATTACATATCCCCATAAGGCCCCTTGTACATGGCATACTTGCCAACTGTCCCGTTTTTGCCGGGACAGTCCCGGCAAATAGGAGCCTGTCCCGGGTAATTTACATTGTCCCGGCAATGTACTTATTTACACTTTGCACTTTATTTATATTTACTTTTTTTGTATGGTCACACCTGAGCACATTTGACACTTTAGAATTGCAGGGAATTGTGATGAGAATTTTAAAATTAGGCAGAAGTAGTGCAGCTGAATGGGAGAATTATTCCAACTCTGCTACTTTGGCCTCAAGTTTAAAATTCCCTTTTTAGTTTCGT
Source organism: Pelophylax lessonae (assembly GCF_965119305.1). Lineage (NCBI taxonomy): Eukaryota > Metazoa > Chordata > Amphibia > Anura > Ranidae > Pelophylax > Pelophylax lessonae. The sequence goes on along the minus strand of NC_138776.1, from coordinate 162,382,004 downwards.
GTAAATATCTCTTTATTGATTGTCTGATGATAAGTAGACGGAGATTAATTATGTGGACTGGGCGGAGCTTCAGGGAAGTTGGTGTGGTAAGTAATTGATAGCTGTGCTGCAAAGTGTCCCTGGAAATTTTTTTTCAAATGTTGGCAACTATGAGATGGTACTGTGCTAATGTTTGAGCATCAGCATTTGTGGACGTCATTTCAGACGTTTTTTTTGCACATATTTGCTTGTGTGCGCAATCACTCCTACAATACATTTCTATGCAAAATCCATTAAAATGTATGCTTATATGCACGTATTTGCGCATAACGGTGCAAAATACTGACCGGGGGCACAGATTTTCTCAGAAATACACAGCGGTTGTTTACGCTCTTGTATGTACAGGCACATGGTATACAATTGGCTACATTTTAAATCCGTAAAAAAAAAAAAAATGCTGTACTGAGCTTTTTCAGGCTGCAATGTGCAAGAGGCCTAATATTAATAATAATAACTCTGTAGCGAGGATAGCAGAGGATAGTATAGTTTGCGGACTACGGCTCTGTGACTGGCCAGAGCCACAATGAGGTCACTCCCACGCAGGCACGCGGGAGCCGCCGTTTACGCCACAGACACAGGAAGTTTGACAGTAAAGGGGGTGCCGTGTAGTTGACCCTGAAGAATAGGAACAAAGGGGGTGCCAGGAAGGCAGACATCTCAAGTCTCCTGCAAGTTGTGAGAGTGTCACGCATTTCACCCTGCACTCATGGACACTCGCGGCATCCTGGCCGGGCTGAGGGCGGCAGTGTAAAGCTCAGCTGTCATGACTGAGAAAGGAGCCGCTATTTAGGTCCGGCTCACAGGCGGAGTGATATCAAGTGCACTCCACCTGTGGGAGGAGGAGCCATACAGAGGAAGCACGCGGCTCTGCTCTCTACTGCAGCCGTGTGCTTCCTCTGTATGGCTTTTCCTCTCACAGGTGAAGTGCACTTGATATCACTCCCCCTGTGAACCGGTCCTAAATAGCGGCTCCGTTCTCACAGTCTTGACAGCTGAGCTTTGACACTGCCGCCCTCAGCCCTGCTGGGATATCCACAGCATACCACAGAGATCGGCACCACAGAGCCCAGCATACCACAGAGACCAATACCACAGATATCACAGAGCCCAGCATAGCACAGAGACCGGCACCACAGAGACTGGCACCACAGAGATCAGCCTACCACAGAGACCAATACTACAGATACCACAGAGCCCAGCATATCACAGAGACTGGCACCACAGAGACCGACACCACAGATATCACAGAGATCGGCACCACAGAGCCTGGCACCACAGAGCCCAGCATACTACAGAGCCCGACACCACAGAGCCCAGCATACCACAGAGCCCAGCATACCACAGAAGCCGACACCACAGAGCCCAGCATACCACAGAGGCCGACACCACAGAGCCCAGCATACTACAGAGCCCGACACCACAGAGCCCAGCATACCACAGAGCCCGACACCACAGAGCCCAGCCTACCACAGAGCCCGACACCACAGAGCCCAGCATACCACAGAGCCCGACACCACAGAGCCCAGCATACCACAGAGACCGGCACCACAGAGACCAGCATACCACAGAGCCCAGCATACCACAGAGACTGATACCCCAGATATCACAGAGGCCGGCACCACAGAGCCGATACCCCAGATATCACAGAGACCGGCACCACAGAGACTAGCACCACAGAGATCCGCCTACCACAGAGACCAATACCACAGATACCACAAAGCCCAGCATACCACAGAGCCCAGCATACCACAGAGCTCAACATACCACAGAGCCCAGCATACCACAGAGCCCAGCATACCACAGAGCCCAGCATACCACAAAGCCCAGCATACCACAGAGCCCAGCATACCACAGAGACTGGCACCACAGAGACCGATACCACAGATATCACAGAGACTGGCACCACAGAGACCGATACCACAGATATCACAGAGACCGGCACCACAGAGCCCAGCATACCACAGAGCCTGGCACCACAGAGCCCAGCATACCACAGAGCCCCGCACCACAGAGCCCAGCATACCACAGAGCCCCGCACCACAGAGCCCAGCATACCACAGAGACTGGCACCACAGAGCCCAGCATACCACAGAGACTGGCACCACAGAGACCGATACCACAGATATCACAGAGCCCGACACCACAGAGCCCAGCATACCACAGAGCCCAGAATACCACAGAGACCAGCATACCACAGAGACCGCACCACAGAGACCAATACCCCAGATATCACAGAGACCGGCAAAATAAGTAGAAAAGGTCTGTGCATTAGTGTGTGTAAATTGTTACAATGTGTTTTTGAATACCTAGCTGTGCTAGGGGTGCAACTATCCCCAGCACATAACTGTAAATATCCCAACATGTGAAGTAAACCTCTGTATACTGAGTACATTTCATTTCATTATTCTCCTGGTTGTGTTAAATTGGGAAGGGGGGTGGGGGGGTGGGAGGCGGTGTGCACGGGGGGGTTGCGACGGCACCTCCCTGAAATGAGTTTTTGCAGGTTGGGATGTCTGGGAAGGGCCCTGAAGATTGTTCTGCAGTACAGTACAGTTTACCTCAGCAAGTTCTATTTCTCAATTCTGTTTCACTACTTATGACAAACAATAACAAAGGTAAAAATATCCGCACAAATGTAGAGGTCAAGGCAGCTAGCAAAAGGAAAATACAGTCCTCAAAGCATATAGAATAAAAATTCAAACAGTCCAAAGTAGAACACAGTAGTAGAAGACTACTTATGACAAGGTGAAGCAGCGGCCTAGCCGTGACTAGAGATGTACAGTGTTACTCACCGTTACTCAGCGTCAATCATTATTAATCAGTCGTCCCAGCTAATTGTGCATAGTTATACAAGTTGGAGTATCCCACTTTCTCCCATCCAAGTTCTCAATATAAACACAAAAACCAAAGCTACCGGACTGTTTCCTGACTGCGCTAAAAACACTTGGGAAAATGTTGAACTGTCATGCTGTTGCTAATGGTAACCCAGGGGAACCCGTAACCAGCAGCTACCAAGGGAGTAGTGCTACACTAGAGAGTTTTTTTTTTTGTTGTCTTGTGAGAGTGCATGTGATCAGCACAGGGCCAATCAGCACTGTCCAGACAGAGGGTCAGGGGTCCTGCAGCCTCATAGGACAGTCCAAGTAGAACTACTCCCACAAGTTTTATAAGACACTGATAGAAGTCACAAGACTGCTATATACTGCTGATGAGAAAAGGTATTTAGCAGTTTATATTTAAATTTATACACATTACATTTATATTAATATTTGAAAGGGTGCATGTGATCGGCACAGGACCAGTCAGCACTGTCCAGGCAGACGACCAGGGTTCATGCAGCCTCATAGGATGGTCAGAGTAGAATGAAACTCCTCCTACAAGCTTTAACCAGTGCTTGGCCAGATACTGATAGAAGTCACAAGACTGCTATATACTGCTGATGAGAAAAGGTATTTAGCTGTTTATATTTACTAAAATAATTGCATTTCCATGTTCTGTGTACTGTGGGATACCAGATATAGTGAATGCAGGCTCCTGGGTTTAGTAACACTTTAAACTTAATATTTTGTTATACTTTGCATCAGAGTAGTGCATCAGTGGCTTTTTAGGTGTGGGTTTATTTTTGTTTTTTTTTAAGCCCCAGTGCAAATTTCCATTGGTTTTGATTGTGGGAACTACATATCACTGCAGTTCGTCAGATCTACCTGCGGTACACAAAATCGAATAAAAAAGTAAAATAAAGTTGTTAGAATGCATTGCACCACCCCTACACAACGCACACCATTTAGAATGCATTATACAGAATAAAACATGTCCCAGCTGGTGTGAACGAGCCCCTAGGCCAGGGGGTGGTAAAAGTAGGCGCTGTACATATGCCATGACCATGGCACAAAGGAAATGGCATGGTGCATTTGGTACCCAAGTGGTGAGAAGGACTGTGATTGGTTGTCACCTGATTGGAAGCCATTACTAGAGACCCAGAGCTGTCTTTTTGTATCGGTCAGTCGCTGTGCTGGGAGCGCTCTTTCAGCACAGGAATCTCAGCTGTCCATGGCTGGTGGTAAAGCCCCCCATTCTTGCTGCTGTACATATGCATTACATGGGCGGTAAAAGGTTAAGAATGAGGACTTTATGGCTCGTTTCCACTGAGCTTTCTGGTACGGTTCGGTACGGTACGCTATTTATACCGTTTCCATTATGAATGGTACCCTAATTCCGAACCGTACCGTACCACTTTTTGGTACCCTTTCGTTGGGGTACCAAGCACATTAGTACCGTACCAACAGGGTGGAGCTACACTCTGCAGAACTTTGATTGGTTGACAGAGAATCCTCTATCACAGCTTTCCTGCTACACCACGCCTATCATGAAAGAGTACTATTGGCAGTGGAAACGAAATGTGTACCGTTCCAAACCGTACCGTACCGTACTGAACCGAATCGTACCATACCACTCAGTGGAAACGAGGCATTAGTTAAGTATCAATAAGAGAAAAATGTGGTTCACTACGACGGTAAGATATTGTGGCATTAAATATATACCATGTCCGCTTGAAAGGCTTGTAGCACATTACGTCTTTAGGATTGACACACACGTTCTTTTAGTCTTCTGTATAGTAAACCTCCTAAATGCTGAGCGCTGTACAAGTATGACAGCATTTTTTTTTTTTCTTTTTCCTTGCGTCTGTCAGGATTTGAACAGCAACGCTAAGCGACGGGTGGCAGGGTGCGGAGTGATGAAGTGTTTTATGAGGTGGTGGAACACTGCACCATGATTAGATCTATGGTGAGACCTGGTGACCTAAACTGATGTCATTCCATTTTATTCCCCTCACTGCCGGAGAGGCCCGCAAATGCGTTATTAAAACCACAACGAGTTTTACACATTCGACATTAAGTGCCATAGAAACACAGCCTTGCGTAAATTCCACTAATGCAGCCAAATAAAATCCAGGTTGTCCTTGACATCACATAACTTCCACTGATTTGTTGATGGATGGTTTTATACCAGGATCCTAACCGACCCGAGTCCCCTATGGCGTGCTTTCTAGGTACTGGTTGGGTTTTTTTTTTTTTTGCAGTTCTTCTTCTGTGACTTTCAGCATCAGTGTGACTCGCTACGCTCTAATTAAAGAGGAAAGACACAGGGTAGCATATTTTTCTGACATGGTCCATGCTGACATGACTTTACGCTCAGTCACCTTGGGTGTATGGATTTATCAGAGTAACTATTTTTACTGCTGAGTCAATAGCACCTTGAAAGACATGTTACTAGGCTTAGAACTACAGCTTACAGGAAAATGGACTTGTGAATAAAAAAGCATTAGTAGCTGATGATTGACTACAGAAGCTGTCAGCACATACCTCTTGTTGCTGAACCTCGAGGTCAGTTGCTGGTACCTTCTTGAACCAGCTAATGCACTTATTGATTCATTATTCGTTTATTTTAATACAAGTAGTGCCGACAATCTACGCAGTGCTTTGCCTAATATACATTCACATCAGTCCCTGTCCTTAAAGTGGATGTAACTCCTATTGTTTTCAGCCAAGGAAGCCACCATCTTTGCCTCTGTTTGGTTTCCAACTGCTATGGTGCTGAACATGTGATCAGTTATGACCCCAGCCATTGGATGGTTTGACAGTTGGGTTGAGAGCACTTCCAATGTGACAGTTACATTCCCGACGCGTGCTGGAAAAGTAACTGTTTTTTAAACTCTTAACCACTTGCCGACCGCTGCACGACTATTGCACGGAGTCCCCCCCCCCCCCGCGCATGTGACCGGCGGACCCGCAGGTCACTCGCGATCGTCCGTTAGAGCGGGAGAAAGGCAGGCGGCTAATGTAAACAAGCCGCCTGTCATTCTCCCCTGTGTAGGAATGGTGATCATACGGTTCTACTATGTAGGACTGTTGATCACTGTTCCTACACCTCAAGCCACAGCCAATCACAGTTAGAATCACTCCCCTAGGGACACACATAACCCCTCCCTCTCAAAAAAAGTTAGCCCCTTCACTGCCAGTGTAATTTTACAGTAACAGTGCATATGTATAGCACTGATTACTGTAGTAATGTCACTGGTACCCCCAAAAGTGTCAAAAATGTCAGTCAAGGGTCCGATCTGTCCGCCGCAATGTCGCAATCCCGCAATCCCGCAAAAAAAATTGCAGATCGCCGCCATTACTCGTTAAAAAAAAAACAATAAAAATGACAAAAATCTTTCCCTTAGTTAGTAAACGCAATAACTTTTGCGCAAACCAATCAAAATATGCTTTTTGCAATTTTTTTTTTTACCAAACATATGTAGCAGAAAACAAATTGGCCTAAAATGTTAAAAAATTTAGATTTTTACATTTTTTTGGGGGGGGGGGGGAATTTCATATAAAAAATGTGAAAAATATTGTTATTTTTGCAAAACTTACGCTCTTTTTTTGTTTATAGCGTATGATCAAAAAATCGCACAGGTGATCAAATACCACCAAAAGAAAGCTCTGTTTGTGGGAAAAAAAGGACGTCAATTTCATTTGGGTACAGCGTCGCACGACCGCGCAATTGTCCGTTAAAGTCACGCAGTGCTGAATCGCAAAATACCCCCTGGTCAGAAAGGGGGTAAAATCTTCCGGGGCTTAACTGGTTAAACTCTTAAATGTATGGGTTTACTTCCTCTTTAAGGAGCTTACAGTCGAAGGTCCCCATTTCACATGCACGCTCACACTGGCTAGGACCAATTTAGACAGGAGCCAGTTATCCTACCAGCATGTCTTATCTGTGGTAGGAAACCCACGCAAGCACAGGGAGAACATGCAAACTCCATGTAGTGTCCTGATCAGGATACAAACCAGGTCCCTGATGCTGCAAGGCAGAAGTGCTAACCACTGAGCCACTGTGCTGCCCCACATTTACTTGTCCTTCCTTTTCTGACAAGGCCTAGACGTTCATCGAGCATTGTGCATTGTATTGGGATGAGGACACTGGCTTGGAACTGGACTGTAGAATGTGCCAGGGCAGTATTGGACCAAAGTTGGCCATACACTGATCGAAATTCAGTTGGTTCATCAGGTACCAGATGAATTTCAATCAGTGTGTGGCTGCCCCCTATCAGGAGAGGTTAATTGTTTGATCGACTTCTGTCGAAGTGACATGCTGGAAAACGTTTTTGAGCACAAAAACACAAGTTAAAAGGGGAGAAAGGGAAAAAAGCTGAGAAAAATACATTTTTATTTAAGGTGGAGGTCAGCTTTAAAAACTCTCCATGGCAGTAGTGGTATCCTGATATTTACATAGCTTAAAGCCAGTTATATAGGGATCGAAATTCAGCTGGTTTGGCAGGGACTGGTCGAAGGGCTGGGTGGCTGTACAGAAGTCAAACTATTGATTGACACCAAGCAGTGTATTCTGACAGCAGGGAAGTCTCCCTGCTATCATAATTTAAAGGCACAGTGGGGAGGATTTCCCCATCCACCTTGAATATGTGCATGGGGGAATCAAGTATTTTTTTTTTTTTTTATTTAACCTTCAGGTTGAACGTATGGGTTGAATAAAGCCAAAAAAAAAGGTTTCCCATGTAGTGGGGCTGTGTCTGTTCTGCATGGGTTAACTGCTCATTTTTGTCTAGGGATTGCAGAATGAAGACATACTTACCCAATCCTCAGATCCTCCCCACACAAGACCGTGTGGGATCGTGAGGGAGTGCTGTTTGCTGGTGGAGTGAAGGTTCAGGAAAATATGTTTTCTCAACTCCTCTAGACCGGTAGTCTCCAAAACTGTGGCCCTTTGCCTGTCTTTATCTGGCCTCTAAGGTACTCTTTTTTTTTTACATTGACACCAGTGTTGAGGCACCATTCTTATACTGGGGCATTATGCTTCCCCTGAAAACCACCAATGGGGCACCATTCCTCCCACTGATACCACCAATGGGGCAATATTTATACCACTAAAGCCAACGATGGGGCATTGTTTACTCCCACTGATGCCAGGGTGTTTTCTTATCACACTGGCCACAGTCTACCCGCCCCCCCCCCCCCCTAAAGCCTAAAGTTAAATGTCCCTTTTCTTAGTAAGTTTGGAGACCCCTGCCCTAGACAAAAACAAGCAGTTGACCCTTGCAGTGCAGAGCCTGGAGTTGGGCTTTAAAGGCCTAAATCTTATCTGGCCCTCTGAAGTAACTTACCATGCTTGTAAATTGGCCTTACTCTAAACCCCCGTACACACAGGCCGAATGCCGTGTGCCATCGGCCAGTTCAATAAAAACTGGCCGACATTCAGCCTGTGTGTATGGCAGCTGGTCCAAAAGAAGCCAGCTTCTGTCAGATGAGAATGCTAGTGCTGTGCAATTCTGGTGTAACGTTGGATCGTTGGGTTGAGTGGAAAAAACTCATAGTGTATACCAGGCTTTAAGCTGGCTATAGATGGTTAGGAGTTTGAGCAAAAATTCTTAGGAAAATGTTCTAAAAAGGTTTTTGTTTTTTGTTTTCATGAGTGAACAGATTTCTAACAGTGTATGTGGTTTTAATTTGGTAAAGTCTATTAATTTCAAAATCAAATGTTTAAAGCGAACAAAATCTTTCAAATGATATTCGAATTTTCTGTGAATTTCCTCAAGAATTTGCATTTAAAATATTATCCAACTATGGCTAACTATAAACTAGAGATGCTAGAAATACTGACCTATCTAAGGGCTCATGTACACACAGACTAGGTTGACCGTCGTTAACGGGAAAACGCAAAATGTGGATAAATCGCGCTGCAATTTTGCACCGTTTTGTGCTTCTGCGTTCAGAAGAGGGCAGTTTAACCTCCCCTAACCACAGCAGCTTCTAAAAACTCTTGTAAAAGCCTGTGTGTATATGGACACTAGGGATGGGCTCAAGCGAGTTCGGATCGTACCCGCCAGGAAGCCCTCACTGCACACTGCCTATAATAAAGCAGTGTGCGTATGTGCAGCTCTGGGCCTGGAAATGCCCCACTGCCTATGGCAGTGTGCAGTGACTGCTTCCTGGCGGGTACGATATGAACACGCCTGAGCCCATCATTATTGGACACATAGGCTTTTATGGAGTTGAGTTTAGGAGCTTTGGCAAAAAAACGCCAAAAGCTCCTAAACTCCAGTTCATGAGCCCTAAAGCCTTGTACACACGCAACGAATTTCCTCCGACCGGTCGTCCATCTTTTGTCCAGAGTTGTGTTTTGTTGGTTGGAATGTGCCTAGACTGCACACGAATTTTCCCGCACGACAAAATTCTACTTCAGATGTGATGTCATGTGTTTGGATGCTTTCTTTGTGTTTTTTCTTCTCTGAGCATGCCCAGACTTGCTCATAAGATTTTTCCCTGTCGAAATCTGTACTGACTGCACGAAAATCGGACGTGTTTTGACGGAGGACAAAAATTTTATAGCCTGCACACCCGATTTTTTTTGGCCGAAAAGTCGGAGTCGGTTGTCGGAAGCATCATACTAACAAGCCGAAAATCGGCGGATCGGTCGTCGGACGAAAATTCCCGGCCAAATTTTGACGCGTGTGTACGGGGCTTTAGTCTGTCGGTGTCACTGTGTAGACGCAGCCAGCATATTTGTTCAAATATTATTTTTTTCCCCCACAGCTCATGAACATTCTCATTACAGTAGCAGAATTCTGCCATATTTAAGTAACTATAGGTAAAGCTTTTCTCCTAGGTCCTTAAATCAAATCCCCAGGGTTAATTAAGGCCAGATGGAAGTACATTAATGTTTGAACACCGGTGGTCAAGTCAGCAGTTTGGGGCATTTAAAAATAGATGGTAATGTCAAGAAAATGGTCTCTTGGGAAATACTCTGAGCTACTTTGGCCTCCCATTGCTCATGTTCTGCTGTCTTCAAAGACATGGACACTAGTTACTTTATCACGCAACATGAACTACCGGGCATAAAGCTGCTCCAACCCTCAGGAGGGACATATAAAATGCCTTGCTTTGGACAGAAGTACTGCTGGATGCACGGTGTGGCAGACAGTTTACAAGCCAAGTATGGGAATTGCAGGAGGCAGATGAAGCCTCAGAATTGTTACAATGCAGAGTACAACCATGATGAGTTCATTAGAGCAGATGTTATGGCTATAAAGTCAGGGGTCCCTGCTGTTTATCAGCCCCCCACATCCTGTGGATTACAGCAGTGGTAAAGTGAGTGAAAACATTTACTGGAGCGGTGTAGTAAATCACGGTGGACCCTTCTCTCCCCCAGCTATCTCATGTCATCTCGGCCCCTTCACTTCTCTTGTAAAGAGTTTTTTGTTGTCTCCCTCACACTACACTTCATTTTAACAGCACCGAGGCCTGTACAAGCTCATATGTGACTCATGACAACAAAGGAGATTCATTAGCATCTCTTTAGCTATGTGGATTTAATGCACTTCGGGTTATTCATGGAAAGTTGGTGGTTTTCTCTCCCCTTCTTTCGGGCACAGCAGGAGGCCTTTATTCTTTGTCACACTTTGTATTTCTTCTGAACGCTCCTTTAAGCAATTCATTCTTCATTGCTTATTAATATTAACTTTTGAGTTTCTTCTCCCATCACTTTTTTTTTGCCTTATTTGATTATATTTTTTTAATGAGGACGAGAGAGCGAGGATGTGAAAAACAAAAAAAAGTGATGAATTCATGTGTACCTTTCAGGACTTATTGTATGAGGCAGTATAAAGAAGGGATGATGTACGATGTCCCCTGGAAGCTAGTTAGGTTGTAGTATACCTTTTTGTCAGAAAAAATCTGAGATTTATCCATACATATTGCTGCAGTTTGGACACAATCTTTGTACTTCAGAACCATTTAGATCAGTGGTTCTTAACCTTGTTGGAGGTACTGAACCCCACCAGTTTCATATGCGCATTCACCGAACCCTTCTTAACCACTTTACCACCGGAGGATTTTGCTGTCTTACGTCCAGGCCACTTTTTGCGATTCGGCGCTGTGCGACTTTAACTGACAATTGCGCGGTCGTGCGACGCTGTACCCAAACAAAATTTACGTCCTTTTTTTCCCACAAACAGAGCTTTCTTTTGGTGGTATTTGATCACCTGTGCGATTTTTACTTTTTGCGCTATAAACAAAAAAATAGCGTTTATTTTGAAAAAATAACAATATTTTTACAATATTTTTATATGAAATTCCCCCCCAAAAAAAAGTAGAAATCAAAATTTTTTTACATTTTTGGCCAATTTGTTTTCTGCTACCTATGTTTGGTAAAAAAAAATCACAATAAGCGTATTTTGATTGGTTTCGCAAAAGTTATTTCGTTTACTAACTAAGGGAAAGATTTCTGTCATTTTTGGTGGTTTTTTTTTTTAACGCGTAATGGCGGCGATCTGCGATTTTTTTTTGCGGGACTGCGACATTGCGGCGGACAGATCGGACCCTTGACTGACATTTTTGACACTTTTGGGGGTACCAGTGACATTTCTATAGTAATCAGTGCTATAAATATGCACTGTTACTGTAAAAATGACACTGGCAGGGAAGGGGTTAATTTTATTGGAGAGGGAGGGGTTAATGTATGCCTGGTGCTTACTGACGTGTGTGGGGGGAGGTGACTGAGTGACACAGGGACAGATCGCATGTTCAGCTATGCTGAACCCTGCAATCTGACCCTGCCTGTCACTTTGGAGATCCGCCCGCTCTGTTTACACAAGCTGGCGGATCTCCAAACTCGATTCCCCGAAGATCGCTCCTCCCCTGGCCCGACTCCCGCTGTGACTGAAAACAGCGGGACCGCGCCTCCGGCGGCGCGCGAGCGCCACCTACATGGGGAGGAGGCCAGCGACGTAGGTCTACGTCGCTGGACGGAATCGAGCCACTTTGCCACAGTATAGTAAACGTGACCGGTCGGCAAGTGGTTAATTGGAAAAATAAAATATGATTTTTTCAAATTCAAAACATAGGTATATATTTAGGTATATATTTATGCATAGGTGCACAAAATGAACAAAACCATTAAGAACAAAGAACAAAACCATTAAAACATGATTTTCACACAAAAACAAAAACATAATAATGAATATTTACTGCAAATCAGTGTGACTTCTGCTGTTGTCTTTCAGAGACCAGTTCAGAAATGTGCGGCTTCACCTTGGCAAGTGCCACTCTCATGTCATTTTTCGCAACAAAGTCTGTTCCTTTTCTTCGTTTTTATGTCCAGCATCCTCAAAGGATTGCTCGCAAAGATATGTTGTAACAAACGGTATTTGCTCGACATCGTTAGTATGAAGGGATTAATATTAAGAATAGAAATCACACGACGTACCATCACGACAGTTACAATTCGACTACTGGGCGCGCCACATTCCCTGCAGCACAGATAGGCCAAGCGATGTTGTGTGATCACCTGCAGCCAATGAGCGGGGCGTGTCATCACGAATCATATGAGTCGGGTGTGTGTCTTGACCTCCGCCGAACCCGCGAGACTGACTCACCGAACCCCTGAGGTTTGATCAAACCCAGGTTAAGAACCACTGATTTAGATCCTCAAAATACGGCCCTCCAGTTGTTGCGGAACTACACATCCCTTGAGGCATTGTAAAACTCTGACATTCCCAGACATGACTAGGCATGATGGGAATTGTAGTTCCTGAACACCTGGAGGGGCAAAGTTTGAAGACCCCTGATTTAGAGATTGATTCATATGTATTAGGCCCTGTTTACACCTGAGCAATTTTCTACTTGAAGCTTGTAGCTCTAAAACGCTCAACAAGCCAAATCCTATTCATTTCAATGGCCCCTGTTCACTTCGGAGCGTTCTGTCAACCTGAAGCAATATGCTTGAAAAGTACATGAGCTTCTTTTTGGCAGATTGAGCCCCATATACTTCCATGGGAACGCCTGAAAATGTGCAACATTCCTCTGCTGCAGGGGATTGTGGGTAATGAAATGCACATGGCCTTTCCTGGCATACTATTTGATGTTTGTTCGAGTCACATTAACACAAGTGCTATATAGTCCTGTGCCTGCTGTTTATCACTACTTTCATTGAACATCATAGACCTGTCCTGAGACTGTGCATAAACCATTTCTGTCATATTGTTAAAGGATATTATACATGCTAAAACTGGAAATTGAATGGTGACCATAGATATAAGATAATAGGCTACTAAGTTTTTGTGCATCACCGCGAGAACCCTGAGCGTGGGTCAGTCGTGCCGTTACTGCTGTGTGCGGCCAAACAGAGCAGTGGGGAATGAAGTGAAGGGAGGGGGGGGGGGGGGTATTGAACTGCCATTAAAATGAACCTGTTGCTTTACATTGGCATAGCACAGGTTTACATTAGATAAAAGGATGCCAAGCTTTTTTAATGTTTATGTTAGTACACATTTGACACACAGGTGCCTTAGCTAGCTGTTGTTGTGGTTTGTGAATGCTGTGTGCCCATCCACCTCAGGGTGGTTCAACCAGTATGTCAGTAACTTTTGAAGTTTTAAAGGGTTTTTAAATCGTCGTATTTTATTTTAATGCCTATACTTACCTGTTTTGCACAGAGCAGCCTCGGACCTCTTCTTCTGGGGTGCTCCATCGGCGCTTCAGGCCCCTCTTCAGGCTCAGGAAAGAAAAAGGGGGGGGGGGGGTCTGGGAGGAGCAACAGCACAGAAGGTTTTTCACCTTAATGCATAAAATGCATGCAATAAATATAAAAAGTGGACCAAGAGGCAACAATCAAAGAATTGAAAAACAACGTAGGCTGCAGATTTTATTATTCTCCAGAAGGAGGAGATTCAACGCATTGCCAGTGGAACGCAGAGACAGGAAGTGATGTAAAGTACAAACAGGAAGTGATGGCAAATAAAACTTCCGGGTGAAAGGTAAGTAAAGAGTAGAGAGGAGACATTGCTGGAACTGGCAGGAGAGGAGGTAATAAGATATTATTTTCTATTTACACCCAGTAATCCCCCCGTCATGTCTGTCCTCTTCCTCCATACTTGACCTTGAGGCTTTTACAACCACTTTAGGGCCGGTTCACACATAATCCAGCGTTCCTGCGTGATTCATTCGAATTGGATGAAATTGCAATCAGTTGCACCAAAAGTAGTGCATGCACTACTGTTCAAAAGCGCACTGCACCTTATTACTTGTTTTCGGTACCAAGCAATCTGGTGCAGAAAATCTGCATTTAGGGGGCTTAGGAATACATTGACACCCACAGCAGATCGCACACCCAGTGCCTTCTGGTGTGAACGAGCCCTAAAACTGATAAAACACAAGGAAGTGTGCATGTATTGAAGAGATGTGCTGAATATGTTTTTCTTTGTTTGTTGCCCAACCATATACTTTAATGGTAAGACATGCCTGTATGGGCTCACTACCATACAATAACTCCCTTAAAGGACATGTACAGCCAAAGCTCGTTTTGGCTTTACATCTCCTATGGATCACAATAGTGCAGTTCGTTCTGCACTCCTGTGACCCGTTTTCAGCAGAGAGCGGGCTGGAGTCCGCTCTCTGCTGACATCACAGAAGTCCATCCAGGCACCACGTCATCACGACAATGGAAGTCGGGATCCGCCAGGTGCCTGGACTGACACCCGGCTCAGCCTCTCAGCGGGTCGCTGAGAGCCTGAGTCGGCCGCTCCCCCGCCCTTCCACAGCCCTGCACTCCAGGGACAGTCAGCAGCTCCCTGTTCGGGGAGCTGTGAGAACCGAGGGATTGGTGGCGTTGGATCGCTGGGTTCTCAGTGTAGAAACGCCGGGGGACAGATGCAGCATCCACCTAGGTAAGTATATTAATGGAAAATAATGTAAAGACATATTTCTCTTTTAACGACACCTGAACATGGTGCAGGAAAGGTGCGTTCCGCTGCACTGTGTTCGGAAAGCGCTACCTTTTCAATCTGCTGCATGTGCCAATACATTGGTAATGTTTGGGCACCACATCCACATCGGTACCCGTGTGCGTTTTTCAAAAGTAGTACATACACTACTTTTTGTGCAACTTTAGCCCATTCAAATGAAAATTGCACTGCTGGGGAACGCTCAGGAATCACATCAAATGAGGAAAGGAATACTATGTAATTCTGGTGCGAGCTGGCCCTAAAAGATGACAGTCTAGTCATATGGAATTTTATCTATGCAGTCGTCTCCCCATGCCCACTTAAAGGAAGTAATAGCACCTGGAGACGAGAAACCAGCCTGACCAACAACTCTTTCCAGTAAGATCAATGATCGGGGACGGCTGCTGATGGCTTTATTGCCTGTATAGACATCCACCTCCACCCAGTGTTGCCAAAATAAGCACTTTCTTCAGACATTATAGGGAGCTATAGGTTTTCTTTGTCTTTGTATAGGGATTGCTTGTCTACAATCTTTACTTTTTGAGTCACAAATGATATAATATACGTAAAAAATATTTTTACACCTATACTTTTAGATTGCTTTAATGTGCAAATTTGTATGCTTTACAGATGTATCTCAGCTGACATGTTTTAAGGTGGAAGAGTTTATAAAGTCTCCGTAAAAAAAAAAACCCCTAATGTGTTAAATAGAACAAAAGTCTGTTCCTAGAGACTGGTCCAGGCAGGGACCTGTGCCCTGCTGTGCTGACCCTGGCACTACTAGGAAAAAAGAGCAAATGATTCATTGGACTGGCTTTGCTCTCTGCTGTAATTAGTTTTGGGAGTTTCTTGGCTTTTGTAAAAGAGAAAACACAAAACCTCTGTGGGGAGAGCTCAGCAAATGCCATATCTCGAGAGAATACCTCCACTGACTTCAGGAAATAAGAGGAGCGTCAGTCATGTTATACGACTGGGTATTAGTACAAAGCAGAACCATGGCAAGGACCTTCATTTTAGTAGTATCTGAAAGGAGAGCTCTGTTTTGCCAGCAGCAACTAATCATCTGCTGTCCTGGTGGTCCCTAAAAATTAGATTAGTTGCTGAGGACGTTAGACAGTTTTCCTTCATTTAAGTAGGGCTCATCTATAGGCAGTTTGCATTTGAAAGACCATACCGTGCAGAAGTGATTTACACTCATCACAGATCCTTGCAACCCATGTAGCAAGCAAGCCACCTTGACCTTTTTCTTTGCTGTGGAACAGAGGAAGGTATCCGATTTTGCAGTACATCGGCTTAGTGGTTAGCACTTTTGCCTTAAGCCTCGTACACACGCATCGAAAAATCGGCAGGGAATTTTCGACCAACGACCGATCTTTCGATTTTCGGCTTGTTAGTATGATGCTTCCGACAACCAACTCCGACTTTTTGGGCGAAAAAAATCTGGTGTGCAGGCTATAAAATTTTTGTCCGCCGTCAAAACACGTCCGATTTTCGTGCAGTCAGTACAGATTTCGACAGGGAAAAATCTTATGAGCAAGTCTGGGCATGCTCAGAGAAGAAAGAACACAAAGAAAGCAATCCAACACATGACATCACTTCTGAAGTAGAATTTTGTTGGGCGAGAAAATTTGTGTGCAGTCTAGGCACATTCCAACCAACAAAACACAACTCTGGACAAAAGACGGACGACCGGTCGGCCGATAATCGTTGCGTGTGTATGGGGCTTTACAGCACTAAGATCCCTGGTTCAAGTTCCAACTAGGACACTATCTGCATGGTGCTTGCATGTTCTTATATGCTTGCGTGGGTTTTCTCTGGGTACCCGGATTCCCTTCCTCACCCCAAAGACATGCTGATAGGTTTATTGTCTCCTCTCTAAATTCACCCCAATATGTGTATGCATACATGCGTAGATTGTAAGCTCCTTGAGGGTATGGACTGATGTGAATATACAATAATTAAATTGCCTCTAGGTGCAGTAAATATCTCTTAAACGTGCACCATTTAGGAGATATTTACTATAGTAGCAGCCGGTGACCTAAAAACCACCTGCGCAGATCGCTCCTAATGGGAGTGACCTCATCGCTGCGCAGCCATTCAAACAGCGGAAGCATGCAAACCCGGAAGGAAGACCGGGTGAAGATGGAAGCCCTGTCAGCAGTGATAGCGCACTGCTGGAGGGCTTCATTCTAAGCTAAGTCATTCCTATTGTGCTATTATATGATGCATACTAGCACATTATGCTATTATCCTGCAGGGGACAATTTTTTTGGAATTATTTTTTTCTTTGCGATTTACTACCACTTTAAAGCTTCAGTCCAAGTTTGATGCTAGATGATAAAACCATCTTACAGTATCTTATATCTTTCAGGGACCAGTCAGTTGGCATGATGTCTTTGCTTGCTTCTTGAGTCTACACACCTGCTGTGGCCATTGTGAGTGGTCCTAGTGTTGAAGTTTTTTTTTTTTAATTTATTTTAAATTATGAAATAGGGGTCTCCGAACTTTCTAAACAAAGGGCTAGGTTATTGTCGTTCAGACTTCTGATGGGCAGACTGTGGCCAGTGGGACTAGAAATTGCCCCAGTGTCAGTGGGAGAAAACTATGCATCAGGCTTGGTGGTCTGTGGGAGTAAATAATTACATAGCACCTGTGGTTAATAGAAGGTATAGTGTCCCATCATTGGTTTTTGTGGAAGGAATAGTGCACCATCGTTGGTGTCAGTGGAGGGAATAGTGCCCCATTGTTTGTGTCAGTGGGAGGAATATTGCCCTATCTTTGGTGTCAGTAGGAAGAATAATGCCTTGTCGTTGTCAGTGGGAGGAATAGTGCCCCACTTTTATGGCCCGTACACACGATCCGAAAATTGGATGAAAAATAGCGCTTGTGAAAAGATCGGACGATAATCTGATTGTTAGTACACAGTTTACGAGAGGCGATCACGACAGTTCGCCCGATATTATCCGGTCGTGCAAGCATAAAAATTTTGATCGTATTATAACACATCGTATGATAATCGTATTATCAGTATCTTGTTCGTCCGAAAAAAATGGTGAGCAGTAGACATAATTTCCCCTCACACGCTACAACGTGGTTACGCATACCGGAAGCTTTTGAATAATCGTCCGAGAAAATTAGTATCGTAAGTAACCTCATTTGCAAATATAATTGAGAGTTCCTAGCAACCAAACAAAAATGGACGGAACGTCGTCTGATTTTCGGATCGTGTGTACTGGGCATTAGTGTCAGTAGAAGGAATGGTGCCTCATCGTTGGTGTCAGTGGGAGGCAATCGTGCATCATTTCGGTGGGAGGACTAGTGCCCCAAAGGCCCAATTAAAAGCAATCAAAATGCTGAATCTGGCCTGCAAATCACTTTTAGAAATACTGTTATTGGGAATACAACAGGAACTGTTATAACACACAAGACTCCCAAGTGGAAGAAAAACTCCCAAGTGGCAGAAAAAGTCTGGAATTTTGGTGGGGGCTGATTGAGTCCACCAAGCTCTACGTTGAGGGGAACTGATGTATGGGCTTAGAAATCATTTATATATTTTGTAGCTTTGGTTAATGATATGGTTCACTATATTGATAACTTATTTGGAGGTACAACAAATGAATATATCTTGAAGATGTTTTCCCGCCTTGTGATTTGTGCACATCGTATACTTTTAGTGAAAGTTCCACCAGTCATATCTGTTTGAACCCATAAATCAATACTGTCATGTTAATAAACTTCAAGAGATATCCTAGGCAAGTTGTGTTTCTGACACCCTGCTATTTGATATAATGCTATTAACATCAAAGGCATTTCTTTGGTCTCTTCCCTGCCAGGCAAAGTGATGAACACCCCAGTAGTGTGCAGGAGATGTTCAGCAATTTTAGTGCCATCACATGCTGTGAAATGGTCACAAGTAGAGTTTTTAAAGAGCCTTCATCAGCCCCCACCCAGACAGCCTTTGTTCCACCTAGCACACACAGAGCTCCTTGGATGAGAAGGGGACGCATGAATTGTTACACTGGAAGGACCATGAAGAATCACATTTTTGGAAGTTTAATGCTTATTAGACCCATCTGCCTCGGGGCTGTTGCCTTTGCTTCCTCGCCACGGCCACCAACTTGTTATGTGAGCTTCTAGATGCAAACTGTTTCGTCTAATTTGAATAAAATAAATCTATTTACACATAGTACTGAATTGACACAGAATTGTATATTGTGTTGTATGGCACTACTCAAAAGCACACATTACCATGTATAAAATAATTAGTAAAGACAGTATATACATTTTTCTGACTCCTAAAGTGTTTCTAAGTCCATTTTTTTTTTTTTTTTTTTTTAGTTTTGGATAGGTAGGGTATGTAAGGGGAATATAATATCTGTCATGTTTAACTGCTGGTGACCACTGTCACTTAAAAAGATAGGAAATCCAAAATTTATATTTGACGCAAGCACATTGATCCATCCAACGAGAACATTTGTTCTGGTGACAACTCTTTAAAAGAGGATTTCCCTTGCTTCTCACTTCCTTTTGTGTCTTTACCTAATGTGTGTGATGGCACTGGGCCGATAGAAGTGAAATCTGGCTTCCATTGATCAACTGTAAAGTGATTTTCTCTTACGTCCTCCGACAGTCGCCGCCCCTTCATATTCATCACCAATGGGTTATGTCCTCTTATCCGTAGGAGTAGCTAGGCAATAGAATATGTTAGTACAAAAGACTTTTAACATATCCCCACCCCCAGGGGGTGGTCCCCTCAGAACATAACCCTCCACTTCCTGTAACCAAACCAGTTTCATTTGTCTAGCTGTCAGGAGTGGCTGGATGTTTCTGTGCTGGGACACCTTGTCTCAGCTCTCTTTCCTTTCTTTGGATTTTATTTGAGTTTTTTCTCTCTTTCTTGTTAGCTGTTATTTTATCAGCGTTAGTTAGTTCTTCGGAAGAAGAGGATCATGCGGGCTGCGTCTCGGGCTGACCCCCCTGGTTGCAGGTTGTGGGTCAGTGGTTTCTCAGCCCGCCATCGAGCGTTCAGTCAGGTATCGCTCCTGAGTTTTCTGGACGACCCATCCCTGTGTCGTGCAGGGATGCCAGGTGAGGTGGCTACCTCACCGGACGCTGTGCGGTTTCTCAACCCACCTTCTGATGCGTCCTAGATGCGACTCTCCTTGCCTTATGTTCAGCGGTTTGTTCGCCTGTGCGGGTTCCCCACGCCATGTTAGAGGTAAGTGTATGTATGTGGGGACCTGTCTGTCTGGGGGGTGTCAGTCTGGGACTGTGCTACCTTACCCTGTGTTCACAATGTTACTGTCTCCCTATCCCTCATGTTGCATGCTGTGGGCTGCAGGAGGGGGGGGTTGTGCTGCACTCTGTGTCAGTCTGTCTGTGAACGGCTGTGTGCTGTGGGGCTTGAGTTTCTCATGCTTGGGGCACATTGCAGCGCCGCTGCGGCGGTTTAACATGCTTCCTTTTGCTGGGCAATTTGGATGTTTTTTTACTTCACCCTCATGGGGTGTGGGAGCGGCGGTTTCGGCGCCAAACGGCGCCATTTTGGCTGCGATCGCTCCGGCCGCATGTTTTGAATGCATGGTGGCCATTTTCTTGTAGCCTCCATAGGCTTTAATAGAGCGCCCTGTATACCAGCACTTCCTTTCCTTCAGGAGCACCGCAGGCAGCAGCAGCAGCAGCGATCTCCAGGTTCATTTCCCTCTATTCCCTGTATCCTGCCTTAGTTTAATTGTCCCTGTGGGGGTCCCTTGTGTGGGGTGTTTGTGTGCAGTGGGCTACGATCGCAGCGCTCTCTTAAAGGGGCGGTCACCCATTTATTTTACTGCTTCAGGGGCATGGATTCTCAGGAAAACAAATTTCCTACAACTTTAGTGGGAAGCCAGGGGTCTGCACTCTCCCCCCCTGGGGGGGATTTGGCTGCGATTGTGGCTAGCCTTGCGACTCAGGTGCAAATGCTGGTGGCTGCTCAATCCACAAAAAGGCCCAGAGTTTCAATTTCCTCTGATTCAGAGGGTGATGGTGCTGGGGCTGATGTGGCTGGGGTCTCCTTATCGGGGTCCCGTTCCTCCCTGGACCTTATCGGGTCAGAAATGGAGGCTGAGGTGGAGGGGGTTGATAATTCTCCCCCTGGCTCGTCTGAGGAGCTTGCACTCATGGATGAATTGGTTGCTTCTATCAAGCATACACTGCGGTTAGAGGAAGAATCATGTCCTCCAGCTGCCTTGGCTGCTTATGGGACGCAGAAAAGGCGCAAAACGTCGCAGGTGTACCCCTGCACTGATGATTTCCAAAACGCTGTGAAAGAACAGTGGCGTAATATACGCAAGCCATTTGCTGTACCTAGTAGGTTTAAGCTACGCTATCCCTTTACGCCTGCTACTGATGAGCGCTGGTGTATTCCACCGCCGGTGGATCATGCGATAGCGGTTTTGAACAAATCCACTGCGATTCCGGCTGAAGACACCCCGGTGTTCCGGGATGCCACGGACAAGAGGATGGAATCTCTTGCCCGTCACACCTATTCTATTATGGGTTCTATGTTAAAAGCCTTATTTGCTTCTCTTATGGCGGCCCAAGCGGTCGCGAGCTGGACGCAGGTGCTTAGGCGGGTCCTGGTGGCTGATTCTGCCCCCCAGGCGACTTTGGATATGGTGGATCAAATCCACCAGGGTGTCATGTACTTGTGTGATGCGGACCTGGATATGGTTCCGTTGGCTGCACGTGTACACAGTGTGGCGGTGTTAAATCGCCGCCTGGTTTGGTTGAAGTGTTGGTCTGTGGATCAATCTTCCCGTAAGACTTTGGCCAATCTGCCTTATGATGGTTCTCGCCTTTTTGGCGAATCCTTAGATGCACTAATTAAGGGAGTCACGGGTGGTAAGAGCACGCTCTTGCCCCAATCCCACAAGCCCAAGGCGGCTCCTGGTAAGAAGCATGCTTCCTTTCGACCCCATCAGGGGTCCTTTCGTGCCTTTCGGTCACACTATAGGGGCAAGCCGTCAAAGGGTCAAGGCTCCCACAAGAAGCCGTGGGCTGGTAAGCAAAAGTCCGGCCAATCCGGTTCTGCGGCCCACAACAGTGCGGCCTGAAGGGGCGCCCTCACCCGAGTCTGGGGTGGGGGGACGCTTGCTCGCTTTATCTCGGCCATGGCTGTCCCGGGTTCGGGACAGGTGGGTTCAGGAAGTCGTTCGATCTGGTTACAAGATCGAGTTTCTCTCTCGGCCGAAGAGCAGATTTTTTCCCTCAAATCTTCTGTTATCCCCGGAGCGTTTGCGGGACCTGCGTCTAGCGGTGCAGGACCTGAGGGCTCAGGGTGTGGTGGTCCCGGTGCCTCATCGGGACAGATTTCGGGGGTTCTATTCCAATCTGTTCACCGTGCCCAGGAAAGAGGGCAAGGTACGTCCGATTCTGGACTTGAAGGCGCTGAACCGCTTTGTGCGGGTGCGCAAATTCCGCATGGAATCCCTGCGGTCGGTGGTGGCTGCCCTGGTTCCGGGGGAGTTCATGGCTTCCATCGACTTGAAGGATGCGTATCTTCACATCCCCATTTTCGAGGGTCACCAGAGGTACCTTCGATTCGCCATAGCGGAGGATCATTACCAATTTGTGGCTTTGCCTTTCGGTCTCGCCTCGGCTCCGAGGGTGTTCACCAAAGTGCTGGCTCCGGTTCTGGCCTTGTTGAGAGCCCAGGGCATATCGGTCCTGGGATATCTGGACGATATTCTGGTTCGGTCTGCGACCAACCAAGGTCTGGTGAAGGATCTGTCCGTCACGTTGCAGACTCTGCAAGAGTTTGGTTGGACGATCAATTTCCCAAAATCAACATTGTGCCCGTCAGTCCGCCTCCCATACCTGGGAATGATTCTGGACTCTGTCCAGGCGAAGGTCTTCCTACCGGACGACAAACTCAGGACTCTTCAGGAGGGAGTCAGGTCCCTCAGGGACAATCAGTTCTCGTCCATTCGGACGTGCATGCGGTGTCTGGGATTGATGGTCTCGGCTTTCGAGGCGATTCCCTTCGCTCAGTTTCACACTCGGGGTCTCCAAGCGGAGATATTGTCCAAGTGGGACGGGCGACCGCACTCTCTGGATCTTCAGATATCCTTGAGTTCTCAGACCAGAAGGGATCTTCTGTGGTGGCTTCGGTCCCCCTCAGTGTCGGGGGGCAAGTCTTTTCGTCCCCTTTCGTGGACGGTGATCACCACGGACGCCAGCCTGTCGGGCTGGGGTGGTGTTCTGGGCGTTCTGTCCGCCCAGGGTGTGTGGTCGAAGGAGGAATCCTCCCTTCCGATCAACGTTCTGGAACTGCGAGCGATACTCCTCTGTCTTCGTCGTTGGACGGACAGTCTCCACGGCTGTCCGGTCAGGGTGCAGACGGACAATGCCACGGCGGTGGCTTACATCAATCACCAAGGGGGCACCAGGAGTGCCCAGGCGGCTCGAGAGGTGTCTGCGATTCTGTCTTGGGCCGAGACGCATGTCCCGGCAATATCAGCAGTTCACATTCCGGGAGTGGAAAATTGGCAGGCGGATTATCTGAGCCGCCAGACCCTGGACCAGGGGGAATGGTCCCTTCACCCGGATGTCTTCCAGATGTTGTGCGCGAAGTGGGGTCTTCCGGAGGTAGACCTGTTCGCGTCTCGTCTGAACAACAAAGTTCCACGGTTCGTGGCAAGGACGCGCGATCCTCGGGCAGACGCGTCGGACGCGTTGGTTGCCCCGTGGCATCAGTACCGACTGATGTATGCGTTTCCACCGCTTCAATTGCTGTCCAGGTTCCTTCGCAGGTTGCACTCGGAACCAACTGCGGTGATTCTTGTGGCACCGGACTGGCCTCGCCGGTCCTGGTACGCAGACCTCGTAAATCTGGCAATCGACGTCCCGTGGCGTCTGCCTCTTCGAGAAGATCTTCTGTCGCAAGGACCGATCTTCCATCCTGCTTTACAGTCGCTGGCTTTGACGGCCTGGCTGTTGAAACCGAGGTCCTGAAGAACAGGGGTCTTTCCCCTGAGGTCATTCACACCTTGATCAATGCGAGGAAGTCTTCCTCGGGGAAGGTTTACTACCGTACTTGGAAGGCGTATTTTGCCTGGTGCGAATCCAGGGGTTTCTCTCCTACCACTTATTCAGTGTCTAGGGTATTGTCCTTCCTTCAGACGGGTGTTGAACAGCGTTTGGCGCTGGCTACGATCAAAGGTCAGGTGTCCGCTTTGGCCGTTCTGTTTCAGCGTCCTGTGGCATCTAACGCTTTGGTTAGCACTTTTGTGCAGGGGGTACGTCATCTGATCCCTCCTAGGAAGGACCCTCTACCCCCTTGGGACTTGAATCTAGTCCTGTCTGTATTGCAGCGTGCTCCTTTTGAAAGGATCAGGGAGATCTCGCTGTCTTTGTTATCCATGAAGGTCGCCTTTTTGGTGGCTATCACTTCGGCTCGTCGAGTGTCGGAGCTGGCAGCCTTGTCCTGCAAGTCTCCGTATCTGGTTGTGCATTTGGACAAGGTGGTCTTGCGACCTAACCCTTCCTTTCTTCCAAAGAGGGTTTCGGACTTTCATCTCAATGAGGATATTGTCCTGCCTTCGCTCTGCGCGAAGCCTAAGCATCCGACGGAGGTGCTGCTTCACTCCTTGGATGTTGTCCGGGCGATTAGAGTCTACTTGAAGTCGACTGAGTCTTTTCGCAAGTCGGATGCCTTGTTTGTTCTTCCGGAAGGTCCTCGGAAGGGCATGACGGCGTCGGCTTCTACCATCGCCAAATGGATCAGACAGACCATTGAACAGGCCTACGCTTTGAAGGGGAAAGTTCCCCCTGTACCTGTGAAGGCGCACTCTACCAGGTCTCTGAGTACGTCTTGGGCCTGTCGTCATGGGGCCTCTGTGGCCCAGGTGTGTAAGGCGGCGACTTGGTCGACCGTTCACACTTTCACAAAATTCTACAGAGTAGATGTTCAGGCATCGGCTGATGCTTCCTTTGGCCGCAAGGTTCTTAGTGCGGCTGTTCCCTAGAGCCCTTGTTGCGGGTTCTTTGACTGTTTGGGATTTTTGTTTTTTCCCTGGGTTTTCTTGCTCCTGTTGAGCGAGTGTTTTGTTCTTATGCCCAACTGGTTTCCTTCCTTTGGTAAGGTTCCTTTCTCTGATGGGGAGACGGCGTTGCCTTGGGCGCGGCTGCGTTCTTCCCACCCCTCATGTTTACACTGCTTTGGGACATCCCATTGGTGATGAATATGAAGGGGCGGCGACTGTCGGAGGACGTAAGAGAAAACGGAATTTTTGTAAAATCTTACCTGTAAAATTCCTTTCTCTGAGTCCTCCGACAGTCGCCGCCCCCGCCCCTCTTTTGGGGTTTTTCATGTACTCTCTACTGCTATTTCACTGAAACTGGTTTGGTTACAGGAAGTGGAGGGTTATGTACTGAGGGGACCACCCCCTGGGGGTGGGGATATGTTAAAAGTCTTTTGTACTAACATATTCTATTGCCTAGCTACTCCTACGGATAAGAGGACATAACCCATTGGTGATGAATATGAAGGGGCGGCGACTGTCGGAGGACTCAGAGAAAGGAATTTTACAGGTAAGATTTTACAAAAATTCCGTTTTTTTTCCCTTAAAATACGCAGATGCATGGATGAAATATAACATAGATGGACCCTGTTCTGGTCCTAGTCTGTTACCTTTCTGAAAGTGACAAAGGTAGTGCTTGCCAGATGGTCATTTCTTAAATGTGCATACATGAGCCCCTCGTAGAAAAGCTCATCTTACTTGAAGGACTTTTTAAACATTTAATGGTTAGGAGTGTCAAATACAACCAACAGTTTTTTGGGAAAAGTCCTCCCCCCCCCTTCTCAGGACTTGAGCACCTGTGTTAAGGATTGATGAAGACTAGCGTACTCTGACCTTAGTCTTCCTTTTTTTTTCTTTTAATAAAATGGGGATGAGTATGAACCTGTCAGATGTTACTGCGCCCCCGTAGGAAGCCATTTTATATGGTGGTGCACCTGTGGGCTCACTCCCGAGCCTGGCTTTATGCCTTTTTTTACAGTGTTTGATTGACGGCAGCAGGAGCCAATGGCTTCCACTGCTGTCTTTTGACACCGCATTCACATTGATCCGACTTGTCAGGCGACTTGTCAGCCTGACAAGTCGCGGTCCGTCAGCTCCCATTGTGTAGTACAGGAGCCGTTCTAATAGGAGCGACACAAGTCGCTCCGACTTAGAAAAAGGGTCCTGTACTACTTCGGGGCGACCTGGAGGCGACTTGCATAGACATTCATTTTATGAAGTCCGTGCAAGTCGCGCCGAAGTCGCGCTGCATGCGACTTCACAGGTCGCCCCTAAGTCGGAGCGACCTAGTGTGAACGGAGGCTTAAGCCTAGTAGGTTTTTGTTTTTTGTTTTTACCCTAAGGCAAGTAATGCCTTCTGGCTTTAGAGAAACTTTAACAGAAGTACTTATTCTTCTCAATTGTAATAAAGCATGGTCAGTTCAACTAAAAACACCTCTACCGAAGGCTTGCTGAGAAATCAACTATTTTCTCAGGGCTCTTTATTAGGTTACTATCTGGAAAAACAACGGTCCCCATATAAATAGGAGACAGTTGTATTTCCAGATACCACTAGTTACTGTAAATCTGTTTAGCTCCTGAGGACACCAGGGGTAGAGGAGTCACTCTGAATAGGTCTGTTTAATGTTTGGAATGCTACACTCCAGATATGGTAGCAAATGGCTAATCTTTGATTGCATATGTGTTTTTATCTGTATGATAAAGCTTTGCTTACTTGCCCTGTTAATGCACTGATAACGATGTGAGTGGACCCTCAATCTCCTAGTCCTGCTTCCATCTAAACTGAAGTGATGGTTGTAGCCCATAGCCATTATTAGATTACATTCTCTGCATCCAGCCATTTTTAGCCTGGTAACAACCTAACACTAACAAAGTTGCCTGATAAGGCTTGTCAGGGCAGAGGGTAGACGGGGGTGGGGAGAAGTCTCTGGGCAGATTAAATCTTTGTTCAGTTGCTTTTGTTTACTCCCTGGTAAGCTGGCACCATAGGTGTCTGAGATGCATTATCCCAGCTTGTTTTGTAGCAGCCATTTCTGTTTAGGGAAGAAGATTCAGATGCCTGAGAGTGGTCTGACCACTTTCTGATGTTTAAAGCTGTCTTATTGGATATCCTAGAGAGGGATTAGAACACTATACATTTTTATTACTGCCTGTGTCACCGGAAGACTCATCCTCCATTTCTGTTCTCTTTATCATTATTAATGAGAGTAAAAGTGAAAGAAAATGCCAAAATGTGGATTGTCCCCACAACGGGAATAGAGGGGAGATCTTCCAATGTAGACACGAGTTCTGTTGACTCTGGTGACTACAGAGATTCCCTTACTTTGGAGGGATGTCCTCTCACTTCCTTTTTTGGCTATTGGACAGGAAGTAACACCAGATGGCTTAAAAGCAACTTGCAGACGTTATAACCCTTCCTTGCTTTATTCGAAATGGAAAAGAAAGAAAGAAAAGAAGAAAAGTTTTGCCCTTAATTCTAATTCTACTCCGCCAATACAGATTTGCAGTGTGTCGATAGTCAAATGCAACAGTGTCATTACATAAAGGCGCAGGTCATCCACAAAAGAATCAACATGTCCCTGAGATGTGGTTCTTTTGTAGATGACCTGCATCTTTAGTTAAAGAGTAAGTAAACCTGCTGAAAAAAATGTGAAAAAAACCTGTAAAGACAAAGGCATAATGAGCTAGTATGCATCCAATACTAGCTCATTATGAAGTACTTACCTAAAAACGAAGCCCCCGCAGTGCTGACAGGACGGCCGACATGTTCGGCCGTCCTGCTTCCTGGATCGCGTCCTTCGGCCATCTGATTGGCCGGAGGCGCGATTAAATCACTCCTGCGCGCGCCGTTCACGGCACTGGGCTCTGAAGGAATGGCACGGGTGGCCGTTCCTTCAGAGTGCATGCGCCGATGACGTCATTGGCTGCTTGCTCTGTAAATATCTCCTAAACGGTGCATGTTTAGAAGATATTTATAGCACCTATAGGTAAGCCTTAATATAGGCTTACCTATACAGTAGGTAAATGTCAAAAAAGTGGGTTTACAACCACTTTAAAGTGGATCTTCACTGCATCTTAGCACCACAAACCAAAAACACTATTTTAATTCATTTTTAATATTGAAAGCAAACTCCCCCATCGATCCGTGTCTCCATGCTTCATTGTGTTGGGAAACCACTTTGAAAAACAACCCCCTAGCATTTCTGGCCATGGCTATCTTGAGTAAGGGCAGATAATTAATGCAGCATTTACTTCCTGGAAACCATCTGCCCTTATCTCAAGCATGCATGCAGGAGAGTGTGCTTAGCTGAGAAAATCCCTCCTCCTCTTTTCACTGACGGACGGCACAGATGGGCACTCACGGATGGCACTGATGGACACTGACAGATGGCACTGATGGGCACTGACAGATGACTTTGATGGGAAATGACAGCACTAAAAGGTGGCACTGATATGCGGCACTGATGAGCACTGATAGGTGGCACTGGTGGGCACTGATTGGCGGAAATGGTGGGCGGCACTGATGGGCAATGGCAGATGGCACTGATGAGAAATGACAGCACTGATAGGCGGAACTGGTGGGCGGCACTGACAGACGACACTGATGAGCACTGACAGACGACACTGTTAGGCACTGACAGATGGCACTGATGGGATATTACAGCACTGATAGGTGGCACTGATTGGCACTGACTGGAATCATTAGTAGGCACTGATAGAGGTTACTGTGGGCACTGATTGATGTCAAAGATTGGGCACTGTTTGGGCACTTTTTTGGCACTATTGTAGTTTACTGTAATCAGGGCACCGATGATCAGTGCCCTGATTACCTTTCCTGGACTTCCCTCTAAATAAGGAGCCGCTGATCGACTCTCCTCGCCACACACTCTGACAGTGTGAGGCGAGGAGAAGCCGGTAAATGGCATGTCCTCATTTACATGTGACCGGCTGTGATTGGACACAGCCGATCACATGGGTAAAGAGCCATGTCATTGGCTCTTTACCAAGATCAGGGTTGCGGCGTGTCCTAGGAACATGGCCCGGCCACGGTCGCCGCGCTGCGCGCCCCTAAGCCGCCGTTCTGGGGTGCCATCCCAGAATGAGAGCCACTCCGCTCCGCCATCATTTGTGGGTGGGCGGCAAGTGGTTAAGGTGGTAATTAAACTCACTTGGTCCCTTATGTGCATTATATCAGCCTCAGAACCTGTGTAATTAATATGTGTCCTGGAGGAGGTGGCAACCCTAGTCTCCAAGGAATTCCCTTAATTTGCAGGGATTTCCTCTCACTTCCTGTTTGGCTATGGGACAGGAAGTAAAGGGTAATCTCCACAATGGGACACAGATGGTGTTAAAAAAAATAAGACAAGGTTTATAACCCTATCCAAAATGAAAAAAAAGGTTTTGTCTATAGTTCTACTTTAAGTACTAAAGCACATTTAATTTACTATGCCTTCTGCAATTGCTGTTGGCACGCTCCACACCCAAATATTCCAATCACCAAGGAAGGAAGGTAGTGAGACATTCGATGATCCTCAGACTACCTATCCTGTAAATTGCAGCTCTGCAGACACAATGATGCAATCCATACATAGTTGCATACTTGCTTCTGTTTCCTTAAAGGATTAAAATAAAATGATGAGCTTCACTGGAAGCAAGTAAATCCAGGTGTGACTGTTAGCTGATCATTATCTATTCCTAGGCTAGTGAATAATGCCAGATCATTGTCGTTATTGGCTGTCTACGTCCAACTTTGATTGTCTTAGATCGTCTAATTATAATTTATGGTTCCTTCAAGAAATCAGCAAATCATATTTTTTTTTATAAAATGAAAGTAAATGCTTGATTGGTAAACATGGAGGTTAATGGATAAGTGGATGTACATGCTAGCCTATTAGTGTAGATCACAGACTACTGTGACTCCCACACGGCTCTGCCAGAACCCTTTACAAGACCGCTATGAGGCTAATGGCTTTGGAACAAAACAGCCATCTGTTGTTCTCACCAGAAGTTATATAATCACATTCAGTGCACACACAAAACAATGTTCTAATAATGTTATGGCTCAGAAGTAAACCCACGTGAGCATTGTCGCTTAGTGGTACCAGTGCAGTCCTCGCTATACATCTGGATATGAATTATTTATACAGCTGATTTGAGCTCCCTAATATGCATGGAGTTTGGCGGTGAGGAAAAGAGATGATCCCGACAGTGCATAGTGAAACTTTTTGTTAACTTGAAGTTGAAAGCGTCGGCGACTCTGAATAGTGATTGAATCATACCCTAATATTGGGATTTCTAATGTTGCATAGATATTGCTTGCCCATGTAAGGGGCTTAATGTAATTCCAGCTTAGTGGAGTGTCAGCTGGACCAGGCGGGTCGAAAGAGCAAGCAATGTGTGATAAGATGCTTATGCATAGCCAACCGACAGACAATAGTGCAAAGGAGGACACACAATGCTGATGGCCATTGTAAACTGCTGAAATATTTTTGTAAATATCATCACAGTGGTAGCTTATTGTGCAGTTTTTTAGGAAAGAAAATACCTGTTGTACACATGCAGTGTGTGCATGTATGTACAGTGGGTACAGAAAGTATTCAGACCCCCTTAAATTTTTCACTCTTTGTTATATTGCAGCCATTTGCTAAAATCATTTAAGTTCATTCTTCTTCCTCATGAATGTACACATAGCACCCCATACTGACATAAAAACACAGAATTGTTGACATTGTTGCAGATTTATTAAAAAAGAAAAACTGAAATATCACATGGTCCTAAGTATTCAGACCCTTTGCTCAGTATTTAGTAGAAGCCCCCTTTTGATCTAATACAGCCAGGAGTCTTTTTGGGAAAGATGCAACAAGTCTTTCACACCTGGATTTGGGGATCCTCTGCCATTCCTCCTTGCAGATCCTCTCCAGTTCTGTCAGGTTGGATGGTAAACGTTGGTGGACAGCCATTTTTAGGTCTCTCCAGAGATGCTCAATCAGGTTTAAGTCAGGGCTCTGGCTGGGCCATTCAAGAACAGTCACGGAGTTGTTGTGAAGCCACACCTTCGTTATTTTAGCTGTGTGCTTAGGGTCATTGTCTTGTTGGAAGGTAAACCTTCGGCCCAGTCTGAGGTCCAGAGCACTCTGGAGAAGGTTTTTGTCCAGGATATCCCTGTACTTGTACTAAAAAACACCCCCACAGCATGATGCTGCCACCACCATGCTTCACTGTTGGGACTGTATTGGACAGTTGATGAGCAGTGCCTGGTTTTCTCCACACATACCGCTTAGAATTAAGGCCAAAAAGTTCTATTTTGGTCTCATCAGACCAGAGAATATTATTTCTCACCATCTTGGAGTCCTTCAGGTGTTTTTTAGCAAACTCCATGCGGGCTTTCATGTGTCTTACACTGAGGAGAGGCCTCCGTCGGGCCACTCTGCCATAAAGCCCCGACTGGTGGAGGGCTGCAGTGATGGTTGACTTTCTACAACTTTCTCCCATCTCCTGACTGCATCTCTGGAGCTCAGCCACAGTGATCTTTGGGTTCTTCTTTACCTCTCTCACCAAGGCTCTTCTCCCCCGATAGCTCAGTTTGGCCGGACGGCCAGCTCTAGGAAGGGTTCTGGTCGTCCCAAACGTTTTCCATTTGAGTATTATGGAGGCCACTGTGCTCTTAGGAACCTTAAGTGCAGCAGAAATCTTTTTGTAACCTTGGCCAGATCTGTGCCTTGCCACAATTCTGTCTCTGAGCTCTTCAGGCAGTTCCTTTGACCTCATGATTCTCATTTGCTCTGACATGCATTGTGATCTGGAAGGTCTTATATAGACAGGTGTGTGGCTTTCCTAATCAAGTCCAATCAGTATAATCAAACACAGCTGGACTCAAATGAAGGTGTAGAACCATCTCAAGGATGATCAGAAGAAATGGAAAGCACCTGAGTTAAATATATGAGTGTCACAGCAAAGGGTCTGAATACTTAGGACCATGTGATATTTCAGTTTTTCTTTTTTAATAAATCTGCAACAATGTCAACAATTCTGTGTTTTTCTGTCAGTATGGGGAGCTGTGTGTACATTCATGAGGAAGAAGAATGAACTTAAATGATTTTAGCAAATGGCTGCAATATAACAAAGAGTGAAAAATTTAAGGGGGTCTGAATACTTTCCGTACCCACTGTATATATATATATATATATATATATATATATATATATATATATATATATATATATATATACACAGTGCCTTGCGAAAGTATTCGGCCCCCTTGAACTTTGCGACCTTTTGCCACATTTCGTCCCCGTTCACACTGGGGCGACCTGTGAGGCGACCTGGTCGCCTCACAGGTCGCCGTAGGTCGCCTTCCATAGGGAAGCTGCGGACCCGTTCTAATAGGAGCGACACAAGTCGCTCCGACTTAGAAAAAGGGTCCGGAGCTTCTTTGGGGCGACCCGGAGCGACCGTCATAGACTTCAATGTTATGAAGTCCGTGCCGGCCGCTCCGAGGTCGCGGCGCGCTGCTCGCACCACGACCCCGGAGGTCGCTCCGGGAAGTCGGATCGCCCCAGTGTGAACGGGGCCTTCAGGCTTCAAACATAAAGATATAAAACTGTAATATTTTTGTGAAGAATCAACAACAAGTGGGACACAATCATGAAGTGGAACGAAATTTGTTGGATATTTCAAACTTTGTTAAATAAAAAACTGAAAAATTGGGCGTGAAAAATGATTCAGCCCCTTTACTTTCAGTGCAGCAAACTCTCTCCAGAAATTGAGTGAGGATCTCTGAATGATCCAGTGTTGACCTAAATGACTAATGATGATAAATAGAATCCACCTGTGTGTAATCAAGTCTCCGTATAAATGCACCTGCACTGTGATAGTCTCAGAGGTTTGTTTAAAATGCAGAGGTCTGTTTAAAGTCTCCAAGAGGACACCGCCAAAAAAAAAGTGACGGACTATTTTCTGCTTTGTCCAAAACAGACAAAACTTTTGGTTTTACATGTACTTTAATATTTGATTATTACGACATCCAAAAATAATAATGTCACACTGATATTTCATTTTTTGGTTATTGATTTACAATAACATGCATAACCGTCATTAAAGGTGGAAAACAGCCAAAGCATTAATTTTGTTTGTTTGCTTGACTTCAAAGTGAAACCGGTGTAAAATATTCCACATTTTGCTTTTGATGTCAAAGTGGTCAGCTTTAGGGGACGTGAACGTGCATGCTTCTTCATTAAATTAAAGCGTGTATCTTTATGCCACAATCATTCTGCAGAACAGTTGTACATCGGTCAATGTAAGGAAGTTTAGGGATGGGCGTATTGCATCAAAATGTTCATTTACAGGCTGGCAGTAGAGAATTGAAAGTGTTACTAAACCCACAGCAGAAAAATCAAGTGTGTATATGCAGTAAAGCATGCTTGTTATACTCCCTATGGAACCTAAGGGGTTAATCCTCTGTCTTCTCTGACCCTCTCCTTTTTCTGCCGTCCTCAAACCATCTTCTGATAGATTAGAGCCTTGGAGGCACTCTGCACATGCTCAGTTTGGTGTGTATTGCTAGAGATTTTTTTCTTTTTGGGAGAGTGCATGTGATCAGCACAGGGCCAATCAGCACTGTCCAGACAAAGGGTCAGGGGTCCTGCAGCCTTAGTCAGCGGAGAATGGAAACTCCTCCTACAAGTTTTAACCAGACACTGATAGAAGTCACAAGACTGCTCTAACTGCTGATGAGAAAAGGTATTTATCAGGTTATATTTACTAAAACTATTGCATTTCCATGTTCTGTGTACTGTGGGAGACTAGATACTGTATAGTGAATGCAGGATCCTGGGTTTAGTATAATTTTATTTACAGCTGGGCACGCACTATACAAAATACATTGGAGGGCCTGACATCCTTTGATAGAAAAACAAAAAAATTGTTTGCCGAACAAGCGCTGCATCCAATCAGACTTTTATTTTTGTGGATGTGCACTCATTGTATGTGTGTATAGATTCTGGCATCCAATCAGATGCAGCTGCTGTTTGGGTATTTTGACAGGTACTAACTGCTAGAATCCAATAGCGGCAGTGGGATATTTTTGAGGGGATCTCTTTGATTTTTTTAGGCTCAACCTGTGGGCAGAACTAAAAGATTATATGTGTATATACTCAGTTTAAGTGGATGGCATGCAAATTGCGGGGGTTGATAACGTTTTCTCAGGGGTAGTGCGGAGAAATCGAACAAACACAGGATGACGCACATAGTGCGCCTTTTTATTTTACGCTTATTTCTATATTCACAGTCAATGAGCTCAACCATGCAGACCTCATTTAATCAGCTCCTTCCACTTGAAGAATTTCACTGTGGCACTCCTGTCTGCCGAGCCTCCATCATGCCGCTGTTTAGCGCTGCCCCTAGTCTTGCCTGTACAAGTTTAAGCAAGCACTTGATGATTTAGCAATGCCTGTGGTCTTTTAATATCCTCTCTCTTCATTTCTACATTTCAGGTCAAAGGACTAGCAGGGGAAAACACATTAGCAAATGTCGGCGTGGTTGTTCTGTTTATTTTGCTGATTACTCATGGAAGTCATATTATACTTCTCTAATGGATCTGCAGTCAAACAGTTGCTTGCTGTGAGATAATCATGCAGCCCTTTTAGGAACTTCAAAAAATTAACCAAAAAAAATATGTTGAGTAGTATGGAACGCAAAGGATTTTTTTGTGTAAATAAAGGAAACATTGACTGATTTGTTAGCTGATAAGGACCGTTGAGTATCCTGGCAATTGTCATACACCTGTCCTGACTTTTAGTGGGGCTAATGCTTTTTGTAGGCCTGGTGAAGGTATGCCTTGTTTTAGAGATACTATATTACCAAGAGTATTGGGACGCCTGCCTTTACACACACATGAACTTTAACCACTTGCCGACCAGTCACGTTGACGGTACTGCGGCAAAGTGGCTCGATTCCATCCAGCGACGTAGACCTACGTCGATGGACTCCTCCCCTTGTGGGCGGCGCACGCGCGCCGCCTGAGGCTCGCTCCCGCTGTATTCAGTCACAGCAGGAGTCAGGCCAGGGGAGGAGCGGCGATCACCGCCGCTCTTCCCCGATCATCCGGGAATCGAGTGTGGAGATCCGCCCGCTTGTGTAAACAAAGCGGGCGGATCTCCCAAGTGACAGGCAGGGTCAGATTGCAGGGTTCAGCATAGCTGAACCTGCGATCTGTCCCTGTGTCATTCAGTCACCTCCCCCCACACACGTCAGTAAGCACCAGGCATACATTAACCCCTCCCTCTCCAATAAAATTAACCCCTTCCCTGCCAGTGTCATTTTTACAGTAACAGTGCATATTTATAGCACTGATTACTGTAGTAATGTCACTGGTACCCCCAAAAGTGTCAAAAATGTCAGTCAAGGGTCCGATCTGTCCGCCGCAATGTCGCAGTCCCGCAAAAAAAAAAAAAACGCAGATCGCCGCCATTACTCGTTAAAAAAAAAAAAAAAAAACACCAAAAATGACAGAAATTTTTCCCTTAGTTAGTAAACGCAATAACTTTTGCGCAAACCAATCAAAATACGCTTATTGCAATTTTTTTTACCAAAAATATGCAGCAGAAAACAAATTGGCCAAAAATGATAAAAAATTTAGATTTTTACATTTTTGGGGGAGGGGGGGGGGGGAATTTCATATAAAAAAATGTGAAAAATATTGTTGTTTTTTTCAAAATTTTTGCTCTGTTTTTGTTTATAGCGCAAAAAGTAAAAATTGCATAGGTGATCAAATACCACCAAAAGAAAGCTCTGTTTGTGGGAAAAAAAGGACGTAAATTTCGTTTGGGTACGGCGTTGCATGACCGCGCAATTGTCAGTTAAAGTCGCACAGTGCCGAATCGCAAAAAGTGGCCTGGACGTAAGACAGCAAAATCCTCCGGTGTAAAGTAGTTAATGTTATCCCAGTCTTAGTCCGTAGGGTTCAATATTGAGTTGGCCCACCCTTTGCAGCTATAACAGCTTCAACTCTTCTGGGAAGGCTGTCCACAAGGTTTAGGAGTGTGTCTTTAGGAATGTTCGACCATTTCTCCAAAAGCGCATTTGTGAGGTCAGGCACTAATGTTGGATGAGAAGGCCTGGCTCGCAGTCTGTGCTCTGAATCATCCCAAAAGCGTTCTATCGGGTTGAGGTCAGGACTCTGTGCAGGCCAGTCAAGTTCCTCCACCCCAAACTCGCTCATCCATGTCATTATGGACCTTGCTTTGTGCACTGGTGCACAGTCATGTTGGAACAGGAATGGGCTATCCCCAAACTGTTCCCACAAAGTTGGGAGCATAAAATTGTCCAAAATGTCTTGGTATGCTGATGCCTTAAGCTTTCCCTTCACTGGAACTAAGGAGCCAAGCCCAACCCCTAAAAAAATAACCCCACACCATAATCGCCCCCTTCACCAAATGATTTGGACCAGTTCACAAAGAAAGGTCCATAAAGACATGGATGAGTGAGTTTGGGGTGGAGGAACTTGACTGGTCTCAATCCGATAGAACACTTTTGGGGTGAATTAGAGCGGAGACTTAAAGCTAGGTCTTCTCGTCCAACATCAGTGCCTGACCTCCCAAATACGTTTCTGGAAGAATGGTCAAAAATTTCCATAGACACACTCCTAAACCTTGTGGACAGCCTTCCCAGAAGAGTTTAAAGCCGATATAGCTGCAAAGGGTGGGCCAACTCAATATTGAACCCTACAGACTAAGACTGGGATGCCATTAAAGTTTATGTGCGTGTAAAGGCAGGTGTCCCAATACTTTTAGTAATATAGTGTACATTGTATATCAGGGGTGTCAAACTCAATTTCATCAAAGGGCCGCATAAGCAGTATGATTGCCCTCAAAGGGCCAGTTGGATCTGGGGTGCGCTACATACAGAGTGCAGGGTTTAGGAGTGCATTATGTATAGAGTGCAGGGTTTAGGAGTGCATTATGTATAGAGTGCAGGGTTCCGGAGTGCATTATGTACAGGGTGCAGGGTTCAGGAGTGCATTATGTACAGAGTGCAGGGTTCAGGAGTGCATTATGTACAGAGTGCAGGGTTCAGGAGTGCATTATGTACAGGGTGCAGGGTTCAGGAGTGCATTATGTACAGAGTGCAGGGTTCAGGAGTGCATTATGTACAGAGTGCAGGGTTCCGGAGTGCATTATGTACAGGGTGCAGGGTTCAGGAGTGCATTATGTACAGAGTGCAGGGTTCAGGAGTGCATTATGTACAGAGTGCAGGGTTCAGGATTGCATTATGTACAGAGTGCAGGGTTCAGGATTGCATTATGTACAGAGTGCAGGGTTCAGGATTGCATTATGTACAGAGTTCAGGGTTCAGGAGTGCATTATGTACAGAGTGCAGGGTTCAGGAGTGCATTATGTACAGAGTGCAGGGTTCAGGAGTGCATTATGTACAGAGTGCAGGGTTCAGGAGTGCATTATGTACAGAGTGCAGGGTTCAGGAGTGCATTATGTACAGAGTGCAGGGTTCAGGAGTGCATTATGTACAGAGTGCAGGGTTCAAGATGGCATTATGTACAGAGTGCAGGGTTAAGGAGTGCATTTTGTACAGAGTGCAGGGTTTAGGAGTGCATTATGTACAAAGTGCAGGGTTTAGGGGTGCGCTATGCACAGCGTGAAACCCACTCCCCCAAAGCTTTCTCACATTTCTCTCTCCTACCTGGCCTGGCTCTAGTACCTACCTGTGTAGGCGGCTCTGCCTCGCCTTGCAAAGTGGTTACTCTTTCCCTCAGATTCCCGAGATCTGTCCCTGCCATGAGTGTGTGCAGGGATCTGATACTTCCGGGAGCCGCTGTACTTGAAAGTGACAGCAGGAAGCGGAAGGTTCAGAGCTGGAGGTGGTGGAATGGTGGTTTCAAAAGGTTCCGGCTGCAAAATAGGTTACGAGGGCCACTTGACAAGGCCTGGAGGGCCATATTCGGCCCGCGGGCCTTGTGTTTGACATGTGTGTTGTATATATTAACAAACACTAAAGAACCAATGAAACATATTCTTGTATTTCAGTGTATTATTTTCTTACTGAAACTGATTCATTTGGGGACGATAGAAGTTGTCCTACTACTTCATCTCCCACTTCGTGCATTTGATAAATCACCAAAATTTGGACATCCCTGGCAACCACTTATTTTGCATTGGGAAGGGGGACATTAGCAATCTGTGGATACTCTTGAACCCTGTTGAGTGTTCGGATATCCATACATGTAAAGATTTCTATAATTGAATCTGCAGGAAACCTAATAGACTCATCCATCCACACTAAACAGCATAGATGAAGGATCCTCTTTTGTCAGCTATTGTTTTTTTGTCTCGATCTCAATAGCTGCTGAACCAGTGCTGAGTGCTTGCAACCTAGATTTTAAATTATTATTTTGAGTCCCTACCAGCAAATACTTAAAGCGGATCTCCACCCATAAGGAGAAGTTCCGCTTTAAGGACTTGTACCCCACTCCTCTTAAAAAATTGGCAGTTTTGAGGAGTGGGGGGAGCGGGCACCTGATTTTTACAGGTACCCACTTCCCACTTCTGTTCCGAACACCTCGGCGCTTGGCAAAGGAAGTTCTCCTTCCTCCCTCCCCCCTGCAGTTTTCTGGGACACTGTCAGGTCCCAGGAGACTGTATCCACCACTCACGGTGTGCAGCGGGCACCCAACTGTGAAGCCGCAAGCTGTTACAGCCGGGTGCCCATAGTGAAGATGCCGGTGCCGGGGACCGAAGACAGCGGGTGAGACCGCCTTGGGTGAGCTCACAGCTGGATCATGGGACAGGTGAGTGGCTGTTTTTTAAAAGTCAGCAGCTACACTTTTTGTAGCTGCTGACTGCTGAGTTTTATTTTTACCACAGGTGGCTGGAACTCCACTTCAAATTGTTATTAAACCCACAACAGTAAAATCATTGTGTATATGCAGTAAAGCATACTTGTTATACTCACTGTGGAGACTAAGGGGTTAATCCTCTGCATTGTGTAAAAAGGCTGTTTTCATCCTGTCTTTTCTGATCCTCCCCTTCTTCCACAGTCCCTAATCCATCTCCTGATAAAAAAGAGCCTTGAAGGCACTTTGCACATGCTCAGTTTGGTGTGTATTGCTAGAGAGTATTTTTTTTTTTTTGGGAGGGTGCAAGTGATTAGGGCCAAATAGCACTGTCCAGACAGAGGGTCAGGGGTCCTGCAGCCTCATAGGACCGTCGGAGGAGAATGAAAACTCCTCCTATAAGCTTTAACCAGACTCTGATAGAAGTCACAAGACTGCTATATACTGCTGATGAGAAAAGGTATTTAGCAGTTCATATTTACTAAAATATATGCATTTCCATGTTTTGTTTACTGTGGGATTCCAGATATAGTGATGGCAGGGTTTAGTAACACCAGTTGTACATGCAGTTCGGCTGTGCCCGCACTGTATGGGTCAACTACTTCTTTTTTCTAGAGGTGGGCAGAAAGTTCATACTCACCTAACCTGCTGATCTCTGGGAAAACTGAGCCCCCCCCCCATGGTCCAGTGGTGGACTGTTCCCGTAATGGAGCATGCTCCCATCAGGAACAGTTAGTTTTCAAGACCGCTGGAGCACGGGGGTGCCGGACTGGTCTTGTGCGGGGAGGATCGGCAGGTCAAGTATGTATATCTTTGCGGTCCTCTCCACTAACAAAACAAGCAGTAACCTGTGATGTGCGGGAACAGCCCCACTGCGCGGGAAAAAACATATTGCTTGGGATTCTGCTTTAAACTTTGATGTGTGGTCCCCGAAATGCATTGGTTGTAGCACCCACTGTATGTTTGGAATAAAACCTCCTTTGGACACACACATTATGCCTATTGTATTCAGGCAGCAGTGTCACCAGTGGCTTCTGGAATACCCCAAGAGTGATTACACCTGATAGTTTGCAGTCACTGTTTGGCTTAAAATGTTCAACTTTTTTAAGTTAACCACTTGCCCACTGGGCACTTTTACCCCTTCCTGCCCAGACCAATTTTCAGCGTTCAGAGCTGTCACACTTTGAATGACAATTGCACAGTCATGCAACGCTGTACCCAAATTACATTTTTATCATTTTTTTTTCCACACAAATAGAGCTTTCTTTTGGTGGGATTTAGGCCCCGTTCACATTGCCGCGATCCGACTTGGGGGGGGGGGGCGACCTCCGAGGTCGCGGTGCGAGCAGCGCGCCGCGACCTCGGAGCGGCCGCCACGGACTTCATAACATTGAAGTCTATGGCGGTCGCCTCCGGGTCGCCCCAAAGAAGCTCCGGACCCTTTTTCTAAGTCGGAGCGACTTGTGTCGCTCCTATTAGAACGGGTCCGCAGCTTCCCTATGGAAGGCGACCTGTGAGGCGACCTGGTCGCCTTAGTGTGAACGGGGACTTAATCACCACTGTTTTTTTTTTTTTTGCTAAACAAACTAAAAAAGACAGAACATTTTGAAAAAACAAACATTCATAGTTTGTTATAAAATTTTGCAAACAGGTAATTTTTCTCCCTCACTGATGTGCGCTGAGGAGGCTGCACTGATGGCCACTGATAGGCAGCACTGATGAGGCGCGGCACTGATGGGCACTGATTTGTTGCCCTGATGGGCACCGGTGGGCATTGATAAGGTGGCTCTGATCAGGTTGCACTGATAGGCGGCACTGAAAGGTGGCGTTGATAAGCATTGAGAGGCAGCACTGATATGCACTGGTAGGTGGCTCTGATAGGCAGCACTAATGGTCACTGATAGGCAGCACTGATAGGTGACACTGACGAGGAGGCACTGATGGGCACTAATTGGAAACACTGATTGACAGCACTGGTGGGCACTGTTTGGACTGCACTAATAATCAGGACACTGATAAACAGTGCTCTAATTATAAGTGCACATGTCCCTAACACAAGCCAGTTACTGGCTCTCTTGAGCTGTGAGGAGAGAAAAGCCAATAACCGGCATGTGTTTGCATCCTGTCATCAGCTGTCATTGGCTGACAGCTGATCACTTGGTAAAGGACTGGTATGATTGGCCCTTCACCCCGATCTGTGAAGATCTCGGGGTTTATAGAGCGTGTGGTCAGCGTGTTTACGGGAGGACGTTAATGGACATCCTCCCCACATTGGAAGCCCTGCGTTGTAGTCAACTTTTGGCTATAGTGCGGGCGGTAACAAGTTAAAGATGTCAAGCTTGATGGTACCATTTGAGCCACCCATGGCTTAAATTTTGTAATTCATCAAGAATCGGCTGAATTTTCATCCTTGTATGCATCAGTTGACCAAGCAAGATCTGCAAAAGTTTTTTTTGCGTTAGAACGCCTTTGCGTTAGCCCTCTGTAATTGCTTGATCTTCAGAGGGCATTTGACATGTGACGAGGTGTTATGTTGCCTCACTGCCTGTTGTATAACCGGAAAAGAAAAAAAATTGAAAAAATAGGACCTTGCAGGCCACAATAAAGGGATAATCAAGAATGCGTAAAATACATATTTTATTATATACAAAAAAGTTTAAAAACCATACATAGTAGCAAACAAAAACCCAGTTGAAGAGATTAAAAATTAATTCCTACATAGGAATAAAAGTGCAGTAAGTATTGCATGTTGCCCAGGTCTCAGTTCCGACGTGTTTCGCCAAATACTTCCTCAGGGCTATAAAGACCATACAGTGCTTGTCTACAAAAAAATAGAGTATCATTTCTACATCAAAAAT
This sequence comes from Pelophylax lessonae, assembly GCF_965119305.1. Taxonomy (NCBI): domain Eukaryota; kingdom Metazoa; phylum Chordata; class Amphibia; order Anura; family Ranidae; genus Pelophylax; species Pelophylax lessonae. The sequence goes on along the minus strand of NC_138776.1, from coordinate 162,340,424 downwards.
CACACTTTATATATTGCATCTTAGACTCTGCTGCAACAGAATATATATGGGAATTAACCTGCAATACTGCAGTTATTTCTATTCACTGCCGGTTGTAATTTCACAGTACTGCAACTACAAGCATTGCACGCGGTTGTCATGCGGCCCCCTTCACTTAAATGGGTCACGTTAGACGGGCAGTACCTCGCCCTGAACACAACAGCAGGGATCGCTCCTACTTTAGTAGAATGGTAAACAAAGTCTTACAGAGTATTCATAAAAATATAACGATTTCCCAATTTAAAGACGATAACTCGGGTCAGGCAAGAATCCTCTTATTTGTGTGGACACCATTGGCGTGCCTCTTAGCTGCCAGGTCAGTGTGTCACGTTAAACCAGCAGTGTGGAAGGAGGATAATGCTCCTGCAGAGATAACGATATGAAAAAGTGTGTTTAAAAGTAAAACCCTCCTATTATCTTCCTTCTGAGATTCACAGAGTCAGTCTTTATTTTCTCAGTTCAAAGTGATTTTAACCTTGTGTTCTAGAAGAAAGCATGTACTTGTGTCTCCTGCCTCTGCTACCCCGTCGTGTCGTTTCATTTCTCTTTGTTTATTGTGAGTTCCTTCTCTCAAAATGTTGTGCTTCTTGCTCTGATTCAACATTCCTCCTGACAGGCTGATAAGAATCCATGTCTGGCGCCTGGGACTCAGAGCTGCTACCTGATTATCAGCAGACGCCCTGCTACCAGTGCCTCAGGCTACTCTGTAAAGAGGAAGAGACTGATGGCTAGCTCCCATCCCAAAATACCCAGTCTGACCGGCTTAGCACTGCTCCTCATCACCACAATGTGGATAGATTACCGCAAATCCCGGAAATTGCTTCATAACATACAGTTATACCAAAAGTTTGGTTTAATGTCCTTAGAGAAGGATGTATAATATTGAAGAGTAGTAGATTTAAAAGCTATGTGTATGGTGAACAAGATCGGCGCTAATTCAAAATAAATGTGAATAAAAATGAATCAGTGTTTAAACATAATATAGTGATAATGTGTCAAAACACTCATGCTGTGGATGAATTCAGATACACCAATAAATAACTGAAATATGCTCAATGTCCAAATCAAACGTGAAACAATGTTGCTGAAAAAGATGACAGAAAACAATCCATAAAATATGCAAATGTAAGGGGAAAATAGATGCTCAAAATAGCCGTGCTGAAAAACATAAGTCCCATATTCGTGAACCAATCTTCAAACAATCGATAATTGGTGATGTGTAAATAATCGATCCAATCCCAATATTGTATAGTGTGTAGTGGCCGCTTTCCTCAAACACACAAATGAAACGCCTGTGTGTAATCCAAAATCCAGGCTTTGTGCTCCAAACCCGGCTCATGGGGATGCAGAAAATGAAAGCGCTTATGGTGCAGTAATTCCAAAAAGGGGATTTTATTTGAACAAAAAAATGCACTTACACTTAAAAATGAAGAGCAAGCATAAAATCCGCTGATAGCGGTACACAGAGGAACTTCCGGTTACGGCCGTAAACGCGGAAGTGACGTCACCCGGCTCCTCCCGATGCGTTGCGTCACTACGCACGTGACTTTATCAAGGGATTATCATCACTATATTATTTTGCAGTTTAAACACTGATTCACTTTTATTCACATTTATTTTGAATTAGCGCCGATCTTATTCACCATACACATTGCAATTCACGGTGGGGACACCGATTAAGATTGGCAGCTTTTTTGTTTTTTTCATTTTGGTTTTGTTTTTTTCACTTTGGAATTTGTTTGCGCTTCAATCAAACTCCTCAGGTAGCGCATTGGTCCTCATATTTATTAGATTTAAAAGCTAATTTATCCAAACTGCAGACAAAACGTACGATTCAGTAATATCTAAGGAGCTCAAAACATTATCACAGATTTTTGCATTTGGATGCTCAGCATCCGTTTTCTGAATTCTGGTAGCTGTGCCAAGAAACAGGCAGGTGGATGGCAAAAGTTAGTCTTCGGTATTGCCAGCTGATCTTTTTCCCGTTACTGACTTGCTATGCCTTGTTCTGTGCTATGCCTCTATTGTTCCTCAATCGGTTTTAGTTATTTACAGAGACAAGGTTTTGGAAAGTCATTGCCTTCTTACATGGCAAAAGACTTGAAGAACGTCTTCTGTTGCTCCGTTATCTGAAGTAAAATTGTGCTTGACTCAACTTCTGTGTCTTATTAAAGACACAGAAGTTGTGGATAGCCAAGTCAGCAGGTGACCATACTGCCCAGACAGACTGGGTCTAAAGCCTGGTACACACACTAACTGTTTTTTATTAAACTAAATTAAAAAAACAAAAAAGACCCCCCCTCCCGTCACTCACCCATGTTTCTCTGGCTTACTATTTTGACCCGCGTGCCAAAGAAACTATTTGACGGTGCGTCCGGCTGGTCACAGAGGCAATGACACAGCAGATCGCCTCTGATTGCTTCTATGGCCTTGGAGGACCGGACCAACGTCATGACGTCCCTTCCGGTCCAGGCTGGAGGCTGCCATCTTGGTACAGGCAGGATCATAGGTGTGCACAACCTATTGCATTACAGCAGGGATTTGCAAACTGTTGCCCTCCAGATGTTGCAGAACTACAAGTTCCATGAGGCATAGCAAGACTCTGACAGCCACAAGCATGACACCCAGAGGCAGAGGAATGATGGGACTTGCAACAGTAGTTTTGCAACAGCTGGAGAGCCACAGTTTGCATATATCCCTGCATTAGGGTGTGCACCTCGAAGCTCAAAATACCTATGTCTGTGTGCATGTATATTTATACTGGCGGTGTCAATAAAGCAGTGAGCGGTGTCAGTAGAGCAGTAAACAGTGTCAGTAGGTCAGGGATGGGTGTCAGTAGGGCAGTGGATGGTGCAGGTAGTTTTTATTTTCATTATTTTTTAAAAGTTTTATATTAGTTTTTTTACAAATTTTTTTTAGGAACCCCTGTTAGGGGACTTTGGTGAAATATCAGCAGTTTAAATGGGGAATCTGCCCCACACAGGGTTAGTAGGGTGTGCCCTGGCACACCCTGTGCACATGCCTATGGGCAGGACTTTGCTTCTTCGTATCAGAGCCTCCAGCAAAGAAAACCAGAAGCAACACAGTAGTGTTATAACCAAACCTCCCGAGACTAAAGTTGGGTACACACTATAAGAAAATCGGGAAAACGATGTTTCACAGCAAATCGGAACCGATTAAAAAAAATTTGTATGAAAATTCTCGTACGACAAAGGCTTTTTTTTGTTATTTATTGTTTCTGATCATGCGCAGAATTTCATCTCTGATTTTTCTCATATGAAAATCGAACAAAAATGGTACACATTAAGGGGAAATCGTTTGTTCTGTTCCCATACGAGAAACATTTTGGAGCTTGTCCCTTTAAAAATTTTCGTTCAGAAGTCAGAATTGGCTGTAGAAAGTTGTGTAAGTTGTGATACGGAAATCGTACAAAAGTTCTTTGGACGAAAATCCTCCCCCGATTTTATTGTGTGTACGAGCCATTACTGTCAGAGTCAGCACTGAGGCAGAAACGGAAAGGGGGAACTAAGGCTGGCCATACACGTTGCAAATTTCTTTCTTGCAACCCCAAATCGGGCAGGGTAAGCTGTCGTCACGGGGAGAAGACAGTGATTATTGCTAGAAGCTATAGCAGCCCCTAGCAATAATCGTAAGAGAATCCAGCAGGCTGGTTGTACCCAATTTGATCGATCAACTTGGTACCTTTAGCCTGCTCATTAATGGTTCAAATCTCATCCGGTTCCTTCTGAACTGGCTCAAGACTCAAACTGTATATGGCCAGCCTAACTCGCTACACCCTCCCCACACTCCCAGTCCCTGCTGCACTGATCTTCTTTAATGGTTATCTTCTGCCACTGATGCCAGCCGATGTATCTAAAAAGTGCTGTAAGTAGTCGGAGGCCGTGTAGCATCATAGTGTTCACAGTAGTAAGCAGGTATTGGTTAGTGCTGACACATAGGGGTTGGGGGATACCCTTTCCAGAAACAATGCAACTTTGTCCTACATGGGCAATGTGACAGCATCTCTAAAAAAGTTCCATGGCCTTTTTACTGCATGATATTAGAATTATGTTCTGTAAGCTGTAACGGAACAAAAAATGCATGGCTTTCCTCTGGGTACACCAGTTTCCTTGTACACTCCAAAAGACATGCTGGTAGGCTAATTGGCTCCTTTCTAAATTGGCCCTATTATGTCTATGTTTGAATATGGGTTAGGGGCCTTTGATTGTAAACTCCTTATGGGCAGGGACTGATGTAATTGTACAATTATATATGTGCTGCGTAAATTAACGACGCTATAGAAGTACCTGTAATAAATAAAAAATGACCAAACTACTTTAATGTTGATCATTACCGGGGATGTTTTTGAAGTTTGGCTTTTATCTGTTGTCAAAGTTGATTAAAAAAGTGGCAGACTTGTTAGTTTCTAATATTTGAGAAGACGGCTCACAACTGTTGGAGATGGGACGTTAGTCAGTAGGTTCGGCCAGGAATCTTTCTTTAGTGTCCCTGATCTAATGTGAATTTCTATACAAATACAAAATAACTTGTAGAGTATTATTATATGCAGAATATATGAATAGTCCTCATGAAATCCATCCAAATGGGTAACTGTTGAAGTTCTAGCAATTGTCAACTACAAATTTAAACACACCTCCTATACACTAAATACATTAAAAAATCGGTATTATCATAAATCGGTATTATCATTCTTCAAGCTCTATTCCAGAAAGCTTTAAAATCTGGAGTAATGAAATTGCACCTAGTGAATTCTTTTTTCCATAAAGCGGTTGAGCTAATTGCAATCAATGGACTTAGCAGTACATCCAGGCTTTAGAAATTATCACATTGGGTCGCACATCTACAGCATTACCCACCATTGCTCATAATTACAAGTTAATCTATTACAGCTGAATAGGCCTTAGTGCCTCCTTTTATTTCTCCTTCTGCTTACTGCAAAGAGCTCAGGAGGAGTCGATATGCTGCTACTAGAGAACTGTGAAATCAGCTCCCTAAGGCTGCCACAGTTACTAAATTAGCATTCAAGGGCATGGACTTGTATTGTCAGGTACTGGAACAAAAAAGTTGCTAATAAGGATTTAGGATTTTGAAGAAGAAATAATTTGTCTTGTAGGCAAATGAAAAAATATACAATAATATACCTGAGAAGATCCGTGATGGTTAAACAGACTTGTTGGTTAACCTGGCCAAAAGATATGCTACAGTGCCTTGCGAAAGTATTCGGCCCCCTTGAACTTTGCGACCTTTTGCCACATTTCAGGCTTCAAACATAAAGATATAAAACTGTAATTTTTTGTGAAGAATCAACAACAAGTGGGACACAATCATGAAGTGGAACGAAATTTATTGGATATTTCAAACTTTGTTAACAAATAAAAAACTGAAAAATTGGGCGTGCAAAATTATTCAGCCCCTTTATCTCCATCAGTTTTGCACATCGAGAGACTGACATTTTTGCCCATTCCTCCTTGCAAAACAGCTCGAGCTCAGTGAGGTTGGATGGAGAGCGTTTGTGAACAGCAGTTTTCAGTTCTTTCCACATTCTCGATTGGATTCAGGTCTGGACTTTGACTTGGCCATTCTAACACCTGGATATGTTTATTTGTGAACCATTCCATTGTAGATTTTGCTTTATGTTTTGGATCATTGTCTTGTTGAAAGACAAATCTCCGTCCCAGTCTCAGGTCTTTTGCAGACTCCATCAGGTTTTCTTCCAGAATGGTCCTGTATTTGGCTCCATCCATCTTCCCATCAATTTTAACCATCTTCCCTGTCCCTGCTGAAGAAAAGCAGCCCCAAACCATGATGCTGCCACCACCATGTTTGACAGTGGGGATGGTGTGTTCAGGGTGATGAGCTGTGTTGCTTTTACTCCAAACATAACGTTTTGCATTGTTGCCAAAAAGTTCGATTTTGGTTTCATCTGACCAGAGCACCTTCTTCCACATGTTTGGTGTGTCTCCCAGGTGGCTTGTGGCAAACTTTAAACAACACTTTTTATGGATATCTTTAAGAAATGGCTTTCTTCTTGCCACTCTTCCATAAAGGCCAGATTTGGGCAGTATACAACTGATTGTTGTCCTATGGACAGAGTCTCCCACCTCAGCTGTAGATCTCTGCAGTTCATCCAGAGTGATCATGGGCCTCTTGGCTGCATCTCTGATCAGTCTTCTCCTTGTATGAGCTGAAAGTTTAGAGGGATGGCCAGGTCTTCGTAGATTTGCAGTGGTCTGATACTCTTTCCATTTCAATATTATCTCTTGCACAGTGCTCCTTGGGATGTTTAAAGCTTGGGAAATCTTTTTGTATCCAAATCCGGCTTTAAACTTCTCCACAACAGTATCTTGGACCTGGCTGTTGTACTCCTTTTTCTTCATGATGCTCTCTGCGCTTTAAACGGACCTCTGAGACTATCATAGTGCAGGTGCATTTATACGGAGACTTGATTACACACAGGTGAATTCTATTTATCATCATTAGTAATTTAGGTCAACATTGGATCATTCAGAGATCCTCACTGAACTTCTGGAGAGAGTTTGCTGCACTGAAAGTCATGGGGCTGAATAATTTTGCACGCCCAATTTTTCCATTTTTTATTTGTTAACAAAGTTTGAAATATCCAATAAATTTCGTTCCACTTCATGATTGTGTCCCACTTGTTGCTGATTCTTCACAAAAAATTACAGTTTTATATATTAATGTTTGAAGCCTGAAATGTGGCAAAAGGTCGCAAAGTTCAAGGGGGCCGAATACTTTCGCAAGACACTGTATATGTCCCTATTCTAACCCCACAAAGTATTGCAGGAGTGGAACTGTGTTCCATAGAGGTTGTCCTCTTCAAAACAAAAGTGTTTGTTCATATCTAGTTCAGCTACTTTTCCAGGTCTCCTGGGGTTTGAAAAATTGAGTCATCAGCTTTTTTTTATTTTATAGGATTCCCATAACATTTTTTTTTATGTTTTTTTTAACTTTTCCAGCAATTTTGACAAATGTAAAAAAAGAGATTAGTGCCTGCAGTACATATAAGTTAGCCAGATACGTCTGAGATACCAAATACAGAAAATATGTGGATATGGTCAAACATGAGGTGTTACCAGCCCATACCTTCAACAGGCAGAGGAGATCCATCCTGGGAAATCTTTCCTTCACTTTGTTTGCTGATCTCTCATTTTTCTGCATTTTTATTGGCCCTTCTGCAAGCCTATCTATTGCATTGCAGAAAAAAAGAAGTACAATGAAAGTAAGCCAGCAAAAAAATTGAGAGGGAGGTGTGTACTCTGCAGCCTAAGCATGGATTAAGGAGCAAATACTGCTGCTGTTTTACGAAATACCATCTTCTTCTCCAACCAGAAATGGAAGACATATTTACTGTCAGTGAAAAGAGGGTGCTGCTCAGTGAGTTAAAGAAGGAGCTGCATAGTGAATTTAAGTAAATTTGAGTTAGAAGTTTGTATTTAAAAGTTTCCAGTTATCATTTACATCTATCAAAGCATGACCCATCCTTGGGCCTGAGTTTGACTTGCCTGTTTTAGCATATGTTCTGCGGCGTGCGTACCAGTGGAATATGAAATGCTTAGTTGACATATTTTTCATAATGATTTACTATTCTCAAATGCACATTGGCCAAGGCTGGCCAGAAGCCAAAAGTTTAACCTTTCAAAGTGTTGTTTTCACTATAAAGGTACAATTGCCTTATTAGAATCCAAACCGGTATTTTGCCTTGTATTAGTATACTAGAAGTGTTGGTGTGTCATAACGAAGTTGTAAAGCATTTTCAAAATAGTAATTATTACAATTTTTGCTTCATCATTTTAAAAACCAAGTCCACTTGTGATAATATTGTTTGAGTTTAGGTCAGCAATTAAAGCTGATGAGCAAGTGACAGGCCACTTCCAAAGATCTGTAGGACCAGGCAGCCATCAGGAAACAAGTATTTATGCGTCCCTTCAGTTTTTCATTCAGGGTGGGGGGGAGATACAATAAATATTTCATGTATTCCTTGGGTATGCATTAAACTAAAGCACTGAATAGGATTGCTTTTTATGTCTTCCTGGAGCTCTTGTATTCAAGCTGAAGAGGAAGGTGCAAGAAAACGCGGGCCCAGCTCCATGGCTGTCTGCCTCCATCTCTTCCCTTTCAGATCGTAAATATAAAGCCATTAGCTTCGAAAAGCAAAGGGCATAAATCCGTCGGAATGCTTCCAGGATAGGTCGTAAAAAACAATGTCTATTAGCGGACATTTCAACTCTCCATCTAACCGCTGGGTGCTGGGATTTCAGATACCAAGATTCTTGTAATTGAAGGAAAAGGCACATTAACCGCGTGATGCAGTGGATGCTATCAGGAAAAGCTGGAGATTGCTACAAGCATATCTTAAATTAGGTTCATCCTTCCAGCTCAGATTTGCCAGATGTCATTTGGCCTTCTTTTAGGACTTTCAAAATCAAAACACGCCAATAACCTAAAATACAATTATCTTTAAAAATAATTGCATCGTCTTGTTCGCCTTCTATCCAAAGGAATGGCCGTCTATGACCTTTTTTTTATATTCCAAATTGTAGAGGTCTCCTAAAATTAACATGTAGCAAAGTGCTTCCTCTATAAATCTTAGAATAGGTAAGAGCAATCAATATTTCAGAGTTAAGATGCATACAAAGTCGACATCTAAGACCACAAAAATTCAACCACTTAATCTACTCAAGACCACCCAGGTCTACCCAAAGCTGATAGCTTGGTTTTGGGAGGGGTGGCAGATATTGAATAACTTACTGTCTTTCTAGACTGCTATTCTGCAGTTTGTGTCTCACATCTTGACTAAATATTGAGTGACATGGTTACAAACACCGTGCTTGACTGACCATTGAAGTAAATGGAAAATTCAACCGCAGCTGCAAGACCATATATCTGGCCATGTCCTCCAGGCTGAGAAATGTTGGGTAGTAAGTGTATTTCCGTAATTGGTTTTCTAAAGCTTTTATACAGTAAATCAAACATACAGTTTGATAACATTTCCAGACTGCCAATGCTAACCCACCTTCGAAAAAATCTTGTTACCTGTCTGTCATGCAGATCGTTTGCCTTCAGTACCTACTGGCCTGTACAAATGAAGAAAAAAAAAAAAAATTGACTTAATTTACTGCAAACTTGTTTGTCTCACTCACTTGTGTTTTTTTTTGTGGTTCATGAATTGTGATAATGCTAAAAAAAAAGTTGCAATAATGTGTAGTACTTTATATGTTTAGTATATAGAAATTAAATTAAAATAAAATACACATATTTGCATGTGCGTGTTTTGGTTGTAAAATTTAACACTTGCTGTATAAAAAAAAAAAAAAATTCTGAATGGTTTGATCACAATAGTTTGTCTTTGTGAGTTAATGGTTAAAGTGCATGTCCGTGTAAAGTATAGTATGAACAGAAATGCTTTCAGAGAGAAGAATGATCACCTGCTGAATCTGGGGGGAGTTAACTCTGGGAAGGAGGTGAGACTATTGCTTTAATGTAAAGTAATTGTTCCGACATTCAGTGAAGGTGAATGATTTCAAACTGCTTTGGTTAGACACCGGGGAGCCCTTACAGTTAGGAAGAAAATATAAAAGTCAGGCTCCAAGTTTTGTATTAGATCTTGAAAATGGCCAATGTAAATGAGCTCAGTGGCCCATGTCTTTGCTGGATTAGTCACAACACTCATAATACATTCTTTCTCTTTTCGGATGAGGGTTTATGTATAAATATAAAGACATATGCTGTTCAGAACTGTAATGCAGCCTTTCTCAGCTAGGGTTCGTTGGGGAACCCTAGGGTTCCTCCAGAGATTGGTAGGGGTTCCTTGAGAAATAATTTCTGCCTCTAATGCCTCGTACACACGCATCAATTATTGGCCGGGAATTTTCGAAAAAACGTCCGATTGGCCGATTTTCGGCCTATTAGTATGATGCTTTCGACAACCGACTCCGACTTTTCGGCCGAAAAAGATCTGGTGTGCAGGCTATAAAATTTTTGTTGGCCGTCAACACAACGGCCGATTTTCCGTCAGTCAGTACAGATTACGGCAGACAAAAATCTGATGAGCAAGACTGGGCATGCTCAGAGAAGAAAAAACACACGGAAAGTAAACCAGCACATGACATCACTTCTGAAGTTGATTTTTGTTGGCCGAAAAAATTAGTGTGCAGTCTAGGCACATTCCAACCAACAAAACACAACTCTGGACAAAAGACGGCCGATCGGTCGGCCGATAATTGTTGCGTGTGTACGAGGCATTAGTTTAGTAAGCACTGACAGCATTGATCTTTTTAACTATCTGTAAAGGGGAATCTTCTCAATGACTACAAATGTAAAAAGCATAATTCCAAGTGACCATACCACCATGAGCTGTAGATCGAGCGATTACTAGCAGGCTGAGACCAGAAAGTTATTTAGAGGGTTTCTCCGTGCCAAATAGGTTGAGAAAGGCTGCTATGATGGGTGGGCTGTTTAAAAAACTATGTAAGACTACAGAACTCTTCTGAAAGGTAGTATATTACCAGCTGAGGATGTACAGGTTTCAAAGAATATAGAGAAAACCCCCGTAAGCTTGTGCTCCCCTAAAAAAGCATGTCTTTTTTACTCCATCCCTCCTATTATACTATACTTGTATAATAAAGTGCTCATCCATGACTAATAACGGTATAAGACAGGGGTCTCCAAACTTGCAAAACAAAGGGCCAGTTTACTGATCTTAAATTTTAGGTGGGCTGGACTATAGTCAGTGGGAGTAGAAAATGCCCTGGCATTGGTAGGAGTAAACAATGCCATAGGTTTGATGGTCAATGGCAGTAAAAAAAAATTACATCATTGTGTCAGTGGGGCGAATAGTGCCCCATCAGTGGTGTCAGTGGGACGAATAGTACCCCATCAGTGGTGTCAGTGGGAGGAATAGTGCCTCATAATTGGTGTCTGTAGGAGAAATTGTTCCCTATTTCTGATATCAGTGGGATGAATAGTACCCCATTGTTGGTGTCAGTGGGAGGAATAGTGCCTTGTCTTTGGAGTCAGTGGAAAGGATAGTGCCCCAAGGGCCAGGTAAAGGCAAGCAAGAGGCCACAACCGGATCATGGACCGCAGTTTGGAGACCCCCTGGTATAAACCATGGGCAAAACTTTTGTGGAAAGGGGGGTATTGAACTATGAAGCAAAGAGTCTTGGGTAGGTGTGTACCACGCAGGTGCGGAGGAGAGAAGTTGAAGCGCCGTAGCTTATGGTGACAGGTGGTAAAAAAGTGACTTATTCTGTTGTATCAATTTACATCGATTATAGATTATTTAGCGTTTTGCCTCAGAAAAGTCACATATTTCTTAATGTATGTCTAAAAATATTATTTTTAAGATCAAATAGTACCTTTTTTGTTTTTGCCTGCATTTCGTTCTACGCTTTTGCAGTTCTACCAGAGGATACAGTGTAGAAATTTACAAGCCTGAATACTGCTGCTGGGCGCTGCCATTTTGGACAAAATGCTTGCAGCCCCAGCAAACTAAGAATGGTCCGTCAAATGACACGCTATAGTAGTCTTTTTTGCTTCTCCCCAACTATTACATAGATCCTTACGGAGGCGAAGGGAGGGGTGGAGGAGCTGGGCCAACACAGACAATAATTAGATACTCTTAGAAGAGAAGAGGGCTATGAAGTGCAAGGCGGGAGAGGGCTGTGTTAAGGAATTGACTCTCCTGGAGTTGTCTAATATTGTAGCAAGTTATATTCTAGCAAGTTTAAAGACACATAGCAAGTAAATAAAATTAAATTATTGAAAGGAAAAATGCTGCAAGTAACCATTAAAAGGAAAAATGCTGCAAGTAACCATTTTAAATACTTTAATTTGATGCTGTGTGCAGGGCCGGCCTTAGGTGTTCAGGCTCCCTGTGCGAGCTAATCCTGTGGCGCCCCCCCCCTTCCCATCTTCACCCCTCGCCCATCTTCACCCCTCACCTCCCTGGTCACCTAAACATACACAAAGAGGAAAAAAATATTTGTAACAAATAATTTGTTTTACATTACATACATAACATTACACGCATTCATTACATTACATACATACATACATTACATACATGTATACATTACATACATAACATTACACGCATACATTACATACATACATACATTACATTACATGCATACATTACATTACATACATGCATACATTACATACATACATATACATTACATACATGCATTACATACATGTATGTAACTGCCATTACCGATGCAATTATGTAGTAAAAATATTATTTTTAAGTATTGTATTATTTTATTGTATTTTAATTCTTCTTTTTTTTTTTTCCTTATGTTAAGACAAGTGACAGTCCCTTATATCCTCCCCTTCAATAAAATAGAAAGTATTTTGCCTAATTTGTCTGAAAAAGTAGATATAACACGACACAGGCAGCAGCCAGTGACACTTACCCGTTCTGTGGACGGTGGCTACTGGCTTTGCATTTAAAAATGGCGGCTCCCGAGTCCCGGCGCTTAGACGCCACTGCGCATGCGCCGTCTGCCCGAGAATACCCGAGCGTGTTCCAAGCGTGTTCGGGGACCCTAGCAGCGGCGCCTGCGCAGTGTGCCTTTTGGGAGCTGGCAGCAGCCATTTTTTTTTCAGGTGCCGATCCCGATTTGATCCGATGCTCTTAGCTCTTCACCCAGTCCCAGGGCAGGGGGACCTGGCAGCGCCTGCTGCTACTACTCGTTCAGACTCCACTGATCATGTGAGTAAGTTGTCTGCAACTCACAGTCTGTGAGCTGTGATGGCCGCACGGCGCCCCTGTTGCCCATGGCGCCCCGTGCGGCCGCACAGCTCGCACACCCCAAAGGCTGGCCCTGACTGTGTGCTTCTGCATGAATTTTATAAAGTTAGTGGGTCTCTTTAAATGTTAATTCTAGATACTATGTCTAAGCACCTAAAATAAATCTAGACTTTGACAAAATCAGTTTGTGTACAATAGACTTTATCTAAAACCGTGGCTTAAAAAAAAAATATTATATATATTTGAATGTGCAATGTATATGTAAAGCGCTGCATAAATTGACAGCGCTATATAAGAACCTGAAATAAATAAAATAATATATATATATATATATATATATATATATATATATATATTTGACCACAAGCAAGGCTCTATGGTTTTGACTGTTTGCCCCATAATCATTTGCTAAAATAACCTTTGTCAGGTAGGACATAGCCAGGAAATTCCCTAAATTAGATTAGCTATGTTCTAATTGCTGTTGGAGCTTCAAAGAGCAAGTAATGGTCAAACTGGGAGGATCTCGCTATTAACGGGACCCTGATTTTAGAGAAGGCCAATGTTTATAGTTCTCCTATGTAATTACACACAGTGCTCATTTAACATCTGATATGAGAAGGAAGAAAGGCATCAAGGACATCCAGCTCCTAGTCACCTCATTAAGTTAACTGCAAATAGACTTGGGCTTTGAAAGCTCTGATGCAGATGAGGAGGAAATGTGAAGGCCCATGTCAGGTTAGGGTGTGGTTCGTACCCATTTGGATTGAGAAGCTGTGGTTTATGGTGGGTAACAGTTCGTAGATCCAAGGCCACGCATAAATCAGTTCAAGAAGAAGCCAAGGCAGTTAAATGTTTCATTGCTTAAAAGGGTCACACGTTAATAGGCTCTTAATTGTGAAAGGATAGACAAGCCCGCGGTTTAATTTCCTTAAAGTGTACCTATCAGCCATTTTAAACTTAAAAAAATTCTATTTTTTTTTTATTTCTAAAGAACATGTGTCAGAAGTTCCTGCTAAAACTTTTTTAAGCTGGCTATACACTAGTAAAATATTTAGTTTTAAAAATGTTCATTTGATTTTTTAATAGTTTGTAGGGTCAAATCACAACCTTTTCTAAACACATGACGAGAAAGTATTGAAAATTTTCTTGAACTAACAAATTTCTAACGTATGTGGTTTTTGTTCAGGAAATTCTATTCATTCGAAAATCAAATGTTAATAGAAAACAACATTTTGAAGTACTATTGAAAGACATCCGTCCAGTCATCGAATGTACAAAAATTGTTGTGTAGAGCCAGCTTTAACCAGAAAACGATAAATTCCACTTTGAAACTGCTTAATCTTTATCACTAAGTGCTCAATTTTTGTGACTGCCATATTTCCCTTTCCCCTGCCCAATAAGAGTGCTTTGGTGGCTACCAGCTGTTATCCATTGTTCTCAGTGGGAGGAAGCTGGAGAAGGAATTTGGCACGTTTTGGCATATTTTTTCCCAGCTTTACCACATTCTCTGGCTATCACCACTTCTTGCTAATTCGCTATTACTATTTTTTTTTTGCACAGTACATAGTGTTCCCCAATTCTTACTTCATCCTGTTCTAACCAGTTAGTATTACACTGGCAGTTAGAATGGTACAGGGAATAATACAAAATTGAACAAATATCAGTATGGCAAGAAATGCATTTTAAATTCAGCTAGTGTATGGTACGTGAATTTGTCTTTATAAAACCTTCCCATTGTCCTCTGCACAGTAAGGCCCCTTTCACACTTGTGTGACTTGTCCTGCGATTTGGGACTGCAAAGTCGCATGACAAGTTGTACTCCATGATTTCCAGTGAGTACCGTTCATATCTGTGCAACTTCAAGCCACAGCAACTTCAAAGTAGTCCCTGCACTACATTGGGCTGATTTTAATGTGTTTTGAGGTCCATAGACATACATTGCTTCAAGTCCAGTCAAAGTCGTGGCAAAAACAAAATCACGGTAAAAACCTTTAGGTCGCATAAGTGTGAAAGGGGCCTAAGAATGGGCCATACTGCAGGCTCTACTGCATTGGACAATGATTTCAGCAGTAGGGTCAGTATGCAGAAATGGAAGAAAATCATGTAACTTGGGTCCAGAAGGCAACATATCCACACCGGGAGCTGTGGGAGCCCACCCAGCAACCAACATGGGGCACATCAAGAGGACATTCATGGAAAGGAAGTGTAGCCAAGATATCCTCTTGATGTGCCCCATGTTGGTTGCTGGGTGGGCTCCCACAGCTCCCGGTGTGGATATGTTGCCTTCTGGACCCATGTTACATGATTTTCTTCCATTTCTGCATACTGACCCTACTGCTGTGTATATATACTTTATGATGCACTCGCTCTTGATAAAGTGGATATGCCCACGAAACGCGTCGAGCTAATTTCCGATGCATCTACCTTACTATTATTTGGACTTTACATTTATGTACCCATAGCTACCTCCGGACTTTATGTACAATTTTATCACATCATGTGTTCCCATTATTACGCCCTGTACTGTACCATGATCTGGAATATTATATGTATGTACTATGCAACTGATGCAATGTTATACAAGTTTATATGTAATAATAAACCTGTGGTGTTCTTTTACCAGTGATCTAACCCTTTTATTACCAACCGCATGTCCACACACTTCATATAAAGTCCCATGTTCCCCCCTTTTTAATCGTTCCCCCAGTTTAGTACCCTTTGTAGGTAATGGGCTCTATTGTATCGATGCATACTAATTACTGCTACACTACTATGCTTTTACCTTATTATCTTCGTACAAGCCCACTGCCTGATGTATTCTTTTTATTGATTTTTTACGTTATTCCCCTCATATTCTTAACTTCAGAAGTGATGTGATGTGCTGGTTTACTTTCCGTGTGTTTTTTCTTCTCTGAGCATGCCCAGTCTTGCTCATCAGATTTTTGTCTGCCGAAATCTGTACTGACTGACGGAAAATCGGCCGTTATGTTGACGGCCAACAAAAATTTTATAGCCTGCACACCAGATTTTTTTCGGCCGAAAAGTCGGAGTCAGTTGTCGAAAGCATCATACTATCAAGCCGAAAATCGGCCGATCGGACGTTGGCCGAAAATTCACGGCCAACCATCGATGTGTGTGTACGAGGCATAAGAATGGGCTATAATGCAGGCTCTACTGCATTGGACAGTGATTTCATAGTATCTCGAAGTAACTCTTGGGAGGAGAGCACAGTAATTACCAACATCTAATCAGCAGGCTTAGAAGTGGCTTCATGACAAAGCTGTAATGCTTAACCTGAGTCTAAAAAGAAAATGAGGTCACCAATCCAGCATGTATGCTGTTGGATATGGATTCCTTAATCGCAACACTGACTGAACAGAAATATTATCTTTTGATATGTATGGAATTCATCTGCATTTGTAGCAGTTGACCTAACTATACAAAATGGTGCTTTGTACATTGTGTGCAGTAATGTAAGTGGGTTCCAATATTAAAAGAGCCTTTGCAACTAAGGCTGGCCATACATGATATAATTTTCTTACAATTTTCTTACAATTTTCTTGAAATTTACCTTCAAGTATGTAGTACGAAGGCCTGCCTAATTAGATACAAGTGAATGTGTTGTTTAGCTTTGACCTCACATTATGTGGTTTCTGGTAGATCTAACAGAAAAGTGTACAACAAAAGTTGAACATGTATGGCCAGCCTTCGTTTCAATCCATTTTAGACAATTTTCGGGAAATGTGTTTGAGAAATATAGTGGCTTTGAGGGGAAACCGTGACCATTGCCTCTGTTTTTATGCCATTGATGTCACAAGTCTCCATCTCTTTAGATTCACGGATAAGCGTTTTAACTTTAGCAGATGTGAAGGCTTTTTGCTATGGAGCTTTAATCATACCCTGCTAGATTTGCTGGCTCAAAACAGTTGCCATGCAGACAAACCATCTCTCTTCTGTTCTTTTAGGCCTCTTTTACACTTGTGCAACTTGTCCTGCGATTTGGGGTTGCAAAGTCGTACTTGATTTCCAATGAGTACCGTTCATATTTGTGCGACTTCAAGTTGCTACGATTTCAAAGTAGTCCCTGCACTACTTTGGTCCAACTTTGATGGGTTTTGAGATCCATAGACCTAGGCATGAATCGTGGCGATGCTGTATAATGGTGAGGGGGGTTGAATTGAGATCGCAATTTTAGCGATTAATCGTGTATCTCTAATTACAGTTTACCAGTCCTCAGATGTGGCTGCATTATTTTTTTTTTCACGCTTTTTTTTCCTGTTATTGTCACCTGATAGTCTTGGCATTAACACACTTCCAGTCTCTGGAGGACAGTGCTTACTCGCTCTTCTGTATCAGGACAACAGAAACAAGGTATGGCTAAGTAACTCTGCCCCTCTCCTATTCTTCATAACATAGAGGGGTGTGGTTCTGTCATCTTCTGAGAACAATGCAATTGATAACAGTCAGCACAGGAAGCTATTGGCTAACCATATTGAGAGCAAAATTAAAGGGATTGTAAAGTCAGATTCTTTGCAATAAGATAAAAACCATCTGTGTGCAGTAGCCCCCCCCCCCCAATGCATACCCGAGCCCCCTCTCCATCCAGTGATGTCCATGACTGTCTCAGCCATCCAGGACTCCCCTCCTCTTTGGCTAAGACACAGCAGTGGCTCCATTGGCTCCTGCTGCTGTCAGTCAAAGTAAGTTAGCCAATCAGGAGAGAGAGGGGGCATGCTGAATCGCAGCTCCGTGTCTGAATGGATACACTGAGCTGTACCTCGACTTGGGTGCCCCCAGAGCAAGCTGCTTGCTCTGGGGGCATTCAAAAGGAGGGAGGGGCCAGGAGAGCCGTAGAGGGACTCGGGAACAGTAGGATCCAGGATGCTCTGTGCAAAACCAACTGCATAGAGGAGAAAAATTTAACATGTTTGATAATGTTATTGAAAAAAAAACAAGGCTTTACAATCACTTTAAGGTTGGCCATACACGGAGCAAATTTCTGTACGCTAGCGATCATAGCAGGTAAAACCTGGCATGCTTACAGTCAAATAGATATAATGAAAAGTTTTCAATGGTGTAAGGGACCAAAGAAAAGAAGGTCATTGATAAGGTTTAGGCATTTTTTTTTTTGCAGTTTAATAAAAAAATGTTCTAACTCACACCAATACATATCTGGTCAAATGCAAAATCTGCACAGGCATCCCGGCCTGCCGATGACAGCAAACCACGGCCGCCAGAGGTGCCCACAGGGCCGGAGGAGAGGTTTTAGGACCCCTGTGGTTATAGGGCAGAAGTGATGTCAGCTTGGGGGTGGTTTACACATTCTTTTAAAGCTGATGTTAAAATTACCCCACTTTTTTTATATTTTTTTTATTTTTTAATACAAATATCTTAACAGGCTAGATTGTAAGCTCTAAGGAGCAGGCCCCTCTGATTCCTACTTTAATAAATTGTATTGTAATTGTACTGTCTGCCCCTATATTGTTAAGCGCTATTTAAACTGTTGGCGCTATATAAATCCTGTATAATAATAAAACAATAATAAATAGTATTAATATAATAATAAATACACGTAAGGGTAAAGGTGCAGGAAAGCAAACATAAATGTTTGTCATTATAACCAATCAGATTTTAACATACATATTCCATCCAATGGAAAGTATGTTAGTTGCTTTGGGATTGGCAGCACCACAGTTGCTCCTGCCTGCTGTTATATTGAATTTCCCCATTATGTATTTGTTTTATGACAATGCCATCTGTTTTGGTCAAGCCGGCAGTCTCGTGTGGAGATGTCCTCTAAGGCCCCATGCACACGGGGCGTTAGAAAAAACGTACGTCAAAGTTAGTTCTGACGCCGGAAAAAGCAGCTGTAAAAACGTGCTTTCAGTAGCTTTTTCCATTGGCGTTATAGCACGTTTTGACACGTTGCTTTTAGCAGCGTTTTTTTTTCTTCCATTCAAAATCAATGGTTCCCTATGGGAGCCTATTGATTTGAATGGAGGTCGCACCGCAACACCGCAAGTCGGATCCGACTTGCGGGGTGACTTGCGCTGTGGGAATCTTGAGGGGGAACGCCACGCCAAAATGGGAAAAAAACGGCGTGGGGTCCCCCCCAGGGTTCCAAACCAGGCCCTTCGGGTCTGTTATGGAATTTGAGGGTAGCCCCATGCCGAAAAAACGGCATGGGGTCCCCCCCAAAATCCATACCAAACCCTTATCCGAGCATGCAGCCCGGCAGGCCAGGAAAGGGGAGGGGACGAGCGAGCGGCCCCACCCCCCCTGGACCACACCAGGCCACATGCCCTCAACATGGGGGGGTGTTGGTGCTTTGGGGCAGGGGGAGCTCTGCACCCCCCACCTCAAAGCACCTTGCCCCCATGTTGATGAGGACAAGGGCCTCATCCCCACAACCCTGGCCGGTGGTTGTGGGGGTCTGCGGGCAGGGGGCTCATCGGAATCTGGAAGCCCCCTTTAACAAGGGGGCACCCCAGATCCCGGACCCCCTCCCTATGTGAATGGGTATGGGGTACACTGTACCCCTACCCATTCACCCCATAAAAGGCAGTGTATGGAAATAACGACAAGAGACGTTTTGGAAAGTTTATTAAAAATCTTCATCCGACTCTTCTTGTCTTCTCCTCTCCGGGGTCTTCTCCGGGGTCTTCTGCTCTTTTGCTGTCCGCCCTTCTTGTCTTCTCCTCTCCGGGGTCTTCTCCGGGGTCTTCTGCTCTTTTGCTGTCCCCCTCTTCTTGTGTTCTTGTCTCCGGGGTCTTCTGCTGTCCCCTCTTCTGCTGTCCTCTCTTCTTTTCTTCTCCTCTCCGGTCTTCTGCTCTTTTGCTGTCGGCTGTCGGCTGTCTTCTTCCTCCGGTCCTCCTCCGACGACGTCTCCGCTGATTATGCCTATCTCCGGTCTCTTCAGCTTATTATATAGCCATTAGGGGCGTGGCCCCGATGACGTCATCTGGAGGCCCCGCCCCCTCATGTCACATATGACGTCATCTGTGACATGAGGGGGCGGGGCCTCCAGATGACGTCATCGGGGCCACGCCCCTAATGGCTATATAATAAGCTGAAGAGACCGGAGATAGGCATAATCAGCGGAGACGTCGTCGGAGGAGGACCGGAGGAAGAAGACAGCCGACAGCCGACAGCAAAAGAGCAGAAGACCGGAGAGGAGAAGAAAAGAAGAGAGGACAGCAGAAGAGGGGACAGCAGAAGACCCCGGAGACAAGAACACAAGAAGAGGGGGACAGCAAAAGAGCAGAAGACCCCGGAGAAGACCCCGGAGAGGAGAAGACAAGAAGGGCGGACAGCAAAAGAGCAGAAGACCCCGGAGAAGACCCCGGAGAGGAGAAGACAAGAAGAGTCGGATGAAGATTTTTAATAAACTTTCCAAAACGTCTCTTGTCGTTATTTCCATACACTGCCTTTTATGGGGTGAATGGGTAGGGGTACAGTGTACCCCATACCCATTCACATAGGGAGGGGGTCCGGGATCTGGGGTGCCCCCTTGTTAAAGGGGGCTTCCAGATTCCGATGAGCCCCCTGCCCGCAGACCCCCACAACCACCGGCCAGGGTTGTGGGGATGAGGCCCTTGTCCTCATCAACATGGGGGCAAGGTGCTTTGAGGTGGGGGGTGCAGAGCTCCCCCTGCCCCAAAGCACCAACACCCCCCCATGTTGAGGGCATGTGGCCTGGTGTGGTCCAGGGGGGGTGGGGCCGCTCGCTCGTCCCCTCCCCTTTCCTGGCCTGCCGGGCTGCATGCTCGGATAAGGGTTTGGTATGGATTTTGGGGGGGACCCCATGCCGTTTTTTCGGCATGGGGCTACCCTCAAATTCCATAACAGACCCGAAGGGCCTGGTTTCGAACCCTGGGGGGGACCCCACGCCGTTTTTTTCCCATTTTGGCGTGGCGTTCCCCCTCAAGATTCCCACAGCGCAAGTCACCCCGCAAGTCGGATCCGACTTGCGGTGTTGCGGTGCGACCTCCATTCAAATCAATAGGATCCCATAGGGAACCATTGATTTTGAATAGAAGAAAAAAAAACGTATAACGTGGCTTAACGCACGTTAAGCAACGTTATAGCAAAGTTATTCAGCTTTTAGCAGCGTCAGGCGTTTTTAACGCTGTAACGCTGGTCCTCAGAACGCGCAGGTGGTGGGTTCTTGTTGCAGCCTAAAAACGTCTAAGCCACTTACAGCTCAAAAACGTCTGAGTGTGCATGAGGCCATAGAATAACATGGAGGGGCGTTTTTAGGCTGCAAAAAGAAAACGCCTGACGCTGCTTACAGCGGCGTTAAAAACGTCCCGTGTGCATGGGGCCTTAAGTTGGAAAGCTGCTGGCCTCTGTTTTACTCACTTTGAAGGTGGCTTTATTTACTGGGTGTTCTGGTATCATCTCCCCATTTGTAATGGGTTTCCTGCTCGATGACTGACTGAATAATTATTGTGGAATGAGCCAGTGGATTTGTAGGCCACTGAGATAATGTCACCTTTCTTATATCCCTGCTGACCCCCTGGGCCGTGGAGGAATAGAATAGGATATGAATGCAGGAGCCTGTCTTCCACGGCTTTCTTTTGTTCCAGGAAAGAATGTTCAATTTAGTTTTTCTCTGTGCAGTTAGGGAGAAGTTGAAGTCCTTATTCTCTGAAGCTTGAATATCCCCATGGGGGGCTCTCCGAGATTAATCTACCGCCTTTAGAATTAAGAGAAGATTCAAATCACCTGTCAGCTCAGAAATCTGCTCCTGTGAATTAAGGTTTCAGGCGGAGGGTAGGGAAGTCAGCTTGGAAGTAGGGGAGCTGATAAATTGTTTAACAAACGTTGTTGTCAGGGGGAACTTCACAGTGACAACTCATACAATCTGGATACACTGCATTACGGCTATGGGTTTGCACTCCAATGTTCCCCTACAGAGCCATTTGTAATTAGTTTACGTGCTCTGTTCTCCAAAAGCTATATTACTTGAAGTACACCTTTGGGTAAAATTTCATCTCCAATGTATGAACTAATATCTTGTGAGAAGCAAAATAGTGGTGGGATGACTAGGAAATGAGAGAGAAACAAATGCATGCATTCCACATCCAAAGGAAAAAAAAGCCCAGTGTGAAATGTAATACTCGCTAGCTTGTCTCTGTTGTCCACCGAGTCACTCAACAGCCAAAGACCTTAAAGTGGAGTTCCACCCTAAATTTATACTTACCTCCATCTTCTCGCTCCGGGTCACCTGAAAAACAAATGGATAATCGCAATTTTTTTTTAATTTTTTTTACTTACCTTGTAGAGAAAATATACTTACCTTACTTCCTTCTTCCTCCCCTCGGCGGCCACGGCGATTCATCACTTCCTGGCTTTTGCAATGATTCCTGGGAGCTGAATGTCATCGCTCCCAGGAATCAGTGCGCCTGCATCTGCCCCGACGTCAGTTCCGGCGCGCGCGCGTCATTCCCTTCTAAACTGCTTCTGGGCATGCCCAGAAGCTGTGGAGGGATGACGCACGCGCATCGGAAGTGACGGCGGGGCCGGTGCAGTGCATCCCTGGACCGAAGAAGAAGGAAGAGGACGCCGAAGAGGATCGCGCTGGCTTCAAGCTGCCCACACCTGAGATGGCAGCGCTGGAGAATACTTTTTCAAGGTAAGTATTTCTCCTAAAAGGTAAGTGCAACCCGGGACAGATCAGAGGCTAGCCATTGTGGAATGTACTAGCCCTGACTGTCCCGGGGGTATTTTTATTAAAAAAAGTATCCCCTGGGTGGAACTCCGCTTTAAGAGGAAACAAGTCATAATTGCTAATGAAAAATGATTTGATAACCACATTGTGGCCTTGATATTTTTTTCATAAACATTTGGCTTAACCTCTTTATTTTTTGTTCTCCTCCCTTTGGCAACACAGCTTCCATAGTCGGGATTTATTGCTTTGATAGGCTAGTGCTGATTCATGTAGCAAGGTGGGGCTTAGAATAAGAATTATTCAACTTGTGGTTTGAAATGGGAGCCGTAGTTATTTGGCATATTCTATTTGGACACCTGTGTCATTTGACCCCTCCCGCATGTTGTCATTTGTATGAATGGTTTTGGATGGCTATGTCGCATGAAAAAATGTAATGCGCATTTAGGTTTGCCTGGGAGACGAGGGCAGTTTGAAGAAGCCAGGGGGCATATGCCTCCATTGGCAGCAGGAAAAAAGATTCCAGAAACTTTTTTTTACCTAATGCATTTGCTACCTGGTTCCTGGCATTTGTCCACAAGTGGTACTGTAATTTTTCACTCATAGGGGCTCTATAATTTTGATTTAGACAGGCATAGATGTATTTACATAGATAGGAAACTGGTTACAGGAGCATGCTCAGAGAATAGTGATAAATGGTTCATTATCTGAATGGTGTAGAGCTGTGTGCGGTGTGCTCCAAGTTCTGGTTACTCGCTGGGTAATTCTCTGGGGGGGGGGGGGGGGGGTGTCAAGGATGCAAAATGATAGTGAAATGAATTAGGGGGAACTATAAATGTTGAACCTTTTGCCCCTAGAAAAGATTCAGTGGTCAAAAAAAAATTTTTCTTCTAAGATATTAATATCTTACATGATAGATTTATTTTTTTTTATTTTATTTATTTATTACAGGTATTTCTATAGTGCAATTACTTTACACAGTATTTTACATATTATTTATTGTACATTAATTTACACAGCATTTTACATATTATTTATTGTACATTTCACATTAGATACTAAGCATTTGCATGAGTACTTGTACTTGTGCAAATGCTCCAATACCCAAACCGAAAACTGTGGTGCGATTTTTGATTATTTTGTATGGGCTCAAATCGCACTGGTATCAGCAAGCATTGACCAAAAGTATCGGTACTCGTACTCACAGGTAAAAAAAAAAACGGTGCAACCCTAATTCACATCAGTCCCTGTCCTCAAGGAGATTACAATCTATAAATAGAAAGTACAAGGATGGGAAGAAAGACTATTAGAACCATTGCTAACCTACAGAAGAGTATACTTAGTAAAACGAATGATATTACTTTAAAGTGAATCCTAGGTGATTTTGGGGATTCTGTATTTTTGTTTTTAAGTTTTTTTATAGTTTTTTGCTTTCTTCTTGATAGTGCTGGAAAAAAAATAAATGTGCTCCATTGAACTTTTCTCTCAGTGAAAGTCTGAGAGCCAGGTCAAAGCTAAAAAATAAATAAATATATGTATATTAGGGATCGACTGATTATCTGTGGGGTCGATGTTCACTTATTTTGAAGTATCAGTCACAAATTTGCCAATATGGCCAATATTGCTTCAAGTGGTTGTACCGGAGTGATGCCTGCAGCTACAGGCAACACCCCGGTACCGTTTTTTTTAAGCCGACAGTCGGCTTTCTTGTAATACGAACTAATGCGGCTAGTCAGTCACTCAGCTGTTATTACAAGCAGCGCCTTCTGCTACTCTGCCCAGGTCTCCTGTCCCACTGTGGGGCTGAGCAAACAGTCGACATGTAAGCCGGCTGGCCGAAGACCCAAACAAAGCCGAAATCGGCTCTGATCGGGTCTCCAATGTAGTAACCCAGAAGCGATGTCATGACATCACTTCCGGGTTACTAAAGCCTTAAAGGTGCCAGATTTTAAAAAAATTACCGCATTCAAAACGGCCAAACTTGGCGTTTTTGAATGCTTTAAAGTGCAGAGGAGGGGTTTAAGGTCTTATAGACCCCATATCCCTCCATAAAGAGTACTTGTCACTGCCTATTACTGTCACAAGGGATGTTTTCATTACTTGTGACAGCAATAAAAGTGATTAAAATAAATAAAACATTTAAAAGGACAGTGTAAAAATAAAAACTTTAAATGTTTAGAATATCAGCACCTAATAAATCGGTATCGACCCTGAAAAAAACGATATTGGTCGGTAATAAATAATTGCTGCAGAGGTTGAAGGGGTGGGGGGGTCTGCCTGTCAGTGCTCACACCATACGCTACACGCTGCTTTTAATTGGTCTGCATGGCTGTCGTCCCAGAAGGAAGCCTCTTATAAAGATGATGCACAAGTTTGCTGAAGACAAGCAGACTAAGGACATGGATTACCGGAACCATGACCTATGGCCTAATGAGACCAAGATAAACTTATTTGGTTCAGATGGTGTCAAGCGTGTGTGGCGGCAACCAGGTGAGGAGTACAAAGACAAGTGTGTCTTACCTACAGTCAAGCATGGTGGTGGGAGTGTCATGGTCTGGGGTTGCATGAGTGCAGCCGGCACTGGGGGAGCTACAGTTCATTGAGGGAACCATAAATGCCAACATGTACTGTGACATAGTGAAGCAGAGCATGATCCCCCCTTTCAGAGACTGGGCCACAGGGCAGTATTCCAACATGATAAGGACCCAAAACACATCTTCAAGTCTTCAAGGTGACCACTGCCTTGCTAAAGAAGCTGAGGGTAAAGGTGATGGACTGGCCAAGCATGTCTCCAGACCTAAACCCTATTAAGCATCTGTGGGGCATCCTCACACACAAGGTGGAGAAGCACAAGGTCTCTAACATCCACTAGCTCAGTGATGTCGTCATGGAGGAGTGGAAGAGGACTCCAGTGCCAACCTGTGAAGCTCTGGTGAACTCCATGCCCAAGAGGGTTAAGGCAGTGCTGGAAAAAAATGGTGGCCACACAAAATATTGACACTTTTGGCCCAATTTAGACATTTTTACTTAAGGGTGTACTTACTTTAGTTGCCAGCGGTTTAGACATTAATGGCTGTGTGTTGAGTTATTTTTAGGGGACAGCAAATTTACACTGTTATACAAGCTGTACACTCACTACTTTACATTGTAGCAAAGTGTCATTTCTCCAGTGTTGTCACATAAAAAGATATAATAAAATATTTGCAAAAAAGATTAAACATTTACAAACCTGTATATTGAAAAAAATAATAGTAATTTTGAAAAGAAAAAAAACATTATAATGCAACTTTTTAAAAGTACCATATAAATCTTCAGTTATTACCTTGAATGAGCCATAGGCACGAGGACAGGCTATCAGGGAATATTGCTATGTTGTCCCCAAGTAAACCACACTATAACGTTATTCCTTGCTGTCACATTCTGAAAGGTCATCTATAAACCCAGCACTCCTTGTCTCTTTTATTCTTGCTCTGACAGTGACATAAATTTTTTTTTGTACTTTTATTGGGCATTAAAATGATCATGAAGTCCTATTTTTCATAGCTGCTCATTAAGGCTACAGGTCAGAGGAGACCTAGACATAAAACTGAACCTTGCTGTTTCTGTTGCCTTTTGAAGTTCCTTCCGTTTTTTATTGGTGAATCTCTGGCTTTACTTAGGCTGCTTTCAAGAGGATCACTTTTCTTCCTCAAGAGGCTTCCCTGTAATATATACCCGACTCTCAGCAGCAAGATGTTTTGACTGTTAAGTGCTCCCTCCTCTACACGGGAGCCAATATGCTGCACTAACATTTACTTCCATATGTACAGCATTAACAAGTGAACAGCCTAGAACCAGATGTTCAATGGTCTAAAAGGGAGTTTAATAATTGGCTGGAGATACATTTAGATCCAGGTGATGTTTAATGTTGGGATCAGATGGTACAAGTTTTGGTCCCAGTGTCTTCCAAGTACAAATTTTGCACTGCTAAGGTTAAAATAAAAAGCAGACAGTAACGATGAAGGTGAGTTATGGTACATGGAGTGTAAATGAGGAGGTGTTAAATCTCAGTAATGTAAACATTTTTCACGGGTTTAGGAAGCATACCATATGTTGTGTCAACTCTATATTTCTTGGCAAAAGAGCAGTCTTCTTATAATGGACACTCTGATTAAAGCTAAACTTCAGTAAAACAGCCACTTTGTACAATTTGCTGGCATACTATGAGTTAATTCCAACAAGGTGTGTGCTACCTTTTTGCTTATTATGACCCATGATAAATGCTTAAGAGTCCCTATTTAGGCTGTCAAGGTCCAGTGGGATGGATGCCACTGACCAGTGAGGGTAGAGGCTGAGGAAAGGTCCTTCCCCACCCAAAGTATGCTGCAAAAATAGAAAGAGGTAGCCTGGCCTTTGCACACCTCCCCAGTCGTGAGTGGTAAGCAGGTAGAAGCAAGTAAAAGCAGCCTCAGCTTGATTAATCCAGACAATGATTTCAACGTGCTTCACTCCACCCCCCGCGGCTTAATCTTGAACCACGATATGGCCCAGGAGGTAGGACGAAACATGTTGGAGGCATGGTCTGGATGAATCAAGCTGAGGCTACTTTTACTTCTACCTGCTTACCACTGGGGCCGGGTGAGGTATGTGGAAGCCAGGCTACCTCTTTCTATTTTCACAGCACCTTTTTGCTTATATCTTTTATTTACATATGAAAGTTTTATGGCACTCTGAGAGCAAAACTATAACTATACTCCAGGACTCTGGCAGGAGAGGCATTGGACTTTACTCCTAGAAATACAGCACATTGTACAAAATGGCCGAATTTGTAGAGTTCGGCTTCTAACGAATAAGACTTTATTAATATCAAGTATAAAGTGAAGTCACAGGAAAAGCTTCTTTATGTCAATTCCAGATAACAATAATAGAAGGAGGAAACAACTAGATATTCCATAAATACCAAAGTGTATCTGACATAGACCTTTTGTCAGGGATTTGTGGAGGGTAAGCATGTTACAGCTTGAGCTCTTAATTCATGTATGGGGTATTTCGCAGTGGTCTCTATCTGCGTCTTGGAGTGCGATGTATGATAAACATAAAAACATAATGAGGGGTGTCACTATTGTGGGTTAATATCAACAAATGATTTTGTAATTCAAAGAGGAAGTTAAATGGACTACAAAATGAAGAAGGGTAATGTGAAAGAAGAGCGAGGAGATGGAAAGAAGACAGAAAAAGAAAAAAGGGGAGAAGAGGGAGGGGAGGTGTACATAAGGTAAAAGGTGTCGGTCAAACCTAGTGCTAAAGGGTTCTGAAGTCAGGAGAAAATGGTTTGGAACCGAGGAAAGTCCAAAAATAATATTCAGATACACCAGGTAGCCATGTATGTAGAAAATTTATCGTGATGTTGCGCCACCAGCTCTTCCAGATGTTGTGAGTGAATTTAACAAGCCACTCTGCTATTGTGGGGACATCCATTGACTTCCAATGCCTAGCAATTACATTTATGGTAGCTAGTAAGTCTTTTTTAGCTGAGGGGATGAAGTGTGATGCAAGAGGAGTGAGGAAGGTGACAGATGGGGAAAGGGGGCTGATGTGTCAGTGACAGAGTCCTATATGTGGAAAATGTGTGACCAGAAACCATGTATTCCGGTACATGGCAACCAGAAGTGTGGCATAGAACCCTGAAAATGTCCAAACTTCCAACAGATCGTTGGGGCAGACATATAGACTCTGTGGATTGTCGTAGGACAGCGGTGCCATCGTGTAAGAATTTTGTAACTCTTCTCCTGGATGGCCGCAGAGACACAGGATTTGTGTGTAAGAGTAAAAATCCTCAGGTCATCGCCTGAGACTTTTCCATTAGAGTTCAGTTTTTAGGCCTCATTTAAATGGGCTGTTTTAATCCACACCCCGTGCAGGGCCATGTTTTACCGGCTTGGGGATGCACAGGTGTTGTGTGCATCTCCATACATTTTTATAGGTACAATTAATTATAGATACAGTGACTGTATAACACACTGTGCGAATTAGAAGATTAATCTTTTAGCAATTGAAGATGGTTTTTGGATGTACAGGTAAGTTGACAAGTAAGCCCTCTGCAAGTGGCAAATTTTAAGATCATTTCAACATCTTTTGAGCTAGCCGTAGGCATTAAAATGTGTGATCTGATCACTGGCAGCCTATCCCTAGGTGAAGTAATAAAGTTACCCAAACAAATCCAACATGTTGGGTGCCCTTTTCATCTCATAGAAAATTGAGATTTTAGATGTCTAGGTTGAATCATGGAATGTTATAGCAGAGTTGATGGCATAATTAAACATTCTAATGTGACTGTTATAATGGAACTGATGCAATACTGTTAGAGGTTAGATTGTGTTTTTTCTTCTACAGTCACTCCATATTTTTAATGAGCGTTCATTTAATCATGGCTTCTTTATTGAAATTCATACATGTGCGAAGCATTGGAATTTATTTGCAATGAAAGAGAGCTTTCGTAAAGCAGCGCTTTGTTCCTTCAAGTGCCCTAGCAAAATATAATAAGGTGTCTTTTCAGGATTATGTGTTTATTGATTGTACAGCTCTTGAGAGATTACATGGTTGCTGCTCATACAGCACCTGCTTTGTAGGTTAATCCCTTTCCTAACAGAGCCCATGTCAGTGACTAGAGTGCTGTGCAAGTGGTGCCCAGACAAGATTAGGTCAGTATGTATGGTGTCACCTAGAAATGGTCTCTGAACCACATCAAGATATTTTAAATGCAATTTAGAAGCCTTTCTGCTCCATGAACATTTTTTCCAAAGAAGAATTTTTAGAAAAAATGTAACGTCCATTGTCCTCTCCAGACTCCAAAGAAGGGTTCTTGAGAATGGATTTTAATTATGCACCTCTCTAGGCCACTTTCTTGACACTGCCCATTACTCTGTATGTTTTTATAAAAGGAAATAAGACTGTTTTAAGTATTAAAAGAATCATTCTGCAGTTATATGCAGGATGAAATAAAAAAAAAAAAAAAAATCAAGGGACATTTTGCTGCCTCCGAAGGTTGAGACCAAGGTCTTTTTTTTACAAATCCCAAAATGCAGGGAGAAACATCATAAAGAGCAAAGTTTGTTACTAGAAACATTTCACAGTGATTGATCTTATTGATGCAGCAGATTTAAATATATATTTAAAAAAAAAACAGCTACCATATTGCCTTCTACTTAAAGCATTTCCAATACACACAGGTGGAGAGTTTCAGGGATATTCTATGGTTGCCTCTGTTGATTGCCCTACCTAGTGGCATTTTAAACTCTTAATGCAAATGTCTTAATCAAGAAATTTCCATGGTTGCTATGTCATTTAGCGTTTGTGCCTTTCATGTAACCAATCTAGCATGTGAGGATGTAAAAAGACTCTATTGGACACCACATGGACTCCATAGTTCGCTGGCTACCCAGAGATATTTTATTGGTGGTTGTCAGATAAATCATCTGCACTGGGTTACAATGCTCACTGCATAGATATTTACACCATAGCAGTATGTGCATGCATGTCTAGCACAACAGATTCCACTATTTTTTTTATGTGCAGGTTCTCTGTAATTACGTTACTGCTTATTAGAATCAAATGTAAATGTGTCCATTCAAACTACAAAATTCAGCTGCATATAGTCTTTTCCAAGACTTTTCCGTAAGCCGAGGATTCGATAGGATAACATTTCTCCAAGAAGTCACGTAGTTTACCTATTTTGTTAGAATACTTTTTCTATTAGTTACCATAAATTTGATTTTTTAATCTGTTTTGTTGCCGTCTGCCCATCATATGAAGCTACTGAGATACCTGCACTCTAGTTTATTTGCAACCACAAACATCAATGCATTCTAATGCGGCTTGAGTCGTTGGATAGATTATGACATAATAGGCCCTTTGCAGTTTTCGGTGGAAGAAGCCCATGAATGTTAAGTGTTTTCCTCTTGAGATAAGTGAATCCTTGTGTCAGCACATACATAATCTCTGGCTGGTGGAAAGGTATTTAAAGTTGTAATTAGTTAGAAAAACTCTGCCTTGTAGGCAGGATAAGCTTGTGCACACGGAAGAATACCTCTGAAAGGCAATTTATTGGCTTATTTATTTTCCATATCACTTGTAATTTAACATTGAATTCTCTTGTTGTGTCTCAAAATACATTTCCAAAATCTATTCTCTACAGGGCAGCAAATATTCTAATATTGTTGCAGTAATTACCATTGAATACTGATGAAAAATGAATTAGTGTCTTATAATTCACTAATAAGATGCTTTGTGTAAAAGCGGATTATTTAGAATTTCTGGCACTCTGTTGCATTTGTATTTGGAGGATTGGAAAATGCATTAGTCAGAAATAATGTTATATACTAAATATGTTGACATTACTGGCATAATAATGCTATTAGGCAAGCACCCTTGGATATTGATTGAATATTAGAAGAGCATTTTCTGGGTAGTTTCATCCCAGCTGAGCCATAGATCAC
Organism: Pelophylax lessonae; assembly: GCF_965119305.1. Taxonomy (NCBI): domain Eukaryota; kingdom Metazoa; phylum Chordata; class Amphibia; order Anura; family Ranidae; genus Pelophylax; species Pelophylax lessonae. The sequence continues at coordinate 162,309,442 of NC_138776.1, read as the reverse complement.
ACAAGTGGAAGAGGCAAGTGGTATCTAAATGTGTCAAAGTAAACGTGTCTGTAGATGAACAGCAACTAAAGGGAATGTTTATAGATTCTGCTTTTCAATATTTGATTTAATTTGATTCTTGGACTTTGGGGCCAGTGGGAAAAACACCCCCTTCAGCCTCTATCACTCATACCGAACATATGCATCTTTTTGCTGTGAAGTCATTTCTGGGCATGATAGGTGGCACAGTTTTCAAAGTTTGTTCTTATTTTGTACAAATGAGGGTCAGCACTGATTGGATGATGAAAATAAATACGAATGTTTTGTGAGCTGCGCTGGGTTTTATTTTTTTTTACAAAAAGCTTACTAAAAGCAAAAAATATAGGAAAAATATAAAATTCTTCCCTGATGAAATCACGTGACCATGTGACGAAACATGTAGAGGCAGGGCTAACTGAATGATATCATTGCATACAGGAGGCAAAACCGGATCGGTAACACTATATACAAATCGTGCCTGTTGACAAAAAGGATTGTGCAGACACTTAGGCTCCATTCACACCTGGGCGTTTTTGAGTGTTTTTCAGCTCCAAAAACGCTAAAAAAAAACGTTCCAAAACGCCCAACAAGTAAAACCCCATTCATTTAAATGGCCCCTGTTCACATCTGAGCGTTTTGCAAAACGCCTGTAGCTGAAAAAAGTACATGAGCTTCTTTTTGGGCTGATTACCAGCGTTTTTGATAGATGTCAATGCCTGCCTCCAAAAACGCATGAAAGAAACGTCTGAAAATCGCGGTAAAATCGCGGCAAAAATTGCGGTAAAACGCTGCGCTCAAGTGTGAATGCAGCCTTAAGTTTGTAAATAGTGGTGCATACGAGCACCTTTTAAATGTGATTGGTATTCCATTGTATGTATAAGTGAGTGAATAAAGGTTTAACCTAAGATCACGTACTATGGAGAGTTTATTTCTTATATGTGACTGAGTGTAAGAGAGAGGAGGAGAGAGCTGGAGAGAGTGCCTTAAAGGGAACGTACCCAGGAAAACCGTTGGAAATTCTGGATTGCAAATCAGCGTAAAAGGAAATGGTCACCTGGAAAGGACCACCAGTGGAGCCACAGAATGTGTTTTGAGTTCATTTAAAGGGATCACAAGCATTATATGACCCCACATGATTTGTAAGGTCATGGATCCTCGACGAGGGCACAGCAGGCGGTGGTAATGCCCAGAGGTATGAAATGAGGATAAGCGCTATCTGGATGAATTTAAAGGAGCACATTCATACTTTTTTTTTTTTAATGGATTACAATACAATATATATTTTATTATAATACTGAGTATAAGGACACTATTAATAAATATATACATATAGTAATGCACGTGAAAGTGAAATAAATGCTACACCTTTTTGGCAGTTGTACTGATTGGATGAGAATGCCTCCTTTATATAGCCCAGTGTATAATCATTTTACCTAGCTTTTGCAGTATTATTGATTTTACTAACTCCCATGCAGTCTCTTCACATACAGTATTTTACAACCTTTGCCAACCTTTACTGTACTTCCCAGTACCAGGGAGTCATACTGGACGTAATGGGCAATATCTGGACATCCAGACTATCCAGCCTGGATGTCCACCAGAGAGGCTTTGGCCCCCCCAATTTGGCACTCTTGAATCCTTTAAAGACCTTATTGTATCCTGTTGGGTGACTCTGGTCTCCCCCTGGTGTGCTCCCATGATGGTCCTTGTCTGATCTCCCTATAGTGGCACGGTAGATGTGTCTTCCCCCCCCTTAGTGACAGGATGGATATCATTGGTTGTTTTTAATTTTATCAGATGTTGTAGAAATACTTCATTCCAAATAACATACCGTAAGTGATTGTGTTCTATTGATATAAACCCCTGAAGAAAGAATGTACTTCTGAAATGCATCAAGTGATTCAGTTTATGCTCAGTCACCGTTTTTGTATAGTGAGGCTAACAGGATATGTAGAGCATTGCTCAGATATATCTTTTGCTTTGTTGTGAATACAATACACCAGCCACAATCTATTTTTATATGACATTGCTTAAAAAAATGTATACTTGAGATTTTATACTTTCATTACAAACTGTAAATCATTATTTATGGATTGACACACGATTTTGGGCCTTTAAAGTCCCCTAAGGGTGTTTCTTTCCTTTTTCTATTTCCATTACATGGGGTGATGGCCTAATCTCTTTTTACCATACCCCCCCCCCCTCTTTCTAGTATAATTTTAGGAGAGTGGGGAGACTAGAGCTTTTTTCTGCATTTGCTTTTTTACCTTCCTGGCCTGGTGTCTTGGGGTATAAAACGTGATGATGGGTAGTTTTTCCAAAGAGGTCACAGACAGCATTTATAACCCAAGAGAAGTCCTAACTCTTCTCCATTCCTTTCAAAATTAAAAAAAAGCTTTTTTGGTTATCTGTACCTCCACTCTTCACTTAGCTTGATTTACGGGGGTTTCGAGCCGGTTCACATTAGCGCGACTTGTCAGCCTGACAAGTCGCGCTCCCTCGCGGTCCATTGACCACTACCGGACCCGTTCTAATAGGAGCGACACAAGTCGCTCCGACTTAGAAAAAGGGTCCTGTACTATTTCGGGGCGACCTCGGAGCGACTTGCTTAGACTTCCATTATGTGAAGTCCTTGCAAGTCGCTCCGAAGTCGTGGTGCAATGTAATGCACAAGTCGCCCCCGAAGTAGTAAGGAGTCGTGTCGCCTCAGTGTGAACCGACTCTTACAGTAAGCGAATATAAAGACAAACCACATACATATACTAGCGGTGTTTAAAATTGCATTTAAAGCAACACTAGTGTTTGCACACAAAATCTCCAGCTTTGGAATTCTTAATAGAGCTCCAGGTACCACTAATATCAAACATTTCTGGGTGTATCGGATGCCCAATCCACCACTTGGTGTTGTGGTTCCACCTGCTGACCCCTGCATCACTGCTGCATTCTGTAGTTATGTAGGGATCAGCAAAAGAAACCGTGGCAAGCTAGTAAGACACACTATCCAACACACTTTTATAGCCGCAGTGCCCGCCACTCTTCAAAAGAGCAAAGAATTCTCTTGACTGGTAAGCCTACAACTTATTCTTCAGTGGGTGAAGCCACTGGAGATTTTGTATGCTAGCGACAGGGATACTTCAAATATTTGTGAAGCAAACCTAGCTGAGTTTAATCCTGTTTTTTTTTTTATTATTTGCTTGGAGTGCAGCTTTAAAGATCACAGTGGTTGATAGTTGCTGGCAATTTTTCTTCTTTTTTTTTTATATGCTTCTATGCTGATAACTTTGTAGAAGAAAAAAAATCAAGTTCCTTTGGTGATTAAACTAGTAAATTTTCTAAGCAACTGGGGCCAAATTACTCAGCTCCCACATAATGGTGTGTATAATAAAATATTTTGATTTACGAGTTGCTGCTAAACAAAGGAAGATTATATTATTCCAAAGGGATCCGTAATAAAACCGAAATAAATTTTCAGGGAAGGCTTTTTTCTATGTAGATACATTGTAAAAATTTGAAGATTTGTTAAGTCGAAATATGTTTTATTTGTTTCTCAAGTAAGTTTATTATACCATCATTGCTATTTTGTTTTTCTAATTAGGATAAACCATAAAGAGCTATTTACTTCATGTCAATGTAGTATTTGGATAAAATGGATATGGCAGTCATCTAGATTATGCCCTTGTGTCAGATATGGAGCTTTTAAATACTCTGAACTAGTAAAAAAGTGTGCATTTTGTCCATGACTTTAAAAACAAAAGTCTGACATAACAGACCCCGTATAATTAAATTGTAATCACAGGAAATATATAAATATATTTTAAATGCTATATCCATCTGTCTTTGGGTTAGCCTTATGGGTTTTTCAAAGCCTCAGATTTTTAGTAGAAAGCAGCACTGTAAGCCAATCAGAGGTTATTGCTTGCCTAATGCTATGAATTTAGCAAGTGGAGCTAGCTCATGTGAGAGCATAGAGAGGAAGTCATTATTGAGCTTCTGCTTCTTCACTATCCAATCAGTCTTGACCAACCTATATTGCCTTGACAGCAGTGGAAAAAGTAAAGGGGTTGTTAAGGCAGTGCTCCCAATCACTTCTAGCCCCTCTGCTAGGATAACATGTAGTATATACTGTATGCCGTTTTGTATAATTCATCTTTTAAATACCTTAATCCTTCTCTCCGATCAGCAGTCACGTGACCACCCGTCCCTCTCTTTCTCCAATGTATGTACTACAGAGGGAGGGGCCGAGACGTCAGCCGGGCGATCACGTGACCTCCCTCTGTAGTGTATACATTGGAGGAAGACAGCGACGGGTGACTATTTGACCGCTGATCAGTGAAAAGGATTAAGGTATTTTGCAGATGGATTTTACAAAACCGCATACAGTATATACTACATGTTATCCTAGCAGAGGGGCTGGCAGTGCTTGGAAACAGTAATGTTTGCACTGATCGGAACAGTGCTAGAAAGGGGCGGCTCACACACAGAGCGTACAGGCAGGAAGGGGAGAGGGGAGGAGGACACAGGAGACAGAGAGAAGCTGCAGATGATGGAGGAACGTTATCTGACCACGGTGTCAGGGCTCAGCAGCCATGATAAACTGTGATCAGTTTACAGGGGGGGAGGGCAGAACCAGGCAGGATCAGTCAGGTATTGCAGGTGATAGAAGGGGCCAAATGACACAGCACAAGAACTGTGCCGTTATTTATGCTTTAAAGGAACAGGATCCTTTTTTTTTTTTTCTTTGAGTTACAAACACTTTAACCATAGATCATCCCCCTGAGAAAGACACGTGACCCTGTGTCGACACGCATAGGGGAGGGGCCAGGACATTGACAACATCTGTATCCAGCCTGGGGCTGTGCATCTGATTGTTGTCTGCGAGGCTTGTTTGGAGTGAGGGGCATATTCAAAACCCTGATTTTAAACAGCACTTGTTTTAGCTTGGTGCAATTGAAGCACCTAAGCAATGTAAGTAGCCTGCATTTATTTAATAAATTGAAGTCTGTTTGGAGAATAGAAGCACTATTAGTTGTTTTTTTTACATGAACTTTGATATCACGGATCATCATGAACCATGTGTGAGGAAGTAACAGCAGGGGATTTGTAAGCCAGTGAAGGGTAAAAGATGTGCATTGATCTCACTTAAATGTAGAGATCACACTCCCTCAGGTGAGATTATTCTTAGAGGGGGGAGCACTTGACGGTGGCATGGTGGTTGAATTTGAACACTAATGGAAAGTGGAACACATGTTTTTAAGCATCAATTTGAAGTGAGAAGCACTGGTTGAGCATAGCAGTTGTTCATGGGAGATTGCATTCACCATTGTTTTACTATTACTTTATTTGTTTTTATATTTTTTTATTTTACTAATTGCATGGACTATTGATTTGGACAGATTTGAATCTATAGATTATTTTTTTTATATACTGCCACTGGATTTAATCCACGCTGTTTTTTGTGTATTGAGCACTGTGTTTTTTATTAGTATAACATCAAAGTTTTATATATATATATATATATATATATATATATATATATATAATTATTATTTTTTTTATATATATATTTTTTTTTCCAACACTTAGAATTAGCGCGGTACTATTTAGAATTGTAGTCGTATGGCACATTTATGAGAGTGTGGGCAGTATCAGCAGCTTAGTTGAATTGAACCCTTTGAGATAACATTATTCACTTATGGCACTTTTCCACTGCAAGTACTGGCTCGGCTCCACTCGGCACTGCTTGGCCCAGCTCGGCTCAGTTTGCTTTTCCACTGCGTGGTACGAGTCGGCACGTTTCAGCACTGTATAGGCTCTACTCGGCTCGGTTTGCTTTTCCACTAAAGTAGTAAGTGGGTGGGATTACAACGATTCTCTGACCAATCAGTGGCTAGTAGTGACAAACAATCAAGGCTGCATGCAAAGGATTGTGGGATATGGTATAGTTACGGCCCGCTTGGAACCCCAATCGAGGTGGTACTGTTTAAGTGAGCCGTACCGAGCCGTACCATGTAGTGGAAAAACGGCGCTGTACTAAACCGTACCGAACCGTTCTAACACGTACCATGCGGTACCATGCAGTGGAAAAGTGCCAAACAAAGCCAAACCGAGCCGTACCATGCAGTGGAAAAGTACCATTAGTAGCTTGCAGGACTTTAATTTTATTCAAACGCTTTAACTGGTTGGGACCTTGTATAGTTTCAGGCTGATCAGAGTTAAAATATTTTTTGGCAGGTATGGCAGTGCACATGTATTTCTTCAATGGGGAATTTAGTGGTTTGTCTTCACTTACACTTTAAAATCCAGTCTTCAGCCACACGTGATATTTCAGATAAGGCTGACATTGGAAGTGCCTATGCCTGCTGTTGAAATGGAAAGAAGTGCCACAGCGCAGTTACAGTTGAAGATTGAAATCTACAATCTCTGCTTTTTTTGCAGCTGAAAAAATATCATAATTCATACACTGGGTCTGGATAGGCAACTTTAGAGTTACTACATACAAAAACATGTTTCAGTTGGCAGAACCTAAATTCAGTATAGTGATATTTTCAGCACTTCAGCTTTGAAGCAACCATTTTGCAAGAAGGAAAGAGGATGAACCTAATATTGATTCTACAAAAGAAGTCTATGTGCAGGCGCTGACTAAAATAACTTTTTAGGTATTTTCTGCTGACTTTCTATGCATCTTTTTAATTCTGCTGATAGTTTTATGTGAAAGGAGTAGAGACGAGAAGGGAAAAAGCAGAGACAGGGATGCACAGTATAATACTGAAACTTTTTTTTTTTTTTTCATTTGGACAGAAAAGAGAATGACTAAAACCTCTGTTAAGTTGTTTGTTTGCCATTTATTTCCCATTGGGTAGGTTTCTCTTTATTTCCTGCCCAATACACACAACAGCAAGTGAGATTATCTCTAAGTGAAATGCCCTTGTAAACAGTTGTCACTTGAGATGAGCTTGGATGTTCTTCAAGCTCTTCCTTAATCCAAACTCTGAACTTTCATTTTACTCACTTAAGTACCAAAAGTGAAGGTTTGATTTAGAGATGAGTTCAGAGCATTTCTAAACGTATCTCTAGTTGCCACCAGAACACGTTGTCCCCTTTGGAAGATTTCCCTTCTATTACTGTCCTGGCGACAACACAAAATATTGAATTTTCAATCACTTTCAGCCCTAGTGACAGTGGTCACCAGGACACATAAGGAGAGTAATCTTTCCAGAGGGTACACAGACAACAATTAAAACCTGACAAGGATTGAAATCCTTCCATGCGCTATCTAAAACAAAATAAAAAGTTTGGACTTTAGATCAGCTTTAATTTCAAGCATCTCTCTTTTCCCACCCCTACAGTTCACTGAGAATGTAATTGTAATTGTTTGTTTTTTAACTTTTGCTTTTGAACCAACACTGTATGGCAAGCATTGGTGTGGTAATAATACCAAAGTGGAAGATCTTTTACCTGTCGTGGAATTATTACATCCTTGTATGGTCCACCTCAAGTATTGCTAGATGCTATCAAAGCTTCAAAACGTATATCATTGAAGGTGATAGTTGGGCACCTGCCTTGGCATATTAAAAATATCACTACTTTATTACCAACTCTGTTCCTAAAGTGCAGAGTGTTAAGACAATGTTTTAAAAATCTCAACTAGGCATCATACTTAAAAAATATGCAAAAATAAGATAGGGAGGTAGTAGCTGTAGTCCACATGCATTTCATACCCACCAGTTCTCTTTCAATGCCAATTAGTTTTGACGAAGCACTGGTTAGTTTAAAATGTAATTATAATTTGCACCTCCTTCTTACTTTTCTTTTGGTAATTTTGGTGCCCAGTTATGTGCTTTTCCAATTTTGTAGAGTAGTTAGTGTGGTTTATGCTGTCCAGATGCATCGACAGAACAACTAAACAGAAGGAATTTGTGCCAGCCAAAAATGCCCCAGTTGCTTCCCTACCTGAACATTTCCTTTTCTTTATGTGTGTACATTTCTCCTTTGATCATTCTTCGACGCCTTGTAGCCACTTTTTCATAATTGCTTGTTTAATAATTTAAATATTTAGGACAAAAGGACTTCATGTATCCATTAATTTACATTAGCAATTTATACATCAGGCTAAATGGACATGCAGTTATTGTAACAGCACCCCATGGAATTGAGAAATCCACATAGGTATGACCAGTTCCTGGAATATTCCATTTTTATTTTGTTTTATGATTTGTATGTTTCGGTTAATGTTTTATGCTTCTAAATGTATAGATATGCATGCATCATATTTAGCAGTGAACAATTTTTCCATAAATCTCACAGCTTGCAACTGCTTGCTTGGTCAGTCCAAATAGGTTATCATTTAATGTTATTTTGCTTGGTGTTACTCTTCTAAGTATGTGCAGAGTTAAGTAACCCCTTCTTTTCCAATACCAAACTAAAGTAGCATCTGTAAGTAGTGCAGGAATCTTCAGTTGTTTTCAGATTTCTGAAGCATCTTCAGCTCATCAAGAGCCGCTACTCCTGGGTACCCTGATATGTTAATTTCGACTTTTGATTAAAAGGTTGATCCCATTTACTCAAGTCATCTTCAACTAATAACATTGAAGGCTCCCATCACTTGTAAAACCAATAGGAGCTGGCACAAAGTGACATATCTGCTCTTGACTTACTGTCCAAAGGCAAGAATATTATATCAAAGTTCCTCAGAGGTGTAAAATGGTAGTTTGAAGCACATTCATTCAAATATGGATGATACTTTACACTGCTTTGGTTGCAGTAAAGTAAACCTTTTATGAGGATTCCATCAAAACATGCTAAAACATTGAGGATACCATCACTGAACTCCTAAAAATTTGAGTTGGCATGCTGGTATGGTAACCCACTTTAACCCAACTGTAGTAATAATTATTTATGAACCACTGATTTGGAACAAGTATGCAGATAATAGTAGTGTCTCTTCTCCTCCTGCTCTGAAACTCTGATGTCTTAGAGCAGGGGTCTTCAAACTTTCTAAACAAAGGGCCAGTTTACTGTCCTTCAGATTTTAGGGGGGCGGATATGGCCAGTGGGGGTAGAAATTGTCCTGACGTCAGCAGGAGTAAACAATGCATCTTCGGTATTAAGCGGGAAAAATAGTGCCCCATCATTGGAGTCAGTGGGAAGAATAGTGCCCCATCATTGGTGTCAGTAAGAGGAATAGTGTCCCATTGTTGGTGTCAGTGGGAGGAATATTGCCTCATTGTTGGTGTCAGTGGGAGAAATAGTGCCCCCCTCATTGGTGTCAATAGCAGGAATTATGCCCCATTGTTGGTATCAGTGAGAGAAGAATAGTGCCCTATCGTTCGTGTCGTAGCAGGAATTATGCCCCATTGTTAAAGTCACTGGAAGGAATAGTGTCTTGTATCAGTGGAAGGAAAAGTGCTCCAAGGGCCAGATAAAGACAAGCAGAGGGCTGCATTTTGGACATCACTATCGTAGAGTAATGAACAGTGCAACTTCTACCCTCACCCAGTTGCAATAGAAGTACCAAAACCCAGCTTGTTCTTTAAACTGACTAATAAAGAAATTTGGCACCTGTGACACAAAAGTCTTGCTCCCTTTTTGGCTGATGCTCATTCTTTTTGATCTGTGTGCCATACCCATAGCTTCAAACCGCTTAAGGGCTGGAGTAAACCACAACATGACTGATGGCTGCCAATAGTCAAATATGACACATCCTTTGCTGCAAATGAGCCATGTTTGGCCACTTTTTTTAAAGCACTTCGCACTCTCGAATCACGCATAGTTATTTATATCTTGTTTGCTAAAAGCATCTTTGGTTATTTTGTATATTCAGTATTCTGTGCAGGTTAAAGTATCCCTGTCTGCCCATACAAAATTACATTGACTTTAAAGTATAAGTTTACCTATGCATCGTGCACCAGCAATTCTACTAAATGACAAAAATGTTTATATGTATGAATTGAGAAGTTTATCTCGTGTCAGTAATACAAGGGCACCCATTAATATGGGCTCCGGCTCGCCTGTGGGACGTCAAGAACTGATAATAACGCAAACAAAAATTGATTTTTAGAGATGCTTTGCTGTGTTTTCTGTCTTCCAGTACAGAAGCTCCTTTATAATTCTCAGCACAGTATCTATTCATTTATCAACAGTATCAATGAACTGTATGAATTCTATTCACAGATCTGTCTTAATCTGTCAAAATATCTATTTATAGTGAGTCGAGAGTCTGCTGAGTAGCAACAAATACTGTCTGGAGTGTAGTTGCTGTGAAGGAAGAAAGGTACTGTCAGGAGCTTGCTGAAAAAAATATAATTTTTTAAATTTAAAGCAGAACTGTAGGCACATATTTAAGTTTTACCATTTTATTTGGGGTGGAGTGTGTATATGTGTGTGCGTGTATGTGCGACCGTGTGTGTGCGTGTATATACAGTATCTCACAGAAGTGAGTACACCCCTCACATTTTTGTAAATATTTTATTATATCTTTTCATGTGACAACACTGAAGAAATGACAGTAGTGAGTGTACAGCTTATATAAAAAATGTAAATTTGCTGTCCCCTCAAAATGACTTACAAGTACAAGTCAAAATGTCCAAAAATGGACCCAAAGTGTCAATATTTTATGTGGCCAGCATTATTTTCCAGCACTGCCTTAACCCTCTTGGGCATGGAGTTCACCAGAGCTTCACAGGTTGCCACTGGAGTCTTCTTCCATTCCTCCATGACGACATCACAGATGGTGGATGTTAGAGACCTTGCGCTGCTCCACCTTCCATTTGAGGATGCCCAACAGATGCTCAATAGGGATTAGATCTGGAGACATGCTTGGCCAGTCCATCACCTTTACCCTCAGCTTCTTTAGCAAGACAGTGGTCATCTTGGAGGTGTTTTTGGGGTCGTTATCATGTTGGTATACTGTCCTGTGGCCCAGTTTCCGTAGGGAGGGGATAATGCTCTGCTTTAGTATGTCACAGTACATGTTGGCATTCATGGTTCCCTCAATGAACTGTAGCTCCCTAGTGCCGGCAGCACTCATGCAGCCCCCAGACCATGACACGCCCACCACCATGCATCACTGTAGGGAAGACACACTTGTCTTTGTACTCCTTTGCCGCCACACACGCTTGACACCATCTGAAGCAAATACGTTTATCTTGGCCTCATCAGACCACAGGACATGATTCCAGTAATCCATGTCCTTAGTCTGCTTGTCTTCAGCAAACTGTTTGCGGGCTTTCTTGTGAATCATCTTTAGAAGAGGCTTTCTTCTGGGACGACAGCCATGCAGACCAATTTGATGCACTGTGCGAGTGTGCGGCATATGGTCTGAGCACTGACAGGCTGACCCCCCACCCCTTCAACCTCTGCAGCAATGCTGGCAGCACTCAGATGGCTAAGCACGTGCACTCAACGTCTTTGGTCAACCATGGCGAGACCTGTTCTGAGTGGAACCTGTCCTGCAGTGGTGGCTGGTGCTCAAAATTTTTTTTGGGGGGGCGCAAACAGAAAAATGTAATAGGCATTGCTTTGCGGCAAAAAATGCAGTAAAAATTGCGTGACTTTGAGGTCACAAAAGTGTGAAAGGGGCCTTCAGTAATCAAGGTATGTGCCCCCTTTAATGCAGAGTGACCAGTGTGCCCCCTTTAATTCAGAGTGACCAGTGTGCCCCCTTCAATGCAGAGTGACAATCGTGCCCCCTTCAATGCAGAGTGACAATCGTGCCCCCTTCAATGCAGAGTGACCATCGTGCCCCCTTCAATGTAGAGTGACCATCGTGCCCCCTTCAATGTAGAGTGACTATCATGCCCCCTTCAATGCAGAGTGACCATCGTGCCCCCTTCAATGCAGAGTTACCACTGCACTTACCTGATTTGCAGCGGCGGCTTCTCCTCAGTCCCCCGCATCTCCCTGCGTCTCCTCGAGTCCTCCAGCCTCGTCCTTCCGCCTCCTCCTCCTCCTTGGCTAATGGCATGGGTTCGCCTCGGACCCGCTTCCTGATTGGCCAGGAGAAGGATCCGTGTGAATTTTCATTCGCTATTGTCACACAAATGGGTGGGCTAGGGCGCAGTGCTCTGTGCTCCGGACCCACCCTTTTCTGAAGCCTATTAGAGCTTCTGGCGCATGTAGATTAGGGGGCCGGACACATGGATAGGGGGGCGGCACCCCTGTGCCCCCATGCACCAGCCGCAACTGCTGTCCTGTTAAACCGCTGTATGGTCATGGCCTCCGTGCTGCAGCTCGGTTTTAGGGTCTAATTATAGCCTAGGCCATCTTTATGTAGAGCAACAATTCTGTTTTTCAGATCTTCAGAGTTCTTTGCCATGAGGTATCATGTTGAACTTCCAGTGACCAGTATGAGAGTGTGAGAGCGATCACACCAAATTTAACGCACCTGCTCCCCTTTTACACCTGAGACATTGTAACACTAATGAGTCACATGACACCTGGGAGGGAAAATTGCTAATTGGGCCCAATTTGGACAGTTTCACTCAGAGGTGTACTCACTTTTGTTGCCAGTGGTTTAGACAATAATGGCTGTTTTGTTGAGTTATTTTGAGGGGAAGGCAAATTTACACTGTTATACAAGCTGTACACTCACTGCTTTGTAGCCAAGTGTCATTTCTTCAGTGTTGTCACATGAAAAGATAAAAGAGTTGAAGCTGTTATATATATATATATATATATATATATATATATATATATATATATATATATATATATATATATATATATATATATATATATATATATAGTAATAATATGTAACAGTGAAGTATTTACATGGGAAGTAGTTAACAGTATTGGATACCAAGAGATAATAGATGTTGAAGAGAAGTTGAAGAGAAGTTGAAGAGCAGCATGACATGTTTGGGGAGGTTTACTAAAACTGGTGCACACAGAATTTGGAGCAGCTGTGCATAGTAACCAATCAGCTTCTAAATTCAGCTTGTTCAATTAAGCTTTGACAATAAAACCTGGAAGCTGGTTGGTTTCTTTGTAGAGCTGCACCATATTCTGTGTGCTTCGGTTTTAGTAAATCAGTCCTTCTATTTTAATCCCACTAACCACTATAGCCCTTTTCACTTATACTCCTGTAAATATACTATTGTCATTTGATATCCAATTATCTGAGTACCTTGTATAGGAAAAATTTTACACATTTGTTAACACATGTTAATTATCTGGTCTGTGCAATTTATTTGTAAAACAATAAGGCTAATGGTGGAGCATAGGGTGGCCATTGATGGGGAGATGTCTCCCCAAAAATGACAGATGTTACGTTTCTTTTCTTAATCACGCTTGATCAACCTTGATGGTTCTCGCACTTTCCAGATTCGCATATTGTAATGCTTGTGATATTTTTTTAACAGAAAAAAGGGAATGCTTAGCTAATGATCACAGAAAGAAGGACCACAATAATTACTTATGTTAAAGCTCTATATGGCAAGTCAATGCTCAAATTGGTTACATCACTTTTAATGGACCGTTCCTAGCTAGTATTAGACCAGAGTAGAGGGCCTGTAATGTGAAGAAAGACCAGCGACTGCATTAGCATCCAGATTAGTAAAGTAATGCAAACATCAGAAATTTGTATATTTTATGGATGCCAAGGATCATGCAAAAGGCACATAACAATGTTTGTGTGGGTTATACCTTTGAGAGATATTTTTGTTATCCTAATGATCCGCCACAGCTAAATATACTAGTTACCTTTCATATCTAAACAGTGTTCTGAGGATCTGAAAGCCTTTTTATAGGAGGAATGAGTGCTCCTAGTAATCACAGCTGCTTTGGATACAAGGCTTGCAGGTACCTTTTTATGGATGAACAATACACTTTATTTTAATATTCTGAAGCCATCAGGCTCAGGAAAAAAAGCATGCTGAGCCCGTGCTTATGCTGTGCATTAACATGGGCATATTTTTCCTGATTAGGTCCTGATAGCATTGGCATACCTTAAACAAAGTACATAAAATTTACATTAATGATCTCGAAATATGTCATACTGTGGTGGCTGGACAGAACTAATCTAACTTCTAGTAATATGTAAGAATTGGATTTAATTTTACCCAAGGAACAGTAGAACGAAACAATGTATGAAGATATATGAGATGAATAGTTGGCTACACATCATTCAGCCAAGGCTCACACATAGAACTCTTTGTCACACAGGTCTCTTCTGTTCTTCTCTGCCTGCTGTCTGTAGCTCTGCCAATCTTTCCTGTTCGCTCTCCTCAAAGGAACTAAGCTACTTTTTGTAAAGTTGGGCAGCTGTAATATTCTATTTGCTCTTTCGCTACCAGTTTTTTTTTTTTTAATGATACCTATTACGAGTTAAAAGGCATGTGTAGTGAATTTTTCTACCTTTAAGGGTTAAAGAAGAATTCTATGCATTATATACTCTTACATAGTTACATTGGTCCACCTTGGACCAGTGTTAGTATGCAGATCTTATACCTGACAATCACCAGAATAGGGAATAGTTGGTGCTACTACAGTGATAGTTGTGATCATCTGGGTCCGGTGCCAAGCGGCTTCCTCCTCGCCACTACCACCATTCACAGAACGCCTTGTATAGTTTTCAATGAAAAACAAGGCATTCTGTAGACAATGTGGAGATTGTGATGTCCCCGGCCCTGCTTATACAGCTCATCCATTTAGAGAATACCTTGTATTCATTGGAAAAATAAATTTCTGTGAATGGCATCAGTAGTGAGCGACCCCCTTGTGGTCAGTGTGCAGAAAAGCTGCTTGGCACAGGACCTAATAGATTGGGGCTATCATTGTAGAAGTGCCGACCAATACAGGGATTGTCAGCTTTCCCAGTATATAAATGCTCACATTTGGTCCAAGGTTGCATTGATCCATGACCTCTGTAAGTCCTTTGTCACAGGTGCACCCTGTATGCTATCCATAGGCACTTTCACTTTGTTCTAAATAGCCCTTACAATTGTTTTTCAGAAAGAAACCTATGAAAAGAGTAATATGAAGGCTACCTAAAATGCTAGCTGCCTGGCTGCCATGCAGATTTAAAGTGGAGTTCCGGCCTCAAATACCTTTTTTAACTAAAAATACCCCTATAATACTAACCCACTGCCCTTTACAGAACCGCTATTCTCATACGTACAAGGTGTATAGTATTGGATTTTAGTCAAAGTCTTACTTTTAAAAACGATGTCTGAGCGCGGCCATCTTGGATGTGGGCATCTGAAGCCGCAGTGTAATCTGCTGTGTCCTTCCTCCTGATTCCAGGGAGTGTTCTGGGAGTTCCTCCTGATTGCATCCTGGGAGTGATGACAAACCACTCCCAGGATGCAATGCAAAGGCGGAAGTGATGCCAGTGGCCGTGGCCACAGAGGGGGGAGAAGGAGGAAGTACAATCAAACATGCCCTGAAAAAAAGGTAAGGGACCCCCGAAAAAAAATTGAAAATGCCCAATTGTTGATCAGCATAGCGAGCGCTCCAGGAATCACTAAAGTTGCAAAATAGGCCAGAACTCCACTTTAATTTCTTCAGTGCTTTCTAAGCCACTGACCTGGAAAATCAACATGATCATCAATAGTTCTAGCTTCATTTGTTGCAAACTTGTTCTAGGTCAGTGACACAGAATTGATTGCAGTCCAAGATATAGCATGACAGAAAACTAGCATTTTCAGATGGTGGTTAGTGGTGGTAGCCTCTATAGTTCTCAGATCACTGGTTGGTTATTCTCTTTCATTAGAGGAATGATCGATATTGTGCTGCACATAGCATGTGTCTGCCCTTCATTCACATTGCTAATTAATATACTGTATGTATTCAGTTGGGTTTCATGGTTGGGTAGTGATGTCTTGGGCCTTACCACGATTGACTTTTTATCTGTAACCTAAACATTTTCGAGCACATTACTGTAATGCTCATAAAGCGAAGGATCATATATTCATAATGACATTATGGGACACTAAATAGTTGCGCAGTAGAGAAACGAGCCATGAGCTTGATTGCCTGGAACAGCGGAAAAGGGGCACGATCACCAATTTTAATTTATAATGACTCTTGTAATTTAGTTGTATTATTTTATAACATTGTTACATTGAGAAATGGGACTTTAGCTTATGGTTTCCAAGCATGTGGACTCTTAAAATGGAATTTTAAGGAAAATCTTGTATGATTTCAATGCATGCATAATTTGAGTTATTATTCCAGTCTTTTCCTTCAAAAAATATGTGATGTGGCTGTTACAGTTGTACACACTTGC
Organism: Pelophylax lessonae; assembly: GCF_965119305.1. Taxonomy (NCBI): domain Eukaryota; kingdom Metazoa; phylum Chordata; class Amphibia; order Anura; family Ranidae; genus Pelophylax; species Pelophylax lessonae. The sequence continues at coordinate 162,293,196 of NC_138776.1, read as the reverse complement.
TTTTCTATATGTTTATTGTATTGACTATGGGGATTTGCAGGTTAGCTACTGGAGGGAGCACTTTAATTTACTGCATTCATTCATCCTCCCTGATACCACCACATTTGGGCAAATATGGCTCCCCAAAGTACATATGTACAATACTTACAAATTATACATTAGTACATTCCTTACCAAACCTTAACGCATATTATATAGATAATTTACTTCAAGTTGATCTCTTTTACAAGTATGGTAACAAGCTTTGAAAGTAGTGTATATTCATTATCCTGTAATACAGTTAAAGCGCCACGCTGTAGGAATAGGTCCTTTTTTATGATTTTTTTTTTTCCAAAATAAAAGGGTCTATAAAGGATGGACGTGTTTCGGGGATTATACACAAATCTGCCTTCATCAGGGCTTAGATTTAATATAGAAACGTAGAAAGAAACCGTGACAGCAGAAAAGGACCAAGTGGCACATCGAGTGCAAGTGGGGTGTTTGTTATTGGATTTTATTTCTCCATAAACAGTGGTTAGAAGCTCACTCAGTTAGGAAGCCTGACTGCCAGACAATTTAACTGAGCAAGCTTCTAACCACTGTTTACCGAGAATTAAATCCAGGAATAACTACCAGTCCAGATCCCAAATCATAAAGATAAGCCCTTATGTCATGGGAGCAGCATTGTTTTGCTGAGAAAAAAAATCAGTGTATGCATGTGGAATGCGATAAAGAAAGATCGGTGAACTTATGAAGTCCAGCAGGCAGGGTCAGCGATTTTGCTGCAGTAAATTCAATGCGTTGTCCGCTCAAACAGGCAGTTAGGACTAAACTGAGATTTTTTGAGTATCTAAAGTTATTTTTCTGTACTTACAGAAATAATTAGCTCTTTATATAGCGAAGATATACTGTAAGAGTGGGAGTGTTTCAGGAGCTTAGCAAAAGACACCGAGCAGGGCTGACACCACTTGGTCCACAAAAACTTAGAACTTAAAAGCTAAATCCATTTTTGGTAGATCAGCAGGCATTTTTGTATACCTGTAGGGATTTTAAAGAGATAAAACAAAGGGTAATATACATGCATTGCAGTTATGTACAAAATATAATATATATATATATATATATATATATATATATATATATATATACATTTTATTTTTTTTCTCTCCTGACATGCACTTTAAGGATAGCTTTCTGATTACACTGACCATTACTTCTAACTTTGCTATGAAACCCATTTCTTGTTAGTTAACCCTTAAGGTTGAAGCTGAACCCCTTGTATATCTAAATTGCTAGCAGAGAAATAAGATTTTGGTATACACCCCATTAAGCAAAATCCATATAAGATAAGGGCTGGGCACCATCAAAGTGGTTTTGTATCCATCCACACATACTATTCATAGACAGCATATCAAGATTGTAGTTGGGTTCCAATGCAGCTGGTATGGGGGTCTTGAAGTGACTTTATGTATATTTTGTTGATTTGTCTCCAACCAGCTCTAAAATTAACCCTGAAAATGGGCAACTCCACATCTGAGGCTGTGGTAGTCGATAAAAATAAGTGCTCCTCCAATTAAGGGGAAACATTGTTCTTTGTGAAGATGTTTGGGTACCTTGAGATTTTATTTAAAGAATAATGGAAAGATGAGCCCAATTTGTTTAAGAAATAATCACCCTCTTAATGAGGTCTTCACACAGGCTTAATGTTTACCAATCAAAATATGTCCCCCTCTTCACTTTTACTTATGAGCTCTAGGTTCCAAAATCAAATATGATATAGTGCAAACGAATAGAATTCTGTGGGAACTTTGAAAACTAAACTGAGTGGTACCCAGTTCTTAGTTCCTTTTTAGATTGCCTCTAAGGGCTTTTTGGCAAATTTTACCAAGTGCATCTAACTGGGAAATACTCTTGGGTAGACTCGTAAATTAGATTTCACAACTGGCCTAGGAAAAGCTTTAGGCCTCTTTCACATAGGCCTAGAGATGTGTCAAAATCAGTAGGGTATTCCTCCATGTAAAACTTTTTTTTTTTATTCATGGTTTTCTGTTTACCTTCCATCCCTGGCTTCCTACTCATTGATCCTATCCCTGCAGCAGCTATTCATAGGTCACCTGAGTGAACTAGCCCTTATGACACTTTACATCTCCTGGAGACCAGCAATGACAACTAATTCTATTCTGGAGGAGGAAAGAGCCTCCTCCCAGTGACATTCGTCTTCTGCATTTTTAATATGTGCATGGATTATGTTGGGCTATCCACACATTTTCATGTACGTGTGTTTATACCGGTCTATGTGTTTATTTCTGAATAAAGGGTAGTTTAGTGGTTTGTTTCTCCCTACAAGATTAAGCAGCCTAAAAACAGATGACTGTATTTAAGAAGACAAGATGCATTCCTAGATATTGTTTCAGTTGATCTTTTTTTTTTTTTTATATAAATCATTCCAGTATTTTCAACAATTTACAGGAACTGAGCAGACTTTGCTATCTATTGCGGTTTCTATGTTAAGCGACTTGCTGTCATATAGAGCTAACACTGGGATAACAGCCAGGTTACACTCACTACAAACTCAGCGCTGTCACTTCAGAACGTCTCCACATGATTTAATAGTGGTTTAATAGCTTTCCCATTAAGCGTTGGATCACTTTTTCTCATAAATAAGTACATTTTAAAGCGTTTTCCTTATTTGCTGGTGCCGCAAAGAACTAGGTGATGTCAGTTTTTTTATTTTTTATTTTTTTTTAAGTTAAAGGGATGCCTCTCTCAGATTAGCATGTTGCCCTCACCTTTTAAGGGTCCTTTTCCTATAGAAAAGTCAACAATATTTCTATCGTGCACAAAATAAGAATAAATCACTTGAGCTGGAAAATAACCTGTAGAATTTGACTAAACAGTGGCAGGTTAAAAAACGGATAGATCCTTCATTGGGACTAGAGAACTGGACAAACTGCAGGAACAACTGCAGGCAAAACGTTTAGTTTTTTATTATTAAGGGAGGGTTATAACCCCTGTAAGGTTTAGTTTTGCCATCTTTGTCCCATTGGAGAGATTTACTTTTATTTCCTGTCCAAAAACAGGAGGTGAGAGGAATCCTTGCAAATAAAACTATTGTAAACCGCTGGTTGCGTTGTTTTTTTTTTTTTTTTTTTTTTTTGGACCTGCGAGGTAAAGGCTTGATGTGCTGGTAAGCATTGCACACTAGCACATTATGTGAAACTTACCTGAAAACAAAGCCCTCCAGCGATGCAATGTAATTGCTGGAGGCAGCATCCATCTTCTTCCGGTCTTCCTTCTGGGTCCGCAGACTCCGGCTGTGTGACAGGCCGGATCTGCGATGATGTCACTCCCAGGCATGCGTGGGGGAGCCATCATTCATGGCACAGGTATCTGAAGTAACAGCACGGTTAGCCATTCCTTCAGAGCGCATGCATCAATGACGTCATTGGCTACATGCAATGTAAATATCTCCTAAACGGTACATGTTTAGGAGATATTTTCAATACCTATAGGTAAGCTTTATTATAGGCTTACCTAAAAGTACAAATTCTAGCTTAGAATTTACTTTCTCTTTAAGGGAATCTCTGGGGGACCACTAGGTCTCCAGAACTATTGTCTCCATTGGAAGATTTTCCCTCTATTCATTTTTTGGGGACAATTTAAAATTGGAGATTTTATTTTACTTTCACTTTCAATGAGTATGGTAAATCGGACAGAGAGGCTGAATCTCCCTAATGAGGAAACAGACCGAAATTAAAAATTATTCTGATCCATCTCTCCTCCATCCAAAACTTAAAAAAAAAAAAAAAAAAACTTGTGTGAAATATATTAGAGCAGGGGTTTCCAAACTTTCTAACCAAAGGGCCAGTTTATTCTTCAGACTTTAGGGGGGCCGCCCAGAGTGGAAATTTTCCCAGGATCAGTGAGAGTAAACATTGCCACATTTGGTATCATGGGGAGGAATAGTGCCCCATCATTGGTATCATAGGGAGGAAAAAGTGCCCCATTATTGGTGTCAGTGGGAGAAATGCTGCCCTATTGTTGTCAGATGGCAGAATAGTGTCTCGTATCAGTGGGAGGAATAGTGCCCCAAGGGCCCGATAAAGGCAAGCAAAGGTCCACAGTTTGGAGACCAATATATTAGGGTAACCATAGATATAAGAGAACAGTCAAAAAAACCAGATCTGACAATGATCTCATATCATAGGGCAGGGTTTCCCAACCAGGGTTCCTCGTGAGTTTGCTAGGGGTTCCCTGAGAAATGGGCAGTTTCTGCATCTCAGATAAGTTACCAATGACACCATTATTCCTTTTAGCTATCTGTAAGGGGGTAATTCTTCCCAATAATGACAAGAGTAAGAAGCATTCTTCCCACTGACTGTCACACTAATGTGTCATGAGTTGTAGATTTTTAATTTTTAGCAGGGGTTCCCCGAGAGCAAAAATTTATTTCAAGGGTTCCTCTGTGTTGAAAAGGTTGAGAAAGGCTGTCATAGGGTGTCCCCCAAGCTGAACATCCATTCACTGATGAATAGAGATTGAAGTCATTTAGGTTCTACCCTGATATCATTATCATCACCCAATTTTGCCCTCCTCCCCTCTCCAGATATTTTTTAAGCATAGTCAGGAGCTAATAGAGTGTGCTTGCAAAAACATGTCATGAGAACGGTTGCACATCCAAATGTCCTTTCAAAGCTATTGACATATTTAGAGTTATATTCTCGTAATCTGTAATGGTCAGCATCTTCAGTAGTGTTTCTATATAAGTAGAGCAATGCTCTTGATACAGATAATTGCATTGTGTCGTAGGTCCCACCAGTGAAAGGGGTTCACTATTATAATTGGATTTTGAGACTCTGTTGCTGATCTAGTTCTCCAGATGCTTTTCTGATTTGTTTGGGGTTTTCGAAGTCTCAGATGCCATAGTTTTCTTATTTGCCTATGTCTCTGCTGATGTTACACACAGATTAGTGAAGTAATCTCAATATTCAAATCTTTGTCAGGAAAGGCAAGCAAACACAAATGGCTAACCTGGATTAGTGGTAGGGATTTGCTTCATGTGACAGCCTGTATGTGTTGTGGCAGTGAGTGCTTTCTGAGCTCGTTGTCTGGTAACATAGATGAGCATGTATTCCGGAAAACATTTATAGCATAAAGTGTTCCAGTTTTGGAATTTTGCTTTAGGCCTATACATGCTGGATACAGTAAGCTCATTTGTACCGAGGCCTGATAATAGGCTGGTTTTTATCATTGACTGGCAAAATGGATGTCTACATTGACTGGTGGTGCATACACGGCTTTGCATTTGCTTATAGTACTATAGCAGTGTATAAGTTGCATTCAGTGAACACCGTAATGTCAGCATGCATGAAACTTTAATTACTCATCATGATGCAACCAGTGTTTACTTAGCATAAATTGATTCTAGTGGTATATGTTGGAAATGCAATGAATGCCCATTTTGAGTTCTTAAAAAAAACACACAACTCTTAGTAACTGAGGATGGACACCTTTTGGGGCAGTGATGCTTTTGAGCTATCCAGGTTGACTACACTTATAGCTAGGTTGTCCCATCAGACTATAGCCCGATGATGGCAAACCTTGGTACCCCAGATGTTTTGGAACTACATTTCCCATGATGCTCATGCACTCTGCAGTGTAGTTGAGCATCATGGGAAATGTAGTTCCAAAACATCTGGGGTGCCAAGGATCACCATCACTGCTATAGCCTTTCCCATTGCATAGTGTCAGTTGAGGTTGGAGGCCATTTAACTGATGTGCCTTAAAAACTCATCAGACATTTCAATGTTAGTCTATCCTATTTCTTTTTTTGCAGGCTGGAAGACTTCTCTGTAGTTGTCTTTCCATTGACTTCATATTCCTTTTTTTACCCCTAATAAATCTCAAAACCTATTCAAAGATAACTGATCAAGTATTAGACATTGTATTCATAAATGATCCTTTCCTCAAAAGGAGGCTGGATGATTCAGAAGAGAGAGCACATAATGTGATGGTTGTGTTCGCCACTCATGCAGCAAACATTTGATGATCTTTAACGCTAACGTGTTTGACTTTATCACAAAGCTCCAATTCTGTCTATCAGTATCTCTAATTTTAACATTGTTAAAACTCATTAATATTGACTTGTTGCATTGTATTTCTATTGTTGTTTGAGCTTTTATTTATTTTATATGCAAGGAAATCCATAAAACGTTGTATTAACCTTTTCTTTTTTTCTTTCTTGTAGGTAAGTGACCTTTCTCCTTTATTCCTTATGGCCGATTCATTGAAAATCAGACACTATGAAAGCATGGGAGCTTGTCATGTGTGAAATGTTCTTCCTAGAGGCATTCAAAGGTAGAAATCATGATTCTGTCATGGATCAACAATTTTCAGATGTATGTATATGGATTCCTGCAAATTGTTTTCTTTCTATAGTAACCCACATCACTTTGTATTTGTCTTCATATACAGTATTTGTATTCTGTAATAGGCATGTTTTAACTGCATGCTAATACAAAATATATTTCTTAGTATGTTTGGCATTTTGCCTCATTTGTATAAAGTTTTCATGAAAATCATTACTTGTGCCACTTTAGAAAAGTTTTTTACCCGAAGATCCTGCCAGTAGCAGCTCTTCCTGTTTAGGATGACAGTGCTAAGCCACTGCCTTGCGATTAACAGCGCCGTTGTTAACTTATCATGTTCACCCCTTCAGCTGGCCATTGGGATGCCTTTCAATTCTATAGAAGGCAGCCCAACAGTCAACGAAAAGAGCTTGCATGGCGTTTACTGGCATGAACTCCATCCAAGAGTTTCACAAAAATGATTTTCCTAGGAAAGCTTAATAAACTGATGCCAAACATACTTACAATACGGATTGCGGATTTACATACACTTTAACTTACATACACTGTTTGCATACCATTATTATAAACACAATTCCATTCAGTAGATACTCCAGAGTTCTCAAGAAGGATCATGCATTGGTTGTAGTCTCATATAGAACAATGGCCTATGAACAGTTGATTTGCTTGATACCCCCATTACCACAGACGGTGCTGATGGGAATCCCTCCTGTTGAGCCATTGTGTTTTCAGAGCAGGGGAAGCTGTCTCCGCTTGAAAAACACAGTGATCATTGCTAACGGCTATAACGGCCATTAGCATTGATTGCATTAAAAATCCAACTAGCTGGTTGTACCCAATTTGATCGATCACTTTTGGTACCTTCAGCCTGCCCATACATGGTTCGAATCTCAGCTGGTTCACAAACTGTCTTTGAGCGGCTTTGGCAGAGAAGGTTGTTCACCAAATCAGTTCCTTACTTGTACTTTTTCTGCCTTTTTTCGGCAGCCCATGCAAGCCTACCACCACAAAAAGTATAGAACTTACCTGTATTGACCAGATTCCTTGTTTGCCAAAAGTTAGTTGCTACCAAAACATTTTCCCTATTTCCTTATTTATAAATGGTTTGGTTTCCCCAATTTCTAAAGGTAGCTTTCAAAGAGAATCTTTTTTTTGGCAGGCCATGCAAGCCTACCACCACAAAAAGTAGAGAACTTGCCTGTATTGACAAGATTCCTATTTTGTCAAAAAATAGGTCTTATTAGTTGCTACCAAAACATTTTCCTTATTTATGAAACGTTTAATTTCTCCAATTTCTAAAGGTGGCTTTCAAATGGCACTTTTCCACTGCAAGTACCGGCTCGGCTCTACTCGACCCTGCTTGGCCCATTTTGCTTTTCCACTGCTGGTACCGCATGGTACGGTGTTGGAACGGTTCGGTACAGTACGGTATGGTTTGCTTTTCCACTAAAGTAGTACTAAAGTTAAGTGGGTGGGATAACAATGATTCTCTGACCAATCAGTGTCTAGTAGTGACTGCATGCAAAAGATTGTGGGATATGGTACCGGGTATGGTACCTCTTGGAACCACAATCGAGGTGGTACTGTTTTTGAAAGCTGTACCATTCGGTTCCATGCAGTGGAAAAGCGCCGCCATACCTTACCGTACCGAACCGTTCCTACACCGTACCATGCGGTACCAGCAGTGGAAAAGCACAAAAGCGAGCCGAACCGTTCGGTTCCTTGCAGTGGAAAAGCGCCAAAAGTGATTCTTTTTTTGGCAGGCCATGCAAGCCTACCACCACAAAAAATAGAGAACTTGCCTGTATTGTCCAGATTCCTTGTTTGTCAACAATTAGGTCTTATTAGTTGCTACCAAAACTTCCTCCTATTTATGAAAAAAAAAAATTCCCCCAATTTCTAAAGGTAGCTTTCAAAGGGAATCTTTTTTTGGCAGGCCATGCAAGCCTACCACCACAAAAAGTAGAGAACTTGCCTGTATTGTCCAGATTCCTTGTTTGTCAAAAATTAGGTCTTATCGGTTGCTACCAAAACATTTTCCTTATTTATGAAAAAAAATGTTTCCCCAATTTCTAAAGGTAGCTTTCAAAGAGAGTATTTTTTTGGCAGGCCATGCAAGCCTACCACCACAAAAAGTATAGAACTTGCCTGTATTGTCCAGATTCCTTGTTTGTCAAAAATTAGGTCTTATCAGTTGTTACAAAAACATTTTCCTTCTTTATATAAAATTTGGTTTCCCCAATTTCTAAAGGCTGGTTTTGAAGAGAAGCTTTTGCGACAAAATGAAAATGTGCAGGAAGCAATGTGTGATTGTTTTTTTCCTCCTCCTAAGTAAACTGAACTTTACTAATTATGAAGCAAAGAGACTGTTTATACTAACAACATATGTTTTTGTTTTGCGGTGGGTGGGACGGGGGCTATCGTTTTAACCGTAGCTGGTTTTATATATACAGCAGTGCTGACATAGCTACCAGCCTGGTCCGCGGTCTGCACTCTCCATCAAATACTCAGTGAGCTTTAGAAATGTGAGATTTATGGTCCAGCCATATTATTATCCTTACAGATGCTGATTATAAGTCTTCAAGGCGGGAGCTGCTGTGTGTATTTCTCATTCTGTCTCGCTCTCAAGAGTGCGATCCTCTACAAATATACACGTAGATCTGCCTGTGCCCTAGAGGCACATATGGTGCGCAAAAGTGTTTTTCCTTGCTGATGAAGAGGCAGCCTGGTAGGAGAATGGTCCCTGGTGCTTTGTCGTTCCATTCCAGTAAGGAACTCCACACGAGTGCTGCCTGAGCCATACTGCGGCCTGCTAGACTGTGCTTTTTAACTCTCCCCGCAATGCTATATGACAGACTAATGGTGCAGCCCCTCCTAGGAGAAAAATGAGCCGCTGACAGCACTATGATCCATAGATAAAACCGCAGCGTCTCTCCAAGGTAAAACAAATATATTAAGTAAAAGCTTAAGGTGTCTGTTATGGCAATAATCCGTACAATTGAATAACTGAGGGTTTCTGTTTTAAAGGTCACGTATTTCAAGATGTAGAAGTTGGGTATATTCATCGGGATTGAAAGGAGATATAAATACTATATGTACAGCAAACAATGTTGCCAACCTACCAAGTTGATATTGACTGACCCGAAACCCAAAATTTACTAGCACAGCCAAGTTTTTACTGGCATTTACAAAAGTTAAAAAAATTACAGATTTAGGTGCAAATGTTGGTATTTAGGCTACAAACCAGTACAATATGCAATCAGCAATGTGATTTAAGGTAGATATTAAGGAAAAAAACATATTACTTATTTTATTTTCGATATAGTAAGTAAGTAGCTCAGGGACAGGACTCAGGAGGACAGGAAATTAGAATGGGCATGCTCACACATGAAATTGACTCTCACAGTGACACTGACAGTAGTGTACAGCAGAACAGATCACCGACACATCCCCTCCTGAGTCAAAGTGACAGTCTCTTTCCACGCCAGGTGGTCCTTTCAGTCCACTTCAGTCCAAACAGCAATGACAGTCCCGCTTCCGGCTTGCCTTGCTCCTTGTCCCACAGACCTGCACACTCGGCTCCACTCAGCTCCCTTGCACTATGACATCACACAACACGCTCAGGCACCCCCTCCACCAGATCCAAATACACTGTTGCAAGCACTTGGATGGTCTCAGCCAACTCCGAAACCAGAACTGCACATGTGCAGTTCCGAGCCAAGCTTCACAGCCATATTTTTTACTGGCAACCTTTTCCTGTCGCTGCCATTTACTTGCAGGAGAAATGTGCCCATATTTTACTGGCTGCCAGTAAAAGTACTGACGTTTGGCAACACTGACAGCAAAGTGCACAAGCCCATGACACCCACTTGCTTGACTAGTTTCAAGGAGCATATTAAAATTATTGCTTAATTAAATCTTATTTCTTTTTGTTGCTTCTTTTTACAGTTATGAGAATATAGTGTGTGTCTGTCTTTTTTTTTTTTTTTTTAATCGCTAGATTAAATTGTTAATACTATGATCAGGTAAGTGCTACCTGATGAATATTTTATAAAAAAAAAATGGTACCGGAGTTACAAGTGATATTAAAGTGTTACTAAATCCACAACAGTAAAATCAGGCTGTATATGCAGTAAAGCATGCTTGTTATACTCACTGTGGAACCTAAGGGGTTAATCCTATGCATTGTGTAAAAAGGCTGTTTGATATGACTTCTCTAATCCTCCCCTATTTTTACTGTCCCCAATCCATCTGCTGATAGTACAGAGCCCTAGGAGGCACCATGCATATGCTCAGTTTGGTGTGTATTGTTAGAAAGTCTTACTGCTAAAGTAAATGTAAAATTCAAGACTTGCATGGGTGTAAGATGTCCGACGCTACTTCGTGTTCTGTCACATTAGGAAACCTATTGGAACGCATGTTGGTACGCATGGCGCATGCGCAGTAAGTTGTTCTCGTCTGAACGTTACTTCCGGGTTGCAGAATCTGATAGACATTCTGAACACCAGATTACATTCAAACCATTATTGGGCAGGCTGAATGCACCAAGTTGATCGATCAATCCACTTTGGTACAACCAGCCTGCCGGATTCGCTTTCAATTATGGCAAGAGGCTGCTAAAGAAAAGGAACCATCTATGGGCTGCCTTAGGCATCTTCTGATATGACCACTGCTAAAAGTAAGGATCAGTGAATCTAAGGCCCCTTTCACACAGGCGGTGCGCCCGACGGGCTCCGTTTCCGCCGATCCCTGCTGAGCAGGCAGATGATAGCTCTGTCTCCACTTACTTTGCAGAGACGGAGCTGTCAGATCCCCGCTCTCCTCTCTGGGAGATTGGATAAAAACTGACCGCCTGTCCGTTTTCATCCGATCCGATCCTCCAGACGGATGGAAAATAAGGTTTCCATCCGTCTGGATTTCACAGACAGGATCGGATCAGATAGCAGCGGGTGTCAGAGGAGATGTCTCCGCTGACATCCGATGCTCCTCAGCGCTGCATAGAGCATCCGATCCGGTCCGCCTGAAAAACTGACAGGCGGATCGGATCGGAAAGCCCGTGTGAAAGGGGCCAAGTGTTTATATTCTCCTGCATAAGAGACATAACGGACACCGATCAAAGAATTTTTTCCAGGAAGGTATTTTTGATCCATTCTTTATCGCATTTTGCTAATATTTGAAACAAGATATTAACGTTTTAACCTTTTTCAAGATTTAACGTGCCCTAATTAAACCCCCCAAGATATAATTTAACGTGCCCTAACTAAACCCCCTTTTGGAACTTTAAAGCCTTATTTGTATCTGGAATCCTGTAGAGCATTTAGTGCAGTTTTATCTAGGGAATATATTTAGTTATGAATACCTTGTGATATAAACTGTTACCATTCGATCTTCAAATTTGTATTTTATCCAGTGCTTACATCAACATTGCAAGTGGAAGTGAAATAAAATTGCCAATTTCTTGTACATCTCGCATCACATAATCGCTGAACACCTGCTATTGCCCTGGAGACATGGTATCCCATATGTATTAAGTTAAAAATCTCCAGCTTGTTTTCTTTACAAACTAAATTCCCTTCAGGTGCAATATTTTATCACTTTTATCCGCGTTGCAATTTCAGACGTTTAAATGCATTTTAAACTATTGTCAGCTGCGTATGAGTGATTGTTAGTTCTGTATACAACAGAGTTTATGTGTTTTCAGAGAGGGAATAATGCAGTTAACATCATGAAGATTTGATGTTCGGTAAAATATTCTGTATTAAATCATTGCTTCCAAGTAAATTTAGAAAAGTAAAACGATTTTCTTGTTTAAAAAAAAAAAAAAAAACTGCTAGAAAGAAACTTTGTGAGACTCCACGCTAACAATGGTCTAGTAGTATAGCCTACTATTGTCTGGTGCTGTCAATAGCAGGATGTCTGAATGTGGACCATTGAATAGGACAGCAGGAAAGTACAGTTATAGGGTTCTTCTACGCACTTCATGGGCCATTGGCAACCAGTCCAGTGCCTGAATTCAGCAGAATTAGTCGTCAGAAGGTTGTTAAGATTAAATTAATGTGCTTTAAAGGAGATACGCAGAGAAGGTGTTTCCTGGTCCTGTTTGGTGGTGCAGTTGTACTTTTAAAGCTTTTGGTATCACTGTAATGCCCTGAGATGTGAAATGACAGCTGAGCCTGTGTTGCTTAAAGTGGTATAATACCCAAAAGGAAACATTTAGTATCTTACAGCTTACCAAGCGTTTTTTTTTTAGACTTTCTTTCTTGTATTTTCCCCTAGTCATCTGGCCAGTAAGTCTGTTGTTTTTAAACAGAACACGCTGTCCTGCAAATGTAGCAGTTGGGTTGAGACAAACCATTAAGTGTCCATTCACACTAATCCGACTTGGACCGCGACTTGTCAGCCTGACAAGTCGCAGTCCGTCACGCTCCCATTGTGCGGTACAGGAGCCGTTCTAATAGGAGCGACACAAGTCGCTCCGACTTAGAAAAAGGGTCCTGTACTACTTCGGGGCGACCTGGAGGCGACTTGCATAGACATTCATTTTATGAAGTCCGTGCAAGTCATGCCGAAGTCGCGCTGCACGTGACTTCACAGGTCGCCCCCCTAAGTCGGAGCGACGTAGTGTGAACCAAGCCTTACAGAGGTGCTTACAAGTAGCTTTTATTTATTTATGAGAAACCTTTAACCCAAAAGGAAAAAAACTATTTGCTGTAACTGATTTTAAAGTGAGAAGTATTGTAATTAATCCTGCGCAAAGGATCTGTATAAAGCATGAGAATCCAACTGCTGCCCCCACTGCAACTAACCACCCAAGGTGGCGTCTAGATAAAGTGTGCTGGATGAAAGTGGGTATAGGCGCTGCTGGTATATAAATAAAATATGTGCAAATGTCAAGAAATAGGGTGTGGTCTAAACCTTCAAAATACAACCCTGTGCAGTGATAAATACATGTACATAAAGTCCATCTAACACTACTCTCCCCCCAGAGTGACATTACTGCTATCCAAAGATGTCTCTGTTTCTCCTTCATCCAGAGTGTACGCACTGTAATAGTGGATGTGTGTTACTGGGCAGATCACCTGGTGAAAAAAAAGACTAAAAAAAAAAAGAAAACAAATGCAGCCACCACATCTAATGATTGGTAAGCTGCAAAATATTGCATTTTTGGTTTTGGGTTTAATTTTGCTTTAATAGTTTCAAAGGTTAGCATTGATATGATAATACAGATGCAGTATGTGGACACACAGTACTAGCTTAAACTCTGAACTGCTTTTTGGCAAACATTTGAAAAGTCCAAGCTCCCGAATAGAAAAGTTATGTCTGTGACGATAAGCATGGTAAAGGGACCATGGCCTGCTGCCTTCCGGTAATGGGTTTGTGTGCTGAAGCCACCCTTTCACACTGCTGAGGGGCAGTTATGATAGATTGGAGAATGGGCTGTTTATTGGGCTGAATGGGCAGCCCAGCTCTTAGTAATGATTTCTAATGGTAGCTGGGAGCTTCTGCTACTTCCCTCACAGATATACATGTAAACATGATGTTTAAAGGCTGCACAAAACCGTGTGGAACCCACAGTTCTTAGCACAGCAGGCATAGCTTCCTATTCAATTATTTAAAATAACTATACTTTGACCTACTTTTGAAGCATGACGCCTCTAGGACTCATGTAGGCCATCATCACTGGAACAGCCAAGTAGAAGGCCTACCTTTCCAATCCACCTACAAAAGAAAACAGGGGGCACTAGTTCACAAAGAGCCACCAATCATTGCCACATCCCTAAATATATACAGGGAGCAGCCCCGCATTCAATCAAGCCAAGGGCTATGAAAAAAATGTCCGGACACTACCCTACCAAAAAAGTGGGACTTTAAGGCAAGAATTCAATGGTGGAAACAAAATTGAATATGGACTAATGATAGATAAAATATTACATTTTATTACAACAGGATAAAAAACAGTGTGCAAAACATGGTAGAAAAAGGAGTCACAAGGGTTTTTCTACACTAATGGTTCCTTTTGTAATAAAATTTACTTACCTGATGTATATGTTGCATCCTTGATTTTATACCATGTTTTGTTACTGTTTTTTATTCTTTTGTAATAAAATTTAATATTTTACCTATCATTGGTCCATATTCAATTTTGTTTCCACCATTGAATCCTTGCCTTAAAGTCCCACTTTTTTGGTAGGGTTGTGTCCGGACATTTTTTCATAGCCCTTGGCTTAATTGAATGCGGGGCTACTCCCTCACCCAATTTTGCTCTTTCCAATCCACCTGTTTCCTGTGTTTACTAGTGTCCTCTGTCCTGACTTAAAGAAGTCCCATTAAGACCGCTTTTATGCTTTTGGCATATCTTGGTAGTTCTGTCTAGTTCTGTAATGAGTTACAATACAGAGACCAGTTAGGCTCTGAAAAATCCTTAGCCAACAGGAGTCCTAGATTGCTAATATAATTGCCAGACTCTATTGACTTCGGGATTATATTCCGGGAAAGGCAGCCTGTATTTGGTAGTCACTGCTTAACTGTGCATGCTATGACCTGTTCTTTCTTACAAGGTTGGAGAATCACAGCCTGCATTGTTGTTTTGATGGTAATATATATTTTCTTTATGATTTATCCTTGGAGTAGCTGATAGGTATGTCGTTGAAGGTAGCCAATCCAATTTTAGTTATTTATGATTGGGGTTTATAGATGGCATTTCTTTGTCTATCTCAGGGATCTTGAACCTTTCGAAACAAAGTCCAGTTTACTGCCCATTAATTTTTAGGGGGACTGGACTGTGGACAATGGGAGTAGAACATGCCCTGGCATTGGTGGGAATAAACAATACCATAGGCTTGGGGGTCTATGGGAATTTAAAAAATTACATCATTGGTGTCAGTGGAAGGAATAATACCCCATTATTGGTGTCAACGGGAGGAAAAGTGCCCCATTTCTGGTGTCATTGGGAGGAATAGTACCCCGTTGTTGGTGTCAGAGGAAGAAATGGTGCCTCAAGGGCCGGATAAAGGTAAGCAAAGGGCCACATCTGGCCTGCAAGTCCCAGTTTGGAGACCCCTGGTGAATCTCCCTTTAGAGCCAAAATTGTGATAGCTAAACACCTTTATATTTTTCAGCTTACCAGAAAGAGAAACTGCTTATTAATATTCATGCATACTATTAACATATAATATTTAATATTAACTAAAGCTCATAAAATGAAAAAAAATAAAATAATGTAAAGTGCAACAAACATTGGGCTGTATTTCTGGATAGATGTGGATGGGGATTTGTTTTAGCACAACTGGAACTATAACATAGCTCAGACAATAGTTCTCATTTTATTTACTTGCTTAAATGAGTTTTATAACACCAAATGTACCTATCTGAAATTGTATCCTTGGAAGGAATGGATTTATGTAAATGTAAACAACAAAATAAAAAACCAAAGCCCATTTTATTTATTTAGACTTGGCAACAAAGTAAAGGAAATGTATCTGGACAGTCGTAACATATTCTTGAAATTTATGGACTGTGGGAATTGGATGGTTGTCCTTATATCAGTCTAATGAATTATTATTGTTAGGTTTATTTCCCCCTACTTCCTTTCCCATGCTGTATAAATAACTTCCCATTGCTTTGTACTAAAGCAAGAAGTGCTGGGATTACTTACAAATATTAAGAGAACTGGAAGACATTGACAGCACCTAGCAGTGGAGGACATTGACAGCATCTAGTAATGGAAGACATAGACAGCACCCAGCAGTGGAGGGCATAGACAGCACCCAGCAGTGGAGGGCATAGACAGCACCCAGCAGTGTAGAGCAAATACAGCACCCAGCAGTGGAGGACATAGACAGCACCCTGCAGTGGAGGACATAGACAGCACCTTGTAGTGGAAGTAGTTTTCATACAGCCACTTCATAATCTTTATTGTGAAGTACCGTAGTTACGTCACCTGGGTTGAGTTCCTGTTCTGTAAATGTGTAGACTGGTGCTGCTGGATTATTATGTATGGGTCCCGAAGATTGAAACATTTGGACTTTAGCTAAAAGATCGGCTCCTCCATGCAAACAATTCATGGAAACTGCCGGAGGAAGCAGACAATAGGCAGTCGTTGTGAATTGTGAAAATGGAAGGGAGAGTTTTAAACTAATAAAAATAAAAGAGGGAAAGAGTGGATGGTTTACAATTAATGGAAAAGCAGCAAGAGACGAGCTTTTCTATGCTTTGTTTTACTAGGCTGTGCGGTTTGATTGTTATGCTTCCTTTGCCGTCGGAGCGCTGTATCCATATCTGTCCTCAGAATTCCCACACAAACAATATACAGGCTGGGAGCTGTCAACAGGTGGACTCAGTGAACAAGTTTACATGGCATGCATAGATAGCATAATGGAAGTGGCATCACTTCCTGTTTGGCTTTTTAGCTTGTATTTACCTCAGCAGTACATCCTGATTTCTTGGATTCCGGTGTGCCACTTGTACACAATTGGTATTCATTTATGTATTTGTAAAACCTGATAATGAACTTCTCTTATTGGCTACCTTTTTTGGTCTGCTAATAAACAGTATACCAATAAAAGAGTTTTATTCTCTGTAAACCCTAGAGATGGTTGTGCGTTCAAATCCCAGTAGAGGATGACCATGTTGCTGACCATGTCCATCTCCTTATGACTACAGTGTACCCATCTTCTGATGGCTCCTTCCAGCAGGATAATACACCATGTCACAAACCTCAAATCATCTCAAACTGGTTTCTTGAACATGGCAATGAGTTCACTGTACTCCAGTGACCTCTACAGTCACCATATCTTAGAGGTGGACGGAATGGAAATGTTGGTGCCGAAACCTAAAATGCAGGATGCACTTTGCCGGAAACCGAAACCGAAAATTACAGTTTTTAAAAAATATTTACATTTTTTGATATTGTATTATATTGAAATCTTTACTTAATATCATGAATTTAAATGCATATGAATATATTGTCGGCCATTATTGGCACATTTAGCGCAAGAAAAATGTATCTCTTTAAATTCTATGTATGTCTTTACACTGTCCGTTGTGCTTCCATTGTGGTGTTACCAAAAATGCTGCAAGCAAGATTTTTAAGTTAACCACTTAAGCCCCGGAAGATTTTACCCCCTTCCTGACCAGGGGGTATGTTGCGATTCGGCAATGCGTGACTTTAACGGACAATTGCGCGGTCGTGCGACGCTGTACCTAAACGAATTTGACGTCCTTTTTTTCCCACAAACAGAGCTTTCTTTTGGTGGTATTTGATCACCTGTGCGATTTTTTGATCGTGCGCTATAAACAAAAAAAGAGCGTCAATTTTGCAAAAATAACAATATTTTTCACATTTATTTATATGAAATTACCCCCCAAAAAAATGTAAAAATCAAAATTTTTTAACATTTTCGGCCAATTTGTTTTATGCTACATATGTTTGGTAAAAAAAATCGCAAAAAGCGTATTTTGATTGGTTTGCGCAAAAGTTATCGCGTTTACTAACAAAGGGAAAGATTTTTGTCATTTTTGTTGTTGTTTTTTTAACGCGTAATGGCGGCAATCTGCGATTTTTTTTTTGCGGTACTGCAACATTGCGGCGGACAGATCGGACCCTTGACTGACATTTTTGACACTTTTGGGGTTACCAGTGACATTACTGCAGTAATCAGTGCTATACATATGCACTGTTACTGCAAAATTACACTGGTAGTGAAGGGGTTAACTTTATTTGACAGGGAGGGGCTGTGTGTGTCCCTAGGGGCGTGATTCTAACTGTGATTGGCTGTCTGTTGAGCTGTAGAAACACTGATCAACGGTTCTACATAGTAGAACCGTGTGATCAGTTTCTACACAGGGGAGAATGACAGGCGGCTTGTTTACACAAGCTGCCTGACTTTCTCCCTCTGCATCGGCGATCGCAGAGTGACCGGCAGACATCAGGTCTGCCGGTCACACTCGCGGGGGGGTCCGTGACCACGCGGGAGTGGGAGCGCGCCTCCGGCGGCGCGCGCTCGCTCTCTAGGCCCTCACAGGCTAGCGACGTAGACCTACGTCACTTTGCCTGTGAGGGGCTGACTGCCGACGTAGATAGTCGTGCAGCAGTCGGCAAGTGGTTAAAAACGCATCAAAAACGCACCTGTTGAAATGTATTGAAAATGCAACAGGAACTCATCAATAACACTTGCTTTTGATGCGGTTTTTGAGTCACATGACCTATGAAAAACAAACTGTAAGGACAGAAAAATCGTGGCAAATTCGCGTCCGTTTTCAGCGCTATTATTGGTACCTTTTTCTCTTATTGGCAAATTGTCGATAACACTATTTTCGGCTGATATTTTTAGGCGGACGAAATTTCGGTGCATCTCTACTAGATCTCATTCCAATAAAGAACCTTTAAGATGTGGTGGAATGGGGGATTCGCACCATGGATGTGCAGCTGACAAATCTGCAGCAACTTCATGATACTGACATGTCAATATGGACCAAAATCTCTGAGGAATGTTTCCAACACTTGGTTGAATCTATGCCATGAAGAATGAAGGCAGTTCTGAAGGCAAAAAGGGGGTCCAACCTGGTATTAGCAAGGTGTACCTAATGGCCAGTGAGTGTATATAGACACAGGCGACGGCTTGCAGTTCTCAATGAGCTGCGAAGGCGTATTTGAGCGCTCTCAAAGTTAACTGATTTTTTTATACAACTGAGTAAGTGCCTGCCCATATGGGAGATATGGACTGACCGTGTACTGTCTGCAGGATCCTGGCATTTCACCCATGATCTGCCCATCACAAATGAAATGCTTTACAGGCTTCAGTGTAAAAAAATAAATAAATGCACATTTTTTTCCTGCAAAGAGATGGGCATTTATTATTTTTCATAAAGGTGGGCTTATCTTTTACCTGATGAAATGGCATATTAATACCACCAGGAAACTAGGTTTTGTTTATGCTCTCTTCTGTTTTGTATAAAACTTGGATCCTGTTGGATTGAAATTGAAGTTTGCAATAAAAGCTCTTAAAGCGGAGTTCCACCCTGGATTTTTTTTTTTTTTAATACCCCCGGGACAGTCAGGGCTAGTGCATTCCACAATGGCTAGCCTCTGATCTGTCCCGGGTTGCACTTACCTGTTAGGACAAATACTTACCTTGCAAACGTCTTGTCCAGCGCTGCCATCTCAGATGTGGGCAGCTTGAAGCCAGCGCGTCCTCTTCGGCGTCTTCTTCCGCCTTCTTTGGTCCCACGATGCTCTGCGCCGGCCCCGACGTCACTTCCGGGTCAGGCGCGTCATCCCTCCACAGCTTCTGGGCATGCCCAGAAGCTGTTTAGAAGGGGATGACGCGCGCGACCCGGAACTGACGTCGGGGCCGGTGCAGGCGCAATGATTCCTGGGAGCTATGACGTCCAGCTCCCAGGAATCATTGCAGAGCCAGGAAGTGACGACGGGCCGCGGCCGAGGAAGGAGGAAGAAGGAAGTAAGGTAAGTATATTTTCTTCGCTACGAGGTAAGTAAAAAAAAAAAAAATATGCGATTATCCATTTCTTTTTCAGGTGACCCGGAGCGAGAAGATGGAGGTAAGTATAAAAATAGGGTGGAACTCCACTTTAAGCCCGGCAGTCTCTTTAAGTAGTTCTCAACGTTTTAAATATGCGATAAGTCGGTAACTGTCTGCTTTAAAGCATTCCAGAATCAGAGCAGAACGCAGTCTTGTAAACATGACTTTGAGATCATATCTGGAAAGTTCACTGTCAGTTCTAATATGAGACAACCCCTGGGATCTCGCTGTAAAGGATTTAAGAGAGCCGCATGCTTTAAAAAAGGTCCACTTCCTAACCTGCTCTGGGAGGCTGGACACAGGCAGACGTTCCTTTTAACAAATGCTTCTGGTTTTACAGAGCAGATAGTTTCATTGCAAGGTAAACAAAATAACATAAAAAAAAATGTGGCGTGGTGTATTTTAACCATTGAGCTGCCATAACTCTTGACAGTTGAATGCTAATAGATATTGTATGCAGTTTTCTGCAGTAATAATAAATCTGCATTTACTAAAAAAAATATATATATATATATACTGTATATATATATATATATCTATCTATATATATATATATATATATATATATATATATATATAAATATAATATATATATATGTGGCTTATTTCTCAGAAAAAAGGTGCAGGAACTCAACCACAACCCCCCCCCCCCCCCCAGACCCACTACCAAAACTGGCCAAAATTTCACTAACAGTGGGAGGGTCTTAAGGGGGCATCAAATACCCGGAGTGCATTATGTACAGAGTGCAGAATCCGGTGGGGTTACACACAGAGTGCAGAGTTCGGGGGTGTGCTACGTGCAGAGTTCGGAAGTGTGCTGAGTATACAGTGCAGAGTTCAGGAGTGTGCTGAGTATACAGTGCAGAGTTCAGGAGTGTGCTGCGTATACAGTGCAGAGTTCAGGAGTGTGCTGCGTATACAGTGCAGAGTTCAGGAGTGTGCTGCGTACAGAGTTCAGGGGTGCACTACACACAAAGTGCAGTGTTCAGCCTTCTTCCACAGCTGCTTACTTCTGCATCCTCATCCATGTCTCACTTTTATCCCTTCTCTAGTCTATCTCTTCTCTAGTACCTTCCCTCACACTGTAGATGGCTTCGCCTCTCTCACTTGCAGGGAGATCTTCCAGTGAGGGTGTCAACATTCCCACTGCACCCCAGGCACCGGCATCTCCTTTGTCCCCATACTGCACTCGGAAAACACAGGAAGCCAGACCTCTGTAGTTTTGAGTGCTGAGCAGGGAGCAGGGGGCCTGAGCCAAAGGTGGTGGAACTGAGTTCCACCAAGTTCCAGCTGAAAAAAAAGACCTGTGTGTATGTGTGTATGTATGTATGTATGTATATATATATATATTTTTTTTTTCCAAACGCCAGAAAGTGAAAGTAAATACTTTTGTTAAAGTGGAAGTCCAGGCTAACCTTTTTTCTTTTTTAAAAAGAGAAAAAAAGTAAGAATAAATTTGGACTCTGAAATAAGCCAATATTGCCTGTTTACAAAAGTCATTTGTACTCTTCTTTGAATCTTGGAGTGCTGTGTGTATTTCTTTCGGGTCTGGGCAGTAATCCAGTGGGAAACGTTCCCTCTGTGCCTCCTTGCAGTAAAGACTGGTCACAGCTGCTCTGTCTTTGTGTAGGATGATTGGTCGTGTCTACGCCCCCTCCTGTAGTGGGCTGGGCCTGCTGAGTCCCTCCCTCAACTCCCCTCTCTGCAAAGGCTATATCCAGCACAGTGTGATGTCACTGCTACTTTTACAGTGTAATAAATGGGTTTTGCAAAACTTTTATATATATGCTTTGTGGCTACTGGGGAATAGATTTAAATGAAAGTTTTTATGCCTGAAAAACAGCTATAAAACTTGTGAGCATCTCTCGCCAGGACTGGAAATGAGGGAAACGTTGCCAATGGGGTCAATGATATCAAACGCTTCTGAAAAAAAAGGTTGTTTAATCATTTTCAGTGGGTAAGCCAATATGTCCTAATCAGAACAGAGCTGATTTTCCAATCTAGAGCACATTCTTTGTATATTTAATTTTAAGACACCACTAGTTACTCCAAAATGATTGTGTCTCCCTCTCTCCACTGAATATCTTGGCAGTATATGGTAAGTGCTGTCCAAGAAGGTCATTCCACCTTAATTTCAGCACTCTCACATTCACAATAGGACCGGGGCAGGGGGGTTGCTTGGGACTTTTGGAATATTTGGATAGGGATCTTTGGATTTAGTGTCAAAAGATCTTGGTCATATGTAAGGTCTCCTGAGGAAGCCAGGTAATATTGAAACACATAGAGATCGGCAATTGTTGTCTGCAGTCTGGCTAAAATACAGTCATTATATCAAATGTACATTGAATATTATTTTCTATATGTACAGTATACTTATGGGCTAGATAGAGCCAGGTATACACAATGAGTTTAAAGGACAAATGATCGTCCGTTAATTTTGGAATGCTAATTTTCATATCAAAAAAGATGATGTTACTAAAAGTATGAAAATTCTCGTATGACAGAATCAAAATTCAGAAATGGTGTAATGTATTGTATTTTATTCGTATTGTATTTTTAGACAAAAACTGTACTGATTAAATGAAAATTGTACAAACTGGTATCGTACAAGACATTTTTTCGTGTTTGTCCCTTTGGATAATTTCAGACAAAAGCTGTGTGCCATCCCTTCGAAAGTGGTATTTTTTTGTCCGATTTTCTTATCGTGTGCACGGGCCTTAAGGCTTAGCAGAATGAGTGCCTTTCCTAGGGAGCCTCCTACATGAAATAGGTAACTGCACTGAATTGATTTTTATGGATATAGATATCTTGGAGTAATTTTTGCAAATTAACAAAATTGTTTTTGTATTTTCTCTAACTGAGCATTCACTTTTTTTTTTTTTTTTGGTTAACAATGGCACCTGTAATATCCTTTTTTCTTTATTCTTGTTTTTCTCATATGTCTATGGATGTGGTGCCACATCAGTGAATTGTGCTTCGTGTTTTTTCAATTTTTTTTATGCACACAGTTGTGTAAAGATCTGCATTGCAGCAATGCGTCCAGAGTTGTAGGGGTGGGGGAAAGAAAATTTAAAGTTTGAACACGAGTACACACAATCTTTTACTGTAAATTGAAACACTGTTAGGGTGAAAAGGAATTTTACGCGTGTATATGTGCAGGCCTGTTTACGTGTCTGTACATGTGTATATGTTTTATAAATGCATGTATATTTGATTTATGGAACATAACTTAGATTTTTTACTCTCTGCCAGCAAGAGCCTGCATCAGTAAACGATTATGTCCGTGTGCAAGACGCCTTAGTTCTACAGGTATTTTACAGTACATAAAAAAACAAACAAAACCAGGCTCAAGGCGCTGGAGAAATAAATCCAACTTTGCCTTCGCCGATGTGGTGTTTGTCATCCTAGCTTGACGAATATAAACCTAATTAATACCTTGTACAGACACAGGAAAAAATAAGCTGCTATATAGTTGACAAAAATAAATGGCAATGTGATGCTCCCATAAAATAACTAAATTACTTTATTGAATCAAATTGATACACATTATTTGGATGCCCGGCTGCAGCATAAGTTGTATATGGACATATATATATGAGGTGACAAAACATGCAGAAAAATACGAAAAACAAGACATGAGACGAAGCTACGCGTTAGCACTGTGAAACGCGTTGACGTCACAAACCGCAGAGACGCCACTGTGACGATCCCCAGATGGGTGGCAAACCGTGGCACAAGCGGCAAGAATTTCCAGAGCCGCTCAGTGTGATTGAGCAGGGGGAGTTGTACTCTTTCTTGAGGAGTATTAACTGTGACACAGACCAGAATCAGGCCATAGTGGACAGCATTTGAGCATGGCTGCCCATAGCCTGGCATATTCAGAACTGAGTCAAGAGTTGGTAAAGTACCAACTGAACAAATCAGATTGTTCTATATGCTTTTTGTTAATGAAGTTGATACGCAGTGGGTCCCCCAGAGTTTGAACATTGTTTACCATGGACTTGGTTCACACACCCGTGATACTGTCCCAGCTCACATTCTTTGGGAACAGATGAGATGGCAAACACTGGGGAAAAAACAGAAGGTCATATCATTCATCTCCACACAGCACAGGGAGATGAATAAATATGACTATCATCAGAGGGGATCTATGTCTTGATATTGAACAGATACTGCCCTGGAATGAACTTTCTCCCAGTAGCACCCAGTGGAGGCCTATAGCTCCACACATTCTGTTGGACTTGGTCAATTCAATACACAGCATTAAGAGTGACCACACATTGGACATTGGACTGTCCAGGGCCATCCTAGTACTAGGTGGCAATCCTACTGACTTGCGGGTTCTGGGCCCTTCCTCTCCTTCTTCCCCTCCTTCCCGCTATTTTTTTATGGTTTTTCACAGCTCGAGCTCCCAGGGGCTTGCCCTCAGAGGAATTCCCAGATGTATACCAATTATTTAAAGGACTGATACGGCCAAGCCGAGGGAATTCCGTCCGCAGTGTATGTAGTACCTGGCGTCCGGATGTGTTTGTTTGTCTCGTGTCTTGTTTTTAGTTTTTTTGTGCATGTTTTGTCAACCCATATATATATATATATATATATATATATATATATATATATATATATATATATATATATAATGTATTTTACTGTACCTGCAGGTTTATTAATAGATGCAACTTAGGTAATGTGCATGTTTTGTAGGTGTGTTGTACTGCATCTGTTTTTTCCCAAGATATACATTTAGAATTCAGTTTCAGTGCAGCAGTTTAGTGGTTTTGTGCGGGCACCTGGAGAAAAAAATAAAAAGGCAAACCCAAATAAATAACCTTTTCACTTTAGTTGGTACTGAATTTTATAGGAAGACCTAAATACTATGTTAGGAGTTTTCCTTTAAGACATTTATAGCTCCCAAGCAACACACAGCAATCCGTTTTGTCTGTTGGAGACACCTAGTCAGCCGTATTGGACACAGATTTACAGCGCCAAGCACTGTGCAGGTTGTTTAAACTCTCCCGTCACTCCAGATATTGAACATTCATTCTTTACTGATTGATTAGTTCAGAGTAAATAATGTCAAATGAACACTAAAGCCTTTCTTGACCCAGCATGTAAGATGTGTCTTAAATCTGTAGAATGAATGGTGACCTAGACAGTACAGAGAGGCGATGGAGGCAGACTAACTGTGTCTTGAAGAAAGCAAAGGCTGACGGCGTCCTTGCACAATACAATAACAGATAATGACTTGGGATTCTGAGGCAGAGAGCGAAAATCAAAGGGCAGCCATTGATCAGACCTGATCAATGTGTGCATTAATAGTTGTCGCATCAAACAGAAGATTCACTATTGTGGAGAAACTGTATATGCGGTCAGTCGGATCAAAGGTGCATTCCAACCCGCCAACTATGTATTGATATTGCTATAATGATATAGCATTTTATCATACGGCATGTTTGTTTTGTCTCTTTAATATATGCCTATCAGCTAGGTCAGCAAACTAAAAGGCTGTAAAGGAGAGTCGCGCTAGTATAATGATGTAAAAGTGCAACACACAGTATCAGGATTATTCTTTTTTTATCTGAAAAAATGACGTGCTCCTGTGTGCAAATACTATAGTACCACCTGGCAGACTATCCTCCTCCAATCAGAGGTGTCTGCTGTTTCTTACAACGTATGCACCCTAGGCATAGTTGGCTTGTACTGTATCTAAACATGATGGTCCTCCCTTGCTGGCCTGTGCTTACATTGTGCTTGGCCTGAGCACGCTTCCTGTGATCACATTGTGCCGGTGCCAGAGTACATTTCCTGCACTCACATTGTGCTTATGTTACGTTATCTGTACCCTTCCTACCTGAGTAGGCACAAACAAATCAAATCTGCCCAAGCGTTCCAAGCACAACTGAACTGGGATCCTAAAATTATTCAAACAAACTGGACTTTGGGAAATGGGGGCACAGAACGTACACCCTGGTATGAGTACACCCTTCGACGTGATTGCCATGGTTCAGTAATGTTTTTTTGAAAAGTTGATGGCTGCGCTGGACTGACCTACTCAATAGACGGTCTGTGGGTGGGTGGTAGGTGAGAGAGGGCTACTTTGGGGAATTAACTCCCAATCAATCTGGTCCTACTGGATGAAAAAAGGCAGTGGACCCTTGTTAAGGGGTCTGGGCTGCTACCTTAAGATACGGCCTAGTGGTCGTTTCCAAATTCCAATGTCGGTTGCAGATCGGAACGTTTATGCTGTTGGTTGCAGATCCGAACGGCAACATTTACGCCCTGAAGAAGGGGGAGTCTCTGTTCCCCTGAAACGCGTTGGCTTTAACATACAAATAAAACGACGATCTTTTGATTTAAGTGAGATTCTTATTGCTGATTTTGGGCGCTCCTTTAACCGACTACCATTAGAAACGATGGTTCAGTAATGGTAATGGGTACTTTAAGGCCTCATGCACACTGGAAGTTATCAGAGGGGACAATAAAACTCAGACACAGGGCTACACAAACATGCCTAGTGTGAGTACACCCTAAGTGGTCCAGTGTTGGAGAATTATAGTTTGCGTTTTGTTCAGAAAGAACATTGACTGGGCATAAACAACAAAAGTTACCATGCAAACTTTTTTGGTTTTTGATGATAAGGTACAGCAATTACCACATAGTGGAACACAAAATAACCGGCCAACACTGAGCAGTCTCTCTATACCTTCCTTGTCCTGACTCCCCCTGGAGGTCTCAGGCAGCATAAACAAAAGAAAAGGTTTTGGCTGGAGTAGAACTTTAAGATGTTACTTTGCCATTAATTCTGTCCTTTTGCTCTAATTTGCATGTTACTGCAATCCAATGATGTTTCTGTCACCAGGTCTCTGCGGGGAGACTTTAGCTGACATTTAACTTTTACAATGTATTTAATTAGAGAAAGTAATTAATACAAAGTTACAGAATCTCGTCTTGATGGATTGGCATACACTTTCTTTGCAGAATTATGCTGCAGTAGAGCACTGCTGCTGTAAAGGAATTGTAAGTGGAATAACCTTTCAAGGAATGCTGTTGTAAATCAATTAAAAAGCGTGCTCGTAATCATGAAAATTATAGGACAGGTTTGCCATGATCCTTCTCTTTATCTGGGTTTGATTTGTTGTTGACTTGTGCCCTCAAACTTCTTTTCAGTGAGTCATGAGCTCCAAGTGGGTGTGTGCCTTTTTTCCTAGTAGAAACAGTAACTGATCAAAACAAAATGGATGTTGTTGAAATGGTGTACATATCTACCTCTAGTAAATTGAAAAGGTACCTTTAGGTCAGCTATTCTCAATTAGGATTCTGTGGAACCCTAGGATTCCTCCAGATGTTGCTAGGGGTTCCTTTAGCTAAGGGCTAATTGACCTTGCATTGGATGGTGTCTGCGCTGGTTGGCTCAAACCAATGATCTTTTTTTAGCTATCTGTAAGTTTAGCATTATGATTACCACTGTAAGGGGGATTTCTTCCTATTGTCCACCAATGTAACATGCATTTTTCTCACTGGTCCCCAATGTAACAGGAATTCTTCCCACTGGCCACCAATGTAACTGGCATTCTTCCCACTGGCCACCAATGTAACTGGCATTCTTCCCCACTGGCCACCAATGTAACTGGCATTCTTCCCACTGGCCACCAATGTAACTGGCATTCTTCCCATAGGCCACCAATGTAACAGGCATTCTTCGCAGTGGTCACCATTGTAATTGGTATTATTTCCACAGGCCACCAAAGTAACGGGCATTCTTCCCACTAACCACCAATGTAACGGGCATTCTTCCCACTGGCCACCAATGTAATGGCCATTCTGCCCACTGGCCACCAGTGTAACTAGCATTCTTCCCATTGGCCACCAATGTAATGGTCATTCTTCCCACTGGCCACCAATGTAACAGGCATTCTTCCCACTGGCCACCAATGTAATTGTCATTCTTCCCACTGGCCACCAATGTAACAGGCATTCTTCCCAATGGCCACCAATGTAACAGGCATTCTTCCCACTGGCCACCAATGTAACAGGCATTCTTCCCACTGGCCACCAATGTAATTGTCATTCTTCCCACTGGCCACCAATGTAACAGGCATTCTTCCCACTGGCCACCAGTGTAGTGGGCATTCTTCCCCCTGGCCACCAATGTAGCAGGCATGTTTCCCTCTGGCCACCAATGTAACAATTATTCATCCCACTAGCCCCCGATGTAATGCATATTCTTAATTCTGACCACCAATGTAAGGTGCATTTTTCCCACTGACTCCAAGTGACCTGATTTTAGCAGGGGTTTCCCAAGCCCTAAAAATAATTTCAAGGGCTCCTCTGTGACAAACATGTGGGATATATCCATTGCTGTCAAATTGCCGTTCAGCTTTAAAATATATGTATATCCCTAGCTGTATGACGTTTAAAGAGAAGGTTGAGTCAGTTCTGTAAACAATTACGTTTTTGTAGCTGCTGGCTTTTGGGATCCATGCACACTGGCCATAAAACATGCTGCTTATACAGGATTTTGCCATTTTTTTCTTCAGCCTGTATAAGCAGCTCTATGTTAGTCTATTTGTCCATGCACCTTAGAGAGTTTACAAGCATATTTGCAAAGAAGTGTTTTAAGGCAGAAAAAAAAAACATTGGATCCAAGACTTTAGGAGGAGCTTTTGGGCAGAAAAAGGTCTTTGAGGTGCGTGAACGCTGCATGTAGGAGCGTTCATCGTTTTCAAGTGTATATTGATTATAGTAAAAAACTGATTGTTAAAAAATGCTTATAAAAGCAAATGCTTATAAATTCTTGTCCAATACAAGCCACCTTTGAGCATTATGCTGCTTTTTCTTCCAGAGATTCTGATATTTTTTCAACCACCCAGCTCTTACTGTACCTGTCCGAGGATCTACTGCCGTCCTCACCCGGGCTGGTTTTTCACTGGTTTACAGGTCCCTGGTGCCAGTATGTTAACTGTGGGCAGCCAGCTGTGACTCCTTGCGGCTTCACAGCTTGCTTCTCACTGTATATGCAGGAGCCATGCTGTGCTTTGTGAATGGTCCAACAGCCTTCCGGGACCTATGACATGTCCCAGAAGGTTGCGGGCAGGCAATTGGGGGAGAACTTCTGGTGGATCTGCCGCAGAGATTAATCATGTATACCAATTGTTGGAGAGAGGGAGAAGAGCAGAACTTTGCATTCCTTTTGGGTGAAGTTCCCCTTTAAAGTGATATTAAAGTCTTTTTTAAAAATAACCAACATGTCATATTTTTGCACAGAACAACCCAGATGCTTCTCTTCTTGGGCCCCTTGTCGGCGCTCCTGGCCCCTAGCTCCTGCCGAACGCCCCCATAGCAAGAAGTTTGCTATGGGGGCACCTGAGCCGTGTTTCCATTCAGACACATCTTTCCATCTGAGCCACAGCTCAGCCCAACCCGATCTCTCTCCTCATTGGCTCACTGACTTTGATTGACAGCCATTGGATCCAATGGCACCCACTGCTGTGTCTCAGCTTTTTAGGAGGGAGATTCCCAGACAGTCGGGTCTCTTGTGCAATATCGCTGGATCGTGATGGGGCTTAGCTAAATATTGGGGGGGGGGGAGGCTACTACACACATAAGGTTTTGTTTATCTTAATTAATAGAATGTATTAAGATAAAAAACCTTCTGCCTTTAGAACCACTTTAAGTTTGCTAAAAAGCTATGTATTAACACAATTGCCTTTTTTAATCCTTAGTCACACCTCAGTGTTTTTTGCAGCGTCTTCTACATGCATGTAATTTATTGGCTGCAAAGCATTTCTGCGGGGCAACAGTGGACCATGCCTTTGCAGCGTGTGTTGATGTGGCCCTTTTGTAATGTCCTTTGGAAGCTCATGAGACATTGCAGGAGAGATGGGGACAGCATTGTCACTCTAGAAAAGGAAATGCCTGACCAAAAACATCCATGACAGATAAGCTGAAGATTTAAAAAGATTCAAAATTACTTTTTAAATCACATAACATAATTCTTATGAGATTTCAGCGATTGGGTTAACTTTAAAGGGACATTATTTACCATCCCGCCTTTTTCACAGTATCTTATCAGCGATCATTTCCATCTTCTGCGACCAGCTTTTTTTTTTTTCTTATTGGCAGAAGCGCGGTTTATGTTTATATTATGGGGAAATGCACACATACAAATATTAGTGTCTCAAGGCTTCATTTTAAACACAGCTGGAAGTTACATTGCTGCAAACAAGCATGCACGCAGCTTACAATATGGCAAACCCGATGACGGGCTGTCATTGCGTCCCCCGTGTTGTCAGGTCTTTTTTTTTTTTTTTTTTTTTTTTTTTACAAATCACAAATAAATACAACAAACTTTTTTTCTAAAGAGAAATTATGCCTATTTAAATAGCTATTAGCGGGTGTCTGCTCTCGGACTTGAAATACAAAATATGTTGTCATTTTCAATTTCATGGTGACGGCAAAGGATTATGGGGCGTTTGTCAGCTTCCTGAACATACAGTCCATGCATTGTTTTTCTGGGAAAGCGTAGGAGGTCTTTATAAATGCTAGGAAAATAACAAGATGCCCATGGGCATCAAACCCCTCCTGCCACTGTCTTTAATAGCACAGTGTTCCTCAGACCTTTTCATCTCGATGTGCCATCCGTCAGAGTCTCCCTCTTTAATAAGGTGTATGGTGCAGGAGGCCGGCATACAACAGCCCTTTAATTTTGCTCGGAGAAGGCGCCTACATGTTTTAAAGTTTGTAATTACTTTCTGGCTTGCAGCACCCTCTCATTATCAGTCACTGGAAAGAATGCTGCATCTTCCAGAAGTATAATTACAGAGGGTGGTATTTGTGGTGAGGTGAGACGGGAGGGAGAAGGATAGCTGTACGTTTTACAGACTTGCATATGTTTTCAGTTGTCACAAATGTGGTTTTGGGGCTTCACATTCCCATGCAATCATATAGGCTTTTTAGGATGGAAAAGCTGGACTATAGAGTAACCCGCAACCATTAATGAGAGGGCTGTGGCAAGAAAGAACTGTATAGGAATGTGGACGTGAGGCTGCCAGGATATTTTTCTCATGTTTCTCTAGCCTAAGCAATGTTCGGGCTCACAGGCAAGGGAATTTTTTAGGAAATATATTTTACTAAGTTTTAGTTAGTCAGGCAAGTCATGTAGGTTCGGGTCTAGAGTGGTGTATATTGGCCTTCTTCTGAATCAGGTTGCAGCATCTAGAGTCTCCTTCCACTAATGAGGATGGCAGTATTTATACTCAGCCCGTAGTATAAAGTCAGCCTACAGTCCTTCATGGAACACAAATGCCACAAGAGGCATTCATGCAATGCCACACCACAGCATCCTGGAGCATTAATAGAAGGATTGTTGGGTTTGTACTTACAAGTCTTTAAATTATGTGTTTAGTGTTCCTGGGTACAGCCTGTGGACATGTCTAGAATAGAAACTATTTCTGTCTATGAATGGTGCAGTTTTTTTCAGTACATCACTCCCTCCCTACTTTTTTTTTTTTACCCCTCTTACCTCTATAAGTCGATTCTGCACGCTCAGTGATTCAGTAGTGTTCTAGGGATCTGCCACTACACAAAAAATAGTATCTCTCCTGCACTCGAATGGTGTGCGGAAAGGTAAATGATCTAGATGGTATTTTAGGCACAAATGGAGCTGGCAATGGTGGCAACTTTGGCTCTGAGGAAGAGGGTCTTCCCTCAAAACACATAAGCCATACAAGGTTGGGAGGACGCCATCGCGCTATCCAGCATTAGAGAAGTGTCCTGGAAGCGAGCAGTCCCTATTTCCTACATGCTTGTACATATCCTATGAGTATATTGTACGCTACATTCTTTGATATTAATAAACTTTTTTAGTGGTAATGCACAAGGTCGGTGCGCCTTCTCTTGTCGTTTTCTTCTAATGCTTTTTGGATCTGCCACTACACACGTTGTCCAACCCCGCCATCTTCTTATGACATCATTGGGGAGGCAGCTGTCACTTGCAAGTTATTTCAGCTGGGCATGAGAAGATGGGGTGGTGTATTATTAAGGGGCAGGCAGCATAAAACAAGAATAGAAACCATTTCTGTCTATGAATGGTGCAGTTTTTCAGTACTTGGAGGTACTTCACTCCCTCCCTGCCTTTTTTGTTATTTTTTTTACCCCTCTTACCTCTATAGTTGGGTTCTGCACGCTCAGTGATCCAGTAGTGTTGTTTGGACCTGCCACTACACACCTTGTCCAACCTCGCCATTTTCCAATGACATCACCGGAGAGTTCTTTCAGCTGGGTCTGCGAAGATGTGGCGGTGTATCATCAGAGCGCTGGCAGCAAAAAACAAGAATAGAAACCATTTCTGTCTGTGAATGGTGCGTTTTTTTCAGTACTTGTAGGAATTTCACTCCCTCCCTGCTTTTTTTATTATTTTTTTACCCCTCTTACCTCTATAGTTGGATTCTGCATGCTCAGTGATCCAGTAGTGTTGTAAGGATCTGCCACTACACACCTTGTCCAACCCCGCCATCTTCTTATGACATCATTGGAGAGGCAGCTGTCTCTTCCAGGTTCTTTCAGCTGGGTCTGCGAAGATGTGGCAGTGTATCATCAAGGGGCTGGCAGCAAAATACAGACAGCTGGCTCTTCTGATGACATGGCGCATGTGCGTTAGAATATTTATTTATTTGTTACAGGTATTTAGATTGCGCTGTCAATTTACATAGTGCTTTACATATATGTTGTACATTCACATCAGTCCCTGCCTTCAAGGAGCTTACAATCTAAGGTCCCTAACTCACATTCATACATACATATACTATGGCCAATTTAGACAGGAGTCCATTATCCTACCAGGATGTCTTTGCAGTGTGGGAAACCGGAGTACCCGGAGGAAACCCATGCAGGCAACATACAAACTCCAAGCACGTAGTGCTGTGGCTGGGATTCGAACTAAAAACCCTAGTGCTGCTAGGCAGAGGTGCTAACCTTGTAGCCACTGTGCAATACCTCAAAGCCACCTGGGATATGTGGCGTGGTTAGCCCAGGAGGTAAAAAAAAAAAAATACCCACTTACGTGAGAGGAGAAGGGTTGGAGGGGAATAAGAGAAAGTGGGTGTGGAGGGTGTAGGACCGCTTTAATGAGAATATTAAATTCATGGGTAACTACAAAACCCACCCTAAGGTGCAACTCCACCCTGGGAGAGAAATTAGAGTAGAATCTGCAATTTTGAGTTGTTATCAGAACAGGAATAGAGGAGAAATTTATTAATGTGTTCTGGTGACAACTGTCTAAAGCCTGGTATGCACGGGCCGAATATCCGCCTGTATTGGTTCATTAAAAAAAGGCCGACATTTGGCCCGTGTGTACGGCAGCCTGTCTGACAGATACACCTTACACTGATTAAAGCAAGAAAAACAAACCAAATAGCTATTCTAAAATGTAAAAAGAGGTGCAAAAATAGAAAGTAACACATGTCTGCTCAGTTTTATTATGCTAACATAGACTCTTAGAAAGCACAGCTTCTATGTAGACCAGACTTGTATAAAGTACTCTAAATTTCTACTTGAGTAAAAGTACAAGTGCTCAATCAAAAAGTGACTTGAGTAGAAGTGGAAGTGCTCGCAGAAAAAGTTACTTAAGTAGAAGTACTAAAGTATTCAACATTTTTTTTACTTAAGTATTGCAAGTAGTTTTTTCAAAAAATTTGCTACTTAAGTACTAAAAGTAAAAAGTACCAGTAGTTTTGAAAAAAAAATTCTACTCAAGTACTGAAAGTAAAAGTACAAGTACTGTGTTACGTAGTTATTAAAGAAAGAAGTCAAAAGTTTGAACATCATATTGTCTTTTATTATTTCAAATGATTTATTCAAATGATTAACCTGTGTTTGTTAGTAGTTTCTTGATGCACTTTAAGCGCTGTAGCACCATTTATTTGTTTGTTTCATATTTTCTTTTTATTGGAAAGATTTGGTATAGCAGCTTTTATTATACACAGCCTTTATTTTCGTATGCGCTGATTTACACATGACATTATACACATTTTTTTGAGCTTTATGCAACCTGCCATCTACTGTTCTGGCAGTGGTAATTTTTTTAAAAGTAACGAGTAACTATGCAGCACAAAAAAAAAATACTTGAGTAGAAGTATCGAAATCATCGAAAAAATGTAGTGAAGTAAAAGTAGAAGTAGGAGAAAAAAATTCTACTCTAGGAAAGTACAGATACCGCCTTTCGGTACTTAAGTACAGTACTTAAGTAGTTCTACTTCGTTACTATACATCTCTGATGTAGACATAGTCATACTGATATCACAGGCTTTGTTCAGGAATGGGTTAAATATTTGTTGAGAATTAAATATCCTCAGTATTTGGAATTAAGTGTTCTTGAAAAGTGATTATGTGGAGCAGGGCTGAGTCTTTTGATGTAATTGTTACTTGAAAAGCTTATTATCGTGGTATTTTTCATTTGTGCACGCATGCCCATCCATGCTCATGTCTTATTTGAGCCTCACTGACTAAGCCCAAGAACCAGTTTTTCGGCACTGATTGACTTCTAACCGGGGCCTCAGACAGTTTTTCTGGCTTTTAAAAGTTACAAATACTAATGACTGCCGTTCCAGGTGACGATAGAGAGAAACATTTAAAATGATGGAGCATGTCGAATTTGTGTTGTGACACGGTTCTTTGCTAAACTGCCAGCTTATTTTTCCCTCGGGCGAGAAGTATGTCTGGTAACAAAAGTGCACTATAAATATTAAATGTTTATGACTTGACATGCTATAATGTGCAAGATAATATTTCAGAAACATTGGTTTGTAGCCTATGAACATGAATAGTCTGTGTTTGAAAGAAGTGTTATATACTGCTGTAGGGTTAGTTATACTTGGAAGAAAGTACAATTGTAAAATGTCAGGGAACGGTTTGGTTTTTAAGACCTGTATGAATGAATTGAGGGTTGCAAATATAAGTACCATGGAGGCCACTGCTGTTCAACCTCTTCTTGACCACCTTCCCACTGCCTAGTCTTGAAAAGGAGCAGACCCCTCTCTTCTTCCATGGTGGACTAGCTCCTGCACTTCCAAGTCATTGGTCTAGAGCAGTGGTCTCCAAAAGTGCAGCTTACAAGCTCGATGTGGCCCTTTGCTTGCCTTTATTTGGCCCTTAGGACACTATTCCTCCCACTAATACCAATAATGGGACCCTATTCCTCCCACTAATACCAATAATGGGACCCTATTCCTCCAACTGATATCAACAATGGGACACTATTTCTCCCACTATTCTCAAACATGGGACCCTATTCCTCCAACTGATATCAACAATGGGACACTATTTCTCCCACTATTCTCAAACATGGGACCCTATTCCTCCTACTGATATCAATGATGGGAACTATTCCTCCCACTAATACCAATAATGGGACCCTATTCCTCCCCCTGATATCAACAATGGGACACTATTCCTCTCACTATTATCAAAGACGGGACCCTATTCCTCCCACTGATATCAAAGATGGGGCACTATTCCTCCCACTCACACTAATGATGGGACCCTATTCCTCCCACTGATACCAATGATGGGCCACTATTCCTCCCACTCACACCAATGATCGGGCACTATTCCTCCCACTCACACCAATGATGGGACACTATTCCTCCCACTGATATCAAGGATGGGGCACTATTCCTCCCACTCTCACCGATAATAGGGCACTTTTCTTCCCACTTACACCAATGATGGGGTACTATTCCTCCCACTAACACTAATGATGGGGCACTATTCCTCCCACTTACCCCAATGATGAGGCACTATTCCTCCCACTAACACCAATCCAATCAGCATTAACATCAGCCAGTGCCTAAGCATATTCTAGTGACTGGTGACTTGGGGAGCCCAGTGGCCTGAATGATGATAGTCCTATTGCTTGCATCGCTGTGAATGATTGCTTGTACAATGCACCTTGCTGAGCGGTCAATTGGCACAGTCTTGTTCAGTTGCTATCATGCTGACAAATAATGACAAATGTGTTTATCTGTTTAACCATTTATGGTCATTTGGGTTTTCCAATTGTTTGAACCCTTTGCAACTAATCCTAGTATACATTAGTTTATCAACCCTGTTTTATCTACAAGCATCCTACAAGCAAACTAATTATTCCAAATTTTGCACAACATTCATTTTAAAAGGACAGGGGGTGCAAATGTATGCAGAATTAAAACAAATATGGTGTTGGATAGTGTTGGATAGTTCTGTCAGTCTAACACAGTGAACATTCTTTCAGGAGGGATGACCTCATTGATGGGTGCATTTTCCAGTCACAGGCTAGAGCAGGTCCTTGATCCTACTGCTATGCTCCAAGCGGATCTTCACTGCATCTGAGCACCACAAACCAAAAAAAAAAAAAAAAGTAATTTTTGATGAGATACTCCCAATAGGAACACCTCTAAAGGGATGCAGGCCCAGCAGATTTCCTCATTAGAGCCCTGCAGCTGCCACAGCTGATAGATACTCATGAAACCACTGCCATTTGACCCACTCAGCACAGAGGAACAAACAATGATTTATTCAGAATAACAAAAGGTAGGAATCTGCAACAAAGTTTGGTAAAATCCTTGTAATGTACATAGATCACCCAGAGGGGAATGCTTTTTTCTCAACAAAAGTGGAGTTACGCTTTAACTAAGGGCACATGGATTCCCAAAAGTAAATGGTACATGAATCATCTGCCCTTACTCAAGATGGCCACAGCCAGAAATACTAGGGGGTTGTTTTTCAAAGTGTTTTCTCAATATGTAAAACATTGAGACATGGATGGATGGGTGAGTTTGCTTAGAATATTAAAAACAAATTAAATAGTATTTTTTGCAGAGGATGCCAGAAATCTGACTTGTATCTCAGGCAGACTTCTGGGAAAATTGGTGAGCCAATCACACAAGCAGGAAATGATGTTTCTGGGGTGTGGTCAGCACACATTCTGTGTACAGAACAGCTCCAGGTAGCCATATTGCATTGCATTTTCAGAAAATTGCAACAGCTGCAGATTGAAAAGGAAAGGTCATTTTTAATAACATTCAGTTACAATATGATTTGTGTCACAATTGTATACGCTATATTTTTATTAATTTTTTTTATTTGCTATTTTTTTTTTTCGACGCAAAAGTGGAGGTACCCTTTAATGCTTCATGCACGAGAGTGTGCTTAGCTGAGAAAACCCCTCCTCCTCCTGACCTGAAGACTCCTGGGATTTATGACATAATTTTCCTAGGCAAGAAACCAGGAGGTAACTGAAGAAATGTAAAAAAAAAAAAAAAAGGGTTAAAACAAGCAAACATGATATACATTCCTATCTATTTACTAATGCTAGTAGCATGAGGATTAAAATAATCACTGTTGATTGGGAGAATGACATTCCACTTTAATGTGAATCTGAAATTTGTCACTAATAAGCAAAGGAACAAGTTTTCCTGCAAAGTGGGCACCACAGTCTGACTAAAGCTACCTTACTTGCACCCCCCGATCCTTTAATGCTATGCAAATGTTTCCCAGCACTGATCTATTCAGAAGAAACCCGTACCCATGAAGCAGGGGCATACAGTACATAAGAATATTCTTTTAATGTATCTGGAAAAACTCTAGCACAATACTTCAGTACAGTTCCTGTGGGAAATTATAT
Organism: Pelophylax lessonae; assembly: GCF_965119305.1. Taxonomy (NCBI): domain Eukaryota; kingdom Metazoa; phylum Chordata; class Amphibia; order Anura; family Ranidae; genus Pelophylax; species Pelophylax lessonae. Next base: position 162,255,649 of record NC_138776.1, on the reverse strand, counting down.
GCACTTATGTAGACGGTGTATGAAAGCGGACTGAAACGGGTGATTGATTATAAGCTTTAATTCATCTTAACCCCTATTGAAGCCTTTTAGCTTGAATTACGTAGCCAAATAATGGCACAGAGGTTAACTCCTGTACAAAACCTGCTCGCAAGACAGATTGACATTGAACTTGGCTCAACGATCTATTACGGACTTAACGTGACTATTATAAACAATGCATCCTCCTTTCAGAAACACACGACAGTCTGCTTTATTATTCCATTGTGTGCATTGTTGTAAATTTGGGTTGTGAAATGCATATGGGAAACCCAATCCTTCCTGTATCCACACGGCACCGCTCCAGTTGTATTGTGGTGAGGCCGTGGAAGTGAGAAAGGAGCTCATTTTACTTGCTAATTCATTCTGTAGTCCTACTGAGCTTGCCAGCTGGCTGGGTGAATAGTGCTGGAACTTGTCACATCTGCTATGGGCTATGATGTCATGGAAGCTACCACTACTTTTATTTAATGATCACTGTTTGCTTGCTCAAACGCCATCTAAACATTTTTGGGATTTCTTTGATTCTTCTTCCTGGTAGAATCTGCTTCTAACTTTTTCTACATTGGTCTTCCACCTAGCATGCTTGTATTCTTTAGGAGAAGCAAGCTCAGAAAAGGTCGGCCCCATAGCAGTTTTACTGTTAGAGGGCGGCACCTGTGCACTGGATCACATACTCTTCCGGGTAGGGGGGGCACGCATGTGCGCCGCCGGTGGCCCACTTTTGCTGTGATTACACACAGCAGAAGCCGACCGGCGAGTGCACGGTACCCAATGTCCACGGGAGGGTCAAAACTGCAATCTACCTATGTAAACAAGGCAGATCTCCGTTCTGACAGGAGGGAAGGGATGGAATTTGTGTTCCTGCAAAGCAGGGAGTAAATTCTATCTCTTTACCTAGTAAAAGCACCTCACACAATATGGTAAAACACTGGCTAGGCACACAGTTGACACTTTGATCGCCCCTGATGTTAATTCCTATCCACCTAGTGTCATTAGTACAGGCGGTCCCTGGGTTACAAACAAGATAGGGACTGTAGATTTATTCTTAAAGCGGTTGTATACTCAAAAAAAAAAAAAAAAACCTGCAGGACAAAGGCATAATGAGCTAGTATGCATCGCATACTAGCTCATTGTGAAATACTTACCTCACAATGAAGCCCCGAAACGGTCGCCCGGACACCGCTGAGGCAGCCGACATCGGTGTCCCTTCCGGGTTTCGGCGGCTCCGGCGCTGTGAGTAGCCAGAGCCGCGATGACGTCACTCCCGTGCATGCACGCGAGAGTTCACTTTCCGGCAAGGAGCTCTGAAGGTCTGCCGGACCTTCAGAGTGCATTGCGCCGCTGGTGTCAGCGGCTGCATGCAGGGCCAATATCTCCTAAACCGTGCCGGTTAAGGAGATTTTAATTTTACCTACAGGTAAGCCTTATTATAGGCTTACCTGTAGGTAAAAGTTAAAAAGCGGAGTTTGTTTGTAAGTTGGAACAGGTACATTTTTTAAGTTTAGCTCCAGCCAATAGAATAATTTTTACGTTTTTTTAGATAGCATAGGGAAGGGTTAACACCGCTGTATCATTTGTTTTGCTGTCTGTGCCCCTGATCAAAAGATTTCACCCCATTTTGAAAATTTTGGATTTTGAAAATTTTGGGTTGTTGTGGAAACAAGGATTGGTGATAAAGCTTTAGTGGAGACACCTTTTTGCTATGACAACTCTCACAGAATTTCCCTTCCTAGGGATATATTTCCCCTCACTTCCTGTTGTCTCTAACCATTTGTAAGTAGGAGTCATTTGTAAGTCAGATGTTTGTAACCCGGGGACCACCTGTACAGTGACAGTGCATGTTTTTTTAAAAAGTACAGGAAGTGCCTCTGAGTGTGACTTTAAGGGCCTAGAAAATTGTATTTAATTGAGTAAGGCTCGGTTCACACTGCCACAACTTGGGATCCAACTTGTGAGAGCCCAAGTCGCGTGACATGTAAAATCCCATGTTAGTCAATGAAAGCTGTCTTAATTAACACTACTGAAGTCGCTCCGACTTCAGAAAAGGTTCCTGTACTACTTCAAGGAGACTTCTATCCGACTTGTATTCTCTTCTATTCTATACTTTTATCAAAGTAATACTCAAGTCGCCTGGCATAGTCGAACTGCAAGTCGCACGACTTTCAGGTTGCGGCAGTGTGAACCGAGCCTAGCAGTAAACAAGCAGTCACTGCTTGTTTATTGTTACTCAATTAAATACAATTTTCTAGGCCCTAAGAGTCCATTCAGACTAGCGCGACTTGTCAGGCGACTTGGTCGCCTGACAAGTCGCGGTCGGTCGCTCGCCATTGAGTAGTACCGGACCCGTTCTAATAGGAGCGACACAAGTCGCTCCGACTTAGAAAAAGGGTCCTGTACTACTTTGGGGCGACCTGGAGGCGACTTGCATTGACTTCAATTATATGAAGTCCGTGCACCGCGACTTCACAGGTCGCCCCGCAAAGTCGTGTCGTGCCAGTCTGAATGGGCTGTTAAAGTCCCACTCAGAGGCACTTCCTGTCCTTCTGTAGCAGAAAACATATTGGCCTAGGTTTATAAAGAATTATTTTTTCAAATTTTTTACTTTTTTGAGAGTTGCATAGTTAGTTTTATTCTTTTAATTAAAAAAAATATTTTTAAACTTTGTGTCTGCCTGAGATTATTGTTGAGTTTACATAAAGAGAATACAGCAGAACATAGATAGGTTTTTTTTTTTTTTTTTCAAAAATTGTCAGTCTATTTTTGTTTATAGCACAAAAAAAAAAAAAAAAAAAAATCAGAGATGATCAAATACCACCAAAAGAAAGCTCCAATTGTGGGGAAAAATGGACATACATTTTATTTGGGTACAGTGTTGCATGACCCACAATTGTCAAAGTAACCCAGTGTCTTATCTCAAAAAATGCCCTGGTTGTGAAGGGGGGTAAATCTTCCGGAAGTGTTTAATCAAAAAGCAGGTTTATTTCAGTAGTTTTCATTGAAGTAGAATGTGTATTCTTTTTTTTTTTTCCAAAAATGTATTTTTCATACTTTGATCAGTGCAGCAATAAAGTGCTGGCCACATGCGTATCGGTAGATTGGGAGGGGGCTTTGCATAGACATTGTCAATTTGCCCTGAATAAGCAAGGTGACAGCGGCCCTTTTTATTTGTTTTGTAGACTGATCTAAAATAATTTTTTTCTCCCAACTCATTTATGTCCATTTTTTATCTCCCAGATCATTCAAAAGAATTTTTGCAATTTAATTTGTGCTTGATGTTAAAAGATGCAAATATCAGTTTTAAAGGTTTTTTAGTCGCTGTGATTGCTGATATAATGGAAGTCTTTCTCAGAGGATTGTGTTGTGGCAGAACTAAATGTTCCCGAGGCCAGCAGCAGCCTAGCGCAGCCAATAACAAGAGGGGCCCAGGTGGGTTCAGGCACATACTGCAAAGCGTCATTTGTAGTCTTGTTAAGGCAGCAATAGCGAGGGAATTATCAGAGTTGTCACTGATGATTTATCCAAAGTTGAAGCGGGTACAGTATGTGCTTCCAGTATACATGGATGGAGGACAAGCTGTAATATTAGTTCTGTTGTTGGAGCTGATTACATAGATGGCCTTAGAAACACACACTTGTGGATTCACACAAAGCAACATCCTGGTTTGGGCGTTTGCAATTGGATGACCATCTCTTTTAATCATTATAACATATGACCTTCTTTTTCGAAGCCTCTCTGATTCACTTTTTGCTACTGGGCTTCCTGAAATTCAAAGGTTTCAATGGGGCATTATCATTTTCAGTTAAAGTGATTTTAAATCTCAGACATGAAATATGAATTAAACATATCCTTCTATAGCACATATGTCAAATACAAGGTCCGCGGGCCGAATGTGGCCCTCCAGGGTTTGTCATGTGGCCCTCACATCCAGTTTTGCAGCCATAACTCCATTCTGCCACCTCCAGCTCTCACCCTCTGCTCCCAATCCCTGCTGTCACTTTTAAATATAGAAGCCTTCTTTGTTTACAAGGGACAGCTTTGCCCTCAGCAGCTTTCGGATCCAACAGATTCCTGGACACACGGTAGGGTACAGCAGTGACAGGTCTCCAGAATCTAAGAGAACGAACTCCCTGCAAATACACAGGTAGTAGAGCCAGGTAGGTGAAAGATGTGAGGAAGCTTAATGGGGATTTGGGGTAACAAACTATGTGCACCCCTAAACCCTGCACTCCGTACACAGCATACCCCTGAATGCTGCACTCTTTACGTAATGCACCCCTGGACCCTGCACTCTGTACTTAATGCTCTCCTAAACCCTGAACGTAGCGCACTCCTGAACCTTGGACTCTGTACATAGCATAGTCCTGATGTCTGCACATAATGCACTCTGAAACCCTGCACTCTGTACACAACGCCCTTCTAAACTCTGCACTCTGTACATAGCGCACTCCTGAACTCTGCACTCTGTACGCAACGCCCTTCTAAACTCTGCACTCTGTAGATAGCGCACTCCTGAACTCTGCACTCTGTACGTAACGCCCTCCTAAACTCTGCAATTTGTACATAGCGCACTCCTGATCTCTGCATTCTGTACATTGCGTAGTCATGAACAATGCACGTAATGCACTACTAAACTTTGCACTCTGTACATAGCGCACTCCTGAACTCTGCACTTTGTACGTAACGCCCTTCTAAAGACTAACCCGAGATCACCCCCCAAGGAGACAGAGCGGCGGTCTGTCGTTGTAAACACGGTATCCATTTTTCTTTCAGTTATGAATACAGGGATCCTGTGTTCCTCCTATTTAGGAATACAGGTCTCTGTGTTCATTCCATAAGCCCACCCCCACACAGTTAGAAAGCACTCACTAGGAGCACACTGAACCCTTAAATCGCCCCTGGTGGTAACCCCTTCCCTGCCAGTGTCATTAGTACAATAACAGTGCATATTTTTTAGCACTGATTACCATAGTAATGTCACTGGCCCCCCCAAAAGTGTAAAAAAATGTCAGTTAGGGGTCTGATCTATCCGCTGCAATGTCGCGGTCCCGCTAAAAATCGCTGATCACCTCCATTACTAGTCAAAAAAATAAATAAATAAAAATGACAAAAATCTTTTCCCAAGTTTGTAGATGTGATAACTTTTGCGCTAACCAATCAAAATAAACTTGCTGGGATTTTTTTTTTTTTTACCAAAAATACGTAGCAGAATACATATTGGCCCAAAATGATAAATGATTTATTTATTTTTTTATTGGATATTTTTTATAGCAGAAAGTAAAAAATAGTTTTTTTTTTTTAAGAATTGTTGCTCTTTTTTTTGTTTATAGCGCAAAAAATAAAAATCGCACAGCTTATCAAATGCCGCTAAAAGAAAGCTCTATTTGTAGGGAAAAAAAAGGACATCAATTTTATTTGAGTACAGCGTCACACGACCGCGCAATTGTCCGTTAAATTGATGCAGTGCCGAATTAAAACCTTAAGTGGCTAAAGTTCTTGTGCGTGTAAGGCAGGCATCCCAATACTTTTGCTATTCTAGTGTGTAGTAGTATAGTATGTGTGTATGTGTATATATACTGTGTGTATGTGTGTGCGTATATATATATATACATATATTATTTATTTTTTTATTGGCCTTATTTTTGAACCCAGTAGTCAGGAGTGCCCTTTCAACTGATTAGGTTGATTGGTGGTATGCAGCAATTAAAAGGGCCCTCTTTTCTGTTTGTAGTAAATCACCATTACCAGCCATGTGGGTAGAACTGCTTATACATGGTTTTGTTAAGGCTTTTTTGCTCTGCTTCTATGATAAATGGTAATGCATCCACTGATTTAATGAGGTTTATTCGTTACATCAGCAGCCTGTACACTGTCTGCTGTAGGAAGCCATCACTCTCTGGGGAAGCCAATGACAAGTAAAGCTTGCTCCCATAATCTCCATTGCTTTATTTCACTGGCTCTTTCCAGTTTGCATCAGCCTTTTCTTTGCACCTTCGTGTCATCAGCGGGTCGAAGGCTCCTTCGTCCTAGAACAAACTTCTCCAGTACAGAAATCTACTTGTCATAATTTCATCAGGGTTCTGCAAGATACCTAGGATCTTCTCTACCAGCCATAAAGTCAGGGAAATTCTTTCCAGCTAATCCGTCTAAAGTTGCTGTGTAGTATACAGAATTGGCTCTAGATGTAGCAATGTTACATAATGATGCAGCAGCGTTAGGAGCCGCCTGTATGCAGGTTTCTGCAAAGCTTTTCATGGGTTAAATAAAAACGCTGCAGGTTTTCTACTGCTGGTTACTCAGCAGAAACAACATGAATTTGTAAAGTGAAAGTGATGTCACCAAGTTTTTTTTGTGTGCTATATTTCTATTTATTTCAGGTACCTTTTATAGCGCTGTCAATTTACGCAGCGCTTTACATATACATTGTACATTCACATCAGTCCCTACCTTTAACCACTTAAGCCCCGGAAGATTTTACCCCCTTCCTGACCAGGGGGTATTTTGCGATTCGGCACTGCGTGATTTTAACGGACAATTGCGGGGTCGTGCGACGCTGTACCTAAACGAATTTGACGTCCTTTTTTCCCCACAAACAGAGCTTTCTTTTGGTGGTATTTGATCACCTGTGCGATTTTTTGATCATGCGCTATAAACAAAAAAAGTGCGTCAATTTTGCAAAAATAACAATATTTTTCACATTTTTTTTATATGAAATTCCCCAAAAAAATGTAAAAATCAAAATTTTTTAACATTTTAGGCCAATTTGTTTTATGCTACATATTTTTGGTAAAAAAAATAGCAAAAAGCGTATTTTGATTGGTTTGCGCAAAAGTTATTGCGTTTACTAACTAAGGGAAAGGTTTTTGTCATTTTTGTTGTTTTTTTTAAACGCGTAATGGCGGCGATCTGCGATTTTTTTTTTTTGCAGGACTGCGACATTGCGGCGGACAGATCGGACCCTTGACTGACATTTTTGACACTTTTGGGGTTACCAGTGACATTACTACAGTAATCAGTGCTATACATATGCACTGTTACTGTAAAATGACACTGGCAGTGAAGGGGTTAACTTTATTTGAGAGGGAGGGGTTGTTTGTGTCCCTAGGGGCGTGATTCTAACTGTGATTGGCTGTGGCTTGAGGTGTAGGAACAGTGATCAACGGTCCTACATAGTAGAACCATATGATCACTGTTCTTACACAGGGGAGAATGACAGGCGGCTTGTTTACATCAGCCGCCTGCCTTTCTCCCGCTCTAACGGACGATCGCGAGTGCCCGGCGGACATCAGGTTCGCCGGGCACACACGCGGGGAGGGGTCCGTGACCGAGCGGGAGCACGCCTCCGGCGGCGCGCTCGCTCCCCAGAGCCTCACAGGCTAGTGACGTACCCATACGTCACTTTGCCTGTGAGGAGCTGACCGCCGCAATATATGTACTTGCGGTGGTCGGCAAGTGGTTAAGGAGCTTACAATCTAAGGTCCCTAACTAACATTCATACACATACTAGGGCCAATTTAGACAGCAGCAAACCACCCTACCAGCATGTCTTTGAAGTGTGGGAGGAAACTGGAGTACCCGGAGGAAACTCCAGGCAGATAGTGTTGTGGTTTGGATTCAAACCAGCGATTCTTTTGCTGCTAGGCAAAAGTGCCTACCACGGTGCCACTGTGCCACCCTATATGTATTGCACTGACCATCCTAGAACGAATGGGCCCCCTAAAGTGTATTTAAATTCGAACAATAATTTTATTTTTTTCCTCCTTTTGGTCTGGTAATGTGTCGCTAAACCCACAATATAAAGAACTATCAATAAATGGTATTACATGCTGTTCATACTCACTTCAGTCACTATGAGATTTGTTGTATTCTGGAAAAATACCTGGTTGATTCTTCTGCTGTCTATTGCATACAAGCACGTTATGAAATACTTACCTTAGAACGAAGCCTTCCAGAAGTGCACTGTCACTGCTGAAGGCGTTGCCATTTTCCCCTGGTCTTCATTCCAGGTTTGATTCCATCTTCACCTGGTCTTCATTCCAGGTTCGATTCCATCTTCACCTGGTCTTCATTCCACGTTCGATTCCATCTTCACATGGTCTTCATTCCAGGTTCGATTCCATTTTCACCTGGTCTTCATTCCAGGTTCGATTCCATTTTCACCTGGTCTTCATTCCAGGTTCGATTCCATTTTCACCTGGTCTTCATTCCAGGTTCGATTCCATTTTCACCTGGTCTTCATTCCAGGTTCGATTCCATTTTCACCTGGTCTTCATTCCAGGTTTGATCCCATTTTCACCTGGTCTTCATTCCAGGTTCGATTCCATCTTCACCTGGTCTTCATTCCAGGTTCGATTTCATCTTAACCTGGTCTTCATTCCAGGTTCGATTCCATCTTCACCTGGTCTTCATTCCAGGTTCGCGTCCTATGGCTGTCTGATTGCCTGCGCCGCAATGACGTCACCCCTGCGCATGCGCTCGGGAGTAATGGACCACAGCATGGAGTTCTGAAGGGACAGCATGGGTATGCCGTCCCTTCATAGTGCATGTGCCGGTGACATCACCGGCTGCATACAGTATGAATATCTCCTCAACACTGCAAGTTTAGAAGATATTCAAAGTACCTACAGGTAAGCCTTATTATAGGCTTACCTGTTGGTACAAGTTTACAAAAAGGGTTTACTTCCATTTGAAAGCTCGCCCCACACGTTGCAAATCTCCTTTATATCTACCAACAAGTATGTAACCCAAAGGCTGGCTTGATTGGATCCAGTTTGATCAGATACACTATATTACTAAAATTATTGGGACGCCTGCCTTTACATGCACAGGAACTTTAATGGCATCCCAGTCTTAGTCCGTAGGATTCAATATTGAGTTGGCCCACCCTTTGCAGCTATAACAGCTTCAACTCTTCTAGGAAGGCTGTCCACAAGGTTTAGGAGTGTGTCTATGGGAATGTTTGACCATTCTTCCAGAATTCTTCCATAACCTATCCAAACTACACTATATTACCAAAAGTATTGGGACGCCTGCCTTTACCTGCAGATGAACTTTAATGGCTTCCCAGTCTTAGTCTGTAGGGTTCAATATTGAGTTTGCCCACCCTTTGCAGCTATAACAGCTTCAACTCTTCTGGGAAGGCTGTCCACAAGGTTTAAGAGTGTGTCTATGATAATGTTTGACCATTCCTCCAGAAGCGCATTTGTGAGGTAAGGCACTGATGTTGGATGAGAAGGCCTGGCTCACAGTCTTGACTCTAATTCATCCCAAAGGTGTTCTATCAGGTTGAGGTCTGGACTCTGTGCAGGCTAGTCAAGTTCCTCCACCCCTAACTCGCTCCAATGAAGGGAACGTATCAAGTCATTTTGGGCAATTTCATGCTCCCAACTTTGTGGAAACAGTTTGGGGATGGCCCTTCCTGTTCCAACATGACTGTGCACCAGTGCACAAAGCAAGGTCTATAAACACATGGGTGAGCGAGTTTGGGGTGGAGGAACTTGACTGGCCTGCACAGAGTCCTGACCTCAACTCGATAGAACACGTTTGTGATGGATTAGAGCCAGGCCTTCTCGTCCACATCAGTGCCTGACCTAAAACATGCTTCTGGAGGAATGGTCAAACATTCCCATAGACACACTCCTAAACCTTGTGGACAGCCTTCCCTGAAGAGTTGAAGCTGTTATAGCTGCAAAGGGTGGGCCAACTCAATATTGAGCCCTATGAACAAAGACTGGGAAGCCATTAAAGTTCCAGGGCATGTAAAGGCAGGTGTCCCAATACTTTTGGTAATATAGTGTAGTTTGGATAGGTTCTAATATTACATAATTTGAACTAAAGGTGATTGCACAGAGATTGTTTGGTCAGATTGTAACATGTATGTACGGTGAGCCTTAGGAATGAAGGTCTGCTTTCAGTTCCTATATTTTGAACTGTCTTTAGTAGGGAAGTCTCTAGGAGTATGGCCTGGAGCCATCTGTGTCGAGGTTCAGTTCCTCAGGTCTCAGCTACGCTCTTTATAAAAAGCTTTGGAACATATGTTCACAGCTTCCTCTTCTCCATCAGGCTAGTTCAATAGACTTCGGAATCTCTGATTTTTTCCCATTAGCTGTAGTCCCCGGGGGGGTGTATGGCAGTGCTAACCGGTGTTGTAACATTTTCATAATAATAGTACAATGTAAGCGGTGCAGAGTAACGTGTATGTTTATGTATGGAATGTATATATCTTGTTCACCCAACATGATTTGTAGGTTCTCCACTGTGGCTAGACGGGAAGCCAAGAACTGTTTAACCTCTGGCCTCACTTCCTGGAGAGAAGTAATTAGCTGCTTCTTGGCTCGTTTTTACCTCTCGCACAATGGGGTAAACTTTTACATGACATATTACTAACATTTTCATGTTTTCTTAGAATATAAAGCTATCAGAACTTCCCGAGTCGCCCATTCTAGGTGCTCTGTTTCACTGACCTGGTTGACCTAACTGATATTTTCTATGACCTCGTGGCAATTTTTTTTTACACACAAACAGCCATTGGTGAACAAAGCTGTAAAACTAGGTTCCATTCTAGATGCCTATTTCCATGTCCATCCACGGCGTTACCAATGTACCTATTACGTTAACCCCACAGATGACTTTCTTCGGACAAGGTCTTTTAATCTGGCCCCAAAATACCACCCTGTTGTTACACATATACTTAACGCTGCTTGCCTCTCTATTACCCAATTCTGAAAGCAGACCCAATAGAACCATTGATATTGTCAATGACCATTTATGTATGGAATTTCCTTTCGCCAAATCACATTTGAAACTTGATACATTTTATGCCCACTGGCTGTCAGACCCTAGAGCAGCATCTTGTTCCTAAAGCCTAGTACACACGCAACGATTATCGGCCAACCGATCGTCCGTCTTTTGTCCAGAGTGGTGTTTTGTTGGTTGGAATGTGCCTAGACTGCACACTAATTTTCTTGCCCGATAAAATTCTACTTCAGAAGTGATGTCATGTGTTGGTTTGCTTTCTTTGTGTTCTTTCTTCTCTGAGCAGACTTGCTCATAAGATTTTTCCCTGTCGAAATCTGCACTGACTGCACGAAAATTGGCCGTGTTTTGACGGCGGACAAAAATTTTATAGCCTGCACACCAGATTTTTTCGGCCGAAAAGTCGGATTCGGTTGTCGGAAGCATCATACTAACAAGCCGAAAATCAGCAGATCGGTCGTCGGACGAAAATTCCCTGCCGATTTTCGATGCGTGTGTACGAGGCTTAACCCTCGCCTAGTTGATGCCTTATAATAGTGCCCTCTCCCAATAGAGCCTTCTGGGAATAGTTATTGCTCACCATACTATAAAAGCTGGTATCGCCAGGTACTGGCTTGCTTCTCTCTCCCTTTCCCCTCTCTTTCCCCTTGCTTCCTCCTTCCCTTCCACTTGTCTCTATTCCTTCTATTGATTGCGATCTCGATTCAACCCCCAACACGATCTTAATCCAGCATTTCCATGATTAATGTAAAAAGTGCAGAGCAGTTCCCCTGCTCACAGCTGTCAAAAAAAAAAAAAACAGAAAAAGCAGCCAGCAATGTTTATTAACAACATTGCTCAGCCACTGAAAGAGACAGATAAGAAGATACAATGTTTTTTTTTTTTTATCTGTCTTTCTGTTTATTAATTTACAGATCAAAGGGATGAACTTGGTCTGCAAATTAAATCAGTTTTAAAGCAACCTTGTTAAGTAAAATAATAATTTTTTTTTTTTTGTTTTTATTAAATTGTTCCTCTGTTGAACCCCTTATTAACCCTTAATGTGCCCTAATCAGCTTTATTAACTTCTTATTATTCTTCTTAATTTAATTATTATTTTCCTGCTGATTTTTTTTATTTACGATTTTATAAACGAATAATATATAAAACTTTTTTTTTTTGTTATTTGCTTTGTTCATTAATATTTTTACACATTTCACAATAAAAAAGCGCAAAATAGAAAAATAAAAAATTATTTCATTTGTAAAAGAACTTTTCATTGCTTTGTAAAATTTGCTGACAGCTGACGTGTAAACGAAAAAGTTGCGGTAGGTATCGGTAATTGGTAAAAAAAAGACCCTAATATAACTTAATGGTAATTTTTTGATTTCTTTACTCATTACTTTATTTTCATTAATTTTTTTTTTTTATTTGAAGCAAAGAGTATTATGTTTTATTTTATTGCCATCTTGTTTGATAACCTAATGTTCAGGGGTTGTAAATCTTTAAAATAAAAAAGTTAATCAGAATCGTGATTTTTATTTTAAGCAAAAAAATTTTCATTTTATCCAGAATCGTGCAGCTCTAATTTCTGTTCATAATAGAGAAACGCATTGAACACTTGACCCTTCCTCTGTTGGGTTGAACCTGGTATTATGCACCTTTCGTTTATTGCATTGTAACATGTATGTTGTCAGTTGTTTAACCCTCCTCTTATGTTAGAATTCCGTTACTATCCATGATGTTAGGGTCAGTTTTGACCCGTGTTTTAAATCAGCCATAAAATACCCTCTGAATAATTATTTATCATCAAATTTGTTTCTTACCTCTTGGTTACCTTGTTAGGCTTCTTTATCCTTGAAAAGATTGGTTTTAATATTTTTGGTGTGACCCCTAGACCTTTCTTTTGATAGCATACCTCTCATTGTCAAATTGAAAAAATGGTAAAATAAAGTCAGCAACTCTGAAATGTATTTGTCCTATGTTTCTTCACTTTATTTAGAGAAGCAGACAAGCAGGAAAAGAGATAGGCCCCTCCCTAACTACAGCTCACAGGGTTGAGAGGGGATTGGCTGTCAGTGTTACTAAGCAGAGAGAGTGTTTATGATTTCAGTTTTGGCACTTATTAGTGTCCTAAAATCCTATATTATAACTGGGTCAGAATTGACCCTAACACCATAAACGTCTTAATTTTCACCACAGTATTTTATAATTTAGTGAAAAGGATTATTTTTCTATTACATTGTTTAAATAGAGGTTCCTGACAAAGTAAAAAAATCTTGATGCAATAAACAAATTTATGTGATACTTATAGACATTCAAAACCTGAAAACGGGTCGGTTCTGACCCTAACACAAGAGGAGGGTTAACTGTTTATGGAGTTGGCCTTCCTGCTCCAGTTCTGTTTTCCCTTTATGTGATCGGCTGTACCGGTAAATATTTCAATAAAAAATATGTGAAAAAAAAAAGCTGTAAAACTAGGACTGTCATAGGAATATTGCATACATTTACTGATTAACCTTATTTGATGAAGAGTGCTATTAATTAAAGGAAACCTGTTGCATTAGAACCATGGAGGCTGCCACTACTGTGCTCTCCTTCTGAAATTACTAGTTGCCTGGCTGTGGTTCTGACCCTTTTACTGTAATACTATGAATCCCTGAACTGGAGCAAGCATAAAGATAAGGACAACTGAGTCTTCTCTGCTATTCTTGCTGGTCTTGGCCAATGACTTTAACATGTGAAAGTCAGCGAATCAGCATTACAGCCAGGAAAGTGGCACTCGAAGAAGCAGTTCAGCAATGGCAACCCCCATAATTCTCTCCTGACTGGTTTATTTAAAGTGCATTATCCCATAGAAATATTCAGAACGCTTCATAAATCAACCTGACTTTAGCAGTCATCTGATTTCAAGCAAATTAATGCTTTTGTTCATGCAGGGTAAAGCAACAGGTGCATTTTATTAAAAAAAATAAAAACGATAAAGTGAAGCGCTCTAAAATAAATAAAATAAAGTTAATTTATAATAATAGGTTAAAATATTTATAAATAGGTTCATTTTATAGACAGCTCAAATAGCAGCACTAAGGTATGGTCCAGCTGGACCAGTGCGGTCTTGATGCGCCAATACCATACTTGTTTTTTTTTTTTTTTGGAGGCGGTTGTCTTTCTTATGTATGTTTGTTTTTTGTTTTTTTCTCATTTTTTTTTCTTAACAAACTTTATTGAAATGTCACATGGTGACATTTCATAGAGTTCTATCGGCACCACAGTACTTTATTTCAGCACGCACCACCGCAATGCAGTGGTGTGACTCAGCCAAATGGGAGATAAGGCTCTTTGCCTTGTCCTGCAGTGAGACTGTGCTAGAGTAGCTGCCCAATGCTTTCCCACTGCAACTGGTGTGAATGGATCCTAAAGCCGGCCATCGATTCCCCTATCAAACACAGTCAGATTTGATTGGGAAATCCCTCCTATGTAACTATTGTGTTCTTCCTGGGGCAGGGCATTGGAAGCCATCTTGGATGGGAGAACACACAGTGGTTATTGCTAGCAGATATATATTTAAAATTCAACATGCTGGTTGTACCAAAGTCAATCTATGGATATAATCAGCCTGCCCATAGATGGATGGAATCTTGGCTGGTCCCTGTTAAACTGGCCAAGATTTGAACTATTGCCAGCTTTACCCTTTACTCACCTGCCAATTATTTTGCTTATGAAAACAATACCTGTAATGGGGATCATCTAGTTACTTCCACCTGTGTAAACCCCAAAGTTTGGAGCACACATATGGCTTCCTCTCTATCGGGGGGAGGGGAAAAGAGGAGGTATCCCACCTTCCAGTGATGTGGCAGTTACATCCCCCAATGCCCGCAGTCCTCTTCTCCCTGGGTGCTGAGTTTTTGGCCTCTTGATTGGCTAGCAGCAGTGATGTCAGCCCATGCATGCTCATGGGAATCAGTCATTCCGCCACATCCAAAGTGTACATTTGGTAGGAAACTGCAGGCAAACAGGTAAGTTTCTATTGTTCCAGAATAAAACATATTCTGTCTCTTCTGCACTAAAAAGCTGCCTACGTGCAGTTTTTTAAAGTTAGGTTTAGTTTTACTTGAAAACATCATTAAATTTATCTTTTGTAAGTTAATGTACATGAATTTGACTTGGCACCTGTCTCCCGTCACTCCCAGTACAGCAGGTCTGGAATGTGAGAGGAAGAAGCAGAACAAAGAGCCAATAAGCTCATGTGCTGTCAAGAAGCATGCTGATAGGAGTGAAAACAGAGTGACAGAAAGATGAGATCATCACTGTGGTTCATTTATTTATTTTTTTAACTGCCCAGTAACAAGCAGGGACGGGTCCTCAAAGGAAGTGGGTTAAATAATGTTGGCCATAAAATGAGGACATCTACTGGAAGAAAAAAGAACTGCAGGAGAAACCTCTGGCGGGAAGCTGAATATTGCGGCAAAAGCTAGTTTTAACTTATCTTTTAATGGGCTATTCGTTTTTTATTGTGTTACCTTTTGGCTTGGGTTTAGCTTCAAGACTTTTTTTTAAATAAGGCCATTTGTAACTTTATTGCTTTAGACCACGTGTCAAACACAAGGCCCAATGGCTGAATCTGGCCCTCCAGGCCATTTCATGTGGTCCTTGCACCTCTCCTGCAGCTGCAGGAGAGTTCTAGCCCCCCTCTGGTCCTCCCCCAGACCCTGTACTTTCTGCTTTCCAGCAATGCCTCCAGCTTCTTCCCAGCAGCAGCTCAAGGAAAGGGGGTTGCACTGTGATGTAAGGGAGGTTGGGGGGCTCAACTTCTGATCATGGGGAGGCTCTTCACAAATTATGTAAGGTTCGGGGATGCTCTGGACATCTAGTCTTACAGATACAACTGACCCTTTTGAGGGAAATCATATTGCAGATGCGGCCTGTGATTAAATTGAGGTTGACACCCCTGCTTAAGACTGTCCAGAAAGTAATTGCTTCATAGGTTTTTTTTCTTCCAATTTTTCTGTTGACAAAGAATATTTTATTCTGCTGTGCTGATAGTGTTGATATAAAAATATCTTCCGTGTTTGAAAATGACAAGTTTCCTGGTGTATTTGACAGACCCTCTTCTGAAGGCATTTTGCTGTTGCTCTCAGCTGGGGCTCAAAGGTCTGCTCACATTATACCCCAAGGGTCTGTTTTTTGTATCTTAACATTTTCCTTTACATCTTTCCTTCTGTTGATCTGTGACAGGCAACATCTGTTGTCACATCACTGTCTCCGATACCAGCCAGTGACAGAGGGGATCAGCATCAATGACTGAGAAACCCTACACCACATATTTTATTCAATAGGCGTAAGGAGCATTGCACCTGGTGGATAATGGCAGTGCCACATATCGGAGGCAGCTTGAAGAAAAGGGACATCTTGATTTATTAATAGTAATGCTAAAAGGACATGGAGACTAAGAATCAGTACTAAGGGACATATTTATCTTTAATGCATTAATAAGTGATCTTTGCCCCTTAAAAAAGCATCTAAAATACATGACTGTTGGTTAAGAGATTTTTGTAATTGTATATGTATGGGGAACTCCAGTTGAAGGATAAAAAAGAAAAACAGTTGAAGGGGAAAAAAGAAATTAAAATAAATATATTAATGATAATGGTGATCTACTACAAAAAAAAAAAAAGAGGTTCCTTTAAATTGTTGCATACCACCTATCAACCTAATCAGTTGAAAGGGCACTGGGTTAAAATTTATATATAGATAGATTTATATACAGTATCTCACAAAAGTGAGTGCATCCCTCACATTTTTTGTAAATATTTTATTATACCTTTTTATGTGACAACACTGAAGAAATGGCACTTTGCTACAATGTAAAGTAGTGAGTGTACAGCTTGTATAACAGTGTAAATTTGCTGTCCCCTCAAAATAACTCAATACACAGCCATTAATGGCTAAACCCCTGGCAACAAAAGTGAGTACACCCCTAAGTTAAAATGTCCAAATTTGGCTCAAAGTGTCAATATTTTATGTGGCCACCATTATTTTCCAACACTGTCTTAACCCACTTGGACATGGAGTTTACCAGAGCTTCACAGGTTGCCACTGGAGTCCTCTTCCATTCCTCCTTGACGACATCACGGAACTGGTGGATGTTAGAGACCTTGCCCTCCTCCACCTTCCGTTTGAGGATGCCCCACAGATGCTCAATAGGGTTTAGGTCTGGATACATGCTTGACCAGTTCATCACCTTTACCCTCATCTTCTTTAGCAAGGCAGTGGTCGTCTTGAAGGTGTGTTTGGGATCGTTATCATGTTGGAATACTTCCTTGCAGCCCACTCTCCGAAGAGAGGGGATCATGCTCTGCTTCAGTATGTCACAATACATGCTGGCATTTATGGTTGCTCAATGAACTGTAGCTCCCTAGTGTCGGCATCACTCATTCAGCCCCAGACCATGACACTCCCACCACAATGCTTGACTGTAGGCAACACACACTTGTCTTTGTACTCCTGACCTGGTTGCCACCACACACGCTTGACACCATCTGAACCAAATAGGTTTATCTTGGTCTCATCAGACCACAGGACATGGTTCCAGTAATCCATGTCCTTAGTTTGCTTGTCTTCAGCAAACTGTTTGCGGGCTTTCTTGTGCGTCATCTTTAGAAGAGGCTTCCTTCTGGGACGACAGCCATGCAGACCAATTTGATGCACTGTGCAGCGTATGGTCTGAGCCCTGACAGGCTGACCTCCCACCCCTTCAACCTCTGCAGCAATGCTGGCAGCACTCATATGTCTATTTCCCAAAGACAACCTCTGGATATGATGCTGAGCACATGCACTCAACTTCTTCAATTATGAATAATTTAGTTTATAAAATAGATTACAAGAAAAATCAGCAGGAATATAATAATTAAACGGAGGAGAATAAGGTGTTCATTAGGGCTGATTATAGTTAATTAAGGGTTAATAAGGGGTTAAACACAGGAACATTTCATTTAATAAAGAAAAAAGTTGTTTTTAGTTGACAGGCTTCTTTAAACTGCCTTCATCTGCAGATCAAAGTTTATCCCTTTAATCTGTAGATGAATAAACAGAATGATACAACATGAAACAATGTTTCTTTTTATCTTTCCGTTTTAGCGGCTGGTCAATGTTGTTGATAAACATTGTCAGGCTGCTTTTTTCTTTTTACAGCTCCTATTGCTCGTGTTCTATCAGATTGCCGCTGCCCATCAGAAGATGCAACGGAAGTGAAGTTAAGAACAAAAATGCTTACTGTGCATTCCAACATGACCGCTATGTGTTTTAATAGGTTTCCTAATCTGACAGAAGACAAACTATATAATCAGTTTAATGCTGAGCAGTGCGGGGTGTACCAAGAT